>NC_070582.1:24915788-25518913 GCF_027409825.1 Scomber japonicus | reverse complement strand
AAATATGTCTACAGGTTTGATCAAAAAAGCCCTTTCTGGGATTCATGTGGTCTGTGATGGAGGTTACTCAACCGCTGAGGACTGCTAACTGAGGTCAGCTCTGTATTGTTGAGTTTTTGGTAAAGCAAGTGTGCATGAGGTTTTAATTCACTAGTAATACTTGCAGTTAATTTAAACCAAATGCAATGCGTAAAAAAAGCAATCCTTCACTAAAGAAAAATGATAATGAAATGTTAATTAACCTCCTCAGAGCACGAGTCTCATGTAATTTTCTCTATAAGTAAGGAAAAGGAGGCAAGAATTTCTTTGACTTGAATCGTAATGAATTTATCTACATCATCAGCTCAGCTCAATAAACTGCCCAAATCGTCAGCAAAACCTTCTGAGCAACATGAAATCAAAAACCCCTTTTCTCTGTCTTTACTGAGGCACATTCACAGTGACAGAAAGACTTGCATTCATTGCATTTCTGGAATACTTGTTGGTGGCATATTGTAGGTGGAGTGAACAAAGCTGAGGGAGTGGACACGGAGGCACTGGGCCCCTAGATAGGAAGACAAAGGCCCCAGCGGAGCTCAGGCTAAGTGAAAGGGCCCAGACAAAAGCCTGAGAAGAAGAGCGCATTGTGGGCCGGCTGGAGGGGGAGGAGATAGGACCGGAGCCTGTGCCCACGCACCGAGGCTCGAGTCTTGGTGAGCCGCTGGAGCACAACCATGTGTGGTCCATTATCACACCCAGCAAGCACCGAGCACCACGCCTCCCTCAATGGGAAGACGGATGCCCCCTTGCTGACTGCCCCTAAACCTGGTAAGAAAAGGCTCAAGGAACAAAGGCACCCGCCCTGTTGGGAGAGGACCATTGATAAGGTCGTAGGAGCATGCCTGCATGGGTTTGCTCTTCTTCGGGGAGGACAATGGAACTGACAGGTGTTGAAGGAGGACAGACAAGAGGACAGAATGAGAGAAAGGAGACAGATGAGTTTCAGCATGGAGGTGGATGATGGAGTGAAAGAACCGGCCGAGACTACCGAGAAGTAAATGGCTTCCTGAGGGGAAGACAACAAGTATTTATGTTCTCCATTTTGAGTTGGCTTGTTTATTGAAGGTGCACACAATGGAACCATACCAAGTAAACACAGACATGTTGAATTGGTAAACAGTTATAGAGAGAAATGTTGTCAAAGGAACTGTCTATTGTGTGTGTTTATCTATTCAAAATGATGCCTGACACACAACCACCCTCAAAGTCATTTAACAAACATGTCAATATTTCCAGCCCCACGCACTCAAGCAGAAGAAGTTGTCATAACATGTGAATAAAGCCGTGACTCATCCTTCCGTTTATTCATTTGTCTTCATCCGATCTGACTGCGAATGCTACAACCCTCTGGAGCAGGAAACAGATGGAGCCATGTCCTTCATCAGATCAAAAATCAGGAGGCAGTTCAGGCCCTCCAGCGTCTCCTACACAGCCTGTGTCTCTGCGTCAGCTGCTCTCTGCGCTGTTTCCAGGTCAGCTGCAGAAAGGGGGCAGGGAGTGGGCACTGTCTTCTCAGGAAACCTTTCCTTAAGGAATTAGGGTCAGCGGAGCAGAGCTGCTAACCTCCCAAGTGCTCAGGATCAGAGATCAGGGGAGAATGGAAGGAAGAAGAGGATAACATTTACGTCATTCCCTTTCCCCCCCGTCCTGTCTTCGGTGACCATGGCTCTTACACAAGAGGCTTTAGAGCTGTATTATCCTCTGCTAACAGCAGATGAGAAAGGGCTGCTGATGCCTCTCATCAGACACTACAATCCCTGTCCTGGCTGTCTAGCAGGCTATACCTCACAACTGTCACTACATATCTGTCAGCACTGAACAGGTATAGCACAAAGACATGCACGCTTCAAACAGCACTCAACAGCTTGTTACACTCTGGGATAGATGCCTGGGAGTGGTCTGGATGTGCTCCAGAACCTTTACAGTACTCCAGTTTTCATGCAACAGCCCGTGTTGGAAATCAGCAAAGATAAGGTTAAATACACAAGAACACAAAATTCTCTCTGCTCTTGGACAGGGTGTGTCTTAATATTGTAAAATATGATAGTTTATGTTATGCAGCTGTAAAAGCTTTTTTTTTTGGAGTCCAGGCTAATCTCTTGGTAGCATTTAAGTGATAAAATGAACAAGTCAGTGGAAGTGTGTTTACTCTGTGAGTAACAAGATCAACAAGTCACCAGAGGGCTGCTCTTGTAGCACTGAGAGAGCACGGAAACTCAGACTTCTATAAGAAGCCTGCAGGCTGAGAAAAGAAACCATGTCTGAACTTTTCATGGACATCAGCCATTACCAAGTGGAACGTACATACACAAAACTCTTGCTGCACAAAACAGGTGTTGGACTTAGCAGGAGACATCAGTTCATTTTCTGTGACGTGGGACACAAAGTGGCACATCTTCACAATTAGGAACGAGGTACTGTAAAGGCAAAATAATTACTTCTACTCCTGCAAATGGTTTCAACTCTAAAATAATACAGAAAAAATACGGCATGTCTCCAAATTCTTGCTGGCAAAGTGTCTTGCTCCACCCTCAATTTGCCAGGTTAGAAAAACCCATCTGGCTCACATTGTGAACATCCTATAAAAACAGAGGTGGTGAGAGCTGATGAGACCATCATTAGAACATCTGGAGAGGAAATATCACTATGATAGTTTAGCGGCTTTGTCTGTTCAATTCTGTGGTCAACTGGTTAAACTCTCCAGCTGTGTGTAAGGTTGATTTTTGCTCAAACCAGAAACAATATTTGGTCGACAAATGAGAAGACAGTAAACATGGATTGTGCAACATCTCTATGGATATGACCACCCAGGTCCAGCATCTGGGTCTGGAAATGACTCAAACACTATACAGCATTGAAACTACCCACATGTTCTTCCTGTGGTGCAAAATCAAAGCTCTTCCCTCTAAGATAAATATCAACCAACGTGAATATCACACAATCTTTCATCGGCAGGCCAAATGGTACAAAGTGGAGGGAAACAATCAGTTTAACAGTACGCGCAAAACAAAGTGTAGTCTAATTTCTAAATGTCTGGGGATGTCTGAGGAAGAACAATAAAGTGATCCCAGCCAAGAAGCTTTTACTGTATCTGTTTCCAACTGCTCGCGCTTGGCTAACCTCTATTACAGAAGAAATCCTTCAGCTTATTTCTCCCTGGACTGTTTGAATTAGCCTGGGATACAGCGTATCACACCATCAAGACAAGAACATTTAAACAAATGCAGCAGAGCCAGCTATGGCGAAACACTCTTCCCCAATCATTCTAGCCAAAGACAAGGTGATAAGTTCAGCCTTATTCGGTCTCCTGCGCTCCCCATCACTTCACTCCCACCTCACCGACAGATAAAGACATGACATCAAAATATAAACTGAAAAAAGAGATCAAAGATGTTTGAGATGAGCTGGCCAGAAATACCATTCTGAGGGGAAAGTTGGTCTTGGAGTATTTGTCCAAGTAACAAACTGTCATTCCTGGTATGTGCTACTGAATATAATTGGCTGGAAAGAAACCCTTCACAAAAAGGTATATTTTTCATCTTGCAGCACCTCCAGCTATATTTCATGAACAGCCCTCAGGCATATGCAGAATATTAACAAATCGAGACAAACATCACCCTGAGTGCTGCTTTTAGATGTTTCCTACACACTGGGGAGTCATTTGTTATTGCAGGTGGCCCCTTACAAGCCCAGTGTTCCTTCTCAAGTATCCCAAATAAAGAAAACAAAGGCTTCTCAGATTGGAACATGCAGCTTTTTATTTTCTTTGTCCTGCACAGACAGTCCAATATACAGAACGTGCAGCTTTAGATTATAAAATAAATGCAATAAAAACAATATTTAAAAGACTGAGCTGATGGCAAGGCTTGTGTGACAAACACTTTTGCATAAGTAAATACACAGATGTAGATTAGTCTATTTTGCCCATAATCCCTTTGTTGCCTAGAAGGGATTTGTGGGTCAACCCTGAGGGGGTGGGTGGGTTCATTCTGTGTCCACCTACAGCAGTATGTCGAGAAAAGCTACGATGCTTCAACCAGACAAATGAACAAGGCCTTCCTCATGCTTCTTCTCCCCCTCCCCAACCAACACACACCACACACACACATGCATATATCCTCCCTCAGACAGACCAGGAACGCACCATAATGGCACAATGACCTACAAACCACAACCCCACAGGAATTATTCACAAGCTTTTAAATCAGACGCCATTCGAAGTCGCTTGCAGCAGCAATGCATGTGTGAGGTGGGGGAAGGGGGTGAAGGGGTTGAGGGGAAGTGGCGGGAGGTACGAACCCCCACCCTACCCCACCCCACCCCACCCCACCCCACCCAGAGCCCCTGCATTCTAGCACAACATCATTTAATGAGCTCACTCCAAAACAAACAAAAGACAGTCATCCTTTGTTTCTGATGTACTGTATATCAGTCAACTAGCAGATAGATTCAAATGCAGCTATGAAAAGAAAGAAAGAAGCAGAGGACTATGTGAAGCAGTAGATCGGATAAAAATAAACAACTGTAGAAAAGAAAAATAATTAGTAAGTTTCATTTTCTAATGCAAGTGAGAGCTTCTCTGTTAACCAGCCAAGGAAACAGACACACCAGCTGTCAGCTTTCTGAAAGGATGATCAAACTGTAATCTCTTTTTCTATTTTTAATTTGCATCGACAGAGATATTATTGTTATATAGATATAAGTATGATTTAAGTAATTAACCTCACTAAACCCAATTAATACTTAGTGTAATGAGGTGTGATTTCAGATAAGGAATGCTGGAGGAAAAAAGGCAGTAACGCAGATAAAACAGCAGACTGGAGACTCATGAAGATGAGAGTTCTTCATACTCACTTGTGTACCAAGGAAGCAGCTACAACTGGGTAGTAAAGCCAAACCTCTTCTTTGTTTCTAGCTGTTGGAATGTCCAACTAAGAGTGGCACAAAGGCAAAGCAAGAAAAGGGACATATGCTGATGCCTTTGCTCACATGGTAGAAAGTTACAGCCTGAAAATGGGCATGTTTTTTATTTTTAATGTTTAGATAGCTTTTCTTCAATGTCTGTGAAAGTCTTGGTTCTGTAAGTGATCAGTGTTGAGATCAAAAAGAGATTATGATCTCAACACACCCTCTTGGATAAATGAAGTTCAGTGAAGTAGAAGAGAATTGTACAAATATAACTTTAGAATTATCATTAACAGCAAGAAGCAACAAAGGGAGCATTATTTATTTATCTAACCTTTATTTAAATCTTGAAGAAAGGGAGAATAAATGCACCTTTTCCTATTTGTTTTAACCATTGAACTATATTGGATGGCTGCCAACACAGTGTTAAGCTTTTAGAGTACTACATGTGTTAAAACAATTGTTTCTTAATATTATACAACTGCAATTTTTTTCCAAAAATATGTAATACATCCATCTTGTGTACAATCATATGAACTGAAAGTGCAACTGGAAACAATTAACACTTTTACAGCTTTTTCATTCCAGCTGTGTAAATTCTGCCTCTGTTTTATAAGCTCTTCATAGAGGGATCATGGAACAAAGCGGCTTGTTCACAGTACAATTCAGACACTGTATGAAACAGCAACAACCTTAGATCAGTCAATTAACCAATACTACCTTTCCTTTCACGCTTTTTATGAATCTGTTTCAACATTCACAGTACTTCTTAGACTCACAATCTCATATTGAAGAAATATTGTGTTTATAATTCAATTTCCTCACTGGATAGAGAAAAGAAGTACTAATTCTGGTCTAAATAAAGCTTTTTCACAAAGAAAACAAGAGATGTACATACAAACAGCCTAATTCCTATTGTTCTCAGTGCTCTGATGGACCACCTGTTAGACACAATGCTCATTAGACTGGAGACTGGAGGCCACCATGGGGCTGTTCTATCAAACAGTCAGACTCATCCTGGAGGAATCCGGCTGTAAAACGCACTCTCACTGGGAAATCACTCAGACGAGCTCATAAAAAGGCACACACAAGAGTTTACTCACACGAGCGTGCACGTACACACACAGTCTCAATATGCTCAAACAAATACACACATTGTTGAATTTGAACGGCTTTCCAAAGAACGCGGAAGCAATCCCTATCAGCAGTCCTGAAGGATTCAAAGGCCATTATCCAGCGGGTTGGGATTAGATTTTCTGTTCGGGTGGCTCCAGCGTGACAAGTTGTTGGTGAAAATAGATGATCTCACCAGGGAGTAAGAAATAACGTCCTTCAGCGCACAATAGATGATGTCTTGTAAACATTTTCCAACCTCATTCTTGTGATGGAGTATATATGTCGTCAGCATTTACTGGTTGCCTTCACCATCTTAACAGTTTGTCTCTGAGTATCTATCTCTCTGTGTATCCAAGAGACAACCCAAGAACTGCTAGTCTGAGATTTGTCATTGCAGACACTTTCATTTCTTTTTTGCCATTGAACTAAAACACTTCACTGAAAATACTTCAAATGTATAAAGTATGCAGATTGCAAATTTCCCATTATTTTTCAAACCTGAATCATACCCAAATTGGTGGCAGTAGAATAAACTGAGATAGCATCACTGTCTAAGTCCCTTTAGTTCCTTCAATCACCCATAATCTGCCAACCAGAGCAAAAAGATGATCTCATCTTGGATATTTATAGGTGTTAAACATGCACATGCTGTTCTTAACGTTGTCTACTGGGTGGTTTTCTATTTATGTGTCTTCTTGGGAAGCTGCATCGCCTCCATTATCCTGCAAACTATTCGGGGTCTCAGGATCAGGTTACAGTGTTTTACATGAACACGGTAAGTTTTTTTCAGTAGTCAGCGGGGCCCCAGGGGCAGACAAAACAGCATTAAGTATTAAGGCTGCTTAAATGGAAAGAAATTCACTGTGTCAACCCAATTTCCTCATGAAGGACTGAGGAAGCCGTAATCTCAAAAATAACATGTTGACAAGAAGGTGTATGTTCGCTTTGCTGCCAGTGCTGTGGTAATGACTGAAGCTGTGAGAAATTACATTGGGCCCCGTTTGTGATCTCCTCTCAGAGGAAGATTAGTTGTGATGATATATTCAAGACTACTGTGGGAATGAACAAACTTCCCTCGCTAGTCACCTGAGGAAGCAGCTTATGATAGTACAGAATAGTGACATAATATAAGGGATAAGCTGTTAAAAAGAACATCAAAGAAATGGATTTGTATGGTATTACAGCCACAAAACAATGGTGAATAATAAAATGTTGCTATGAGAATGAAAAAAAAAGAAAAATAATAGCCCCGCTGGGCAAGCTCCCATGCAGTAGCTGTCTTGTTTGATGAATGCGACATGAATTCTTCCAGAACAATTAACACCTGCATATAATATCTCTACAGGATACTTGTGGCACAATTTCTTGACTACCCTCAACTCAGGTGCTCTGCAAATCAGGCTCAGAAATCTGTGTGGGCGTGTGTTTGTGTTTATATACGTGAGACTGATACAGAAAAGGAGAACGAGATTGTCATCTCCGGCATACAGCCAGAACAAATTAGCACCAGTGAACCCTTAATTCACTGATGTACCTAATTAAGAGCAAGTAGCATACCTAATGATGAAAGGAGGTACAGCGGCAGGCAGAACGTGTTAAAGTGAAAGTGAGACAAAGAGGGATCTTGTAAGACACAGCTGCATGCAGATGTGAACAAAGCATTGAAGCTTAATGATATGAACCTGCAAGTGTGTCAGATCCCTGATAACGGGGTTCAGAGGAGGTCAGGCCTATCAGAGGAAAGATTTAGCGGCCTGTTTGACCTAGACTAAGGTGGTGAATTAAGAAGGGGAAGAAGGAATTCATTTCAGCCATATATAATTCAAACATTTTTGGCTTCCTACATACATCTCCCTCTTATATTTTTGACTTACGGCCCAGGTGCAGAGCAACACATTTGTCTTTTTATAATTACAGTTTTTCATTGGCCATGGTGTAGCTATGCTAGCAGTGTGGTTCTACTCCCAACTTTTCTCTTCCTTCAGTTTTTTGGAGTAAAATATTGTTGCAACTAATGGGCGGATTTCTGTGACATGTACCGATATTCTAAGTTCCTAGAGGATCAATTCAATGACTTGTAATGTTTGTTGGTTTAAAACTAATGACCTTCCCATGTGTTTAACCCTAACCCATGTAAAAACAGGAAAAGCAGCAAATAGTCTGATTTAAGAAGCTCAACCTAGTGCAGACTTTGCATTTACATTTGATAAATGACATGGTACTGATACATATATTGAATATTGGTACTGATATTTAATATGAAAATTCCTTTCAGTGTCAAATATCAGCAAGTGATTTCACAGTAATGAGATTGCTCCACTGCCACTGAAACTCATACATCTGAAAAGGACTAATTTCTCAGTTTTGTTCCCCTGACTATTGTCTTCTGAAAACTATTTCCTTTTCTACAACAAATGACTGAGTGACCGCTGCAGAAGGATGAAATCACTTGTGATAAATGCAATGGAAACCCTTCCCTCTGCCGTGCTTGTTATTTCAAAGCAACAGAGTGCATTCCTGGAACTTAGCAGTTATTAAAAATTCAAATCACGCAAACTGGGTTAAATACCATACAGTGCACATATTTAGTTCAGCTCAGTAGCCAAGGGTCCAGGCCAGACTATTGCATTTGTGGGGAAGAAATACCCGCTTTAGCACTTAGGAGTATGCGACTGGCAGCTGTGGCCATGCAGAGGAGCCAGCAGGAGAAGGCTGTGCACGACTATCAATTACAAAATATAGCAGGAAGGGGAAGATAGAAAGAGCTAACAGGTATTCATGGTGTTCTGTCATCCTTGTGCTGCACATACTAACCTGTGGTTCATGGTGGAGGACACAGGACAAGACTAAACACACATATCAGTGTTGTGAAGGCAAACCGTCAGCAGAGCATCCTCTGGCATACCCTCCCCACCACTTGCATAATCCTTGGGGACCTTCAGTGAGAGGCCTGCAGCAGCACCACTCGAGGTGTGCTCACAAGTTTTTACGAGGTGCAAAGTGAGCTATTACTCCTTCCAATCCTTCAACCCCCTTTCCTGAGGACTAGGAAGTCTCTCAAAACCCCAAAGAAAAATACTTGTATATGGATTTTTATGACTTGAAAAGTGTACTCGAAATTGACCTATCCCCTCTTTTAGCTGGAAAAAGCTGAGTATAGGAGGGCACTTATGGTTCTCAACATGCAACCAGATGAAAAAGCTTGTTTAAAAGTCTCAGCAACAACCCAAAGAGGCTCCTAAAGTATGCAACATCATCCCTGCATTAGTGTCCTTGTATTATTAATGTTATACTAACAAACTATTCAGACCTTGACCTGAGCAAATGTCAGTACTAATGGACACAAGGCAGCACCATTTTCTCACATCAGGTATTATACTGGATGCTGCATTCAGCCTACATCCTGATGTGAGCTCATCTATTTCTAACACAGCAGAATTGTGGTTATTAATCTTTGTATTGACTTCTAAAGGAAGAATTTGATCCGAATGGAAAATAGCTCAAGTCTGTGATTTCTGTATTCCCTTGTAGTGGGACTCCATGTCATGGTATATTGAAAGCCTTTGTTTGAGATTCACATTGCATTTTATATCATTTACAATGAGGGGAAGTTTCTCTGCCTGTAGCATGAAAAACCACATGGTCAAACATATGGCCAGTAAAAACAAATGGCCTGTGTCACTGTTTTTTTGTAATAACATCACAAGTGTAGTATAGCTATATGGTTGGTTGATAGCAAAGACCAGAATGAGAACAATGAACTGGAGCACCATTTCCACAGCTTTGTCATGTAGTATTGATCTTCCTGTGGGTCATGGACCTCTTTTTTCCCCTCATCGCTCCCTACGCTCAGCTACGCCTCAGGAATGCACTTGTCATCTCATCCACCAAGCCCGTGCAGGGCTTTAACAAATCAATTACCAGCTGCCTGCTGGTTAGGTCTATTAGCAGCCTTTGATTGTGGGGCAAGGTGGTGCAGTATGTTTCTATCAGTCAATTTGGCTCTGTGTTTGGTTCATATAAACCTGTGCTAACTCATGAACTGACTGGCCTACACAGAATTATGAAAATGACTATTATATTACCATAGGACTGACACAACACATTTCTAGCTGCCTGAAAAGTTAACAATCGTCTGGAAAGAGAATGTGAAGAACTCTATAGAGAAACATGGATTTTAATCTACCATCATACCACAGGAGGCAAGATCATATTATGGGAAGATTAAACATATTTATGGCAATGAAGGTTTAAAAAAGTACAAAAGGAATTACATCTGAAACAAGTCTAACTGATTAGTCAATTGACAGAAAATTAATTGGCAACTTTTTGATAACTTCTTCTAAATAATTTCCAGGCAAACTGTTACAACTTTTAAACAAAGATTTAAATATGGATTAGCTTTTCTTAATCTAATTTTATAGTGAATTTAATATCTTTGTTTTTCAAAGAAGTGATTTGAAGACCTTGAGCATCACAATTAATTGACAGATTAGTATTTGATGACTAATCATTACTTGGAAATACAGTCCAATTAGTTGACTAATTGATTAGTTGATTTTCTGAAAATGAATGAATTATTCAGCAGTCAATGAATCTTTCGTAGTTATTTTTTGAGAAAAAACTTCCAAATTTTCTGATTCCAGCTTCTCAAATGTGAATATTTCCTTGTTTCTCTAGTGTTTCATAAACTGAAGACATTTGACATTTGAGCACATCACCTTGGGCTTTGCGAAACAGTGAATTGGGCTTGATTTCAATTTATTCACTTCTGATGCTGGGTAGAAAATCAACTCTCAAGTAGTCAATATCCATTATAATCACAGCTCTTCAAAATCAAAAGGCATTCAGAGAAAAACAGGTACTCTCTGTTCAGAGTGAGCCAGGTGCAATCACTTCATGATTGTCAGTAAGAAAGCAGATAATTTAGCTACTCCAAATATCTTGAGGTAAACACTGCTGAACCCAGAACTGGTATTTTATCCAACACATCTTCACAATTATCACACTGGGCCTCCTGAATACTGCAGATGCTGGTCCTGAATAAACAGCTTTAAATCCGGCTCAAATAAACAAAAAGTCCCACCAGCCATAAACACATTACCATGAGCTACAGTACAGTTAGAACCTCACCAACACTGCTGAAAATAATGCAAACAAGGACATGTTGTCAAAGCTTTTAGACATACACTGCACTATATGAGCAAATAGTGTTTGATTTTGATTGACTGATGCTGGAGACATTTCCACTTATTAATGATTTAGATGTGATTCAGTAAATTCAGAAACAGCATCATGTTCTGGTGTCACGTTGCTGGACGGCAGTCTTCCTCATTAATTTGCATCATTTGTAGTAAACACCACAAGGCATCAAGTATGACTTCATATTTGATTTTCTGTTTTAAAATCATGCAGCACGCTGTGTGTTCCTGCTAAGACAAGATGCTTGACCTCCTATTTGCTAATGAGGGCAACAGAAAAACACTCCAATTTCCATTCCATTAAAAAATGAGGAAAGCAGCTGAACATATCAAATGTTTATGAAGTCTCATCATAATAAGGAAAGGCGGCTTTTCCAGTAAAACTAATGCTGGCTACTGCACAAGGCTGGCAGGGAGACGCATAGATCAGCCAGAGGTTGCACCACACACAGCTAAACTTGCATCATGTCTGTATTGGATTGACAAGGTGAAAAGCTCTCAGCTGCTCCATATTTTATATAATGGTCATAGTGACGTCCAAGTGTTTGATTAATAGTGTTTACTTGCACCGAAATCGTCAACTCCAGATTCATAATGATACACAATGTACCATGGTATGTATTAATGCAGGGAGCAGCATCACACTACATTATCAACAGACATATAAACATGTTCAGAGCTGAAAATGCAGATAGACATTGGTAGGTCAACTGTACAAGGTTTATGAATATGCAAGTGACCTCTGCTTCAAGGTTCCCAGCTGTCAGAAAGTATAACTGTGTTGAGCTGAAAGCATTGTGCATGCAATGAAGGAGAAGAGAAGAACTGGGTTTTATCACTGGATTTCCAGCTAAATGATTTTGATATGAATGATTCACTTCAATCATTATTTCTATGATGAATTGTCTGATCAAGATCAAAAGCACCTGGCCTTAGGGGTTCTTCTTTTTAAGCCTTCTGTTTAGTTATGAAATACTAATCATAAATCACAAAACTGACATTTTTGAGAGATAATGATTTTACAGTAGAGCACATTCTCCTCTCAAGAAATCAATGGATCCAAATTAGGAGAGGTTTAACCAACACACAACTGGGGACTAAAAGGTTTAAACTCTTAATCTGGTTTAGACTGTGCCTGTCTACTGTCACCTCAGCTGACTCACCCTTGGGAGTCCTCTGTCTGTTATATAGAAAGCCTCCTCAGACAAAGTCAGACTAATCTCCAAATTATTTAAGCTTGGGAGGAATAGTCTATTTGAGAATGCAACTGTGCATATTAATCATCCATCTGCTATATTATGATTTTAAAGAGCCAAATGTAAGAAGAGGTATTTTATGGTTTGACAGCATGGTGGTTAAAGTCTGGTTAGGTTTTGGCACAAAAAAACATTTGGTTAGAATTTGCAGGAAAATCATGGTTTGTGTTAAAATGATCACTTGAAACATAGTTTATACTCTCTTTAAATTACATAACCTTCGTTGTCATGACTACAGTGAACACCATGACTATAGTTGTTACTTTTTTTTCTTTAAGCAACCAGACTTGTGGCTGGAAGGAAGGGAAAAGCTGATCTCCTGCAGCAAAGTCCACCTTTTGCCTTCTGATCATGCCACCCTAAACATCATCTTAACTGTGTAACTACCCTGGGTCATAATAACTACAGCAGAGATAGACGGCGTCAACCTAACTATAAGTTGTTTTTATAATAATAATAATAAATAGTTTATTTTTGGATAGGGACAGTGCATATTGATGAACATCGATGTTAAAACATTTCTGTAAATATGCCAGATTATAGTAAAGCTGCTAATTTGCATCCGTAGTCCCTAGTGAGTAAAATACCGGCCTTCAATTTAGATGATGAGGACGGGCTGTCTATACAACATACAATATTTAGTCAAGACAACTTTTGGTGGCGTTAGAAGTATTATTAATATTTGTTGATTTAACCTAAAAGACTCATATTTTGAAGTTAAAACAACAGGTTACATTTTACAGTGTGGATATGATGAGAGACAGCAGAGCCGATCTCCTGAAGAAAACCAGAGGTCCTCTTAACAAGTGCCGTGAGATCATTCATAATGATGATTATGTGATTATAGCACAGCTCAGAATGTGTCCTTTCCAACAATACACACACTGACACACTGTATTGTAAAACTATCAGGCTTTGGCAACATGTAGTACTGTATCACTGTCAAGACAAAAACTTGAGCAATACATTACATTTTCTACTTAAATATTCTTATTTTCATGTTAAATATTGGTGAACTAAACAGCTTGCCTAGTGTTAAGAAGGTTGTGGAGACCAGGCCTAGTTTAATCATGCCTCTCAGATGGGAGACTGTAATTGCACAGGGTGAAAGCCAAGTTTGCAATTTAGTGTAAAACACAAACTTCCCATGAAAACAACAGCCAATTACACTTACAAAAAAACTAATGTGTATAAATAGCCAAACAGAGAACAGGGGATAATTATGTGTGTTAAATAAATAAATACAATAAGGATGAAGAAACTAGCCATGGAAGCCACTCTAAATTGTTCTTAAACAAGCCGAGAGGTCCAATAACACTGACTCAACAGACAAAAGGACAATTTCCACAATTAATGCCACAGCTTTTTCCCAGATGCTGCTACATTTTTTTTTTTTTTTTTTTGCACATTTCCTTTGTACTTTTCTGTACTTTGCAGAAAAAGTTCAGTCCTTTAAACAGTTATGAAAACAGGCATGTGAAACAAACGCTTTACTTTACGCCTTACTCCTCCACAGAAGTCTGATTTTCTGATTTTCAAAAGACCTTAATTTGCTGATGTCAAGTCGTTACCGCAAATTAAAATCTCATTGAGCAGGCAAACATGCCAGCGTGGGTCCTGCCAACTCATCTGTTCACTCTGACAACCGGTATCCATCATTCATCCACGTGATTTACAACCACGCGTCTTAAACAGTGTGAGATACACCATAATCTTCTACATCATTTGATCTGTGCTTGTCGGCCACATGCAACAGATCACACACTAAACACTAACAGTCTAATGTCATTTTATTTCCTTGTGCTTAGACAGTTCAACTCTGGCCATAAACAAAACAACTTTGGTCCATTTTAGGATGATAACCACACCCTCAGATAATATATTTTTATATACAAATGAATGCTGCTGCGACACTGCAGACAATAAACATTTAAAGCTGGAGTGGGGGACTTTTGTTTCCCCCTTCTGGCATTGAGTTTAATTACACATCATAAGCTCCTCTATAGCACTACTTTGTCGCTACTGTTGCAACAGTAAAATGCATGCAGAAATTGTTTTGAGCATTACACAACCCCCACAAAATGACTCGTTTCACTATCAGAATTTGATTTATTTGGTCCGATAGCTTTCGGAAAGTCTAAAAGAGTCGCATATTGAAATGATTTCATCCATGCAGAGGCTAATCAGAAGTTAGCTGCTCGGCTGGCAGAAGTCTCTAGTGTGCATGCTCTACCCATAGAGCTACTGGCCAGAACAGCACCACCAACCCACCAAAAACTCTATACTGAATACAATGAGATTTATCTGGTGGTGATAGCCTCAATCAGCATTATGTGAACTCCCTTGGCAGGGGTTTGAATGTAACAGACATTCATTGTATATGTAGAAGTTCTGCACTGCAGGTTTAAGTCATTAATTTCCCATCATGGATTTGCACTTCATTGACTGAATGAATGAATGTATGGGTTCTGTGAAGGTTGCAGGATGAAATAAATGAAATCCTTATTCACCTAATAAAGGCCAGCCATCTGTGCACTTACTTAGAAACGATGGTGGATTTTTCCTTTGCTAAAATCAATAACCTACCAACGAGCTACCAGTGGTAGATGCTAGCTCCTGAAGAGTAAGAATAAGAGCTGCAGGGACATTTGGTTTAGGAGGTGACGTAATATTAGCAACAGTCAAGATATATTCTCTCCAAACAACAGGACTGTGTCCCTGGGGAGGGAGTGAGCCCACGTGGCAGGTACCTCGAGGCCTTCCTGCTTTACTTCAGCTGTCAAGAGCAAGAGTCATCAGCTCCATCAATCAAGTAGAGTGATGGGTGCACTGCATTAGCAAATGTTTCAGAGTAGTACTAAATGAGCAGTGGAGGCTGAGAGAGCACTGCACAAGTCATTTAAACTAGTGTTTAGTGCTGATAATGTATTTTTCTTTACACAAGTGAAGGAAAACTGCCAGTGGAGCAAGATAATTTCACTTCTTCCCCAGACAGGAATCAACATGCCTCAAGAAGTATCCTGATATAAGTGACTCTAATATATCTCCATACACAATAATGGCTCTTGTTTTAGAAAATAAAACATTAATCCTGACTATGAGGCTAAAAAGCTTGTAAAGGTCAACATGTTTCTGGAAGTGAGAAACAGAAAGAAGGATGGTTTGAGGTTGCTGAGTGACAGTTTGTTTGACAGTCGTGAGCCTCATGTGTCTGAAGGTTAGTGTCTTCATTGGGGACCCCAACAGTCACTCACACTAATGAAAATAAAGCTTGCAAGCCGGCGGTCCCAAGGATGGATTTTCTTCAACTGCTTCCAAATTAAAACAGCTGCTGATGTTTCCACCATGTGGTAGCGAGAAATGCATCTACTGTACAGGCTGGACACGTTTGGAGGAGCCTCTTGGGAGATCCGGTGTGGTTTTGGAACCTCTTAACATCTCATCAGGTAAATGTTGTAAGACCCTTAGCAGCTGGAGTTCACAGTCAGGACAACACATGCTCACCACAGGCTGAAACAGATAGCCTCGAGGCCTTCACAGCCACACTAAAGCAATCATGAATCAGACCTCCGTCTAATTCCATAATGCTCCATCAGTCAATCTTTCTCTTTTGCCAGCCTTGCTCTTTTCTCTTTTCTCGCTTCAGTCGCTTTGTTCTGCATACCCTCAATCTCTCTCAGATTAGAAATTTATTTTTCTTGAGAGCCTATTTAAGAAGCCTCATTATTCCGTCAGAGCAGCTGACAGCGCTTCTCTCCAGATCCTCAAACCTCAGGGGCTGGTAAAGGAAAAACAGTTGCGCACACTTTCTCCCAATCCAAACTTCCTTCTCGGATCAAAAATAAACTCCAGCCAATTGTGTGTATCCATCTCCTGCCGAAGAGGAAGACCTCACTTGGAAGAATAGCTAGAGGGGAAAGTCACACATGCGTAGGTCAAAGATGAGGAGAAACACCATGGCCAGATACTGAGGGTCAGTGCTCAGCCAAAATAAACCACTGAAATCAACCCTGTAAACCATCATGATTCCATCAATCTGTCACTGGCGTGAT
The DNA here is from genome assembly GCF_027409825.1 of Scomber japonicus. Lineage (NCBI taxonomy): Eukaryota > Metazoa > Chordata > Actinopteri > Scombriformes > Scombridae > Scomber > Scomber japonicus. Next base: position 25,502,344 of record NC_070582.1, on the reverse strand, counting down.
TTTATTCATGATGACGGAGAGAGGGAGAGCCAGCTAGAGAGAAAGAGAGCGGACGAGAGAGTTGGCTCTGTATGTGAAATACAATACAACACAAGCTGTTCTCCATCTGGAGACATGTCAGACTCGTCTGCCTCACCAAGACATGACAAGCTACATTAGAACTAGTCCATTCACACCTGAGCTGATTGGATTTGATAATTCCATAAATATATCTCCAAACACAAAAATATAAGACCCAAAACCTTGACACGCAAAATAAAATCTCTTATTTTAAACTGCTCAGAATATGGCACAGGTGTAGCTGGTGAGGAAATGCAAAGGTATACAAAAATAAACAGTAGCAAAAGGGCAGTACCCACCGTAGTTAACCTACATATATATTTGGTTTCATTCTTTTATATCCCACACGATCATTTAGTGAAAAGCCCCCTAAGGCAGAGATTACAGCTCTGGATTGGATTCAACTCTTGCCCTCTCTTAGTGTAACTATTCGATGAAAGGCTTGGCGAGGGTCACATCCAAGCGTGGTGGGGTTTTTTTTAAACTTACTTAAATGAAACTATATGAGAACCTGGGCCAGACTGGTCGTCTGGTTGTAAATAACCTGTGGTGTCCCAGAGGGTGGCATACTGCAAGCTGTTGTGCTTTGCACGCATTGCACAGAGCACTAAAACCACGCACTGGGTTCTCAGGGCTGAACAGTATCAATTAGAGGCAGCTTGTGAAAAGATGTGCTTCCTCCATTGCTGTGGTCTGGTCAGAGGTAGGAAGTGAGGGATGAGAGGGAGGAGGAGGCAACTCCTACATCTGGGACTGTTTGGGTCCAAACGAATTCAGCCTTCAATTTGCTCTGTCAGCTTGTTTGTGAGTCCACAAATAAAGAGAAGCGCGTTACAATACACACCTGACCGGTCTCCCTCTCCCTCTCTCTCTCTCTCTCTCTCTCTCTCTTTTTAAAGGGTACAATATTGTTTCCTTTCTATAGATATGCTCTCAAGTTGAACTCTGGGACTTTGGAGAACACACAGAATAAGAATAAATGCCACAGGGGACACATGTTCTCTTCTGTCCCAGTCTTACAGGCCCCAGGGGAGCAGCAGGTTACCCACAGTGGCTAAATTAGCCAGACCACAGATCCTTCTGTGCTGAATGTGACTCACTTACCACACTTAAGAAACACCAGATACAGTAATCATATCTGAAAACCATGTAAACCACAAGAATAACACAGTCAGTAAAAACCCAACACAAAGGAATTAACCTAAACCAGACAACAGAGAAAAGTTCTCAATAACGATAATTTCAAATTAACTAAAAAATTCTGCTCAATCAATTGTCTTCACTGGCAGCCTGTTTCTTCATTGGTCTTGCCCAGTTGCTCCAGGCAACAGAATTAAGACTACAGTCAGCCTTTTAATTTGGCCTGCTTACCACTGTACTATGTTTAAAAATATCCTCAGTATTTCTCAGTGGGGGACCTTCTACACCGGTGAATGTGTGTTGCTGCTGCAACAATTTCATCAGTTTTATGAAGAGAATTAATAAACAGGGAACAGCAATGCACACACGACAGCACTATCAACAGCCAAATGAAAATGAAAGAGGAACAGCAACTTCCAACTCTGAGAGGCAAAGTCTGACTGATAAACAGAACAGTAACACAAATGTTTATTCTGAAATGCATTACAACCAAATGCAAAAATGGAAATAATGAAAACACCAACAGGACCATTAATTCTTCAATTGTAAACAACTAACATGGCAACCATTCTGACAGCCTTGCCAAAAATAGCTGATGGCTGGTTTCCAGGCTGGCAACCAGCTCTAGAACTTGTCAAGCCGCATTTCCTCAAAAAACGCTGACTGACACATCATTTTTCCAGTTAAACACCATGCCACCCAACAAGTTGAGCTGCCATATTCATAACACAATTCAGGTTTTGTTAACTCACTAACTGTCAATGCTCTGCTCTCCCTCTTCAGTCTCACCACTTTGAAAAGCAAACCAGAGCATATGCGACCTTAATGAGTTCACCCAATTGGTTCTGACAGGTCTGGTCCACAAAGCTGCAGCAGTTTTCTGCTCTGTTCAAACAGTGAACACTGAGGTCTTGCTTCTTTGTCCTACATAAACAACAGGCCACCACAACCAGGATTTAATTCCCCTCTATTTGGGGACAAATGGCCTCCTTCATTGGGTCCAGGGAGAACAGAGGAACCACACAACCCCTTGGTCTTACAATGGACAAAGGCATGGCCCCTGAACCGGCCAACTTGTGTCATAACCTTATCGTAACGAGCCAGTGGTCCTTGTCAGGGAATAAGGCCACCGAGAAGGAGAGGCTCAGTGAAGAGGGGTAGCTTTCTCCTCTTCCTTGGTGAAAAGGGCAAACTATAGCATCCTTGTTGGTTATGGGGGACAGGGGAGTTTTTGTTTCTAATGGCTCAGGGTTCTCTGCTTACACGGCGTGCCCCCTCTCATCCACAGTCCTGTTAATCCCATTAATATGAAGAGGGCCAAGAGCCTGAGAGTGGCCACGGCTTAAGAACCATCAGCCAGCATTAGCCCTCGAAATCCAAACCCTTGTCTAGACCCATTAACAACTTAGCCCAGCAGAGTCAAATCATTTGAGACCCATGTCTAATGATGGGAACATAACCTATACCTTTATAAACCTAACCTTTGCCGGCTCATACACGCCTTAAAAACATAGTCAGGAATGCACAGAGCTGGCATGTCACATGCATCACATTATTTGATTATAAATCCCACTAATCTCATTTTTGCTGGTCAAAAAGCGCATTTTATAAATCATTTTGACTCTGTGTATTTCTTGGCAGCTCCGATGCCTTTCTCACATTATTGAGTAGCTGTGTTGAACGTCTGCCATGCAATACTGACCATGTGAAGGATTTGCTTGTTGGATAATTCAGTCCGGTGTTGCACATTATTCCCATTTAAGGCGATTATTATCGCTGTGTGCGTGTGTCTCTGTGGAGGATACTGTACGTGTGTGCGGCTATAACCACATGATGTATTAAGGGAGATTATCTGTTGGCTTTTAATTAAATAGCCAGGCAAGGAGACTGAGAATACCCAAAGAGGACTAAGGTTAACGTCTTGTGCCGTGCAGCAAACAAAGTCTCTAATGCCTCAATCCACCACCAGGCAGCTAACCCGACATCTACATATGGCCCATTTCTCATCCCACTGCATACCAGTCGGGTGATTACAAAGCATCAGAGCCTGATTAATGCAGCTTTGAAGCAGCTTGCTCTGGCCTGGCTGGAGCACAGCGAGGGCTTTCAAGAAACGGTGGATATGGTGGCTGCTAATGAGCAATCCCACAGTAAGGCCACTGGCCTGGTGTCCCACAGCAGCATATCACAAACGACAGTCAGCTGAAGCAGACGATAGCAGGAGTGATTCAGCTCCTTACAACCTGCCAGGCATATCCAGTAATCAAAGGGAGTCCACAACATATAATCAGCTCCACATCAAGCTATCACAGGTATTTAAGACTGATGTATGTATCATGTTTCAAAAGAGGATAGACAGCATCTGGGTCTGGAGGCTACCAGCGGTGTCAAGTGGCATTGCAGGAGCACGTTCCATTTGTGTAAAACGTCATTCAGGATTACTTAAAGCTTGGACAAGTGATTTGTGTGTGAACAGCAGGTTGTAGAGCTAATGGTTAAAACACTATAATGCAAAATCATTTAAAAGAAATACCAGACATGGGAAAAGTTATCCCATTAGTTGGCCTGGTGGCTGGAAAATGAAATGTCAAAATGTTATTAGAGAACAAAATATACAGGACTTTTTTGAGCCTGGTGCAAACATCAATATCTGAAAGTGTTAAAAAAAATTGTGGACAAATGATATAAACACTTTTGGTCTCTTTCTTGTGAATAGTATTACAAGTGCTTTGTGCTGTGAGGAATATAATTCTCCAATAATACCTCCTCCCTTGTTATTTATTATTATGTAAAAAATAAGTATTTATTTTGTTGAAAGTCATACAAAGTGTTGCAAGTAAAGCAAAAACAAAATTATATTTCCCCTTTTGTGGGAAATAAGACTTTTACATCCTCTTTTACGTGCAAGAGAAGTGAGAGTTCACCAGAGGTCACACCCACCAATATGCAGATGACCCAATGGAAGCTGCCTTTGTATTCTGGGCCACACAGGAGTCTGCAGGGCTAATTTAACTGTTTTGACAGTCTCTGGGAAACCTTACGACCCAGACTGGAAAGGTAGAGAGATGGAAGTCCCCAGTTAGGCAATAGGAATGCAGTGCTTTGCTACAATGTGTGTTTCCACGTTTTCGTTTTTTTTTTACATGTTATGAAGTGCACACATAAAACACTTTCTCAAGTTGAATCTGGATTACACATTCTCCAAATACGCAGGTATTCAAATGTTTTCCTATCTCCTTCCACAGGGAATGCAACACGAAGGCCAACATTTTCAATGAACTTCAGCAGGAGAAATTCAATAACCAAGATACAATATAATGAAGTCTTATTCTAAGTCTTATGACAGTCAGGGAGAAAAAGAAGCATCATATCTAGTCAGCTGTTTCCTATTGACCTAAATATGAACTCCCTCTATCCAAGTATCCGATGCTTCAAGTAACTCTTTAGGGTTTTGTGGGTAAGGGAAGCAACTCACAAACATATTAGAACCCCTCATTAACGATATTTTTAGAAACAAATGCATTTCTGCCAGGCTGGCTTATCTTGCAATTGTTGCGAGGGTGAAAATAACAATTTCTACCCTCAACAGCTACAGTATCTATTGGAAAATGAGAGCTTAGGAGAGATGGGGATCCAATCTATCTGTGGTTAGACATTGAACTGATCTTTCTGGGCTGGTGTAGCTCAAGTAAAGATGGTCACAGCAGCGGGAATTATCTATAAGTAGAATCACCCATTTCCGTGAAATGACCAGATGGCAGGAGATTGTTTCTGGAATATTGAGGCAACTTGGGAGAGAAGTGAGAAAGCAAATCAGAATGACAATGTTCGGTTTGTTTCAGGAGCACACGTAGCAGCTACTGTGCCTGGAATGTTATAAGTCTCAAGTTGGCACCCAGTAATTGTTTATAATCTGTAAAATGCTCTCAAATCTCTAACACCCCTTTCAGCTTATCTGAGAAAATCTATTAGAGAAAGTGTGAGGTCTACAAGGTTAGGCAGGATGCCTCCCACATCTCCTTCCTCTCCTGCCAACACACTGTACTCCCCGGTGGTTTGAGGGAGGAAATACAGAAACATCAAAGATTCCTCATCTATAGATAACAGATATACTTCTCATAAAATAATCACTAGCACAACGGTCATCAGTATGTGTCATCATTTGTTTGTCTTGTTAATTTAACATTTATTTGAGAAAAAAAAAAGATAATATGGCTGTGCTCTATTCATGAGGCCATTTTCACTGACTCTATTACGCACTGTCTATGTCATCAGAGACTTTGATGTCTCCATCCTGGCAACTGCTAGCAAACACATCCTCTATTTGAATCCACTTCAAACCTTCTCCTTCAAACTGCAGAAGAGAGAAAAACCCTAAACTGCTCACCAAACGGGACCATCTGGAGGCAGTCGTTGGATGATGAGGCTAGAGGCCTGAAAGGCTTTGGGGGGTAGTTGGAGGGAAGGCAGACATAGAAAGAGAGAAAAAGAGAGAGAGAGAAAGAGACAGGGGAGCAGCTACGTCTACCAAACCATGCCGTGAGTCCCTCTCTGCAGGCAGGACGTTAATTACAGGGCACAGGCAGAGAAAGCCTGACTGGGAAAAAAGCGGAGATACCCAGACTGCTGGGTTCCCGCCCTTGGGCCCTCAACATAACCGCAATGCTAACCAGTCCATCCTACAGTATAGGGCACGAGAGCAGTGTTCCAGATCACTGCAATGACACACAGAGTTGAGTAAGAGGCAGCCATGAGTGTAGACAGCAGCACGGACTCGTCCACGTCAGGCCAGGTAGGCCAACCCAGGCTGGTCTGTACCTCACAGAGACCACACAGAGCCTTGACATTGGTAACATGAACTACATGACAGCTTGTATGAAGCTTAGGAACATTACATGTCGTTCTTACACACTCAGGAAAAAAAGTGCACAGTGCAGACAACTTTCATTGTAGCACTCAGCCTACTTTATTTTTGCAATAGGAGGCAAACCAAATCAAGACTAACAAAGGATTCTGCCCACAATACATGATTAAAATAGAATTCAATTAAGCAAAAAGCAAATACACAGAAAAAATAAATAAATGAAGATTCAATTCGGTTTTTTTTCCATCGGTGGGTTGGTACCATCATTAAAAAACATGAGTCACTGCCCAAAGCACTGTGTGGCTTATTTGCCATCCTGGAGTCGAAGCTCCCATCAAACTGCATCAGCATGAAGTGTTGGGTTCTGCCTCTATCCCGACTTCTCTAATAATGCTTTGGGGGCATGGAGCAGCGCCTTTTTCCAAACTGTCTGAGTATTATAAATCATCGCCTATGCACAGGGAGGCTGCGTCCTTCAGTGTGACCCACAACCTTCACACATCCTCACACAGTCGAAAGCTTTACGACATCACACGAGGGCAGAGAAATGAGGTGGGTGCAGTTCATCACATCCATCAGCTCCTGACGGGGGAACGATAATCCATAAAACCAGTGTGCGTGGGTTGAGCACTCTCAGCTGAAATATGTCTTGAAAACAGGTCGATGTTTGGTTTGCCTTTCTGACTTCATAACTGGTGTATTTTACCTTGGTTAACCTATGACACAACTTCTTACAATATCAGAAGTGTTTGTGCTCAACATACAAGTGTCCTCCTACAATCAAGCGAATAATTAAAGAACGCCTTCACCAAGTTTTGCTGTTACATAGCTGTGCATGCAGGCTTGCAGCAAGTCACACAATATTGCACCACTATTTCTCCCCTGACATTTATCTGGGCTCTCCCTTTCCTTCCCTCCATCCTAACTGTAGATTATAACAGCAAAGATATGAACGGCATGACGTACGGTTTCCATTTTCCAGTGCAGGTGTCAAAGCCATGTATGTGCTAATGATGAGTGTGTCCAAGGGAGTGAGAGGAAAAGCTCCACAGGGCAATTTGGCACCAAGGAGCAGGCCACTCTTCCAGCCTGTCATTTTTATTGAGGGAGGGGCAGTGACTGACTGCAGGGTCTAAAAACTGCTATGTGAGATTTTTTTTCTTCAGCTTGGAGGATAACATTATGTAAACTGTTTGTTTTATTTAAACTGTGACCTCATGGTGACTTTGGTTATCATGTATGGAATCTGTTGTGTTTGCTCGAATTGAAGTGTAACCAATGAACCCAGCTTTGAAATATCTCATTAAGAACATGCAGTTGCTTTCTCAAATCCTCTCTTTGAAAAGAATATATAGGAAGAGAGCAACAACTTATTTTGTATTCCAGTGACATACAGAGACTACTAGCCAATCGATTGCAAATCCTCAGGTGTCTTTCATGCCAGTCCTTTAACCCCATAGGCATTTTATACACACACACACATCTACACACATGACACAATCTTAAATCTTAACTTTTAATCACTAGCTGAGTTAAGCCAATGCACTGTTTTCCCAGCCAAGAGCACAAGTGAAGCACTATCCGTCTTCTCACAGATGAAAATCAATGTTGCACTGTGACAAATCATCCATATTTAATGCCTTTGTGACTATTTGTCATAAACTTTCACTGGAAGGCAGGGAGTTGTTTTTTTTTTGTTTTTTTTAAATACGCACTAAATAAAACTTTATGTGTTTATTTTGTATATATGAGGCTTTACATTGTGTAATATTGGTGTCCTCTAATGTCATGAAGAAATAGACAAACCTATGAAAAACATAGCCGGAGAGATCCATTTAATTACTGCCAGATTCACAGTCCAAATAAATCTTGTCTACAGGCTGCAACCTCACAGTTTGATTTATCATCAATCACACATTCACTATTTTCCATGATGACAGCTTCTTTACCATCACCGAGTCACATCAGCTTTGTCTCTCCTCAAATACACCATTAGCGAGTTAGATCAGTGTATGTGTATGTATGTGTATGTGTGTGTGTGTGTGTGTGTGTGTGTGTGTGTGTGTGTGTGTGTGTGTGTGTGCGTGTCACCAGGACTGTTTCACTTAACAAAATTATATATCTCTGTCGCTCCCACCCTTCCTCTATCTCTCTCCCCCAGTGGAGCCTGAGGGGACAGGAGACGGCTGCTAATTGCATGCCTGAACCAAAACACATGGTGTTAAAAACAGATAACGCAGGATGACAGACAGCCTGCAATGAAAAACATGTCAGGAGACACAAAATGTCTTTTAAATCTTTTTAAATCTCTTGGCTGGGATTGGAGAACTCTGCCACTCATCTGTTTCATAAAAAGGGCTAACTTGGTCCAAAACTCATATGGTAATAAATAACATTATTGTTAACATCTCTTCACAGAGCAATCAGGGTTTGGCTTTCTGTCTTGCATTAAAACTTGGAAGCTCCAGCAGCCACACAGCAGCTGCCTACAGCGGCGGCAGTAGCCTCTCACCTCTTCCACCGTGCTGCCACTCCCTGACAGGTTTATGGACACAGAACACCATCTTTTTTGCACCGGAGTGCCTGAATAATCTGACCTGAGCGAGTAGTGCAAAGGCAAAGCAACTGCACCACATGAAAAGAATCAGACTTCCAGTGAAAAAGGCCTCAGGGAATGTGTTATGCAGGAAGTGTTATATATGCACAGCAGTAAGCGGAGTTGTAAAGGAAATACACCACCAGTTGATGTAGAGGGGGTTAATTTATTGTTGGTTCACTAAGTAGTATCCTCTGGCTGTGTTTTAATAGTCACACAACACCTGTCATAAATAAACACACTGTCACTACAAAAGGATTATGAACAGCACCATGTTCCACCCCTAGAAGGTGTATTCATGTGTTCTACTATCTATAAAAATTAGAACATACAATGAACTTGCAGAGCCTATAACATGATAGGAAGATGATATACTGATGGCAAGAACACCATGATGCCTCTGACCTACATCATAGCATGGATGGTGAATAAATACGCCTGAGGCACTGACAACCGTTCAGCCATCAAATATCAAAAGGCCAGCTATGAGTAATGCATTAGCCTGCATTACAGCGGCTGAACCAATGCTCGCTTTCTCAAACTGACGCTTCCCGTTGAAGGGTGACAAGTTGGAGACCTATTTTTAAAGTAAGTTAATAATAAAATACTTTGATCAAAGTTTCAGTAGGCTGCACATTTGGATGAATATGGTCAGGGACATCTGCTTGTGGAGTGAGAAGACATATTTCTTCTCCAGAGATCAATTATTTTCCTCAGTACAACTCATGTAGTATCTCTCCACACTGTGGAGGCTGCAACACTTTGCACCGAAGCATCCAAGCACACCACTGATGTGAATGTCAAACCTAACCTATGGAAAGTAATTGTAATCCTACAGAGGTGTTTGTCCACTACAGAGATGCTGCAGGAATGAAATGGTAATTGCATTTGGAAATTTGAAAATATTGATCCATAAAGTGAGTACGGAGCACTGATTTAGAAGTTATACTGTAGGAGCACTGTAGCTAATACAAATGAGAGAAACAGTACGGCATTTCGATCACTCAACAGCCTTTCAAAGCACACTCATTTATTGATGAATTGATACTAGCCTTCAGGCAGGCTGCGTGTACTGTTAATGAAAATGCTCCACTGCTAGAGCAATGAAATACTGCTCACTCAGAGTTATGCCAACATGATGAATGAAGCCTATCGTGATGCCTGTGCTGTTGGGCAGATGTGAGAAGGTGCAGGTGAGGAGACACAGTGGCGTTAGTAACACACATCTGAGTGTCATTCATTCATCCAAGTACCTGTCATCGTAGCAGAAATCGGCGCCCAAAGTGTTGACATACAGGACCAGAGCCACGGCGCTGCACAGCAACTCTGCAAACATCTCTCTGTCTCGCACACACGCGGGGAAATAATAGTAATTTTTTTTTTTTTTTTTTAAGAAAAAAATAAAATAAAATAAACAGACAAAAACGAGGAGAAAGATGCAAAGCGAGACAGAGACAAGGCAGCGATTCCAGATCTCTATTCCCTCTCAGTCCCCGTCTTTGTCAGGATGTTTCTGCGAAAACAAGTCCATATTCTCCCCCCATCATCCTCGCTGAAGTGCACAGAGCGGATAATCCATAGGCGGCTGTCTTTCTAACCCATGTTGGGTCTGAGCTGCAGAGCGTTTTATCCTGCTGGGAGTTACACAGAGAAAAAAAAACAAAACACGAGCAGCGTTGAGTGAATGTGTGACAGCGTGCTGCACGCCTTCAGAGGAGGATCAGCGCTCTGACGCTCAGCGGCCGCTGCTGGATCAACGTCGTGATAGTGTCGACGTCAAGGTAACCGTAACCACGCACCTAACTTCCGGATACACTTTCAAAGCAAAGTGTGGTGACCGGCGTATTGATAATGCAGACAAATTGAATGAAAATGCAAACAAATAACATGTAAGTAGTTTCTTCCTACTTGACTTCTAAAACGATTACACTCGTTTATTTGTCGGTCTGTAATCATCTACTTATCATACAGAATGTGCAAAATCATAAATGTTTATAAATTTAAAAAATTTCTGTAACAGCTACTATGAGCTAAAGCTGAATTATTTGGTGCAAGTTTCCTTTATTTTCCTTTATTTTATCAACTTTCTGAATGATTTTGGGCTTTATTTTGGAGAAAAACTTTCCGAACTTCCGGTTCCAATCTCTTTATCTCTGGCTGTTTGACGTTTGTGATACAAACGCATGTGGTTAAGAGATCTTCAGCGCATGCGCACTGCCCTTGGTCCAGAGATGGAGATTAATCACACTACATGTAACGGTCACTTCACAGTACCAGCAGTCCATAATATGGAGGTGGTCCTCACAATGAAGTTATTCAGGTGGGTCCTGTGGATTGCCCAAAACTGTATAATCATTTATCATGTTTTATGTAATTTCACCAGCTGGCTTTGTCATTCTTTAAGGGTTAACTTCATAATGAATGCAATATACTTGGGTCTGTGTCACGTATAGACACATACTATAAACTAAATTGTGTGTCTTGTTGCTTAATTAAGAAACATGATCATTAAAGAAAACCCTCAGGCTATATAAAGTGCAGCGGCACAGCTGAAAAATCACCCATTGTGTTCTGAATTATTTTAGTAAATCCCACAACTTTTACCATAATGCTGATCTGGCTTCAATAAACTCCAAACAAATGATCACAGCTGCAGAAGACAGCAGCTACAAAAGGAACATTGTGTGTATTTGCTTTGGCTTCTGTTCATTGAAAAAAAAAGAAGAAGAAGAAGAAGAAGAAAAAGAAAAAGGTCGAAAATTCACAGTTGCTTATTTAAAGCTAGTTTATAGTCTGCTTTTAGTGGAAAGTATAGTTGTGTGATCCAAAAGTGAGTGGACTTTTGTCAGTTTAGTGAGGGTTTTTTTTTATTTTTTTTATCACAGCACAAATCACTTTGATTAAAAAATGATGCTTTCTGGTTGGATTGTGAAAGGAGAAACATTTTCCTTTAATTAATATAAAGAGTAGATGCCATGTTCATCACGCTGGTCCCTATGAACCCCTCCAGGCTCATTCAGTTAATTGCTCTCTATTGATTTAAATTTGACTAGGTTAAATACAGTAGTTGGCCTCACAGTGGCCAGTAGAGGGCTCACAATGCATGATGTCTGTGAGCCTATACAAGACACACATTTCTAAATGCATTGTCCTTAAATAAATATAATGTTGTTCCAATTATAATCACCGGTCCCCTTGTGCCAAAATGACTCTGATTCAATAAAATAACAACAAAATTAGTTCTCTTTTTCATGATTGGTAACTTTAATGTCTGCTTATTATTGCATGTTCCTAGATTTGATCGTGTATCATCAATTTCAGGTTCAAGTGATGAACAACATGTTTTCATTTCCATAATCTACTTAAAATCAAGCTCTTATTGATGACCGTTCAAATGTTCTTGGACCACTTTCCATGGAGGATATTGCTCAATATAAAGACGTAAGAGACCAGCGGCAAAGAAAGGAGAAAAAAAAAAAGAATAATTGTAAAAGTGCTCCACAGACAAAGCAAGTGGCCTGGCCCTCTGCATATTGATTCAGAGTTGTTTCAATAGACAGACCCCATCTGTCGGGGCAGACATCAATGTAGCCTTTCAGAGGACAGCAGCAGGACACTATGATGTAACACATTTCAGGAATTAATTAGAGTGATCAGAGCAACAGGCGCAATGTCTTTTCTTCCAGTCCACTATTCATCAGGACTGATTCAATTTCTAACCATAAGAAATCCAGCCCTATTTCATCAGGCTCAAGACATGTTCATGTTTAATGTCACTGTTCTTTACTGCATTAAAACAATCCAATTTTGTTATAATTTTATGACACACTAATCAAATGATTTGTTTGTTGCTGAATGTTTACATTTTTCTGCAGTTTCATGCATGTGTGACTGCTGTATTTCTGCTCTGTGCTTTAAATACAAATGTCAGATATTTGCACTTCACTTGATTATTTTCATTTGATGCTACTTCATACTCCAACATCTACAATAGTACTTTTACTGAAATCATTAATCATCCAGACAATCTACTGAAAATTAATCAGCAAATATTTTGATGAATCATTAGAGTAATTTTTCAAGCAAAAGTGCCAAATATTACGTAGCAGTCACCATGTGCTGTTTTTTGTTTAGTATGATTAATAATTAATACATGAATCAAGGAAGATTAATTTATTATGAACATGAACAGTAATGGAAACCATAGTTAGTTGCTGCCATAGACCTTATACAAAATATTACTTAAAACAAATGTAATGAGTTTATAAATGTTGATACATTGTGAAAATTAAAACCACCACACACTCATGCTGCTCATTTTTTTTCATTTGCAATAATAATCCACTAATTTACATAATGCTGTTCTTTGTTAAGAGGATCCTCATTAGCTTCCACTCATTTGATTGCTAGTCTTCCTGGTGTCTGTTACCACATATTGGTTATTAATATTCATATAAGACCAGATCTGTACTTTAACAGTTATTAAAAACAAATATATATTAGTTTAGGGTAGATACAAAAATGAAAGAATTAGCAACATGGTCAGTTTAAAACAAGACTGAAACTGTTACATAACACAAACAAGATGATAGATGATATGTTTACATCACACCACATTCATTAATATCTGCTATAATAGTATAACATTGACCGTGGCCATTCTGCTGCATCATGAGTACTTTTTTATATTTATATTTTACATTTGGCAGATAATACTACTGTGCTGTTGAAGTAAAACATATTTCACAGCTAATCCCTGAATCCTTGTGTGAATTTATAATAAAGCAACAGTTCAATGCAACTCATTCATTTCTGTGGTGTTTTATGGAGATTAGTAACTTGAAGTGAAAGGAATGAAGCATAATGGATTAAGAGAATCAATTTTATATGATTTACCTTTTCTATAGCAGTGCAGTTACAACATTTATTAAGTAAAATATCATTTATCATAAAATGTTTTTGCATGGGAACTTCCACACTGTATATGTTCTCAGCTCTGCACACAAAGTGCCCACCAAAGTGAAAACATGTGTATGTACATGTGTATGTGTGGGTGAATGAGAAAAAGGGGTTACATGGGTGTTTTGCCTGCATGTGACAGAGGAAGACCTCCCTGAATGTCTTTGGATCCTGGACAGTCTGCAGGAATTATAGGGACACTGCTCTGGCTGTTAGATAATTACATGTTCAGACCCACGTCTGAGGGCAAAATCACTTCTGCATGGAAAAAAACTAAGAAGAAACGTGAGTGCGGTAAAACAGAAAGTGATGCTTAATGCAGGCTCTCTTACACATGGCTTTGCACAAAGCCAAGAGGCTTAATCTACTTTGTGGGTCTTTTAAAGGGACTGACATTCAGTAGAATATCAAACAAGAAAATCGATAAATATCACCAGCCTGTGATAATTGATAACAACCAGAAATGCACACAGATAGTGTATTGTGAAAGGAACTGATGAAAACAGACCACTTCTCTTCCCTAATTTCCTCTCCATCTTCTTTCACTGAGCCCCTCAGTCTGTGCTCCAAAAGAGATGAGTAGCCATCTGGAAAAACATAAAATCATTAGCATGAATATTCATCTCGACGCAGCTTACTCAGCAGTAAACTATAACCAATAAATTACTTGTCACTCCAGAGTTGATGGTGCAGCTGGAGAGAACACAGTGCTGATGGACAGGTTGAGTGAAGGTGTGAGAAAGATGCGTTCATCAAACAAGGACCAGAGGCATTTCATTAATAGAATTTGTCTTCTCCTTTTCATTAGGGAGTTGGTTTTTATACCTGTGTGGCAGGTCCATTAACTGTTATGGAATTGGAAGAGAAGAAACTCTGATGGACCTTCTGCTATGTGTTGTATGGAGCATTGGTATCATTTGACAGAAAGGTCTTGGGAGATTCAAAATGGTTTTGTGATGTTAAGAGATTTTATTGAACGTCATTCTTTCAAATACACACGGAGATAACTGCCTGTGCACACATATACACACACACAGACTTCCTATCTCCCCCATATCTCAGTGTGTGATGGTGCGTGGAGAACAACATTTCCAATTTAAAAAGCAATTAAATTCTGAGCAGAGAAGTGAGCAGAGAATCCGCAGTATTATCAAAGCGCCCGACTGCAGCTTGCTATTATCTTCAACATGGACTTGCCTAAATCAGGGATACATAACCCAAGGTTATCTCATTGGCTCTTTCAAAAGAGCTGCACTACTTTTTCCCTCCTTTAAGTAACCACCATCATCTTAGGAGTCTATCAGCATACTGTGTGTTAGACTCCCGCTTTGAACCTTGATGCCCCCTGCAGCAGCAGCTCAAGTCTAACCAGAGAGGGAAAGTCTTGATCTTTGGCAAGGAATGGAGTGCTGTCTTTTCTCTTTTAAGTCATATAAGTACTGAGGCAACTTCTTCTTATTTGCCAGGTAAAATTAAAGCAAGCTGGAGTGTGCAAGGCATGGATAACTTAGATTTTTACCTTCCTTTTCCCACATATCAACAGCCTCTTCGACTTTTAACTTGAGTAGGAGAGAGTTCAGCACATATTTGCACTATAAACCACTGATATATACCGCAGGTCTAAAAAAATATCAGTGTAGTGAGTTTCAATAGACAGCAAGAGGAGAGAGGAGAGACAAAATTAAGGGAAACAATGCCTGCAAGAACAGAAAGTCAACATTGCATTGATGAAATGAACAGTTTCCAAAGTGTATTTCAACATGTATGTATGAAAACTGTTATATTAAATGTCCACTTTCATTTTTGTTATCATTAGCCATGGCTTTTCTGTAACTTTCAATTCTTTTTGATTAGGCACCAAATTCCCCACATGATGAAAATGCCAACACAGCAGCAGACTGCCATAAATAAAAACAATAGATCCTAAAGAAAAGTTAAGCTGGGGCCCGGCATCGCCAAGAACCCCCATCTGTTTATGCTATACAGACATAGGCATTGTCAGAGGAATGCTGTGGCTTTTTACAGAATACCAGTTTTTCCTGTTAACTCAACCCAAGGAAAGGGGATAACTGCAAATGATCAGGAGATCACTGTGGCGATGGTGGCCTGCTGCCCACAAGTGTATGGATAACTCTGCCAGCCCATGAGTGTCCCGCCAGCCGCACGCCTGTGTCCTTTTCAGCATGGTGGCAGACACAAGAGCACTCATCTACATAACAAAATTAAGCAGAGCAAGGTCTTTCCACGGATGAATCAATGTCTCCGCTCCAGAGACAATCACTGAAAACCTCTGGTATTCCTAACCTCTGCCTCCATAACCCACCGCTGCTAACTGGCAAGTTCCTAAGTCCAGTACACACTCATGATTCATATCACATCCTTAACCCGTAAACTTTTAAAAGCTACAAAAATACCACCCCTTGGACAGCAAGTGGTCTTTAGCTGTAAGCATTTCCATAGAGCACATTGTCCTTCAGATATTGGATGCAGCCAGACATGATGATTTTCTTGGAAGCAGATTTGAAGACATTCTAGTAAATCCTTCACTCTAACCCTCAACAAATAGTCAATAAAAATGTGCCCTGTGGTCTATAAATAAGTGAAATAAAACAAAGATTGTTAAAACATAAGAAAGGAATATTTAGAGTTATCCACAAAACGCAAGCAGTTGATGATTGTCTACAAAAACAACAAACTAGAACACTTTTGATCTGTACTATAACCCCTTTAAATGATTATTTTAATGAGACCCAGTGGAGTGCTTAAGTGTATCTAGCGAATGTCTTAACTAAATCCTATGAATATGGTCAATGAGGGGATGTTTACAGTGGTTTTAATGAACATGCAGCTCCCTGAACCTGTCCCAGCAACCTGAGCAGTCTGTGAATCCCAGGGCCGTAATGTAATGTAATGTTGTGTGTATGTATGTATGTGTGAGTGTGTGTGTGTGTGTGTTGGACATTTTGCACATGCACATAAGCCAGTGTGTACAGAGCGTCTGTTTATAAGAGTGTTTATACATGAGTCGTTTTTTGATGTGTAACATTTGGTCGTCAGCCTGAGCGCCTCTGATGAGAACCGCAGCTGATCTGGACTTAATGTGTTCAGCAGACGATCCAAGAGCGGAGCCCGGTCGAGGGACCCTTCAGACGTCAGTTCAGGACTCCTCTGCTTGCTCCTCCAGCTCTTCACTCCGACCCCTCTGGTAAGCGCATGCCAGAGGAAGACTAACTACAGTACGGATAAAAGTCTTGCTGATGTTAAGAAATTGTATATTTTTTAATGTCATGTCGTGAGACAGACTTAGACAGAATTATACGGCCACTAGTCATGAGTCTCTTGGCTCTGCTGCAGTTTGGCAGATGTCTGAATGAGCAGTATTCTCTGCAGATGACATTGAGGAAGGAAATGAGGAAACATGTTCATGAATATCCCAATCACTAAAAATACCACTAAGAAAAAAAAAAATACAACCTCTCAATTTGCTTTGGTGCTCTTTTCTGCCATGAAAAATTGTCACGATTGGAATTTTTGCAAGAGCTTGAAAGCTCATTGTTGGCGTTGGCGCTTCAAAACAACTTACCCTTACTTACTATTTTCTGAAGCTCTCAGCAATATTTTCATGGCCTACCTCAGCGGATGGATTTGTTCAGTTGTCATGGAGATGGCTTGCTTATCGTGTAACAAAAACAAGTGGACAGCTGGATCAATGTCAAGGAGGCCATCTACATTTAATGCCAGAGGATATACATAAACAGACACAAGGTCAGCTCCCCTGCTGGACCTGCCTCGATTCACAACCACCTGTAATTACTTGATCCAAACTAAATTCCAGGTCACGTGATAACAAATGAAACCATCTCCTTGACAACTGAACAATTTGAATCGGCTATGAGATGTGGCTGCAAGCTTCACAAACAAGTACACAGACCCTTTGTTGAGAATTGAATGAATGTGGGTGTTTGCATTTATTTCATTAAGTGTACGTGTACCATACGTGTGAAGGGCCTTTACAGCAGCTATAATAAAATAAAAATTAATCACAATGACTGTGTAACGTAAAAGCTGTTGCTCGTAGTGAGGAACCTGCACCTTAACAGTTACTTCAAAAATCAGACCAATAACTCCCATTCTTCTAACTTGTAAGTCATCCAGAGGATTGGGCGAACAGTGGCACAGCCTGGTACCAACCTACAGACCCTCCCCTAATCTCTTTGTGAACAACAGTGAGGTCCTGTTAAACTTGCAAATGAGTTTATATTAGCTCAGAATAGCCAAAGATCAAATTGTAAAGACTGTATCACAAAAGCTTTTTCAAGTAAGAACTTTTAGGGAAAATAGGTTAATTGAATTGCATGAATTACTGGAAGACATTCCTGGGAAAGGAGGTTTTATTGTCTGTCAGATGCCAATTATCAGTCAAATCAATTTTATCAAGATGTTCCTCTAAATGTCATTAGCATAGAGAACCAGCTCAGACTGCAGGCTTTGCACATAAAATCAAAATCAAATGTGAAGCCCAGAGTGGTTTCATGGTGTGCCTTGCATCAGCAATAACTACTCCGTCAGTGCACTCCTACACCGTAAACATGCTGTTTGATTTATAGTGGAGCGAGCGCATAGTGGAGAGGAACTAGTCACTGAATGCTAATGTGCCAAAGTTAAGACTTGCATGCAAATTTCTACCCCCTCTTGCCTTTGCCAACACACTTCTCACATTATTTCTCCTTCTATCCCCCTCTCTCTATTTTTCTTTTGTGCCCTCTCTCCATGCCCTTGCTGTCGCTCTTGCCTACTACCGTGCTCTGTTCTCGGGACACAACGTACTGCAGACAACACACTCATGCTTTCTATGTGGTGGAATAGTTTCAGTGGTGAAGACAACACGCAAGTTACGAAAGACAAGTGGCTCCAATGTTTTCCTTTGTTCTTCTACTGGTTTTCTTTTCCTCATGAATCCAATAGCATTCAGAGCCAAAAATCCACATGGCGCTTTATTGTTTAAGTGGAGCCACACATCAAAATATCTGACTTGACTGATATGGAGGAGACTTTGTAAACCCCTGTTTGGGGGCTTAACGAAGTGCTCTTAGGCTGTAATTTGTCCAATAATGTGGTTTAGGTGATTATGTGTTATTATACATCAAAGAAACCAACATCTTTTACACTGGGAATTATGTCATTACATGTTTGAAAGAACAGAGACGAGTGTCATCAGGGACATGTTCAAAGATCTGTTCTTTTCCCCAACTGAGCATTTAATAAGTTTCATGTGTCAGAGGTGTAATTGTAGGGTCTAGTGACATACTGTAATAATTGTGGCTTTTTTGGTTTCAACATCAATATTATCTATGTAATGCACTGTCCTGAGTTGGTCTTGATTGAACAAGACAGACAACAAAAGACAAGTGAATAAAGTGAAAAGCATTGTTTATTGGACAGATGATATTGATGATTAAGGGCTTTGGAGCTTAGATTCAACAGGGAGAATTTGTAATCGTGGGTCATCAGTCCTGAGCAGCATCAACATAAATCCCCGCCCATGGAGTCTAGACACTGTTGGTATTGGTGGCTGATGACTTCTGCTGAATCTGATAAGCGCCTTAACATTGATGAGGAGATGCACAAATGAATCTTCGAAGACTGGTGGAAGAGAAAAGAGAAAAGATGAAGAAGACATATTTAAAAAGACAGCTGCAATAATGATAGGCTGACAATAAAGGTGTGTAACAGTGCAATTGGGTAGATGTGACCAGCTAATGACACCCTGGGGAATGACAGCAAGGAAATTATGAGTCAGCATGAATGAGGGATGGGAATGATGAAAGGATTGAGAAATAAAACTACAGAGCTGAGCATGCACAAAATCCTTGTCCTGACTGAACTTTTGCTAAAGCTCCATTTCTATTTGTTCTTTAGAAGTCAAAGAAGAAACAGACTGGAAATGAAACTGTGATATACTGTATGAAGGATGTGTCAGTGTGATCTTCTTGGAACTGGCTCCATCACAGCAGTGTTGCGCCATGGCGTACATTGCAGCATACACAAACAACAGCAGAGTAAAGAAAATGTAACCTTCGCCACTTGACAGACTGAAAATAAAATCAAGCCTGTCAGTCTCGATACTCTGTACCCAGAATTCACTGTGACATATATAAACGGGCTTTTGGATTTATTTAAGAAGATGTCTTCAAAGTAAAACAATCTAATCCTATCTGACGTATCCACAGCAGTCCTTTGCACTTTTTCTAAAACAAGCTGAGGACAACAGCACATGGGATCACAGTGCAGTCGTGTTTGCCAGCTCACGCAATGCAAGACGAAGAGATGACAGACACTAAACAAAAGCTGAGTGCTCAAAATACCACGACACCACAACCAACCTCTACATATTTTCCGTGAAATGTAATGAAAATGGATTTAAATGTTGCATATACACAAGATCGTCTGCCAGCCAGCCCCAATGTACATGGGCTCAGACTGTGAGACGATATGATGTGACAGGCAAGTTAAAAAATGAATGAATGTACTTTTGTGTGTTTTTTGTTTTGTTTTTTTTTCAAGAGGACTGAGATGAATGTGTTTTTCAATTCAGTGCTGTGCTATTTTGGCACATCACAGAGCTATGAATAAATGCCTCATCTGGCCATTTCCACCATCATAACTTTTGGTTTTCATTTAAATAAAAAAGGGAGGGTGTGCAGAAGACGCTGTTTGCCACTGATTGCCATTATTTCCTAAACTGACAAGCAGTCCATCTCAAGCCCAATGTTTAAAAATGAAAATCAGCTTCATATGTGCCCCAGGGGCAGATATTAAACTAGTTTAGCCTACTTCTAGCATACGGATGTGATAAGAGCAGAATCCCATTATTGTTAATCATGGCTGCATCAGTGACATGCATTGTAAAAGAGGGAGCATACATTGACATCTCTATGTATGTCTAGGAGATAATGAGAGGAGAAAAATGTTTCCAATTCCCATATGAAATTACACAGGGTTCTCTGATAGTGCAGCTCAGCAGCCTCATATAAAAGTAATGGCCGTGAGTGAAATTCCTTCACATGCATAATGATGTCTTTTGTCCTTGCTGCACTTTTGGGCGCCATGATATTTCAAACTGTTTACATCGTCCTAGAGTTACACAGACCCTCTACTCTGCAATTCCACCACACTCCCCTGTGATATAGGATACAGTGTTACTGAGGCTCTAATGGGCCCTTTAATCTGCATATCCATTCAGCGCTACAGCCCATTGCAGCAGACAGGGGTGGGGACAGATGTGGAGGATGTCGAGGAAAATATTTTGACTGGCGATAAACAGTGGCTTGATAGTGTTTGGGCATTTTTCTGCAGCATTTCAATTTTGAAGAAGATTATGTTGTGCAGGTCTTTGTGTTTGTTTGATTTTTATTTTTGTCCAGGCCATCTGGAAGCAGTTCAGTGAAGAATTGCAGTTTTTTGTATACAGGGACAACCAGTGTGATTAGGTCTCAGTCTGCTCTTTTTCTTTTTTCTTTCCCCACCAAATTTCTGCAGTTCCCCAGTTCTATTTTTTTCAATGCCATGGAAAATTTTGAAGTCACACAACATCCTGCAGGTTGCAGAGGTTGCATTCTATTAAAGCAATGTTAATGTTAATGTTAAGGGCACTGATGTCACATGAGTGCTCTTTCGCAAGTGAATCACTTGCTGAGGTTACATTGGGGATTTTCCCACATTAGGAATTTCCTGGCCACTCAGTAGGAGCCATGCACAGTTCAAATTGTATGTCCAGCAGACTGTGTTCTTATATAACACATGGACGCTCGTTTTGCTTTCACATTTGGAACCATTATAGACACAAATCTGATAAATAAAGAAACGCATATTTTCCAAAGTTTTCAGGTAGAATGTTTTCAACAAATGAGATCGAAACCGCGTCTGCTGATCAATACGATTTTAGTCTCAATCTTCTGACATTAAACAACATTCCTTCTGTGTTATTTCAGATGGTGTCTTTGCTAAAGATTCTCAATGTGTTCATATAAAAGACAAAAGGACATGTTTTATGACTTCACATGATTCCCACATCTCTCTTTAATGCTGGAAACCATGCAACCATGCAAACAGCTACAAGAAGTCCTGCTGTGTGGTGTTTACTCACTAAATACTATACTATATATATATATATATATATATATATATACATATATATACATACATATACATATACACACACATATATATATATATATATATATATACATATACACACACATATATATATATATATATATATATATATATATATATATGTATACATATATATATTACTATCGATCATATTCCCATGTATTTGTCAGGAAAAATGCACAAAATCATTAATCACATACAAAGTGAGGAGGTTTAGAAACTAGCTATTTTTCATCTGCAGTCTCTGTGCAGGTAGGGAGGCCATCTTCCTAAGAAATCCCAGGATTACAAAGAATAGATTTTCTCTCTGAAATTTATGTCTGACATGACATCCTGTTAAACACACACTGGAAATGATTCATCACTTATTAATGACCTCTTGTTATTAACACACCACATCAGTTTTTTAGCACATTCATGCTAAAATATTGTATGTTCAAGATGTGATGAAACTGAATTCAACTGTGTTGTTTGAGTTAAAAGCTCTGGAGAACAATTACATTCTCTCCAGTGCACGTGAGCTTTAAACATCCAGAGGCTGCGATATGTTGGATTAGCAAAGGTCAGAATACTGATAAATGCAACCCACAGCAAACCAATTAACCAGTGTCTATAATGCAGACATGCCTTATTAGATTGAACAATTACCACTCACATTTATTGGTTCTCATTTAGCACAAGTGTCTTATATGGACAGATTGTAAATGCCTTTCTGTTTGAAACTGGCAAGATTCAGTTTGTAAAGGTCTTAGTGTCACTAATTCATCACTGAGTTTGTTGCTGGGAAATGCTAATGGAGGCCGTGACTTCCAGACTTTGCATGCTAGGGAAGCAACATTATGTTAATGATAATGATGATGATCAGTGGGTGGAACAGCCTTGAATTTTTCATTGAAAATTATGACGCAAATGATATCTAAGCAATTTTCTGTCCTTGCTGTAATCACTTAGTGCAGGTTGTGCAAAGTTTAAGTGAACAAAGTGTTTTTATTGTGAGAGGAAGAATAACAGATCACAGTAAAATACACTTTTTCATTTCCACCCAAGTGTCACATTAGACTTTAAAGACACCCTCTTTGAATGACATATACATTTTACGGCCAAAAGTATGTAGACACCCATACATGCTCTATATGCTTGACAAGGGCCCATACCGTTCCAATTAAGCCTTAGCCATCATTTTCTTCTCCAGCCTTTTCATCACTGTTAGATCCAGCTCTCTGTTAGCTATGATTGTTTTCCAGTTCCTGCCATTCACAGTCTTGTGAGTATGTGTAGCTGGGCTGTTTTCACTCTCAGTTTGCAATAATGTCATGAAGGACTAGCCAGTTTCCCTTTTTAGTGAAACGACGAGTGGGAATGAACTTCTGTACAGTGAAACAAAACACATGCTATTTTAGAAATCTTTGGCAGCTCAGAAAACAGGACACCAGACCTTGCCTCATATGTCACTGTGTGCAGTGCCTAGAATTAACTAACTCCACTGCATTTGTTTAAGATTGTAACTCTTTGCTTTGAAGTGTGAATGATGGTAAAATTCCTGCCGTGTTATGTAGTTTAAGACAAGGAAACTATTTATGTCTTTGGAGCAGGTAGCTAATGTGTTTAAGATGCCGAAGAAGACCCTTGGCGCCCTGTAAGTAATTTTCCACTGTATTTGGGCAAGTTCTCCACTTTCCACTTCCAAATGAAACCGCTTTTTTGACTCCAGCAGGAGTTGTCAAGTGCATCTCATTGAATACTCTAATGCAATTTTCTTTTGCTCCTGTATCTGAAGGCATTGATAGAGTTTGTTTACTGCCTCCAGACACACCAGGCCAGTGCAGCAGTATTATTTGCTTGAGTATCAGATAGTTGGAGAGCGCACACCATTACAAACAACAGGATGTGACAAGTGAAGCCCTTTCTCTCTTGACTTTAAAGCAACATGTGGACATCTTGAAGTGCTTTATCTCATCAAGGGTTTTTTTTGTTGTTGTTGTTTGTTTGTTTTTTTGTACAGCCGCTCGCCTTTAGAAGTGGTGGCTTGCCTGAACTGAACACACTCCATCCATATGCAGCATCCAAGTAAGTGTGGGCTGAAATTCGTGAGAAACCAATTCGCCTTTGGCTAAATTCTTCGATGATAAGGACCAGTGCTTTGACCACAGGGCAGGAAAACTGCAGAAGAGATATTCTTGAAGGTAGAAAAACAGCACCTCCTGCAGGAGAGATTGAGTAAAGGAGCAGGGAAATGAGATGAAATACAGGTATACTATGATGGAGAGAATGGGTACTGTTAGGGTGAAGTACCGCTCCTCAGTGACAGTAAAATTCACACCCAAAAACCTAGAGGGACACTGTAGAATACACAGGGTTCATTTCTCAGTGGAAACATAATCATTGCCAGATCTTTTTTTGCTCCAAGTCTCCCAGAAAGAAGCTTATGGACAGGCAATCAAACGGAGTCCTATAGGCAGAGACAACCTGTAATGTGGAGACAGACTGGTCGCAGTGTGGAAACAGCAGCACTGGGGTCTCTCTCTCATCCCTCACGTTCACATTACAAAGCCACTGTTCATCCATAAATCTCCCACATCCAGCCATCTGGAGTCCATCTTCACACTTTGACACACAAACCCCTCTCACAGGCATTGACCTCCCTTGCACAGTCCCATGTACAGTACAAGGGCCTGAACGTGATATCACTCCAGTTTATCTCATTGTACAAACATACACTCATCTGTGCACACACGTTATATTTCTACTTTATAAAACAAATACAATGCACACATGTGAACCAGAGAGGAGGGGTCACCCAGTAAACAGTGATGATGACTTAGGAGTGGAACATTCCGCAAAGCCAGGCATCACATTTCCATGCTTCAAAGCTGTTTGACTCAGTAAGCACGGTTCAGCATAGGCTGTTGGGTTAGAGTAACTCATAGGTTTGAGCGTGTCAGGCAGGTATTCGTTTACCTCGATTTCAAAGCTGAGCTGCATTTCACTTTGACAATTCACCGTTCAATGTTTCATATTTTCAGAAAAGCAAACAGGTGCAGGTCCTGGCTGCACACCAAAACTGAACACAAGCAGGAATGTTAGACTGTTGCTCAAAATAAAGCCTCTGAACTGTCATATAAATAAAACAATTTTCCAAGGCGGGGAGCTTTTGTGAAAACAGAGCTGTGTTAACAGATGAACATCAGAAGGTGAAAATATAGGGATGCTAGAGCTGGAAATGAAAAACCAGTTCATGATGTTGCAAAATTCACACTCTCTCAATTTAAGATAAGATAGATTTAAAAGCACAATTGAACAAGAATGAAAATATCTAGAATTCATGAAGAAGACAACAAAGAAAAATAAATAAATAAATACATAAATGAAACTCTAAGCAAGAAAGAATACACATATGTACATAAATGTGTGTATATATTCTCTATATATGCTATATATAAATAAACATGAAATAAAAAACACATTAAAAATTTTTTACCTACCAAAGGGATGACCCACCCAAATCACCAAACATGATTTTTTTCCACTTGCCCCTATGGTTATTTTGTTAAACATTTTGTAAAACGTTTCCAATGTTTCAAATTGCTTTTGATCTGAAAAAATCCCATATGAAAACTATTCTCAACACTATCCAGAGGGAAGCATTACATCATGTTACATAATTTTGGGTGAACTGAGTCTTTAAAAAGAAAAATATGGCAAAAAAACACACAAGTGGGCTCGAGTTGCATGTTAATGTTTTGCATAAGAAGCAAGTAAACACAATCATGTGACAGGTGCACCTTTTTGCTTTTATGTAAATGCAGCATAATTAGCATTACAAAGCTATTGATCAATGACATGCAGGTGATGATGACTAAACACTGATGTTAATTAAATGCTAATGACATACACTGACAGCTCAATGCCTCCTGAAATGAGCTGACCTACCTCTGAGAGCCATTCATCAGCATTCATCAGTTCAGGAACACAGTCCACGTATCTCTCAGACAGAACATGCCTGGCAACATTCAAATCACACTCAGAGATTAATCTCTTCTCAGCAGTAATTAAGCCTTCACAATAAGTTCTGTAATTACTGTCAGTGTTATACTAACAGTTGTATTACCCCTCCATTGTATATGTGTTTGGCTATGCGTGTGTTTATGTGGTTGGGTGGATTTGCACCCCTACTGGCGCCGGGCTATTCTGGCAGTGTGTTGGCAGTGTGTTGGCAAATCCACCTCAAAATTCAGCTTAAAAACCAGCATTGCTAGTGAATGTCACATAAATCTTTGACATTATTTGTATATAAGGAGGTAAAATATGTTAGTTACTGACAGTTATCAGTCAGCCCTGAAACTGTTTGAAGCCTTACCACAGCTTACTACAGTGGTCATTGCAAAAGCTGGGTTTTAGCTCTGAGCCCATGATGCCTATACGCTACATCCCTCAAAATGTAACAGATTATATATATGTTACATGTTAAATTCACATGTCAGCTATTCTACTTCTTTGATACTTTTGAACCAGGATACTGTTTTGAATAGTGCCACAATGTGAAAAGGCCTATATGTCTACAGTAAACAGTTCCTCCTCATGTAGCATAATGCAAGACAGATAGAGTGTCTTATAGTAATGAGAGGACATACATATTGTAAACATATACACTGTGCAATTAAATAATCAGCATTGAGAGCATTTGATAGTAACTAGGAATATTTCAGACAATAGGGCATTGGTGGTTCTTTGAATCTGAGAGTACTGCATAGACAAACACAGTGGGTGGAGTGCACTATTACTGTTAAAGAGAAATTGATTTTTTTTTTTAAACACACAATTACAACTTCATTTGCAGTTCAGGTGTGTCTGAAAAGTTTGCAACACTGTGGAAAGAAGTTGCTTTCAGTCAGGCTTTATTGCTGCTACACAACGATGCATCTGTGGTAGTGTCACCTTTGGGAGAACTTGTGCACACTGAAAATCAATAACAGCTCTGTTGTCATTATTTGTGATGAACCCATTCACACAAGATTCCAGCTTGAAAGCAATGCACTTCACATACTTCTATTTTTTCATTCAGAGCAACATATCTCTCATAGCCTCCCTAAAACCACAATCCTAAAAAGATTATTTGACATGCAAACAATGCAGCAGACTGAGGAGGGACTTTAAATCAGCCGCCATGTGGGAGCCATCACCTCTCTAAGGCATTGCATCATCTCCATAACTCACCACTCCCACTCCCACATAGCAATAGACCGTTTTTTTCTTAGAGATTCTGAGATAATGTATGATCTTCACTGATGCATGAGAAGAGGTCCAGCTTTTCTCCCAGCAGGTTTGGAAAAACCGAGGCCCCAGGTGTGAGTGTTTATGAAGCAATTATATGACAGAAAGAATTGCCTTTGTGTCAGAGGCGCTCCTTATCAAGTGGCCTCCAAAGGAGCAAGCTTTACCAGGTCTAATATGTATGCAGAAACAAGACAAATGGTTTTGTGGCTAAGGTAACTTGTCCATAATAATCTAGCGTGATATCAGCGTTTAATATATTGATTATAGGGTAACGATAATAAGATAATGAATAATAATGAGTCTTGGTTCAAGATTAAAATCACATGTAAAATGTAAAAAGCTGACAGTTACAGTTGTGGAGTTGATTTGTTACAGCTTAGCCATCTTTGCTACATTACAGGAAATTCCACTCAATGAAATCCATGAGACAAACCCGCCATAAAAATGAAGGATAGATACATATACTGGAAAACATCTGACCTTATGATCTGAAGTCCTGCAAAAATGCAGTCTGGTCTGAATGTACTGTACTTAAATGAGAAAAAAAGAAAAGCAATTTCAATCAGTTACAGTATGTGGAGTTGTTTTCCTGTATTTGTCCTAACTATGTTGCCTAGTTCTGCAGTGTGGGACTCTGCCTGACAAGTGAAATCGCAACAGCTTTTGACACATTTTCACACCTGCAACAACGTCTTTAAATAAGTTTCGGAACAGTACATCAATCATCCTCCATTTTAGATTCCACTGAAGCAATAACTATAACAAATGTGTACATGCAAAGATAAAGAATGATTTCCAGTGACCCATCAGCTGAACTGAAATCAATCTGATAAAAATGTGCTGATGCTAATTGGGTACAGTAAATGACCCTATGAAAACAAGTAGCCGTTCCTGTCCCTGGGCTACAATACCTCAGAACTGTTGGAGCAGATAATCGTGTATTCCCAGTAGGAAACATAAACCTTGTGACATAAATAATAACACAACCTAGATCCCTAGTTTCATTAGACACATTTTTGATGGCATTTGCCAAACCCTGGTGGAAAAGTATGTTTTAATAATCAATTCACGCAGTCAAAAAAACAACATCTGGTAGAGTAGTGTTAGAGCCCCCCAGCATCCTCTGCTAAACAAGCTACATTACACAAAATCATATGGTGTTCGCGTGTTTCTGCTTGAATACACAGGCAATTTGTTTTAAGCTCTCTAATGAGAATATATTTTCCACCATGGGGAGAGGGATTGCTACTTTTGCAGTTGTGTCTGTTTATATCATGCACAAGGCCTGTATATCAGTTTAATTAACAACCTGTGGTGGGATAGCCTCCCACTCAATGCTACTCCCACCATATTCTCCCCCAACAGAGCAGTTGTGAGTCCCTGTTCTCTTTCTTCCACTATTCATCCCTCACTCGTTTGACAAGTGGATTATGGTGTGCTCCCACAGCCCACGTCTCACGGCTCCCCCTACACGCCTCAACCAGGATACACTGGGTGTGGGGTTACAGGAACAACCAGAGGCCATGGTGACTTTTCTAATACCAGCACCCCTGTCAGTGAGCTCTGTCACAACTCACACTGCAACAGGGTGCCATAAATCCACAAATATTGGATCTCAGAGTGTGCAGTTGCTTCCTGCTTCCTCAGAGTCTCCACAACAGCGCGACCACCCTCTAAACAGGCTGAATTAAAGTGACAGATCACCTTTTTGACATGACAAATATTGCCTGCAGACTCAATTCAAATTAGTCTCAGGAACATTGTCTTCTTGAGGGGAAGGTTGTCACCAGGGAGCTTAACAATTAGCTTGATCTCAATTTTCCATTTGAGATGGATGGACTTCAGCATTTGAGTGTGACAATGACAGTCCAAGACAGTTTGTTTTTCTCTGTTTTGTCGCTTTCTTTTTCCACCTAACACTTTGAACAGGTTCAGCATATAGTGCATGTAAAGGAGGATATGCCAAGCTATAAAAATGCAATGTAGATTTTATTGCTCTAAATTGCTTAGACGTAGGTCTGTGGTAGATTGTAAAAATCAGACTGAAAGCATTTGCACTGGAGAAAGATGCATTTGGGGCCAAACAGGAGCAAAGAGATTACCAGAATTACCAGTTGATACATTTTCTACTCATTTATTATTTATCTCAAGCCAAAAATCGTTTCGCTTATACTCTTGGGGGTAAACCAGCCATTATTTTTCTAAGTGCTGTTAAATTAAACATTGCCTGTATGCATTTCAGATCATTTCTAAATAAACAACACAGCTGGATGATCATGTTTCTGATTGGTAAGGTCATAAGGCCAAGACATGCATTATTGCACAAATAGCAACCAAAATGACTCTAACAATGCCTGCTTGGATTTCAGTGAGGAAACTTCATACTTGCACAGCCTTTTGGCAAAGTTGAAAGCATAAATAAATGCATGTATACAAAAGTTGTTGTTGTTGTTAAGATTGTAAACTAATCTGTGTCAGATCCTGTTCTTGTACACTATGATGGCTTTTTGTTTAAAATGTGATTTTTTTTTTTTTAGGTTTTAATTTAAAATCTAAAGTGCTATTACACAAACAAGATCAGTTAACTTCTGTCTCACAAACCTTCCATTCATTTAATTGTAGCTAGATGGATTTCAGGATGCAGTTGCTGGCAATTAAGCCTGTAGACATGTTGTGTTTGTGGTTACCTCATGTGTTCTCCAATGGTGAAACTTGGCAAACATATACATGAGCTAGGATATTATAAAAAGGAAGTGGTATCCACAGGAATATCATCATTATGACCCAGTTCTGAGGCCATGACAAATAAAGGGAAATAGATCGATCAATCATATTCATCTTTTTAAAGAAATTGCCACATAATGGTAATCTGATGTGTGAAGTCAGTCAGTAGATCAGTGATGTTGGCTTGTGAAACAAAAGAAAACATGTGGTGCAAGGGGGAGGGCCAGCATTGAAGGGGGATGGCTGATCCTAAATGCACTCTGGATGAACTGGCCAGGTGCGCCCAGTTGCACTGATATCGTCACCGCCTAACTGGACCTGAAGGGAGAAACACACAAGCACAGCAGTCCAGGGACTGTTATATTTTTGTGTGAATAAGCTTATTCTGTTGAATTCTGTTGAGAAGGCGCAGAGAAACTTTGGAGACTAGTTGACCTCTTCTAATTCCCCAAACATTAAAAATAACGAGATACGACAATATCTTTTCTTCATTGTACTGATCATAATAAAATACAGTGGAGTGAAATAGAGATGAAATACACATCAGAATTTTTTTTAGTAGTAGTAATTTTCTCACTGAGATCATGTACTGTACAGTGATAAATATAACTGTTACCATATGATGTACTGTACCAGAGTTAGATTAAAGCTCATTTTCATCTGTAGTTGCTTCAGTAGGTCAATAGCATATTAACAAACAAGCAAAAAACTCACAGCACACATACAAAATACAAAGTCACACACAAAAGTACATCACATACAAGGTAGAGTCAGCAGTTAAAGAGCTCAGAAGCTTTTAGCAGACTTCTTAAATTTGGTTTTAAATGTGCTGATGGAATTGCAGCTCCTCATGTCAACAGGTAGGGCTTTCCAACTGAGTTGTGGCTTTCAGAGAGAACGCTGATGAAATGGTATGGTAAAGTCTCTTATAGAGGATATTCTGGAGGATCTGATAGAAGCAACTGAGCAAGTATACACAAAGTTGCATAGTGGAGGATGGGCCAAACCATTTAAAATTTTATAAACCAGGCACAAATTTGAAAATGATCTAAAATTCTCAAACCTCAGTAAATTGTATTTCTCCAGTGCCCTACAGTGATGAGAAATGCATTGGCTTTGTGGCCAGAGCTTTGAGAGTTAGTTTGTATAAGGACTCGAGAGGTCTTATAGCTGTTTCTCCAGCCTGCCACCGTGTAATATAATAAGACATATGGGAAAGAATCATTGCATACATAAATATCTTGGCTGCATCTGAGGAGAGACAGTTTGTAATGTGTCTAAAATTTGCCAAGTTGGGCTTTATGGTTTTAACCTTTTAATCTTTGAGGGTACTAGCAGTACGCTTATTGGTCTGTAAGTTACTGGTTTCAATAATACTCACTGTAAAATATGCTTTGTACAGTCAGCCATATGATATTACAAATCCATGTCTAACACATAGATCAGAGGTCAGATGGTTGCACATGTAGAAAGAAAGCAATGACTCATGATCAGTAGCCCTCTCACTCATTAGCTGTATGTGCAATACATCACAAGTGGAACTGTGTATTTATTTAATCTATCTTAAATGATGCAATTTGCTGTGTTTAGGAGAATTAATTTTGCACTAAGCCTTTACACAGTAATAGCCTTGGGGGTGTATATTGCTTGTATATATGTTTCTGCTTTCTAATGTTTTTCTATACAGCTCCTCTCTGTGAGAAAATGTGCAAACCAACTTTAGAGTCTGCTTCAAAGCCAGCCTGAAGGGAAAGAAAAGCTTCTAAATACACAAGTTACAAAACTCTGTGTGTAGCATCCAGGAAGCCATCCATATGTTTGATGCAGACCAAATTTATGTCAGGGAAAACATAAAATAAAAAAATAAAAAACTGAAGCAGGACTGTACTTGCATAACACTGCGTTCATGCAGCCAGTCATATATTGCATGCAAAGCAGACAGTCAAACCTGATTTACCCTCTAATAAATGAGTGTCTATTGGTCTGACAGTCCAGCAGATGTTCTTATTTTACTACACGCCCAGATGTAACACATATCAGCCACTCGAAACATTTATCTTGATGTTTACACGTAACAGTCCTCTTATCATAAACTTTGGCCATAAAACATAAAGAAACTGTTCACATGTGATCCATTAATACACTGGACTCTGGTTTTGAATCCTGAGCAGATGACAGATAAGATAAACTTGAAAGAACCCGTAGTTCCCTTTTTTCTTCTTTTGATTCCACCCTCATTATTTAGGAAGACATTTAAAAATGAAAATACAAAAGAAAAATGCAACTCACATCTTCAAAATGTTGTAGTCAAGGCATAATAAATCTACCGTCTCTCTTTCACAAAAACAGGAATTATATTACAAAGAAAGATATTACTCATTCTCCATTCAATGTATTTTCATTATGGAAATGTGTTTTTTCTATGATCTCAATCTCAAGCAAAACATGAACAAACAACTGAGTGTCTCTAAAGTTTTCAGTCCATGTGAGTGTACCTTAGCATTTAACACCTCAAAGACTTTGGATTACCAGACCATCGACTGATTACACCTGTAAAAATAACCACAATGAAAGTTACATAAATGTGAAAATATTAGATTATCTAAATATATTCAGGTCTTATTTTTACAGACTACAGTTTCAACATTACTGTGTCTTCATCAGAGTCAAATTAGATGAAGACATGAGGCAAACAACAATGGTGTACAATTGTCATTGGATAATTTATTGAACAGGATTTAAAATCTATTGGTTAATGAAGCAAAGGGAGGAAATTGCCAATGTCACAGTCCAAGTGCCACACCCTTAAAAGGTATAGTAAGCGATGTGGGGGGAAAACGAGGGGGAAAGTTGTTGATATTTGAGTGAAAACCATGGTTAAAACCTAAAACCAAAACAATCCCCCCTCCCTTCATGCTCCTTGTGGGGCTCCACCCCCGAAGTTCATGGACTCGCATTGTCATGGTAATTGACGTAACCACTGCGCAAGTTGACCAACATGGTGCAGTCTGAAGCCTCTGCTGTGGAACGGTAAGTTAGCTTTAGTTTGATAGCAGCATTTATTTCTCTGAGAGTAAAGGTGGCTAGCCTGGCTAACACCAGACCGTGTCTCAATCTCATGTGAGATTATTGTGATAGCAAACCTGTGTTTATATGTCTTCATGACTGTAAACACTTTGAAAGCAGTGAACAAACACCAGATACACAGAGAGCAACTACACAGACGCTATGTTGTAGGTTATGTTAGCACACTGCTAACGTTAGCTGCGAAGCTAACGTGCAGAGCATCAAACAGCTGTAGTAACAACTCTGCTAATTTACAGCTAACATCACAACAACAACATCCTGACTAACTAGACAGTGAGCTGAATGTCAGCAGGTAACGTTACAGTTTATGTGACGCAGCGCTGATGTTACTCACCTGTCCGGCAGAGCAGCGTCCACCTTCACTCTCCGCTCCTCCGCAGGGTCTCCATTAGTCCCTCCGCCGGGTCTCTGTCGGTCCCTCCGCCGTTATAAAACCACACCGATGTGTCCGCGAGTCCTTGTCTGGTCAAAGTCGATATTTTTTATCAAATGTTCTTCTAACTTTGTCCTCTCTGGATGTTTCTTGGTCACCTCTCTGTCTCCACTATGTTTGTACCAGACGTTTCTCGCTCCAACTGCGTACACTATGTTACACCACCTCCCCCTCTGTCTGACCGTGAATGCGCATGAACGCTCCCTGTCTCTGATTGGCACATATTTATCTGCTGAATCCCAGAGCCAGGCTTTGTATTGAGACCGGACTTTTTTTCAGCGCGCACTTAGAAGCGACAGCTAGTGGACAGATTCAGTGATTTTGACAAAAATGTATTGGATTATTATCGCTTACTACACCTTTAACACCATGTGAGAAACAAAACAACACAGGCCTCTCTTAAAGTTACAAACATAAAAGTACAAAAAGTACAAATACAAACCTCCATCAGGTGTGACAAATTAGAGGAAACATTTTTTTTAAATTTTATGCCTAAGGGCTCCACTGTGTTCAGAGTGTGAAACTAATATGCCTCTATGCGGAGCACTGAGTTGATGATGTCACCACCTCTAGGAGAGGGCGACATTTTTTTGTATTCGCCAGAACTTTAACGATTCTGCAGACCTGTGGTTAGCCTGTGCATAATGTTGAGCAATAGAACATTTTTTATTTTAGCCCACTGTTTTTATGTTCAGATATACAAATCTTAAAAGCTCTTTTTGTTTGTCTGACATAAACCAGACCACAGAGACATTTCAGCATATAGACAACATGTGTGCTGCTGCAGTTAATGGAGGATTTAATGGAGTATTTTTTAACAGTACGTGGATGTTTAGTACTTGCACTTGGTGTCCAACAAGTTAGACTATTGTGCACAGTGGACACAGTGAAAAAAGCCTGTAGACAGTAGTCAGAATGAGCCAGTTTTAAACTAGTTTAAATGTGATCAGGGGAGGCTCAGAGCTGATGTTATTTAGAGATGGGTCACTTTTAAGGTCTATATATTTTTGACCCTGCCTGCCAGAGGAGATTACTCAGTAGAGAAAGTAATCCTTGAGGAAGCAGCAGTAGCTTTAGTTTTCTTAACTAACAGGGATTCCCTCTCTTAATGTACTGTAGGTCCCTCTGATAGGTCAAAGAGATATATGATATAGGGTAATCCCTATGCTGGAAACCCTTTGTCATTTCAACAGCTTGAGTCCGGAAATCTTTAACAGTACTGCAGTTTTCTGCGCTATCTCAAAAACTGACCAATGGGAATGCTATGAATGAGTTGTTTTGGATGGTTACTAGAAGCTTTTAGAGAAGTGTTTCTCCTTAAGAGTTTTTTGTAGTCTCAATAGTACTGTTGTTTCCCTTTTAAAGTGTTAAGTCTAAAAAGTGAACAAAGGTTTCATGCTGTTCCACAGTGACAGAAAGATAGTTAGAAGTCAAATGTATGCCTTTCAGAAAATCAGACATGCTCTTCTCTATCAACTATCCAAATACCATAATATCAACAATGTGTCTTTTCCACAAATCCTGGAGTTAGGTATGAATAAATTTGTACTGGACTTAAAACCTAAATATATTCAAATGACTTTGCATGTTGAACATATTTTGTCATTATGCTTTATATTCCTTTTCTGCTAATGTAATCATATAAATGTCATGTAAATGTCTAATGAAAACTGTCTTTCTAATCTCCATGTTTGGATCATTTGAGACTGACATGTTCACGGTCTGTCATAACGCAGTACCTTCAGATTTAGAATGATCCACTGGGATGAAAATGACAGCTTTGAGTAAGAAAACAACTGCTTGTCAAATGTATGGCGAGCCCACACGACCTTCAGAGTCAGCCAAAACATTCCCTTCTCTGGGGACTTCATGAGAAGCTGTATCATCTTAGTGTTGCCATGTGAAACTCATTGGCTTCAAAATGACAAAGGCTTCTGACATCTTGAAACCCACAAAACGTGTTTTTTAATGATCAACTCATGCATGACAGCTGCAATACAATAGCTGAGTTTGGTAAGATTTGCAAAAACTGTTAGACTGATGCTTCAAATAGGTTAGTGAAGGGTCTTCTGAACTTTTGTCTTTATTTAAAGCTTCTAGTAAGCAATGTTAGACCTTTAAATTATGTGTCTTTAAAGATGATTGAACAAAATCTGTGTGCTGCAATGTTAAGCGAGTGTCGCTGTAAGCTCCCCTGCTAAGAGAACATCTAATGTGATTGATGTTTGGCTTTTAACTTAAAATACAAAACAAACAACATGCTTATAGCAGTTAGAGTCTGGCAAATACTGTTCCATATTATCCATGATGATGGATGTTTTCAATCTGGCACTGCTTCAGGACATGCTTATGCCACGAATGGACTGCAATATCAGATATTTGTACATTTATTTATTGTGATGCAGAATCAAATTGAATACTGGCTGTCTCAACAATGCACAATCCTCAGGGGGAAATCATCTTTCATGTTGTACTGTACATGTGATTGTTCTTTGAGTACAGTGAGCCATGTGCACAACTCATCACATCTTTGAAAAAGCTATCCAGAGGACATCTCTGGCCTGCAAAACAACAGGGAGCCTGGAACACATCACCAAACACTAATTTGTGTATAGAAGAACAAAAGAGGAACTGACATTTTAACAATTATGCAAGGATTAAAGAATGTCTTTTTTGTTGTTTGTATTGATATTAGCGTAACAAATCGTATTCTAGCTGACCTCTTTTTATCCAGAAAAAACAGGGATTGCATGCAGAAAACAGCCAAGTTTTTTCATCCAGGTACAATCCAGGAGAATTTATCGACCATGTGGCGCACAGATTCATATAATAGTTCATCATAGACTGAAAAAGAGAAAAGAGAGCGTTTGATTCATGGTTTCTTGCGCAGCTTGATGGCTCTTATCTTTTTTTTTTTTTTTTTTTTTTGACAGCAGTCTTTGCTTTTCAAAACCAAAACAATAAAAACTGGAAACATATGGCAAGATGGAAGCAAACCAAAAATGACCTGCTGTGCTCTCCTTGTTCAACCACAAAAGAGCATTTGTTTTCAAATGCCTTCTTAATTTATTTATTTAATCAGTGTGCTCACTACATGATTGAAGTGTGGAGAATGAGGTAATCCTCAGCTAAAGACAGATGGCTTTATGTCCAACAACCCAGAATTGAGCCGAAGTAGTGGTCATGAAGTGATTGATGGAGAAATTTGTTAAAAAGATAGATTTGATTAGTGATTTATTTTGCCCCTTTAGGGAATTAAAAGGTGACAACTAATGAAAAACAACCTTTGAGGTGCATGAAGCCCAAAGCCTCCAGATCATTGGCAACACATATGAGTATATACAGTACATTTAGTGTAGAAATGCTCCCACTTTCTTGGCAAACACTTGAACATGTGTTTAAATGTACTGCATATCAGCTTTCAGAAGTAAAGGAGACAGCATAGAATGTATTCATCCTTCAAAGGAAACAAAAATCAATTTTCCAGATCATTTAGTATCATAATGGCTGATGAAATATTGAATACAAAAGATAAAAATTACATAGAAAAAAGGTATTGTAATAATCAATTCCACATGTTTCCTTGTTTGTTATAATTAGGTCAAATCAAGTTGGCTTTATTTATATAGCCCATTATCACATATATCACAAAGTACCTCAAGAAGATTTACAATCTGTACAACATACGGCACCCTCAGTATATATACAGTAAGAATAATGACAAAAAATTAGGCGGATAGTGTCAACAAATCAGTACTTCAATAGAGAAACACTCACAAAATTCTACTCAAAGTGCTACAGTAATAATAACATAGAACACACACTATAAAGACAACCTTCCTGAATAGAAAGGTTTTAAAGCCTTTTTTAAGAGTCTGGGGTTTGTATTCTCCTCAGATGGTTTAGGAAGGCTGTTCCACAAGTGTGGTGCAGCAGAGCAGAAAGCATGATCTCTCATGGTGAGGAGCTTAGTTCTGGGTGCCTGGAGGCTGCTAGATTTTAGGGATGTCTGTTGATGGATTTCTATGTGAGTAACAGGACTTTGTAGTCAATTCTGAAGAAGGCAGTGCAAGTGCAATGAAAACAATTGGTTTTGTGTGTTTCTGTGTTTGCACTCTCAGCAGGATCCTGGTAGCATTTTTACTGAATATATTGGAGCTTCTGGATGCTCCTGCCAGGCAAGAGTGCATAACAGTATTCCAGTCTTGAGGAGATAAATGCATGGACATGTTTCTC
The DNA here is from genome assembly GCF_027409825.1 of Scomber japonicus. NCBI lineage: Eukaryota > Metazoa > Chordata > Actinopteri > Scombriformes > Scombridae > Scomber > Scomber japonicus. The sequence continues at coordinate 25,464,796 of NC_070582.1, read as the reverse complement.
TGGATCTGACAGGGATAGAAAGGTGCAGAGTTTAGAGATGTTTTCAAGATGGTAGAAAGAGGTTTTACATAGATGTCTTATATGGTCATCAAAAGTCAGCTTAGGGTCTAACCAAACACTCAGATAAGTGACTGTGGAGGAGAGGGGGATGTTCAGGCCATCTAAGTTGAGATGAGGTATGAGGGATGGCAGAATCTGGTGTGTAATGCCAATAAGGAGAGCTTCAGTTTTGCTGCTGTTTAATTGAAGTAAATGTGTGCTGACATGGTGGCATAACGGCTTGGGGCAGTTTTGATGTACAGCTGGTTATCATCTGCATAGCAATGAAAAGACATCCCATGTCTGCTGATGACACTTTTAAAGGGGAGCCCGTAGAGGGCAAACAGGATGTGGCCAAGAATGGATCCTTGTGGAACACCACATGTGAAAAGGAGAGATCTAGACCTGTATCCTCTCAGTGAGACATACTCAGTCCTACTGGGAAGGTAGGATTAAACGCATTTCAGTGCAGTCCGACAGTCCAATGGTGGTGTGGAATTACTCTAATAGTTCAAAAGAATCAGGAAAGATGGGGCCTCTGCATTTACAACCCTGAGCAGAGGTGTTTCAGCGCTGTTTGAGGAACTAAAATGTAGTGATGTACTGGCCATCAAGCATACCAGGACGGATCCCAGAGGACTTTTGTAGGGCCAGTGGACTGTCAAAACAAGTGTAGGATTAGCACCATTTTCGTGCTTACCAATCCATTTTTGGGCCAGCCCTGTCTGCCTCTTTACCAGTCCTCTCTTCGTGTCAGTCATTCATGGTGCACATGATCACACCATTCCACCCACACCCCTGTGAGGCTGTCCCAGCAGATAAATCCAGGGCTGAATTACAGCCCTGTAAAAACCTGACTGAAATTTTTCAAATGAGTGTGTTTAAGGTGGTCCTGCAGCTCAGAAACAACCACGTTCTCCAATGCCTTGGACAGAAAAGAGATGGAGATAGGTCTGGAGCTGACAAAAGTTTCTGGGAACATGATGGGCTTCTTGAGGAAGGAGTGGATGACTGCAACCTTGAGGGCAGAACACTACTGGTTTGAAGAGAGAGGTTGACAGTTTGGGTGATCAGGGAGCTGAGAATAGGGATGTATGATTTGAGCAGAGTTGTGGGAATGGGGTTCACGGCACAAGGGTTTCATCTTCTTGAGGATTTTCTCAGTGTGGCTCTGCCTGACGCCAGTAAAATGAAGTAGAGATGGCAAGTTCCCAGACAGAGGGCTGATGACAGGATGAAGCAGAGAGGAAGAGCTGGACATCAGAGAGTGGATGTTGTTGACCTTGGCTCTGAAAAAGTCAATGAAGCTGTTACATCGCTCTTATGTAGCCTCAATAGGGTAAGATTATATTATATATAATCAGTGCTGCATTGTGGAAAATAATTGCCTCGGCATGAAGAAATGTTTCAGGAAACAGGAATGAGAAAATATCTGTTATCTCAAGATGCAGAAAACCTACATTTAGTTTTCCATTGTCTGTGAGACCTAAATGTCTGTTACAGGAAAAAACAATCTGTTGAACAATAATATTCTCATTATGCAATACAATTAAATAGTCCAGAGACAACTCTGAAGATATGGATTAATGGCAAGTCACAGCTAGCTCACCAATTTCACATTAAACCAGAGATGGCTACGCATCTGGGCCTGCTGGGAGGGAATCATAGGGGATCCCTTGGCATTGCCAGATTCGGATGAAACAGAAGATTTTTGCTGATTAAAGTCAAAACAAACTCCTCAACCACCATCAGATTATAATTCCTCGCAGTTTATTTCCTCACAGAGTTTGCACTTCCTCTGCCAAAACTAGAGCTTGTTTAAAGGCAGTTCCAAAGTGTTCTCTGTACTAGCAACACTCAAAAATGATTAATATGTTGAGAGTGGCCAGCACAACGTTGCCATTAACAAAACTTAAGCAGCAGAAACTGAAGTCAAGAACATGTCATCCATCATGGATTAAAAATGACTTCATTTGAGGTGATTTACTTGGAGGGGTGTTATGTGGGTGGGTGGGAGTGTGTGTGTGCCTGTGTGTGTGTGTGTGTGTGTGTGTGTGTGTGTGTGTGTGTACTCTGCATGGCTGGACATATTTCTCTCCCACAGACATTCATTACATTCATTTCAATTGTTTTATTTCAAGGTCAGATGTACAGCATGTTTAGAATATGTCATTTGATATTTTGGACCAGTGTGGAAGTATGAGTAAAAGAATGTAGCAGGTTTCATAAGGGTGAAACCCTAGCGTGGAAAAATCTTGAACGTCAAATTAGCAACAGGCGATTTCTGTTATACACTTATACACTTCAACTGGATTCATTCACTGTGATCTAGAAGCACACTTGCCAGAGTAACAAGGACTGGCACACACATAGAAAAGTCATTCTTTCAACGTTACCATGTCACATGAATATACTTATAAATGGGATTATTACTATTGACTGTTGCTGGATAGCCATTATTTTGTTCAGAGTTTCTGTAGATCATTTTGCAAATTGAAGGGTAGTTTCACAAGAAAGCAAATGAAATCAAGGACCCATTCTCTGCTCTAGCTTTACATTACATCCATATGCAAGATATATTATCTATGATAAACAAACCCGTAATACAGAACTACCTAATTATTTTTTCTCTTGGCTGGAGGGCTCATTGCATGAGGTCCTCCGCAATGTAGGAAAAACAACCTCTGTAACTTTCCAATTGAAAAAAGTCTCTGAAAGGCTCATTAATTGGAAGGTGGGTGCATTTGTCTTCATATTATATCATGGTCATGGGTGCTTTGTTATTGTTTTGAGAATGGCTCAGTAATTGTGCACAGAGCATTTCTTTGTCTAGTATTTCCCTGTAGGACAAATGAGTTCACATTCGTGGCTCATACAACACGGCCTAAAATTGACATTCCCATGAGAGAACCATAAGAACCGAGCAGAAACCCATGTAAAACCTGCAGCTCTGTAAATCCGTGTGGATGCCAACATGGCAATCTATTCAAATAATCCATAACAAGTACCAGAATACTTCACACACAATCTATTCATAGGAACATCTGCAACAGCTCTGGGATGTGAGCTTAAGAAAGTTAGATTTATTTCAGGGCAGACTGGAATTGCAGCTAAGTGGCTTTGGTTTGAGATGCAGAATTGTGACATCTCCCATTTCACTTCACACTTTGACAGGCGTAAAAACACATCAAACGTCAGCTTTTGTTGCAGCCCAACAAAACACTGTAGGCTATAGTGTTGACCAAGAATTACAGTATATTCTTCAAAATATATCACTTTCAACTTTGAATATATAAGTGTCCAGACCCCTGGAGGCTGAGAGGTCAAATCATATAATCATTATGTGTTGAATATTGCTTTAACTAAAGTAAACAAGCCACTCATGAAGCACCAAATTCCACACTGCAGCAGTGCTTGTATAAGTGTCTTTCATGGCGTGAATCTAGACATTTTTATTCTCAGAATATTTTGTTCTGCCAACCACGCTTCTCCAAAACCAACAGCAGCTATTCAACACCTCCACAAAAAATTACTTACATTATGTCAGTCTAGTTAGCAGCCAGCTGTAAAGAATAAGGAGGATATTTACACAGTTTCTTAAGAAGTTAATTGACATGACGAATAAAGAGTTAACACATTTGCATAACTTTTTTGTCATTTTTTAAATGAAAGATAAAAGATTCTGAAACATATCATTTGATTCCAGTCGTAGCTAAATCAGGGAACCCACTTTAATCTAATAAAAAGTGTACCACATCAGCTAACCCTGAAGCTGCTTGGTAGCATTTTAAAGAGCTGGCAGTAGACTGGCTCCATAAAGATTCAATAGGACAAGAACAAGACCTCTTTGTTGCTTCTGATAGCGACAAGAAAGTAGAGACCTTAACCTGGATTAATAGCAACGCCCTCTCATCTATAAAATACTGTACATACCATAACTGCTAAGCTCATCCAGAAAACATCTTTGAGTTACAGTTCACTGCTTGACTTTTTTACAGTTATCATCTCAAGCCAAAAGTTAATCTATCCAATTGTTTTAAATTATCTTTTAGGTTCTCAGTTGGACACATATCCTAAATCATGACTTGCACGAATAACAGAATGTTTCGGGTGAAAAAGAGCTCTCTGGAAAGAGGGCTGACTTCACAGAATGCCTTGCTGCAATGCATGATAGATATATGAGTTGTGAAATCTATCAAATCAAGTACAGGAATGGGACATATTATGGATAGCGTTGATGATATTCACTATTTCAACTCATATCCATGCATTTAAATTTGGAAGAAACCATTTTTATCTCTTACATAGCAACATATAATATATTATAGTGCAATACTTGTGTTAATTCACGTCTGAGAGACCAATGAAAATCATCCTGCACCCAGAAAGCCAAGTATTCATCCCTCCCTCGGGATGGTTAAAATAACAACCTGCTGTACATCAGCCACTCAGCTCGGCCTTGGGTGAGGTTGTGAAACCTTCCCTCTCTGGTCTAAGAGAGAAGACTGATGCCGAGGCCTGCAAGGGGCCCAGCCAAACACAGGGCTGGTACTGCTGTGGTATTTGCCTTCTGGTCAGAGCAGACATTTACAAGATGTGCCACCCAGTGAGAAGGCAGTGCCCATTTAGCACAGTGATTATCAGTGGGAGGTCCAGTCTCCCCCTCTCTGTCTGTCTTTCTGTCTCTCTCATTGGATGCCTTATCTGACAGTGTCTAAGGATACATTCCTCGTGGCTCTATGTGAAAAAATTCAAGACATAATAACAGCACTGAGTCTAAAAGTCTTCAGATCAGGTGTAACCATAAACCTGTGCACTCAATAACTCACCCTAAAACCACTCCCGACTTTTAGAAGTCATAGCGAGAGTTTTACCCCCCTGTGGACAGCTGAAACTCTCTGGGGCTGCTGAGCTATGTGCGCTCTGCTCTCCAGTTTACAGACTCTCACTATGTGAAAAGATTGTATTTTGGCAGGAGCGCTGACAGAGAGCCTGGATGGAAAGTATCAGTAGGAGCTGGGCTGTGGAAAAGAAGCTGTAGCTCTAATCTGAAGGCCCTTGATCCCTTAAGCAAGATACAGTTCTCACCATGGTCTTATTCTGTGGAGCTTCAGGGTGATATTAAACTTATTGAGAGGGCTTTGACACCAGTTACATTCTGGCATTTCACACAGGAGAAAATGAATCAGATGTTTTTTCTGTAGCTATAAGTGGAAATAGACTGAATTGAATACAATCCTAGTATGAAATTAACTGGTAAATGTAAGTGAACAATCCAGTACAACTATTTTTCAATCCACACTTATATATCTGTGCTCAAAGTAAACCAGGAAATAAGGGTTTCTTTACCATTCCGTGTCTTAAGTGTAATCTAAAAATGTGGATAACAGTTAAATAATGATTGTCCCCACTCAATAAAAAGATTACTACTTTATTTGTTTAGTGTGACAAAAATAAGAGGTTATTAAATCAATCAATGTCAATGCTAAAGGACATGCAGGCTTATATTACATTTTGTTTGTAGCTCTTTTATAGCCGTTTCCACAGCATTTTTATTTTTATTTTATTTTTATTCCTCTGGACACAAACAGGCTTTTTCATTTTAGAATTGGGGAACCAATGTTGGCTTTGGCCATAAGAAAAAGTATTTACCCTTCCACAAAGAAAGACAATTGCTATGATATGATTTTTTACATAATATAAAACAAATTCAAACCCGAGTGGAAAGAGAGAAAACAATGTTTACAGCCTCTGACCACAAAAGACAAAGCTTTACGCAGATTTCCTTGTGAGTTTACAGCCAAACCCAAACACAAAATATCAAAATATTATATCAGCAAATCCTCGTGTGTCTTGTGTAAATTGTTCAAAATAGCCAGCTGCAATCTAGACAATCAAAACACTGCCTTTCAGAAATGATACTGAAAGGCAGAGTTTTGTTCAACAAAGAACCAAATAGCATCAAGTGATTGACAAAGGAAATGTCTTACAGATTTGTAAGTTTCTAAGATTGTAAGACTTGTAAAATTCTGACATGTCCAACACATTCCTTTTTATTCAGTATTATGTCTTGTAAAATCATTTAATTTGTTTGTCATCACTAATTCCTGCAAGTGCTTTATGCTCTTTACTGCAGCAATGGTGAGGCAAACCCCACCGGCTGAGTTTGTTCTTTCACTTCCAGTGCCGGCGCAGCATTTAAGCTATTTATTTTGGCTAAAAGTTGCCAAGCAAATTACCCTTCTCCAAAGGAAGAAAAAAGCCTGGTCCAAACACAGACTTCAGAATAGTCAGTCACTTTCATTTTTCTTTCTTGAACATAGAAAAATGGTAGAATTTTAACACTATACTCACCGACACTCAATTTTAAAGAGAGGGCTGTCACATCCTGGGTTTGTTGACCAAATAACGTGCTGCTGCACACAGACACACACTGACATACTGCTGACTATAAGGGAACTTCACAACCATTTCAAGATGTGCAGTGCTGTCTGAGGGATACCATGCATGCTATATTGACATGTACTTAACTTTGTCTTATTCACCTCTTAAAGTGTTTCCTTTTAACACGTTATTTATCTCCAATCACCAGTGTGTTTTTGATCCCTTTACCCTCAAGACCCGATCAAATTCTTTGACTATTTGTCTTTGATACACCCTGAGATAATACATATTATGCTGAATTAAGAAGTTTGCCCAAACAAATGTATTTCAGTGTATTCACTAGAAAAAATAGACTTGGAAACCTGTAGAAATTTAAAGACAGAAACAGATTATTTTCATCTGCCTAGCTATCAATCATGTATTTATGGTCAGGCCTGTAAAAGATTTGACAGCGTGGGACGTTCATTTTTACATCTGTACCACCTTTCATATTGTAGTGTAGAACACTGATATAAGCTGGTTTTAAAACTTTAAGAGACACTGGGGAGGTCAGCTATTGAAAGAGGTGAACAGCTGAGGTTAGATCGATAAAAAAAAGAAGAAAGAAAGTAAAAAGTAAGCCGCTGTTAAAAAGCTGCAAGACACAGAATTCAGTTTTATTACCAGACACACCCAAAAGTCATTACATTTGTAAAAACACGATCAGCCGTTTTGATAGAGACTTAATTGCTTCATAACAACATTGCATTGTGATTATGTTGTAACATGTGGTGTGTTGCCAGCTAGTTCTGCCAAAGCATGTTTCATTTCACTTATCCACCTACAGCCATGTCTGTTCTCTTTCATAAGTCACCAGATCTAATAAACTACTGTGGGAGGACTGATCAGATATCCATTTGACAAAAGAAGAAGCGGTGATGTAATCTCACAGCATAGCCCCAAACCATCACCTTTCCACATACAACTAGGTAACGGACCAATTGTCCAGAGATGAGAGGGGAAGAGGATGGTTGAAAACATGGTACATAGGTTATACTGTCAGTGATTGTAGCAGAAGAGTCAGTCTGTGATGATGTAACATGAAATCTTTTGTGTTCTGCCCAACTGAAACAATCAAGAGGCTCTGTATACTGTTGTGTCAAAGAAATCTCTAAAAGCAAACAAGCTTAGCAAAATCATAACTAACAAATAAAGAAATAGCAAATCCAGCTCATTCTATGCAAAAACTGTGAAATTCCAACTCATTAACACTATCGCCACTACAGTGTGACACATAACTGCATGAGGAATGGAAATTCTGCTTTCATGATCTCCTTTTTTTAACCAAAAAGTCTTAATTTGGTTCACCCTCACAAAAATTATTATTACTATTTATCCTTAAATGAGGTAAGGTATGATTGAAATAATGCCAGCAATTCATTTCTGCAAGCAACATTGATCCTGAAGCTGTGCAGGCCAGACAATTGGTCTTTTTCTTCCTTTGAGTACAGAATATAACTCTTGTGGGTTGTAAAAAGGGACTTGTGAAAGCCTGAGCCAAACACAAGATAAAAAGATAATGTTCTCACTTGCACAGGTTATGAAAGTGACTGAAAATGAAGCAACTTTATGGAACTAGAACACATGTTTCAAGCACCACATTTGGTGGGTAACTGGGAAAATGTGCCTGTAAGGCTTAAGTGTTCTTTTATGAAATGAAAAGTATTTTATGGTAAGTCTAAAGGTCAATTTACTCCATTAGATTACAGTTCATCAGGCTGGAGTCAGCTTTGTGAGTGAGGGCTTCAGTTACGGGACAGAACGTGAAAAGATAGAGCTCAAAGGAATAATTTGACATTTTGGGTAATGGGATACACTTTCTCGCCAAGAGTTAGATGAGAAGATCAATACCAAATCAAAATCGGCCTACCAGCATCATTACATTTGTCTAGATAACACTGTATATATCATCCATTTAATTAGTTCAAAAATTGAAACGGCTTGCTTTTTTAAAATCCTGCTTCAACTCTTTAATGCTATTCAGAAATGAGAGTGGAATTTATGTCATCAAACTGGGTTAGAAATTAAAGCATAAATCAATATCAAAGTATTCCTTTAAAATCTTTTTAGGGGCTATATCAAGGGGGCCGCCAGGGATTTTGGGCCCCATGAAAAGATATCACATTGGGCCCCACCACCACTCACAGGTTAGTTCAACCATGCACAGTTTCTGTAGCCACTTCTCTAACTGCGAAGGCTTGCAACTCTCTAGAAGTCCAAAACTAACTGTACAATATATACTGACACTGAGCTGTGAAAATATAACAATGTGTAGACATGCATGCAACATTCTGCATACAACAAAGTTTACTGTGTTAGTTTAATTGTAAATTAAATATTCTATTAATATCTATTAACGATGATATGTTAAATGTATATGTTCTAATATTTTTTTAGTAGCCCTGTTAGTTATGGACTCTTAGAATATTCCTAACTTTTCACCCCCTTATGGTGCCCCTGGGGTATATAAGCATTCAACCCCAGCTACACGGTTACTTTAAAACTCATTTACACGTTACTTCACTAGTGGAGCTCCTTTAGGTGATTTAATCTGAAGGCAAAGATGATAAGAGGGTTTGTGGGTATACACAGCCCGGTGATATAATGGGAAAGTCAGTGTGGTCAGTGTGAACATACGAAGAAACCAACGGAACAATGGGAAACACATGTTCCCATAGTCCCTCAGGGAGGGGCCTATGGCAAGTGTTACTTACATGCAATCATAATGGAAGCAATCCAGTTTCAAGAGGGAATGGAAATCCTGATGCAAATGTACAGTATGGTTGAGTGCAGGTATTCAGTGTGGGTCACCACAAGAGCTTGACTAATGAATTGGAGGTAACTTCATAATATTGGAATCCATAGAGAATTAATGGGTTGGATTGGTGACACAAAAATGGCAGCTTTGGAAGCTTCCATTATATCACACATCAGGCTAAAGAGTCTGGCCCTCAGTATATCAGCAGCCACACTGTAAATGGAGCATGTAATAGATTGTCTTGCACAATAACCCTTTGTGTGATAACAAGCAATAGCAGCAGCACTCTTGCTTTGCACGAACCCTACCGTGCGTCCAACTTGGCAAAAATGAGGAGCCAGGATGTCACGTGACTGCACACCAACCATCACCACATGGTCAGATCTTTGTGACTTAGAGGTTGGCCGCTTGTGGTAATTTGCTGTTACAGCAAATAAACCATATAGTACCTCCAATACAACGATCAACTTAAAAATAATTAATTTTCCACTTCATACTGTATTTATTCTCCAAGTAAATCTATGTGTAAAGCATATGCATCTCTCTCTAGAAGGTCATTCTTTTTCTCACAAGGTACCATAAATAAACAACACATTTATCCTTTCCTTGACTTGCAGAAATGTGTGAATAACAAATCCATTCATATAATAGCTTTTACTACTCAGCAGCGATAAATTAACCATGGCATACTCTATCTCCATATCCAGAGCTCATTAGTGAGGGTATTTTGGCTGCAAATTGAGTCTGCAGGTGCTGAGCTGGATTCTTTCACTGTTAACCTACATTATAGTGCCACCTATAGGTTATAGTGAGAAAGTGCAAGTCTAGTGAATGCCCCCATTCAAGACAATTATCATTTATAGAAATGATAGAATGTAATCACAGATTACAGAATATCCTCATCAGATCAATTTTGTTTCAAGTTTCAATTTAAATGACTAAATAATTGATGCATTTACAAACATACGGCGATTTGCATGAAAGACATTTTGCATTGAACTTGAAGCCAAAACAACTACACTAAAGTTATCATAAGGCTGGGGGCTGGGAGAACATTGCCAGTGAACCTTAAGAAAAGGGACATTGCAGTTAAATGAAACATGATAGTCACTTGGGAAGTTCTAGGTGAAAATAACAGCAAACATACTGTATCATAGCTGTCAGAAATGGTCTAAATTTGGAGGCCTTGTAGGTGACAACAACACTTCAAAGTAGGTCTGACCTACATGAAAGTTTTCAGTTGTTTGCTCAGACTGCAAAGGGGCAATGGCAAAAGATCAGGTAGTCTTCAGTAGGTTTTCCAGTCTTTCTGCTGCAGCATGAAAATGTTGAATGAGGCCTTCAGTTTTCCCTGGCACCACATCCTTTTGTCATTATGAGACTGAAAGAACAAAAGAGCATGTCTACAGACAACCCAGACCCATAGCCACAAAGACACACAATGATACAGTAAAGTCCACAACTTTGAACGGAAGAACTGTCTACATGCATAGCCACTGGCATATCTCTGATCATAGCCACATAGCGTGATCCCAAAGGCATTGAAAGACCACTAAAGCAGTGGCACAGATGACTCTGAGCCCCCAACCACACACCCTCCCGTACTCAGGAATGCAGAGCTGAATGAAACTCTCCAAGTGTGATGTCAGTCCTTCCAAGGCCTCCGACCAGAGCAGTGTGGCAACACTAGCAGCATGCACTCTCAATGTCTTTCCCTCCTCTCAGCTTCTTGCCACTCTACTCTGGTCCTCCTCTCCGCTGGTGGAAATGGCTCTCAGAGGTCCTGTAGTAGTGTATCTCTGCTTGGCTTCAGTGCCTGGCTGTAGTTTCTTATCCCCCTGTGAGCTACATGTTTGATGGGGTTGGAAGACTTTTGGAAGCACTCATTAGGGATTAAAACAGATATCCAACCATAAAGTTTTCTGTGTTGTCTACAGATAACAAAAATATATAAGAAACATCACAATGACTGAATATGGAATTTTAACCCAGTGAGATCAAATAAAGGATTATGACAAACAACATAATGATCATCACTCAGTGTCCCCTGGTGTAAACACATCTGGCTCTGAAATCTCATCTGGACCATCGCCTTGCATGCATCTGTTTGCTGCAAATCAGGCTTTCAAAAACAACTTGAAGAGGATACAGTGCAAACCTCAAGAGCCCATCACCACCACACATGTGGAACATCCATGAAGTTTCCGTCCACAAAGTGGGAAACAGTGACATCCGTGGGCTGGGAGAGTGTTTTTACACCTGGTTGGCTGCTGTGCAAAGGCACATTTTTATGGTACAGTATGAGGCTGTTCCCCCTGTAGATTAGATCCACTTGTTATAAGACTAGGTGCAGCTCATCTGTAGCATTTATTAGACTATATCTGCCCAGATGGAGAGTATAAAACCTGCAATAGTATATTGTCAAGTAAATAAATACAATGTTAATTTAAAGCAGCTGATAAAAGGTAATTTCCTGTTCTATGATGGAAAAAAACTGGTGTATTAGAATTCTTTTCACTTAATTGTCCTTTACTGCCCTCATCTGACGCTCATCAGTATTACAACTGCCTTTCAGATATATGTTGCTTTACAATGTTGTTTTACAGTATTTGACACTAAGTCAAAGCAGTTTTTTTCCATTGTTACTCTAAAGAAGGCAATAGTTAACACAGAGATACTTGAGATTAAAGGTGTTTTATTTGAGTTCCTTATTCTTTTGCCTGACTCTTGATAAAAATGCCTTTGCACTTGGACTGGTGATGCAGCATATTTGTCAAGCTTTGTGTTGACAACAATTTAGCTGAATTATTCTTTTGTGTCATAATGACTGCACCACATGGTAGCACTTTTCTAATCTTCTGAATGATTCTACATCCTCAGTGCCTATGTGGGAACAATTTAATTAGTACGAACCGTCAAAATATATATAAGTAACTGCATTTACACTCACTCAACACCTGTGCGTGGGTGTAATTTTGGAGAACTTGTACTTTACTTAAGTATTTGTATTTCATGCAACCTTCACTTTATTACATTTCAGAAGCAAATAGTGTTTACTACCTTAATATGACATGTTAAGTTATTTTGCAAATTAATATTTTACACACAACATCTTTACATAATTCTATAAACAATATGCATAAGTTTAAAGTAAATTATCCCATGGCATGACAAAACTTGAACTCAAGCTACAGCATTAAAATGCTGCGTATCAGTAATAGCAATAATAGGATAATATACTAAATACTTATAGTCATATAACAGCAGGGATCATTCTGCCTGCATAATGGGTGCTTTTTGGTACATTTGGTACAATTTTGTGATAACCATCTGTAACTTTTTTGGACCTTGGACCTCTACTTGCAATGGAGCATTGTCGTGTCATGTCATAGCAGACATTATGACATGTCATAGCAGAAAAAGTACAGGTGCACCTAATTAACTGTGGCTGCATCTGATTTAACTACATGTGTTTTGGGGCACACTATTGCTCAAGCCAAGCCTACTGGCATGATGTGCTGTCTCACCTAAATTGAACAAAGGGATTGTTAAATTAGTTTCACCTGTGCTTTTCCTGTCACAATGTCTGCTGCAATGATCAATGAATCATTCTGAATATTTCTTCCATAGTTCCATACAGCTTCTATAGTGTTTGAGAAAACATTATTTCATGCTATAGTACACTGTTAGGATACTGTGGGTCCTTCTCTGTATCCAATTGATTTTATTGCAGTAAAACCTGTTTCTCACTGACTTATCAAGAACAGCAACTGCTCTATCCATTACCAATAGTCTACATATTATTTTAGTTTTGGTTGTTTCCTCATATATTTCTTGTAATTAACAAAGATTAAATTATGAAATATTATCATCAAGTTTTAATCAGCTAAGAGAAATAAATATATAAACTGATGATGTACAAGTCATGAACAAATTGTTAGGTGACATCAGATTCATTATAGTAAAATTTATTTAACTTTTAAAATACTGAAATCATCAAGGATAGTATAATTGCTTTTTTAAAATCTTGAAGTTTGTTCTTAAAATCTGCTTATTGCTGTTTTGTTCCGAAGTACAAATATACCAACACTCCTAACGTGTTGAAATAAGGATGACTCAGATACTATCATAATTGAAACAACTGGTCTGTTTTAACCATATTTACTCAGAGTTCACTATTACAAGAAAACATCCTAGAGTTGGTGTTCTTTAATAAGTATGAGTAATCTTTACTTACCACACTTACATGCTTCTCTGTTATTACATTTTAGGTATAAACCCTGAGAAGGGAACAAAGAAGAGCTAGGGGAAGTAGGTGTCCAAGAAGACAGTTCTGGCACAATTGAAAAAGGGACTGCAGTCTGAAACAATGTTACATCACCGTTAAAATAACCCAGAGCTGAATCATGAGTTCTCACTGGGTCACAGCAGCAGCTGGAGCCTTAAAGCTTTAAAAACTGTTTAACATTGAACTGGTTTGTATCACATTGTGCTGTTTAGAACTTGTAACTGTGTGTCATAACATTACCAAAGCCATACATATAAATCCAAAAGCATGACAGACAAGATGCAATAAAACTTTGTTTTATTACTTATTATAGCGATAATTACATCTAAATGTCAGCTCTTGAAAGAGTTACTAACCACAACCATGACAAATAATATGTCAAACTTTAAAATAACATGTTAAAGTAGTGCCCATCTCAAGATTACCGTTTCATTTGCCAGGTTTATTGGATAGTTGCTGTTTTCTTCATGAAGGAAATCTTTTATCCATCTGGTAAAATTGAACGTGTTTATCACAGTACAGCACCGAGAGTCTGGTGTAGGTGCCCTGCTGGTTTGTTGCTGCAGTAAAATATGTAAGTTTACCTGTTCCAAGTCTCCTGCTGACTTTAGCATACGCTATAAATGATGCTCCAGGAGCTGGTCTGTGGTCAGGGCTGGAACTCCAGAAACTAACTTGAGCTAACGTTTGTCTGAGGGATGCATTGCTCTGTTTCTGGGCTTCCCCTCTCATCAGCCAGCCATCTGGCTCGTGTCATCCTTTGGAAATGCAACAACATATAAGCGCCATCTCCCAAACTCTTTGTTTCATACTTACCTAAAGAAAAGAAAAAAAAATAAAATACAACAATCTGTATATGATAACATTTTTAATTTTTGTAGTCTACTTCTATTTGTAATTGTAATTATAGATACATGTTAATCAGTGGTTTAGTAAGGTAATTAAGTTTAACATACAGTAAAATAGCAATAGCAAATCCCTGTTTTTCATTGCTGGCCTGTGAACATGATGGTTATAATTCAGACCTCAGTGTACATGAAGATGTGGTTGTGAAATGGTTCCAGTTCTGCAGTTGATCAACATGTAGTATAATTAGCAACTTATAAATAACTTGTCTGATAGATGAAGGACAGGAAATACTTTTTTATTTCTCCACCTGATATGTCCAAAGTGAACTATGTGATTGTGAACACACACTTTCTTACTTTATTATTATTATAAAGTGCATAACTACTTAACTTTTCCAAGTCCGTTAGCCACAGATCAGCGATTGTGTGCAGTCTTGCTGAGTCCACATGTTGCTTTGGCTCTTGAGCACCGACTGAAATCACAAGGACAATTTGGGCAAAATAAGAAAGCCAGTTCAAAAAGTACAGTCATCAGGAATCCCTCCTGTATATACTGTAGGTTTACTTTGTTATTTTCATAAACTCAATATTTCGACATCGCACAGTAATATGACTCTCTAGTCAGAATATGTTTTATTTTGACAGGTAAGATAGGGGCCTTTATTTCCTTTATCTCAGCTGTTTTTTCAGCTGTAGTGAGTCAGTGGGGATCTGTTGGGTTAGGAAGCCTGTTTTGTTTTGTGTGTTCATGATTTGGCGCCACCTGCAGCCCTTCTCTTTGATGGATGTGTGTCTGTCAGGTTAGTTAAACTACTTTTCCCCATCACTGACAGAATTTTATTTTTGAATTGTGTTTTTATCTTTATTGTGCTCTTATATGAGAAAACAGGATTTTTAAATTCTGTTTGCCAGTGATTTTATTTTTTATTATTCTAAATATGAAAATAAAATTCCAAGAAAAAAGAACAACAGCTCGTATTTCAATTCATCTTTTGTAGCCGATTTTAAAACGAAAATCTAATAATAGCCTACTCATCCCTGAAAGAAAATCGAATGACCAAATGTTAGACCCATAGATGACAATGGCTGTTCACATGTACTACTCATAATGACTGACTTAAACAAACAGAACAGAAACAATAAAAATGCTTTTAAATCAATACAACTAGGCTTTTCTTTCTTTCTTTAACAGTCATGTACAGTATTAAGTAGGCACCATTCTTTCATTCATAATTCATATTTTGCGTGAAATAGGCTTTCTTCCAACCAACCAACCAACCAACAATATTCATACAACCAACATAGAACAAAATAAATATTTCACGAGATGTATTTATTTGTACTGTTCAAGGCCAGAGTTGTAGGCTGTATTCAGTAGAATTCTTCAACCTCCCTTATGCATCTGCATACGAATCATGTGCTTTTAATGGAGAAAATAATGAAACACATTTAATTTTACAAAGAGTGTTACCTTTTTTCCAATTGACTTCCATTCAAGTTTGAGGAGTTTCCTGCTTTTATTTACAAAAAGTAAATACAGTCAAAGAAGGAAGAAAAGAAAAAAAAACTAAAGTGAAAAGATATTTTTGACCGACTTCCTTGTTAGTGTTGCCATGGTGACCGACGATGAATTCGTTGAAGCCCCGCCCTTTAAGTTTCTCTGTCAGTCAAATTCCTTCACTCACGCAACAGGTCGACTCTTCTAAACAGTGAGGTTAACAACGGATAAGGCTGACACTGAGGAAGTCAATGAATTCATCCAAACTGAACTGTCGGTTTTCATTCACCGGGTACGTATCCTTATCTTTTATCCTCCTTACAGTCCGCTTACTAATTACACTAGGATGCACTTTAGCTTAATTAACCTGGCACTTTGCTGCTATTTGCTGTTATCGCCTAGCTACAACTGGATAGCGTTACCTGCTGAATGCTCCTGAATGGAAGTCTTATTAGACGCTTAGTGTGTGTTAAAGTCAATACTACGATGTCAAGGAGCCTTTATCTGTCACAGGAAGTTTCACAATAGAGGAAAGTGTATTTATCAACAAGGAAGTGAGGTTCATCTTTTTGTTTTTACACGTGTTGTATGTTTAACCTGTTTGTGCTTAACAACCATTTTCCTTGCCAGTATGAGCACGTCATTAAACTGTGTGACATTAAACTATCATCTTATTTTTAAGGTGATTGAACAAAGTTAAGTGCTTGTCAAGTGGACAGTTAAGTGATATTCAACGTATGTGGCAAAACGTAGTGTCAGTTGTTGTGGTAATGGCCGTGACCCCTCTCCAGGAAATGTAGATAAACCTGAAATACCTTCAGTGTTACACACAGATGTCATCTCATCCTCATCATCATCATCTCATACCAGATTTCATGTGCTGTGCTGGACGTGTTTTACTTTACTACCTGAAGAGCTGTTGATACTAAATGAGAAGATGAGAGGCTGTGATGGTCTGATTGCAAAACAGTAAAATAGTGTGATAGAAAGTTATATGAGATTTTCTTTTTTTTCTCTTGCATTTTTTAAACATAAATGACAACTCCTTTGGTTAAATAATGTAGTGGGAGGGGACACTGGATTCCTTCTCAGTAGCCTTCTGTCATCATGGACACAGCCAACTTTATTTTGATTTGGGCCTCATCGTACACACTATGTCTGTTGTGTTCAGCTTCATATCTCCTGTGTTCAGCTTCATTATGTCGTAGAATATTGAAATTGTTAAGTGTTGCATCTCTATATCATATGGCTGTTATGAATGCTGGCTGCAAAAGTTCTGCAAACGATACTAAAGGGGTTTCTTGTGCAGAAACATGTTGTGGTCAGGACCATATGCCTGACCACAACATGACAATGTGTCTATCTGTAGTCCTGACCACAGAGTTACTGTCGATTTACAATGCACTTTATGAGTGTGCAGCATCTGTACAAAGACAGACAAAACAAAACTCAGTGCACCTCTTATGTAAAGCTTGTTACATGTAGTCACTCATCAGACTTATAGATACACAATGTCTGACACCTGTCAGCCCAATAATTATTTAAGCAGATAAAGCCTATGTGCTTCTGCTAATTGAATGCTTTTTTAATTTCATTTTTGTTGCTTTAAGTTGCTTTAGTATTTGTTTGAACTCATTTGGCTCCGCAGTCATTACCTGGTGTAGCTCTAACAGCTGTTTCATGTCAAACACTAAAACAGATAAGGTAACTGCATGCAAAGCAGTTTTATTCAACGACGGATCATCTAGAAAACGGGAAGTAGTTTAGCTTCACTCTTTCTCCTGTTGCTAAATAAAAAGCAAATCTAAATAATTAAGATTAATTTTTTTTTTAATTAATTTATGTTTTTTAACCCATTTCATAGAATATTCCCTAAACATGATGACTGATTGACTAGAATTTAGTGAAATGAGACAAAATAGATGGATGAATATCATGATCATCTTGCTACTTCAGCAGCAAAACTCCAGTCTTAAATCGTCTGCCAGACATAGTTCCAGATGTGATCTTTGGGATTAACAAATACCTGTGCAAATCTATGACTTGACAGTCATCGGAAAGTCCTGGCATAATCCATCTGTGTGTTTTATTTCTTTTTTGATATCCAAATCTAGCGTTAGGTCATTGGCCACCTGTCTCAACACACTGACAGAGTTTAAACAAAGTAACCATAAAACCGGCTCTGGCTTTTAGTCAATAGGATAGTCTGTGGAGATCATAGACTGTATAAAGGTGGAGATTGGACAATACTATGTATCATTGTGTACCGGAGGACAAAAACACTACATCACTCCTTCTAAACTGCAATTTCACATTAGTTCCCTTTCTTATTTCCTATCTCATGCTCTCACAAGTCTTGTCTGTTGCCTGCTGTGGCTTTGTGACTTTCCTCGTGACAGTTGTCATACTTGCAAGATGTTGCTCAATGTTTAGGCTCAAACTATGAAGCGTGACATATTCATGAATAATTAAATAATAAGAAATATTTAATGAGTTTAGGTTCAATAGTTTTATGTAATTAAGAGATAAACATTTCCTCTAAATCTGTGTAAAATTACATTTCTTGCTTTTAATGGTGAGAATAATTAAAATAACTAATAGGAGCCAGAATTTAAAGGTGTGTGTGTGTGTGTGTGTGTGTCTGTGTGTCTGTGTGTGTGTGTGTGTGTGCACTTTGTCCCTGAGCCTGCACTTCTACAGTACCTGCTGACATATGTCTGAGTTGTAGACAGTATGTCTTGTACCAGTCCCACATCTACATTTGCATGGTTCAAAACACACACACACACACACACACACACACACACACTGACACACACTGACGCTCTGCTCATGAATCGACTACACCGACTCATGATGCACAACGGCCCAGGTTTGGAAATAGTCAGTCTTCCAAACCAGTGCACAAAGACCTGCAGCCTACATGTACCCCACCACTAAGTGAGTTCTATCAGTCAATATTTCCAGGCAGACAGGACCCTCCTCATCATACCACAACTTTCTTATTAGTTTTGGGCATACTTGTCAAATTACATCAGTCTCAGCAAGGACGTCATCCCTTCACCCCTGAAAGGAGAAGAGCAGCTGTTGTGCTGGGTGTACACGCATCACACAGCAGGCCGTGTTTAGCATTGAACACTAATATGTAAAGCAGACTGATGAGAGAGGCAGTGGCAAAAAGAAAGAGAAAGACAATAATAAACATACAGGATTGCTTAATGTAATATGAAAGACAAAGATTAGTTCACTTATTGTTTCTGTACTGTGACTGAATAATGACCTCATAATTAAAAACTGAATTAAGGTAGCCTTCTTGAGCATAAATGCAGTAATCAAATTCTCTTTGGGGTGTCCTTTTAATGTGAGTTATTGTGCCAGAGACTGTGGTAATGTATATATTTTACCAGGTTCAAAGTGTGCCTCCTTTTTATAGACGTAATGTTAAGCATAATTTTGTCATGCAATCCATACATTTAAAAGATTATTGTTAATAACTCTTTTCTTTGGGAAATGGGCTGCACCTATTTAAACTGAAGACTCTCGTCCTGTCTCTCTCCTAGGTTTCATCGACTAATTAAAGAGGTGGTTGCTAAGAGATGACAATCAGTGACATTGGTGAAAACCTCGGATGCACAGCAGCCTGAAGCTCGACTTCTCCAGGATCTCTTCCCTCCACACCTCTCTCTGAACCTGGCTCATGTGAAGCGTGCGGGGGGAAGAGCTCTCAAACCGTCGGACTCACAAACACCATGGCAGCCTTCACTGCTACCTGTGCCGTCACCAGTACTACGACCACCACATTGTCCCAAACTGCTCGGCGAAGGCAAGGAAGCAGTGAAGAGGCAGCAAAATGTGAGAGTGACTGGAGGAAAACTGAGAATGGGGACGTGCGACAAAACACTATCCTGGAGAAAACCCACGAGTTTTTCCAGCTTGGTGACATCGAGAACAAGGGCTTTATCACCCGACGTGACATGCAGGTGAGGTTGCTGGGACATGGATGACTGATCCTCAGTGTCTTAATGAAATATGGAGACTGATCTTTGTTGCATATCAAAATGAGAGGGCTTAGATAACACTATGTAACACATTTTTTGTTCCTGGGTTGTAAGCGTTATTTCCTAATTGCTAACTCCTTAAAAAGTACAGAAAATGGCTGTTATTTCTTTCAGACTTTTCTTATGGGACCTGGACAATGATATTCTAAAAGAATCATCAAAATAATAATCAAAATTAACACTGCATTTACCCTAAAGTTATACAAAAGTGGCAGAAGCAGAGCTCACCTTGACAGGTGAAGAAGCTGGAATAAAGTTAGGTGACATTTCCTCTCATCTGTGACCTGCACACTTTCATCCAACAAGTTCCACTGGTTGAGCCTAAATGTCAAAAGCTCGGCACTGGATGACAGGAGACGAGGATATCTGATTAAGTCGTTGGGCTAGTATGGGTTGGGGTTTTTTTGTCTTTTTTTTTTTTACCCAGCACTGAATCTATCTGGTATGTTCTTGAAAATATGTTAATTTCAAAAGCAAAGTTTGAAGGGAACAATCAAATTTGTTCACTTTTTTTGCATAAGCAGTTCGGACAAACAACTAAAATTTGTTACAATAATCTTTTACATACAGTATTAAATAATCTAATTAAAAATATAGAGACATGTATTACTAACTTTAAATACCAGTGTACACATTATCAAAGATTTACTAGCATTGTATCACCAATTTTTAGCATTTTTATCTTATTCATACAGAACAGGCAGTGCAAGGTGGGTCTGTGCACTCATTAATGATGTCGAGCAGGACAAGAATAGCACATGTGCACCTTATTCAAAGCAACATAAAAGAGGGGTGGGAGAAAGGGGGACGTAGTGAGAGCTGAACATAGAGAGCCATGTGGAAGCTTTGTCATACGACTCTCCCACACACATTATTGTGCAGATTCACTTGCCCCTCAGATATTCATCCGTGCCGTAGCTTATCCTTTGATGAAGCACTTGTAGGCCCTCACTCAGAGGAGCATAAATACATAGAGGATAAGCTTTGATCTGGTGTTTATTGTAATGGATTGGAAATTAGCTGGCCAGCAGGACATGGTCCAGTCCTGTATTCATACGACAGCCTGTGCTGACGATGACCTAAAAAGCAGCACTTTTATTTGTTTTACTCTCCACATTCATTCTTCAAAGTTTGTAGATTACGTAACAAGCTAAATAGTGGCACAGCTTAGGTTTATTTGCACTCTTGACACACTATTTCCAGCTTTAAAAGTACATTTCGCACCATGACCACTAACAGGGAAGCCTTTACAACTGTTCAGTTTGCTGACGTAAAAGGGATGTGTTCTCTCCAGATAACACTTTACAAGAGCAGCTCATCTTACAGAGATGCTATCCTTTCCCTGTCGCCTCCCCAGGATTGTATGGTTGGCCTCAGTCAACATTTGGAGCAATGTAAACACAGCACAAAACCAAGCTGCTTGGTTTGCAGAGGTGTGGCTGTGCTGGCTTGAAAATGGTCCAATACTTACTGTCATGGTCACAAGGTTTCTTTGGAAGGCTCTTGCTGGCATGTACTTTAGGATTAACCCCGTGCGTAAGGAGCAGTGGTCACTCCTCCCCTCTCAAATAGTGTCTCAGCCAACTTAAAATATTCAGTTAAAGGGTGTTCAATAATATCCTGAGCCACTATCTGTTCTAGTGGGGCTGCTCAGTGGTCAATCATTGAATGCTGTAGCTACACTGGGAAGATCCCAGGTGTTAATGTGTTCAACTATGAAGAGTATCCATGTGCCTCAAATGTTTTCTGGTTAAATTAAGAATGAGAAAGAGCTTGCTTTTAGTGTAACTTGCATCCACTAAACAGATTTAGTGTAATTTAGTCAAATATAAAGAGGTTTCAAATTGTAGAGGAAAGAACCACCAACTGTTCCCCTTGCTCATAATGGCCAGTGAACAAATGACTGTCCTTATAGGTCTCAAGTAGCAGTTGTTATAGCTACAGTGTAGTTAATGTCCTTGATGCTTTGCTCTTGCCAATAGCAGCTGTGTTGTGTCTTTTAAATAGAGGCTGAACGGCGAGCTCCCTCTCAGTGCGGAGGAGTTGGAGAACGTATTTGATACCCTTGATTCTGACAGCAATGGATATCTCACCCTCGATGAATTCTCCTCCGGCTTTAGTACGTTTTCCGTCCGTCCCTCCTTTTAAAAATTGCTGCAAGTATTAACAGTATGGGTGGTGTGGTGTTTCGATTTTATATCTAAGCTCTTGATTTGTCCAGGTGAGTTTTTATTTGGTCGGAAGATTTCTGTAGAAGAAAAGATGGAGGAGAAAAACTACTGTGAAAACCCACCAGAGGTCCTGTATCAGTCCCAGTGGGAGGAGAGCCTGGCAGCTGCAGAGGATGAAGAAGAGAAACATTTTTGCATGCTTATGGAGAGCCTCGGAGCCAACAGTGTCTTTGAAGAGTGAGTACTGTATGTGTGAGTGTGTGTGTGTGTGTGAGAGAGAGAGAGAAAGAGAGAGATTGCTTATGATTACAGCCCGTGCTCTTATGTCAACTTCATTGAACATTTTGTCTCCTTTAAGTCTACACAGTAACAATTATCTGAGACTATAATCAGTTGTGCAAACTAAAGCAAACTAAAAGAAGTTTCCACTCTCAAGCAAAGCTGCTCCTATACTCCCTCTCTGAGTGTGACTGCTTTCAACTCTATTTAACAGATTTGCATTTGAAACATTGAAATTAAGTACTAAATATTATTATTTATGAAGAGGCTTCACTTTCAGAAGACATTATCTTTAACTTTCTTTGCATTGCTACTTCACACAATATTAATTAGTAACCATAGTTGAGGTCTAACCCTAACCCTAAGTCAAGTCAGTTTTTATCTATGTAAGCCACACATATTCCTCAGGGAGCTCTACAATATGTACTGCAATACAACATCATCTCTCCTTAGACCCTCAATTTAAATTAAGACCTCATTACCGGGGAAACAAATTAAGAAACTTGAGGGAAAAACACAGGAGGGATCCCTCTTCCAGGGAAACTGATGTGCAATAGATGCAATAGACAATGCTTTGTCTGAAAGATGTCTGATGACAGGATCTTATGAAATGCATGACTAGACTCACCTTTAGCAAACAACTCCAACTCAATAAAAAGTGAACAGTAGCAGAGGTGGATGCCAGATTTACACATCCTATTGGCGCCCGCCTACCAGGTTACAGCTGAAGAAGAAAGATGACATTTTAGATCGCATCAGTTTGAGCAGCACTAACTTACATCGATCTTGGCCAGAGTTTAAGGATAAGTATTTGTAACTGTTGAAAAGTCTTCCACGGATTTGTTTGTCTTTCCTTAACTTACCATAACTCAGAGGCACGTAATACCTCTTGTGGAAACATAAATTACATAATTATTAGATTTCCTCAATCACATTCATCACTTTCATGTTTTTCAAAACTCAAAACTGATTTTAATAAACATTTCAATACGCCAATCACCGTTAATTTTCAGTTTTTTTGTCAGTATATGGCCTACATACAGTACCCATATATTATGGGAAGGTGTTACCAAACTTTTGACTGGTGCTGTACTTCAGAACACACAAGTTTAAACAAGAAGTTATGAGAATAGTGTCAGATTTGTCCGTAATAATAAATTCATTTTTCAAGGCCAAGAACATCTGGGTTTCAGCGAGTACACCAATATAAATTGATTCCTTAATGGCTGCCTAAATGTATATCATTGTGCTGGATTGATACACAGCTCAAATCTCCACCCATTTCTTTCAGTATCCTCACCACCTCTTTTCTCTTTGTCTAAGCAAAGCAACTTCCTAGTTTAGTGAAACCTCATGCCAAAGAATGAAAACTAACACATTCTCTGTGATGCTGTGCTTTGTTACATTTCCTTTAATCTATCCCATCAGACCTGCTGAGGTGCGCAGTTTGTGGGCCCAGCTACGGCGGGATGAACCACACCTCCTATCCAATTTTGAGGACTTCCTGGCCAGAGTGACATCCCAGATCATAGAGGCAAACCAGGAGAAGAGGGAGATGGAGAGTGCTCTTAAAAGGTCAGGGGAAATCATCTTTGTATATTTGATTATCAGTCAACATGGAAGGTTTGTTCCATTCTCAGGTCTCTACTTATGGAGCATTTGGTTGACAAAAGATGAACTCTGAAGTGGCTCCTTAATTCATTTGGGCCCATAATTTAAAGATGACTCAATGTTGATATCTCATACTAATATTTATCTTTATGCTGTGCACTCTCAAATGATGACTTTTAAAGATATGAGTGTTAATTTAGTGAATAATCTGACTCATACAGGAAAGCAGCAACACATGATGATGAGATCAAGCGCCTGTATGAAGAAATGGAGCAGCAAATAAAAAATGAAAAAGACAGAATTGTGCTGCAGGTACAAACTTTTTAGGAATGTTGAACACATTTCCTCTTTATTACTAAATCTATTAAATAGATCTCATTCTTCCATCTCACCCTTGTGCTTCATTCCTGTGCTTCCCTGTTTTTTGTTTTTTTTAATCCCTTCACTTAAGGACTATGAGCAGTTTCTGTCTCGGAGACAAGACATGGAGTTACAGCTATCCAGTAAAGAGAAAGAGCTGGAACAACTCTTTCAGAAACAGAGGGGGGTGAGAGTACACCGTTGTATTCCACTTAATGTGTATATTATACAGCCTATTAGATGAAAGCACTCACACTTTGTAATTCCATAAGGAAGTTCATCTGTCAGAGGAGCAATTCATGTGAGACACAAATGACTGATAACAGATGCTGTAAAAAAGCCAATATAGTGATTTAGACACATCACATGATATTGACTACTTGCCCAGTGGATGACTGGGTTTATTTCTTAGTACTGGCACACTTGATGTGTAGAGGCAGAGATATGCAGTATAGATACCAACACATAGGCTACTCATTACCAAAGTCTAACAATTGTGAACCTTATGTTACAGTTTTAGCAAATATAGTCTATATACCACTTCTCTAGTGAGCTTCTTCTGCAGTAGCACCTACGGCTTGTGTTTATCGATACTTATAGATGTTAATATGTTCTGTCACACCTCCATTTACAGCCTTGCACTCAGGCTTTTAAGGCCAATGAGTGAGCTGAAATTAATTCTAGTCACACCAACAAGGATGCTTCTTTTCCTTAACAGCTCTTTAACACCTCTAATTAATATATGAGTTGTTTACCAAGTTGCTGTGTGGGGGGGAAGAATTATCCATACACAGGTATACAGTACAGGCTGGCACAGTGCTGAAAGCATTTAGTATGGCTATGCTTACTATTATCTCTTGTTAACTGGATTCATTTTAAAATGAATGAGTATGCAGCTTATTGGTTTATGTTTAGAGGCCAACCCAGTAGAGTGTTGTCTATTACTATGGGTTCAGTTTTTATCTTCCTAAACACAGAGACTTTACTTTGATAAATACATTTCAGCTGTTACAGATTTTATGTCAATATGATCAGGTGCGCATTGGCTGATTGATTAGCAGGCCCAAACGGAATCTGTGCACTCTTTTTTAGAGTTTTCAGCAATGATCCAGAATGGAAATCTGTGTTCTGCAGAATGTTTTTTTTTGCTTGTAATATGATAGATAATATTAAGATAAGAGAGATTGTTTTTTTAGTAAATTACAGCTCAGCCACATTATTCTGGGAAAGTTTTTGCCCACTGATATAAAAATATAAATCTCTTCCTGTCTTTGTTCATATTTATCTGTTAGCAACTATGACTCACAAATAGTGACGTGCGGTTTTATATGTCCTGTGTGGCCGGCTACTTACATGTGGTCACATTTCATTGGGTGAACTTTTGTAAATGACTCTGAACACATTTTGAGCAAACATTTGAAACTATTTTACAGGAAAAGACATAATAATGTAAAAAATACTGATTTTATGACATATTCAGCATATAATAAGAGATAAATAAGCAATTAACACAGGGACACAGGATTAAAAGTGGAAAAAAGTCATTTTCATTTCGAGTTCATTTTGAGTTTTACAAGTAGCATTTTCATCATCTGCAGAAGTGTCATTGGAATTCTGCAAACAGCTTCTGTGTGGACCTCCTGATTAGTGAATAATACATATAATATCCAGTATTTTTCCCTTTTTTTGATCACTGATCTGTCTCTAGTTGGAACATCAGTGCCAGGAGCTTCACAGTGAACAACATGTGACCAAGGTGGAGAATGTGAAGCTCAAGCAGACAAATAATGAGCTAGCACGAGAGCTGGACCACACGAACCAAGAGCTGGTATTAGCACAGGAACAGCTGAGTCTGCTGCAGGAACAGGCCTCACGGCTTCATGAGGAGAAGGAGATGTGAGTTGTAGCAAGTCTTTTTCAGGCTTCTTTATAACGCCAGGTATCATTATTACACCTTGTTTAGGATACAATTATATGTTTTTGCTTCAAACACTTAGAGAAGCAGTAAAACACACCAGCATGATTAACTGGTATACTGAACATTTACCTTCATTCTATTTGAAAGAGAAGTCCTTCGTTTCGGTTTTCAAATGGTGTGACACTCTATCTCGAGGAGAGTAAAGAAGAAAAGAGATTGTGACAATGTGTCATATATTCACTGTAGTCTAATAACTCATTTTGCATTCTTTTGCTCAGGGTTATATTATTTCAGTTTTCAATAAAGTGTACCCACAGAACAAACTGTTTACTGAGTCATAGAGCATTAGTTATAATGGGTGTATTGTTGTTCAACACAGGGAAATATACAGACTGAGTGAGGGACTGCAGCGTGAGCGAGCGAGCCTTCTCAAGCAACTGGACCTGTTGAGGTATGGATCAGGAGAAAAACAGCTAAGAGTATAACCACCAGGAATGCCATGTGAATGTTGGATATGATGCTTTGTTTCTGTTGCTTTTGTACTGCACATTAAATGAGCTGTAAAGTCAGACCCACACTTTAAAAAGTCTAGTGGAAAAAGTTTGTTTTGTTTATTAGCTTCTCTGTATGCACGCCAGATGTTTCACTTGGGTGATAATAAAGTTTACAACTACTGCTCATTGGTTTAGTGTCAGCACCTCAGTTGGTATTTGACCTCTTCCTACTGCAGTGGTTACAGTGGAAAGCAAGACGGATTTGTTTCTTAGCTTCACAACATTTTCGGACTAAATTTTGTTTGTTTCTTTTTTTCTGTTATTTTTGGAAGCTGCTCATTCTACAGCCTTCTACTTTATAAATTGCTGGTTCAGTGACTGTTAGGATAGAACCTGCTTCTCTAACTTTTCCATAGGGCCATTATAGGGCCATTATAGGGCCATTATAGCTAGAAAATTGTATCACACACGGCTAGGCATTCAGTTTCATAATGAATTCTACCAGTTGCACCATGCTGAAACTGGCAAAATCACTCAGTATTATAAAAAGACTTGATGTTCTCATTCTGTCTTTAATATCTCTATTTCTTTTATTTATTTAGGGAAATGAACAAACATTTACGGGATGAAAAAGACATCATCTATCAGGTATGTGATGGAATACATTCTCTCTACTGTAGAAATTTCCCCTGTCTGAACCTCATGTATCTTCTTTTTGAAGGTTGTCATTTTTGAAGGAATAGAAGGCGATGAAAGTCCATAACAGTCACCCCAAAATTTAGATTGAATTTTGAATCTCATGCTGCAGTCTGACCAAAAGCTTCATGTTTTGACTTTGCAGAAACCAAAAAATTATAAGAAAACACCAGTTTGCCACCAGCAGATGCCTTTCATGAATGCTGGGAAACAAACAAGCATCTTCAAAAGGTAAACTGTCATCAGGTGATATCATAAATACACATTGAATCATTGTTTGTTAAGAATGTGTCAAATGGAGTACAGGCCACAGTATATACAATATGTGTTTGGTATCATCAAAAGTGGACTTGCCCTGTTCTTACTATGTTTTATCTGCAGTGAGGAGGACCTGACCACCAGCTCTGTGAGGCAGAACTCCAATGGGCCATGCCAGCAATCTTACCCGGAGACGAAAAGAGGGCACCTCCAGAGGATCATCTCCATTGAGGAGGACCACCTCCCACACTTGCTCCAGAATAACTGTCAGGCTCAAAGCCCACTTAAGGAGTGTAGTGAAGGGGAGGATACGTCAGACATTGAGGAGAATATAGACTTGGTGATGAGCGATATTTACCCATCTGCATCTTCCGCACAACAACAGCAGTCAAAGGGAAATGTGGAAAAAAGGGAAACTCCCACCTCACCAAGGGGTCAGCCTGTTGGCAAAGAGACCAGCATAAATGTAAGCATGTCAATATCAAGTGATAGGCTGTATGTAAGGAATGTGTGTTTCTTTACTTCTAATTAATAAATCAGCAGTTAAGAGCTTAAGTGATTCAATTACCTTCAGTGTTTCTATGATTTATTCTTGAGTTGCAGAAAGCTCTCACTTTCCTCTGAGGTATGTTTGGCACAGGTGTTCAATTTCTCAGTGAGAAAGAGGAGGAAGAGGAGTCAGGGGAGTCAGCAACTTGACTGATTGTTCCCAGCACATCCCTCTAATCTCTCCCCAATAATCTCTCTCTTTATTTAGGAGGAAATTGGTCCATCACCACCTGACCGCCTCTTCAAGATTGTTCTGGTAGGGAACTCTAGTGTAGGAAAGACCTCCCTCCTTCAACGATTTTGTGATGACTGCTTCCGCCCAGGCACTTCTGCCACTGTGGGTGAGTACAGTGCAAACACAAAAATATGTCCCTTGTCATTTCCTGTAAGTAAAGCAATCGAAACACCCATGCTGTGGTTAACCTCAGGCATGTGTTAGCCTACAAAGCACTTGAAGGTGCTAGTTGGTTTTAACACTGAAAGCACAGCAGTTAAAGGTAAAACTATAAGGATGAAATACAGTATATGGACTTCAGCTGTGGCTAAACATTAGTGCTGAATTTTCTCATTAGCCTGCATGCTGAACATGATTTTTTTTTCTAAAGAGGCATGACACACTGTCAAGGCCAATCTGAAAAAGTTGATTGGTGGTAGAGTAAGATAGTGGCATCTAGCAGAAATGTAATATAATATTCATCAGTTATTTTATGTTTTAATTAGTGAGCAGGTCCTCTTTCACAACATGTTAAACCACCATGGTTCTACAGTAGCCCAGCCCCTTTCACACTTTTCATGAGGTTTGCAGCCACTGTAGGTTCTAATGCGCACTTGTATTCAGGTAGTTACAATGCTAACTCACAGCTAGATGCCACAAAATTGTACACACTGGTTCTTAAACACAGCTGTTTTGTTTGTATGTGAGACACAGCATTAAAAGGAATGTGCTAAGGTATACTGACAAAATGCTTCAGTTAAGCCTTTGAAATCCTATTCTGTTAATAATTGAGAAGTAGCACCATATTCCTTGCATTGTTTTTCTCAATTAAAACAATCTATTTTCAGTTTCTTAAGTTCCTTTCTTACTTTATCTGTTAATAAAGTAAGAAATCTTACTTTATCTGTTGTTCAAACATAACAAGTAAATGGTTATGTGTTGCTGGCATGGTAACAGTAACTAGGTTAGTGATTTGATTGAGAGTCTGTAAATAAACTTGCCGTGCCCCATTACAACAGCTTGTGCTAACAGTTTGATGTTTGTAAGTGCAGGTATAGATTACAGTGTGAAGACAATAACTGTGGACAACAGCCAGGTGGCGCTGCAGATGTGGGATACAGCAGGACAGGAAAGGTGAGAAATCAATTTATGAGGTGAAGACATGATCTAATTTACAATGAGTACATTTTATACTTTACTGTAGTTTTATATTGTTACTCTAATTTTAATTAGGTGGAGTATACCTGTAGAATGCCAAGAAGTTTCATGAAATCAAATAGTTTCCTTGGCTCTACAGTAGTAAACATTTTAACACACCACACAATTTTTCTTTCTTTCTATATGCGAGATCATTCAGTAACATTGTGTTTTGAACTTGAAACACTGCAGCAAGCTCTCTCAAGCATAATTCCTCCATTTTATAAGTTGAATAGATCCAAAGAACAGAGGGAGTTTTTAAGTACTAGTGAAGATTTTTTTTTAAATCCTCTTTATGTTTACTTCCTCCTTCTCCTCCCTCAGATATCGAAGTATCACCAAACAATTCTTTCGCAAGGCTGACGGTGTGGTTGTGATGTATGACATCACAGCTGAGCAGAGCTTCACAGCAGTCAGACAGTGGCTGACAAGTGTGAAGGTAAGAAAGTAACCCAGTCACTGCTTCACACACGTTTCACAGGAATACCACAAAATATTCATTTACTATTATTATTTCATTTAATCAACAAAAGAAATATCAGGGAAAGGTGTTTGTTTCACATGCGTGCAGTTGTGCTGTTTTAATTTGGTAGTATGTAATGGACTACTAGCATTTTCACAGTATGTTAATGTAAAAAATATCTGGCTAATACTGTACAGATTAGCTGCTAACACTGGGGAGCTGAGAGCAACACAGGCTCAGTCTTTTAACTGCAATAGACGCTTTTATGTCTTTTAAACTGCATTCTCTCCTCTTCCTGTACAGGAGGGCGCAGGGGAGGATATAACCATTATGCTCTTGGGTAACAAAACGGACAAGGATATTGAGAGACAAGTTGAGAAAGGAGTGGGCGAAAGGCTTGCCAAGGTGACTGTTTGTTTTTAGCTTCAATAAATTTAAGAAACATGCTGATTATTGAGTTGAGGGAGTTTTATACAGTATACAGAGGCAACTCCTCTATGATTGTGTTTTCTCTTTCTCTTTCTTTTCTTAGTGTTTTATTCCTCTGGTCTCTGGTGTGTAGTATAGTTGCTATGGAGATGAGAAATTACCACGTGACAGATACATTTCTCTGCTCTTTCGAATATTATTACAGAATATGGTTCTCGTTTGGCCCATTGTGTGTTATAAAAGTTGAAATAGCTCAGATATACTGCTTGTTTCAGACACAGCAGGGTTTCTAACAGCCAAGCCACCATCATCATCATCATCATTATCATCATCATCATCATTTTGGCTCTTTTTCAGGATTGCCAAATGACTTTCTATGAGTGCAGTGCATGCTCTGGACACAATGTGATGGAGTCCATGGTTCATTTGGCCAGGTGAGCAAAAGTAATGTTCTTTTGTGTGTGTTTGTGTGCTTTCAAAGTGGGATTTGTGTTTTTCTTTTGTTTGTAATGAAATAAGGTAATTCATACAGAGCCAAATGTTTGATTTGTTCTGCGTTGGAGGCGTAAATGACTTATCAGCAGGTTAGTGAAAGCAAACAGAGAGAAGTGACTTTCAAGTGAAAAGTCCTGCGATACAATCAAACCTTCATGTTACTGTTTAAACCATATTTTGTCTCCCTTTTCTGTGCAATATACATGTGACTTTCTTTACTTCAGTTAGACAGGTATAGTCCATTTCTATGCTCTAACTGTAAGTAATCTATTATTATTGACATTTGCACAAAATAACCGTGCTGCACTGTCACAAATACAGGAAGCACTACAGTTTCACTTGACATTATGGTTCTCAGGTTGTCCATGCTGTGATGATAGAGTAAAATGGGATTTAATACATAGCAACATGACAAATAGCTGCAGGGAGCATTACAATCCCCTGCTGGGAAATGAAGACCATTCAGGGTTTACAGACCCGATGCAGATGGAGCAGAACTGAAGCAGGTGCAGGCTGGGATGCAGTGACAGCCGCAAAACATTATTTTTCAAAGCAGCCAGATACAAATACACAATAAATCAGCATCTGCAGTACTCTCAGGTGTTGTGCCAGAACCGGTTCATTTGTTTGTGTCTCATTATGTTTCTCAGAATTCTGAAGGAGCAAGAAGACCGAGAGAAAGAGAAGACTGTCCAGCTGGTCAACAGCCCGTCAGAGAAGAAGAGATCCTGCTGCTAACGGATAAAAAACACACACACACACAAACACATAGTAGCGCTACCTTTTACTAAGATAACACAATGTCGTAGTGTGACCACATTGTTCTGACTGTCAGCACAACTTCTGACCCAGTCTGCACTTCGTAGCATCCAGGGTAAAGCCAGAGTGAATACTGTCATGTATCACAGATGTTATTGCACTATTATGAATAATCTGCTGTGTATTATTTTCCAAATAAGTTGAAATGGAATTCTTAAAGGTAGAATATGTAGAATGAGCAGAACAACGCCATCTAATGTCTCGAGATCGTAGTCGCAACAACCAAAAAGTAATTCCAGCAGTCGGGTTGCCAGGTCCGGTGCCGGATTTTATTTTAGCTCTAACTCTGTAAATATACCACTTTACATGTCTAACCTTTTTAGGCGAGAAAGTATCCCTTTAGATCCACAATGTGACGCTAATTTGTCCAAATAACATCTGCTTAAAGTTTTGTTCCTGCGAATTCGGAGCCACTCAAGTTAGCCGTAGCGAGTAACGCACTTCCGGTAATTTTCACAAAATAAAACACCCGTTGCCTTTTATTATTAAGAAAACCATAACGATAGAGTTGGTGCTTTTATTTTGAAAACAGGAAGCGAACATACCCTCGCTGTAACCAGAGTCATTAGCTGTAACTGACTTGAAACCACCGAGGTACATTACATTGTAACGCCAGTGGGAGTAGCAGCAATGTTTCTGCATGTACTGCCTAATCCTAAACACCGATTGGCTTGTGTGTGGTGTCGTCAGAAGCAGAAAAGGCTCACGGTAGTAAACATCTAGTCACGTGTAGTCTGAGATGGACGCGCAGGTCAGGAAATGACGTAAACGGACCGTATATGGTTTGTTATTTGTGTTATTACATTACGTGTTGGACTAAATACATGGACATATTGAGGAAAATATTCCGGTTTTATGAAAACGGATTTCATATTTCACAAGAATTGATACTTGGCGAGCTGTACAGAAAGTCCTGAGTCATAAGATGATCGTTGTGGATAAAGGGAAGACTTTGAAGGTATGTAGGCATAATAGCTTTTCTCACTTAGCTGAGTGGCTAGCCGAGCTAATCGGTAATACTATTACGGCTGTGAGCAACCATATAATTCGTGAGTGGTCTTGAATGAATCAGAACAATCTAAGCTTTCCAACAATGTACGGCATGAGTATATATGTTTAAGGGTTGGTGTTTAAAACATTCAGAAGAGCATGTGGCTACCTCCTAACATCCGTCCCGTCCCGTGAACGGAACAGCGTGCGTTAAGAGGTTAATGATCAAATATCAAAATCCGAATAGCGTCAGAAAGTCAACCCACTCTCCACATTTCCATTGCTACCGTTTTGATACTTCATGGTACACAAACAAATAGCACCTCATATGAAAGCTAAGACCCTGGCGAGTTCAACAGTACCACTATTAT
Organism: Scomber japonicus; assembly: GCF_027409825.1. Classification (NCBI taxonomy): domain Eukaryota; kingdom Metazoa; phylum Chordata; class Actinopteri; order Scombriformes; family Scombridae; genus Scomber; species Scomber japonicus. The sequence continues at coordinate 25,431,570 of NC_070582.1, read as the reverse complement.
TGCGCTAAAAACTCAGTGAACCAGCAGCATACAAAGGTAAACAACCACTTATTTACAGTGACTAACAGATATTCTTACCTTCGAAGTTTTGTGATGAAAAGTTGTACTTGAGAGCAAAAAACGCTGGTTTTAGTGAGTCCAACACGGCCGTGTTTGTTTACAACTCCATTTCACCCAGTGCTAGCCTACAGTAGCTGCACCGGAACAACAGACAACCCTGGCAACCCGCAATTCCGGCCGCTAATTGGCTGGTACAATGTACACAGAACGTGTCAGAACGTCATTGTCGAAACCGTCAAAAAAATTTAAAAATATTAATTCAGACTAAATATTTTTTTTAATGGAAAAGCAATACTTTCATTCTGTACCCCTCAAAACGCCCCGTGGCTGTATTATTTAAAAAAATATATATCTTTTTATAAATATTCTACATATTCAACCTTTAAAGTAATAAAAATTCAAATATTTCCTTACAGGGAGAAAAAGTGTGTTCTACTCTAATCAAACTAAGACTTTTATTATTTTTTTTAATGTTGGATATTCTTTCAAACTCTGACTGTAACTTCTAAATATTTATGTGGCTTCCAAAAGCCCTTTTATCTGTCACGTGGACTTTTTACTGTGTGTATTGATATATTCATTCAGTGTTATGAGTAATTCTTTTTAGCTGTTTTGCTTTTTCAACTTTGGTAGTACACACTTAGTTTGGGGCAAAATAACATCAAAACCTCAAAATTTCAATCCAGTCTTGTGCAGTCTTGCTGTAAAACCTTTCGGTGTTCAGAGATTTTTTTAATGAGGTGTTGATACATCTCTGTGGTATCTATTGGGGAAACAATTAGTGGTATATGGCACTAATGTTTCAGTTTCTGCACCTGTTGATCTTTCAGTCAAATCAATACGCCTCAGACACACTACTGAACATCATTAGCTTTAATGTAGTATTTGTTGCAGGGTATGTTATTTTACAGGTGTTCATGTTTTTTTGTCCACTCTTTTGTATATTGTAATTTGACTTTCAATTATGTGTTGTTGTTGTTGTTGTTGTTGTTGTTATGACAACACTGAAGGTTCATAGGGTACCTGAGCATTTTGTTGGGTTCTTTTTAGTTGTGTTGTACTTTTTTAAGAGGCAGAAAATAATAGAAAAAATGATTTATCTCCCAGGAACTGAATGAGATTTAGTGCACAACATATTTATTTCTCTTCACCTTAATCTGCCTGCCAAGTATTCTTTTTTAAATGCCACAGCAACATGTAACATGTTCAGTAAATTATGTAATCTGGATGTTACCAGGAGTTTTACTGTTTGGTATTGCACTATAGTCACTTATAGTGATTCACTACTGTCAGTGTCTTGCACCTCACTTTAATGTATATGTAGAAATGTAAATAGCATAAGACAAATTAATAAATATGTCAGTTAACATAATTTGTAAAACGCCTGGTGACTGAGTCATTTCTTCCTTGTACGCTGAAAATGAAAATAAGTTATACAGCATCACCCAGTGGATGAGGTTGCACATTGCTGTTTATTTCATTTTTTTAAGTAGACATGACAATATGAGAAACAACATATTCAGGTTTATTTTTTTTAAAGATAGTAATACATGTGAATTAACATGCCAATTTCTTAGAGTTTTTTATGGCTAAGAACTGATATGACCAGCAAGGTTTTGTGTAATTTGAGCAGCCAAATCTTCACAATACTTAGGTGTGCTACTGTGGACAGATTCCTAAGGTGCTCTTTCTATTTAAATATTATTCTAGATAAATAAGATGATTTAATATGTATAATTGATTGTAAGCATTGAGTAATAACTCATAAAGATGTATTGCTTATTTGTACCAGTCAATGCCTTGTCAAATACCAGGATCAAAGAAATTGTGTGCTCCCAGAAGGCAGCATTAAGTTTGATCCTGTTACTAGCATAAAATGCATACTTTATAAATAAACTAGTTTCATCTATTGCTCCAAGGTGCTCATACTGCCCTGAAAAGATTCAGTTGGCCCTCTGGCACACAAAGAAGACATGGGGATCAATGCTGGTTCTTATCTCTGGACACAGCAATATCATAGAACACACAATTACCAGATTCTTTTCAAAGATAATTATATTTGATACTGTTTTCCTTAATGTTTGAGGCTCATAGGAACATTAATGTTAGCTTTTAAAAGCATTTAAAATCTCTTCAGATAAACATCTTTACTAAAGACAACCCTTCATTGGGTACCTTGGCAATGACCTTAGTACAGTAAGAGCACCGTTGAAGTGGGAAGTCCTTATTGTGTGCAATGCAGTGGATCAGGACTAAGTCGTAAACTCCAGTATCATATTGTGATGGTAAATGGTACAAGAAGCATGATTCTCAATGATTTAGGTTCAAGCCAGTATATTAGCACAGGTCTTCAGATTTTATCTCCTAAGAATACTTCACTGTAATGTGTAGCAGGCTAACTAAAACTTACAAGCATCCCATCTGAAAAATCACAGATTTCATACCTGCTTACAAATGAATTTATAGGATATTAAGGGTTAGGTTGCTTGACACGTATCATGTCCACATGTAATTGTGGTGCTTGAGCTTGTGTTTTAAGAAACAACAAATCTCGGACAGATACAGTGTAAAATGAGAGTGGCTAGTATCTATATGTAGAAAAAAAACTAAATGCAGCAGTGCAGAAAAAGAACCAGGTACACTTCGGCACTTGTCAAGGCATTTAGGATGGAGGAAGGTATGTTATTGGCATGTCAACGTCACCTCTCTGATAACACAGGGCACATTGTTAGTCCAAACTGTGCAACAGTGTGACACCTTCTATTACACAAGCTACTAGCACAGCGACTATTCAAACACACGTTACCTTTCACATTACACATACACTGTACGCACCTACGCAGCTTTTTCCTTGGCTGTGGTGTTCAGTTCCTTTTAGTTTTCTAACATTGCTGATTTATACTAAACTCATACAGCTATAAACTTAATTGTTTTCTCTGATAACCATTCCCTACAGTACATAAAATGACATAAATATTAAATTTATTTTCTACCTACAGCTTTGACAGAATGTGGAAAATACAGTACTTTGTTTATGAGCTCTACTGTATTTTAAAAATGCCTCTCTATCCCTCCATGAGGTCCAAGTTTATGGTGGTAAACAAATACTGAACAAAACACACAGATACATCACTCCATCTCACATATACATACATCAATAATCAGTATCACTCATCAAGACCATAAAATATTCCTGACCTCATTTTATGTTACATTCAGAGTTGTTTAACAGTCAGCATCAATAACTTTCTGTCTTCATGAGAAACTGTGGTGACAATAGTGATATTGTCAATGGGGCCAACTCTGCCTGGGTTCTACCCTGGTGTTCCCTCTTACTCTTTGCCCCCATTGTATCACACTGTGTGTGGATTAAAGGAAGTCTCTGTCTCCTTCTGGTGCTCAGGTGTTGTACTCAGTGGGGCACTAAGGTCCCTGCTCAAACTTAACGCATCTTGTAGTCGTGGGATATGGCTGCTTCACACAACTGTCCTTTGAAATCCAGCTCGAAGGTAAAGTCCAAGTCACGCTGCCAGTTGACAGAAAAAGAGAAGACAGATTGTTTTTTCAGAGAGAAGTCAGAGAAACAAGACTGCGAGACAGACACTGAGCAAATATGTGTCAGAAAGTGAGTGAGGAAAAAAAGACAAGAGGGTACTCTCAGATCAGATTTTCAATTTTGCCATGACAGCAGGACATAGTGTTAAATAAGCACAGACTGTTTGTGTCAGACAACAAGAGAAGCCATTTCCTTCCCAAAGGGGGAGGAGAGGACACTGACAATGTCAACAATAAAATCTATTATTTGTCTGGAAGTCAGTGCGCTGCTGTATGCTTGACCGCTACCCAACACTGAGGAAAAAACAATCTGCCGTGGGCAGGCAGCACAGGAAATGAGTCACATCTTAGCTTGGATATATAGACAAGAGACCACTTAATAAGCATTATTCATATTATATTTACTGTGTTTTTATACATGTATTTATTCAGATTTTATATCTATCTTTACATGTACCATATCACCTACTCAGTAAACATTAGATTGTGCAGTACTCACAATGTTTTTCTCATTGGGCTTCATAGCAATACTGCCAGTGATCTCCTCTCCTCTTCGCACTGTCAAATAGTCCTCCAGGTAAAACACTGTCTGCTTCCAGTGGGTGTATGGAGCATCAGGAGCTGGAACAAGCACACACAGGCACTTTACACACACACACAATACAGTCATTTTAATCTTTTGACCCCAATTCTGTTCTGTTTGAGGTCCTACCCTATTTAACAGCTTAATATACACTGCCTGGCCAAAAACAAAGTCGACACCAAAAAAAAAAAGGTTACACACATGAATCCTGGCATTGTCATCTTGGAATATGCATGCCCATATTAAACATAGCCCTGACTTCTACTGTTGTTTTTCTATGATTTGATTTCACCAAACGTTCAAAACTTAAATGATTGGTGAAATCAAATCGTAATAGAACTCACGGCTATGTTTAATAGTGAAAGTAAGAGCATTTCCACGCACACAATGCAAAGGGAACTCAAGTGATTGGGACTGAACAGCTGTGTAGCCTTAAGAAAACCACTAATCAGTAAGGCTAATCAGAAAAAAGGCTTCAATTTCCTAGGGAGCATAAAGATTGGACTCTGGAGCAATGGAAGAAGGTCATGTGGTCTGATGAGTCCAGATTTACCCTGTTCCAGAGTGATGGGCGCATCAGGGTAAGAAGAGAGGCAGATGAAGTGATGCACCCATCATGCCTAGTGTCTACTGTACAAGCCTGTGAGGGCAGTGCTATGATCTGGGGTTGCTGCAGTTGGTCAGGTCTAGGTTGAGCGACATTATGTGCCCAAAGAATGAGGTCAGCTAACTACCTGAATATACTGAATGACCAGGTTTTTCCATCAATGATCAATTTTTTCTTCCCTGATGGCACGGGTACATTCCAAGATGACAATGCCATGATTCATCGGGCTCAAATTATGAAAGAGTGGTTCAGGGAGCATGAGACATCATTTTCACACACTACTTCCTTATTGTACTTCCTTATAATAACAATGCTTTATGGTCATTTCTGTATGTTGTCAATTGCATTGAATGTTTGTGGGAGCCCAGTTTGTGGGAAAGGTTATGTTTCAATACTTTTCTACAAATCATGTCTTCATAACGTCAACAGAAAAACACATTTAAAAGCGGGGAAATTTGGTTATTTTTTTCAATGATTATCATCATAATTTTTAAATATGAAGAGGCATGATATCAATATCAGCAAAACACAAATGTTAAGCCAAGTGTTTTACTTTGGCAACAGACCAAAGTTGTAGTGTTTCAGGCACAAGGCAAAAGTCCTTGTAAATGATGCATTCGTTAATTTCTCTACCCAGTTAATCCTCTTTAATGCTGCCAAGAATCTGCTATCTATGCCAAAATATACACTGAGCAGAAGGTGGAGAGACACCCTGTAGAGGTTGTCAGTCCATCATGGTCTCATGGTGATACCTACAGTCTCTTGTCCACCCAATGTGCATGTCAGGAGGACAAAAGCACAACATGCACAGAGAAAGAGCAGAGGCAGGGAACTGATTCTATCTTTCCCTCTTGAGTCCAAGATGACAGCTCTAAAATTAAAGGTCAAAAATGCGTGACTGGATTCCTGACCTCTCCACTGTTGCTCACAACAATCATCTTTCAACACTGTTTCACGTTGTATCTATTGTGCTACCTTAAGTGCAGTAAAGTGTGTGTGTTTCCTGTTTGCGTGCAAGGAATTAGACGGTTAAAATCGAACACCCCAGCCCAAAAATATATGTGAGCAATGTATTCCCCAGTGCCCTGGCCGTTACTGATCGCCTGGCCGAGATTCAAAAAGGTCAGCTGCACTTAAATCGAATTTCTGCCAGCTGTCCTGGGGCAACTTGGTAATTCCGCCTTTATAGACGAGCTCTTTGAGTCCATAGATAAAAGGCCCTGCCAATCAGCACGGCGGCAGCACAGGCCTGGCAGTAGGTTTTTGGGCATAGTTCACAAGAGACACTGACAAGCATGCTGTATTTCTTATGCTAATTCTTTAGATGAGATGGCATTTTTACTGACAAGCATGAATTCTAATCTTTGACCCCTGCTTGCCCTTTTTTCATTGGCTGAGAGTGTGCATGTGTCTGATATAACTGTCCTTCAGGACTGTATGGGGAATCAATGGCACTCTTTGGCTGTGTGTGTGTGTGTGTGTGTGTGTGTGTGTAAGTTTAGATGTGAGTCTTAAAGTTTAGGTAGGCAAAGAGCCTTCAGGTCTGATGTTGGAAAACAGACAAAATTACAAAAAATCCATAGAATGGGAAATGAAGTGAGTTGGGATGGGCAAAAAAAGCTTGAGTTAGCAAATCATTTTATATGGAGGAGATTAAAGGTCCTGATTATGCATTGATTTTAATGAATAAAAGATGATCGATGGTTGCACATTTTTATTCAGATCTATTGCACAAACAAACCTTTACAGTCGTAAATCCTGGGTTTGTCTTGTTTTCTCTGAGTAAGATGTCTTCCACTCAATCACAACTAGAGGTCAGTCACACACCGAGTCTGACACAGCATAACTTAGACCGGTCATAAAAATTCAGCTCATGATCATCAGCCTGATCTGAAGTGGTCTAACGTACAATGACATCCACTGCAGTGATCCATGGTTAAAGCCTCATCACACAACTTGCCAGAAAATGGCCTTTGATCTATAATTAGAGGTACATCTAAGCACCATAAGGAAGGATGGCAGTGAGTACACACACAAAACTTCCCCCATGACCTGCCAAGAGCCTGCTAGACTTCTTAGCTTTCACATCTACGCAAAGCAACTACTAAGGTTAGTCATTGGCATGACACACAATGAGCTTGAGGAATGGACTACTGTATAACCTGAGATGTTTTGACGCATGGGTGTTACTCCCGTTTTAGTTCAGCTAAAATAGTACTGCGGGTGCCATAGTGAGACTGCTCTGCAACTGATTACAGATACCTGGCTGGCAATACTAGCTCCCACATAAACTCTTGATTCTGGGTGGTTTCTTCTGCCAAATAAAGTCAAATACAGTTCCAAGAGAAGTTTGTCTTTACTCTCTTGTTTCTTTCCATGCCTTTCAGTAGTATATACTGTTAAGTGCTTGCTGCCAGTATCCCATAATTTATTGCAACATGATTTTGGACACTCAAGATGGCTTCTTGGCAAGGAAGGCTGCCAAAAAAATGTAATTTAATTTGCAATGTAAACCTACTATCATTAACAGTTTACTTGTTACACTCGACAGACTAAAGGCCAAAAGTCTTTTTTACACAGGAGTGTTTCTCAAGAAAATTAATGATTAGGCTCATGTTTTTCTTGCTAATTTCTCTCAATTACATTCTTGTTGAGTCCTTTTCAGCATATGTTCTGTTCAGTTGCTCTGATATCTGTGCTTTTATCCTCTCAAACAGAGGAAATGTATTACTGGTTGTTCAGTTCACTCCATCGCTTCCCTTTGTTCTATTGCTGAGGAAGAGAGGGGCTGCTTTCTTTAACATCAACTATTCTATCAGTACTTGGCTCACTGAAGACATTAAAGGAGGACATTTTATAGTATATGGAACCATAAGCACCTTCAAGGTCAGTAAAGCATCAACTCTGCTGTACAAGTAGATACTAAATCTGGACTCTGGGGGGCACTGTTCAGTTGCTGAAGCTTTACTCAAATCTCTATGTGGAGGAAGGTAATCCTTTTTAAAAAAAACAAATACCATTACCATAACTAAAATAAATATACCATAGCTTTAATTCTTCAAAGCTACAGACATATACCTACACCTACACATAGGTCCCCATATTGCTGTATACAGAAGTATGAGACATCTTACCAGTGGAGAAACCGGTCTTCTTGTGACACTTGGTGAACTCAATGTTGAAGTAAGTGACCAGTGCATGAATGTAGTCATTCCTCTGGATCTGCAGGCAGAATGATGAGGTAAATGAGAGGTCCTCAGTCTTTACCGTGTAGATGTCCACCTCCTGTTAGAGCAAAGAGATGGATGCAAGTCATTGGTCATATTTCTCTGTCTCTCTCTCTTTCTCGATCTCGAAGTGCTGGTGGGCAAATTTGGACAGAGCCAAGCTAGCTGTTTTCAGTCCAGTTAGCAGGTGGCTCCATATTTACCATACAATACAAGCACTCAACTTTGGCAAAAAAGTGAATAAGCTAATTTCCCAGTTCCTCAGACCACTTCTTTAAGTTGCATTTATTTCTATTCTAACATCAACCAGACCATTACTTAGTCTAACCAACAATTAAGGATCTGACAATCTACCAATGATCTAAAAATAACGAAACAAAACATCATGGCCTCATGTATATTGACTCTGTGTTCCTTTGGGTTCCAAGTGTGTGTTCAGTCATTTGGTTTTTCTTACTTTTATTTGGGTTTTGTAAGTTTGTTTGTTTGCTCTGTTTTCCCTGTGTGCTCCTCTTCACACCTGCTCTGCATTTTCCTCATTAGCCCTGCCCTGCTCTGCTCCTTGCATCTTCCCTAACCAATCAGCTCCCAGCCTGCCCTTGTGTTGTGCCACCTGTTCCCTATTGTTTGATCAGTTTGATTTGTATTTAAGTCTTGGCTTTTTCTTCAGTCTTTGTTGACTCCTCTGTCTGGTTCTTGTCAGTGTTTTGCATTTGGGTCTATATGCTCCACTTTAAATGACAGAAACAAATCCAGACTTTTTGTGACTTCACTTCACATACAAAGGAGACCAGAACAGTATAGTGTCCACCCCTTTTGAGACTATGCCACAATCCTAGTAATCATTGAGAATGAGGCCAGGAACCCTTGTGTCAGTATGACGAAGAGAGGGAGGCTGGGGGTCATCTGGGAGCTCTAACTATTGTCAGGCTCCAGGTGTTATTCATGTATGGTGCTAGGAGGCCAAACCGAAATGAAATGAACGAAACAAAATGTTTCCTGGTTCCAGTCAGTTTAACAGGGTATCGAATACCATATCATCCAGCGAGGCCATGTTTGGAAAAGAACGTGTTGTTCCCGATTCTTGTTTACTGCCATGTGAACAGCTCTGCGCCAACATATCATGTTAGCTTTGATTGCTGAGTAACAGTGGGGACTGCAGCTCACCTGAAACCTAGAGCACGCTGCAGGGTAAACATGTGGGCAGGAGGTGTGATAATCTTGTTTCATGTACTATCCGTGCTAATAGATATTCACTACTAGCTTTCTGGCTTTGCTGCCAGATGTCACATTTGCTGTGGAGGTATGAGCCTTATGTTTGCTGGCAATAAAAACAATGCAATATTAATGTCAGATTCCCCCCGCTGCCTACACATTTACCAGATATTTACTCTGGCAATGCAGAATAAAGTCACATTTCAAGGTTTAACACAGCAATATCATGCATTGCAATTCTTACACGCAATTACATTAAAGACCAAATAAAACATTTTAAGAGCACTTTCAGACAGGTTGGAAATATTAAAATAATTGTTTTCTCCAGGATTATATTTGTACTGATCCTCACTGAGTATTCTTACCAAAGTTTCGAGCAGCAGCTTAATATCACGAGGTCCTATGTGTGACTCCTCGCCTGTACAACTTTAATGAGGTCATTCAGTAATCCATTTAAAGACAATAAAGCTTGTCAACAGGGTATCATTGTTGCAAGGGGGATTTTATTTCTCCACAAGATCCAAAGACGGGCTGCATTCCCATCAGCTTCATAGCACGTTTTATTAAGCTCTCATGACTGATCACTGTGCCATTTTTCTTTAATATCTCAGCATTAGAATGAAATACTGTCTGATGTCAAAGAAAACAAAACAAAAAAAGTTCCATAACAATCAGAGGCATGAAGGAAGTAAATCTAAAGTCCAATCAAGGTATAATCACACAGATGTGAGATGGGAGGGGGTGTCTAATCAATGGCAGCAAGAAAAAGGCCACTATGGCTCCAAAAGGCTCCTGATGAGGAGCACAGTCAGGACAACTAGACAGGCTGCTATTGTCATGCATGACACAGCAGCCTTATCAGTTTAATCCACACGGTGGATACAATTAATCAATGACACTGAGTAGTGGTAATTGCTCTATACATACACAGTATACACAGTATATACAGTATACTGAACAAACTCAATCTGCTGAACATTGGATATGATAGCAATCTCCAACATCTACTAAATGGACATTAAACTGTAACTATAACACACTATATAAATATACAGTTGACACATTTGATAAACAGAGTAAACTCAGTCTGCTGATGAAGATTATATGATATGATAGAAAGCTCCAACAGCTACCAAATGGATGTGGTGATGAGTTTCTTTTGTCAACTGCTGATTTCAAGATCAAAAATGTAATTTGAGGCATTTGAAGTGCTTGGAGTACTGAGGGAAAAAATGGAGATTTAAACATCCTACATCTTACCACTTCTTTTCTGTGGTAACTGAGCCAACTCAATCTGCTGATCATGTGATATGATAGCGAGATTCAAATGTTACTAAATGGACCTTGTGGTGAGATTCTTTAGTCAATTGCTGTTCTCAAGAATGGACTTTGAACCATAGCTGTGATAATCTCGTGATAGGATGTTGCTGCTGCATCAGCTGATGGTCAATGCCACTGATAGAAAACACCTGCTTCCTACAAATTATTACAAGGGTGATGAAGGCCAGTATTGTGTGACATTATGAAGATAAAATATTGCATACACCACTGTAAACTCTATGCATTTTACGAACCTTGACCAGGCAGGAGTTGGTCACCACCTGTTTGGAGTCCACAACATCCACCAGTGGTTCCTTCATGGCCACATTGCGGATACAGGTCATGTCAAAGCCATACACGTTCTCCCACCCTGTGAATACAGTATCATTACTTTACCATATTCAGTTGGTCCCTAAACTGCAAACATATTAAATATATTTCTTCTTTTGTTCAATTTTGTGGGTGGTGAAAGATAAAGGAGATGTAAACAGTTGGTCTGCAGCTAAACAACAACACAACACACGGGGGTTTTATCACAGATCTTCCCAGAATAATCTGATGTACTACCCCAGAGTCAGACCTCTTGTGATTTTGAACAACAGTTCTCATTTTGACAGATGAAAGTCACATTGTGTTCTAGGATGATTTGTAAATATAAGCCTCCTTCAACACAGGCTCCAAGTCTTTCCTTGGATATCCTTGCTACTTAGGTTAAATCATCCAATACATTATTCATTAAGCTCCTTAAGATGTCTGTGAGTGTGAGCAAACATCTCTATCATGACCCAAAAGGAAAGAACTACTTGAGTGTGCCAGAGAACTGGTGATAATGAACAGGTCACACATCCCCGGGGACTTTGTAACGTACTGTATTTGCATTTCTTGCCACTCACTTAACTAAGGCAGTGTGCACGCCAGAGTAGCACTAATGACCACAGGATGCTCTTAGAATACTGGAGTGCTTCAGAAGGCCACTTCTAACTCAGCCCCGCAGAGAGAAGGCTGTGGTCAGTATAGTATGCCCACTTGTCTCAGCACTCACCTCAGTCTCACCATGTGTACAGTTCAGTTACAGAATAATGGCAGACTAAAGTGTATCCAGGCTATACAATGCAGGGAAGTACTGTGATATGACTTTCTGGAGATATTATCTTGTGCGGTGTGCTTGTATAATTTCCCAGATGGGGGAGTGTGAGTAGGAGGCCTATGGGTTATTGCTCTGGTTCTGTGCCTGTTGTCATCTGGGTATTGCACCGCCTTAACACTGCCCACAGCCCTCCTTGCAGGCTTAGATTGGGATGATACAGAGACAGAGAGGCTTGTTGACTTGTAATATCAATTATCGCCTCTGGTGTTATGCCTGAGGAAAAGTTCAAAATCATTTCCAGTATTGAAAAGGTTCTATGTGAATGTAACCACATTTGTATGAGTGCAATGTGGGGTTGTGGACAGTTTTGCATGCCCTGCTCGTTTCCAGTATAGAGACATAATCCTTGTTATAGCTGCCCAAGGGGCAAAATACAGCTACTTTGAGTATACCTGGGATCTGTTCCATAAAGCAAGCTCAGAAAAGCGGCGCTTATTTATCGAACACCTGACTTGAATGAGCCTAACAAATTAGATCAGGCTAAAACAGTTCCATAAAGGCCGATCCAAATTCTCGCAATCAAACTACTTCAAGACACGCTCAAGTATTTAGACTAATTATGTGTATATGTGACGTCGAACACAGATCAAACTAATTCACAATGACAAAATCCACCATAAAAGAGCCACAGAGCAGCAGCAGAGTCTCCAGCACACACTTCAGCTGGAGACATATGAAGAATTTAAACATATGATCACAAAAAACAATAAATAAAATCCAAGAGAAAGGCTGGCAGGAAATTGCTGATCGATTGAATGAGTCTGATCTGTCTGTGAAGGTGCGCTCTATTGCAGTGCCCTGTGTACTATGGCAGCTCTGTCATGTACAAGCTCCTCAATCAAGGGACACGACTTGACTAACAGGCAAACAGTGCATGGGCTGTGGTCGTTATATAGACTGGACCTTAATCAATTACAAGAAAAAGGGAAACGCCTAGACATGCATCCACTAAACATGTCTTGTTTACTTTTTATAAATTATTTAAAATGTACAAATCAATAACCAATACCTTTTTAAAACAGCGCTTCATACCAGGAAAACAGCAGGTAAAGGCATATGGATTTAAATATTACATCTCTTGTCCAAATATTTTTGCATAGCCTGCATACACACGTTAAGTTGACTATGTACTCAATATATATATATATGTATGAATGTATATTTATTATTAAGTCGACTATATATATGTATAAGTGTGTGTGTGTGTGTGTGTGTAGATAGATAGATAGATAGATAGATAGATAGATAGATAGATAGATAGATACTGAACTGATTTTCTTTTTAAATGATGGTGATTAATGAGGCCATATAATATGGTATTAAATCATCTCTTTTCATTCATAAGTTGCCGTGGTAACTGAGCTTGAACTATACTGAGCTTGCTTTATGGAACCAAATCTACTGGAAAATTAGCCAGACTAACAAAAGAAGCCTGGCTTATTTGGTAATCCTGCTTTATGGAACAGGGCCTTTCAAAATCCAGGTTCAGGTAATACAAACACCCAGCTTATATACTTACAATGTATTTTGAAGTCTTTATACTGCCTGTCCTCTATGGCCACCACATACAGAGAGGCACGGTCAGGAAACATTAATCCACCGGGTTTCTGTTTGATAAATGAGGTGAGGGAATAACTCAGCAGTTAATTCTGAACACATTATAAAAGGCCTACATTACAGCATTTTTGACATTTCATTTCTCAGCCAAGTACAAGTTTTAAATTATTGAGGTATTATTGTTCCCTCTGTGTGCAGACAGATGGAGCATGAACTTTGTTCATCATGTACAACTGGAAGACGAAATAAAACAATACATAATAAAAATACATAATACAATAGTTTCATTAAACATTAAACATCTATTAATGCCACAATGCTTTCCAACTTTTAAATTGTTTGTGTTTCTGTTAATGCAATACATCCTGGCATTTGTGGCTTAGTTTATCCCAGGTAGCTTAGTAACTAGTGTTATTGCAGGACATGCTCACATACAATATTGTGTCTGTAGCACACACACACACACACACACACACACACACACATAGATCTCACACAGCATACCAGCCACTTGTCCCTGGCAAAGATGACAGTGTTGAGCATGGATTCATAGAAGAGGCAGTAGCCCATCCACTCCGATATGATGATATCAACCTTCTCTACAGGAAGTTCCACCTCCTCCACCTTACCTCTGAAGATGGTGATCACTGAAACACATGACATATCTTTTCAGTCTTTAGAAACTCCTAAACAGGAATGATAGAAAGAAAGAAAAGTTGGTACAGTATGTGCTAGTATGGCAGCCGTATTGTTCATATGGAAATCAGCAGCCCAGCTGGGGTTTACAGAGTAGAACTGGATCTTTGCCCTGCTTGAGATTAGCTGACTTCAGCTTTGTTTGTTCTGCCTTGGCGAGTAGTTATTGAAGAGTTTCCCTGGTGAATACAAAGTGTCTGTCTGAATGACATGTGAACCTTCTTACTCCAACTGGTGATTGCTTTCTGCTTATTCACTGTCCTTCTTGCGCCAAAAATGAATACAGTGTTAACTCTTCTTCCAATTACTGTTACATACTTGATATTCATGAGGGTATATGGTACATTTGCTGACAGGGTGGTTTATGGAGCGATTATTTGGCAGATGCAAAATCAGTAAATCCATTTTGAAAGTTGCAGGGGTATTATGGTAATAAAAAACATGCTTTGAAGTTATATCATATGGAAATATGTATGTACAAGTGAATACAAATGAGCCCATCCAGCACAGTATTAAACTATAAATACAGATTCAAAATTCAACCAACAATCATTTCAAATCCAAACAGTGGCATACAGATGAGCACCCGTCTTCTTCATTTCCTCATGTTAATATCCGCAATCCTTTCTTCCTTCCTCTTCATTTACTATATGAAATTACTATATCATTACCAAGTTTCCACTGTCTTCCACTCAGAATAAAGTGCATTGTCATCAGAATGGAAAAGGAAAAACTTTCAGCTCTTACCACTGTGGAGGTGGTTGGACTTGATGATCCTCTCTGAGTACTCTGATATACTGGAACATTCAATCTGGCAGAGAAGAAAAAAAAGACCAGCTGACCATACATCAATTACTATTATACTTTAATGGGATGTCTCCTGCACTTATAATGACATGTCCTCAGTTTGCCTATAATGTAGTCTGAGAACAATTTAAATTGTATTGTTGCACTGATGATTGATATGAAGGAATACATCTCAGATAGTTTTTATTACTAGTACTTGTGTAATAAATATCACACAGGAGTCCAGCTGCAAAACATAATATACTATCTTACATTGACATTTGATGATTGATTAGGTTTTTGTTAGTTTGTGTATTAAACATTTATAATGACTAGCTGTGGTTGCAAAAGATAGTCTAAATTTTAATTTTCAATTACTGCTTCTGTAAAACCATTTCTGTCCAATACTGCAGCCACTCCTAGGCTGCTGTTTGTGATAGAAAACAAGGTCATTTTTATTGTTTCTTTTCACTCTATGGGTGGCTTTCATTCCAGTCCTGATTGAAATACTGTAGGTTTGCCCCTGGTTAGAGAACTCAGAGTATTAGCTGTTGACTTGCTGTTGCCACATTATTTCTTTACACAAAAGATCTTCCACTTACACACTGCCGGAGCATCTTACTTTAAGTAATTATGGTGGAGATTAGTCATTGATCAACTGCAACCAGCCATTTAGCCCAACTGGACCTTGAACTTCTACTTTCATTACTCTTTTGTAATTTCAAATTCTTTTAAATTTTCCTCACCACACTTTTCTCTTTATCTCCCTGCTTTCCTCAGCCTCTCCTCCAAAACCTGCAATCATTTCTCTAAGCAGCTTCCATGAATCCTCCGTACCCTCTCTTCTTCTGAGCTCCCTTGCTTGACATATTTTGCTATTCCTTCCTATACCTACCAATGCAGGTCTTCTGGCTGATTTATGGGTGTGCCAGCAATAACAGAGTTACAACATGCAGTAATAAAGCTTCTTCATTCATCAAAAGAAACTCTGGACACTTCTAGTAAGCAGCTCTCAAACAAAATAAGGACATAATTCAGCAGGAGTCATTTGTCAATACCAGACTCTTACATCAGGGAGTCTGGGAGTATAGATTTTCAGCTCAGTGTGTACACTGTGTTCCACCATTCCAGGGACCGGATCTGTCGGAGGTGTGCAGACTTATTCGTGCAGCATGAGATCCATCTGGTCGCCATCAAGCAGACGACTCTTGAATGGATGAACTGTAGGTGATCTAGATCGTAAAAAAGGCAAAGCCAGGCTGGGACCCTTATGGAGAGAGAGTGGGCTGGAAAATAGAAGCACTCAGGTGTGCGTTGGACTCTCGTGGAACAATGAGGTCTATTTGGCTTTTATTTTAGGGGCAGAAACTGGTTTGACATGCTCTATAAGCAGCACATCAACTGTGACATTGCTCAATTGACAGATATCATCTTGGATATTTCTCTTTTATTATTGCAACCCAGTATAACACGCATACTGAAATAAAACTCTGGCTTGTGATTTCTAGCTCGGGTCCACATGGACTTAACATTAGCACTGCCCCCCTCGAGCAACCCCATTCTCTGCTGCCTATTAGTAGAGGAACGGTCAGGAGGTTGCTGGTGATGCCCACAGCCTTCTGTCTGCCCATTAAAAACCAGCTTGAATCAAACACCTACAGTAATGCAGCATCAGGCGTATATTTACACTTGTAGGCATAGGCGTGCATGTGTATATTGTTGTGCCGTTAGCATCTGCCAATGCCAGGACTCTAATTGGCAATGATCTCTCATCTCTTTGTGAATCTCTATGAGAGGAGACAGCCATTAGCCATGTGTCCATCTGAGTCTCTCTTCAGAGGGAGTACCAAAGCCTCGAGGCACATTGAGAGTCAACACCCCCTTACCCGGTGCCTCTTTCACCTCTCACTGGTGTCAGGAAGAGTCACTGTCACTGTAGTCATCCCTATGGGCTCCTGTTAGTCCTTCTCTCTAGAGACAGCAAGTTTCAAACTTCGCCCTGGTATCAAGGCACCTGAGTCATAAGTTTGAAACAACTATCCTCTGTCAGGGTTTCACTTTTACTTTAGTTTGAGTTGGTTTATGGCAAATTTGAATGCAAACATACATGAAGAAGCTTAGATGTATATCTGAGAGAGATACCTGTAAAACTTTTTTTATTGAGTCTCAGTCATAAATTCAATATTTCAACATGTTACATAATTGTCATCTCTTCATACATCTCTTCGTCATTACAAGAAATTTTACATCCCTACCAAACACAAACACTGTGACTGAAACTATACAGATAACAATATAACTTTGATTGATGGACTTTGGCAAGGTGAACCTCCCGTATTACATATAATTAAAAGCCAATAGATCCTAGTCGTGATTACAACTTGGATGTTAATGTGAGCTATGTTTACAAGTCTGATAATAGTAACTATTATGTAACAAAGAAACAAGAAAAAAGTTTAGGAGAGATTAAAAAATGTCCTTTTTTTTCTTTTTTTCTTTTTTTTTTCTTTTTTACAATCAAACAAAATACATTGATTCATTCTAAAATGTGATCTTTCCCTAACTAGGATATCTCTTCCAAATGCCCACTGATTTCATTCTGATGAGCATGTAACATTAAAGTCCATCTCATTCATTTATATTTCTTAAAATCTCTGCACACTTTTTTGCTCCCATCTACCCTTTCTGCCTTTGTGTCAGTGTGCTCACTGCTCTAATTCCACTGATTGTAAAGGAATTTACACAACCATGCACACATGGGGTGGAAATTCTAGTCTTTAATCAACTGCAGTGAGTGCAGTCTATATATTGAAATGTCCCTGCTGTGTGGTGCATGCTGGTCGAACTAGATACGCTCTAAAAATGAAAACTGCAGAGCATAAAAAAGCTATTTGCACCGCAAATCTTGAATATTTGGCATTGTGTGAATGGAAATTATGTTTGGACCTCCACCCTGAAATTGGCTAGACATAAGCAACAGCCAGAACCTTTCCATCCTATCAGAAAGCTATTAGCTGGGCACAGACATTTCAAATGTCTACACAACCACTGCCTGTTCTTACTCTGATGAAAACATGCTCTATGTAAATATTAGCTGCTGCATTTTATTAAACAGTTCTTACTCTCCAGATTATAATAAACACTAATTAAAGTTTTATGTTAATCATTTAATGATGTATGAATATGGGGCTTTAAATGTGGGCTTAATATATCAGTTTTACATGGCTCTGACACATATGGACATATTTTATTGGTATCCTGAATCAAGGTGATCATTTTTCCCGCTTTAATGACGTCCATGTTTTAGAGTAATGTTGTTGCTGGCCCACATCCCATTCCTTCCACCTCACAAGCCCATCTTTCACATGGCGCTTTATTGGGTTTAGGTATGATAAAGGAATGGGGCTTTGGTGCAGAGCTCACTCTAAGAGCATCTGAGTCAAAGGTGAACTAAATCCCTGAAGTCTTAGTCCCATTTATGTGGGAACAGAAAGAACTGTGCCAGATGGGAAGCAGTACCTTAATACAAAAATGAGATAAAGCACAAGCTTCAAGTATGGAGTGTGAGGATGGCAAAGACAGTGACAGAGACGATCTGCATGAGACAGCAGAGGACTAAAGGTAAACAAATACGAGAAGTGAGGCGAAATCACACACAGGCACACACACACACAAACAAATAATGTCAACGAGTAGCTTAGGACTCTAAGTCTCTTGGCAATTCCAAGTTAATCATTCCTCCCCTGAAGCAAATATATGCTATCTGGAGCCACCGCACAAAAATAAGTTCCAGGTGGTTATCCCAGGCTAGTGGTGTGCATCCAGCATGTATCCTCAGACATGCCCTGACTAGCAATTACCTCTCCTCCAGTACACGATAAGAGAGAGCTCTCAAATCAAAACGGCTCAGCCTGTCAATCTGCTTGAGAGGCCACACACTTTTATCACCTGTCAGACAAGATATTCCTTGAAGATTAAAGGGAGTCTGGGGAAAACAGTTAAAATGTACGTACAGATACACAGAGACGCAGTCATACACATAGAGTACATGCACACAGTGTGAGCAGGATGTCAGGCTGAGTCAGGTAGTGATTAGATCCTGATGGTTCTGTCTGATAATGCACCACTGAAAGGAAACACATCTTACCCCGTACACGTGCTTTGCCCCCGCTTTGGCCGCAAACATGGACAAGATCCCAGTCCCGCTTCCGACGTCCAACACTATTTTGTCCTTAAACACGTGCTTATTGTGGTACATGGAGTTCCTGTAGGTGAGCGTCCTCACTTCGTCCTTCAGCATCTCCTGGTTTTAAGCATATGACAAATAATATCAGGAAGATGTTGACAAAGCTTACCCCTGCAGAAAGTGACTTTTTTTCCCCCTAGGACTTAAAGCTGGCCATTGGGGGTCTGGATTTGCTGCAATATCTGCAACAGACCAGTGATAAATAGCACACAGCCCTCACCTAATCTTACTCTATTTCCTCTTGGGCATATGGTTTTACATTCAATCCATAGCTGGGTGTTTCTGAATACACCTCGTGATCCTGCAGGATCAGCCTGTCTGCATCTCTTCCCTGTCTCCCTCATTGTGTGTGTGCATGTGTGAGTGAGGAAAAAATATTCAGAACTGACAAAACCACACCTGACCTACATTCTGAAAATATGAAAAACTAATTTCACAGGTCACACTCAGAACGTGCTGGGTTTTTTTTTTTTTTTGCAGCCTTTAAAATGTCCTCTCTTCAGAATAGAGCTGATCTCTGGGGGAACGGCTAAGCATGCCAAAATATTCAAATGTAGTTCTGAATAGTAGAAATACAACATCCATAAAGAAGGAAAGACATGTTATTTAATATGCTGAATAAGGTCTGACTCTTTATTAAGACTGGAAAAAGTTGAATCGGTTTTGAACTTAATCAAAGTTGTCCGCTGCAGTTTCCCTTCAAGTAGAGCTTACACAAAGTCATCTGCTTGAAATTTCTTATGTCCTTTAATGGGATTGGCTGACCATAACCCCAACCATGGCCCTAACCGTCTCTGACATAAAGCATTTATTAGTTAGAGGTAGTTGGGCCTGCCCAGAGCAGGAGGATGAGCTATCAGGAAGGTTGAGTTCAAAGAAAAAAGGTCACACATCAATAGGGGTGTAAATAGAGGGAAAATAGGCAAAAGGAAAAAGGCCAATGTCAGCTGAAAATCAAGGTAACTGTTAGTGTGGCCTTTTCAAGATTGAAAATTCTGCATGTCTGTGCTGTGTTTGCATAATTTTGTTCATTTGGGTCACTTTTGTTGGTTTTCTTTTGACCATAATCACATTGTATCCACAGATCCCATTGCTGAGATTTAAGGGCACAGCTACTCTTTTAGAAGTGTAGAAACCACCTGAGTGATTAAGCAGGACGTTCACAATGTAATGACATCATTTACACCAGCTTTGGAGAAGTGACAAGAATAACGTTTTCACCCAACCTATCTATGTATTTATTAGCTAGATCTTTTAATCTCTTGCTCCAATTACATCCAATTTAATAAAGCAATGTATGATTAATAGGTGCACACACGCCAGTTGACTGAAAGTGAAATAAATTGCATTAAAATAAATACAATTGATTTTAATACATTTCTGAAGTTTGTAGAGCTGTGATAATAATTATTTGTTGGCTGAATCTGATCAGACAATTAGTGCGCTGAGTACTGCAAACACTGCACACTGCACAGTCCGGAAGCTTCTATATTACACGTGCATACCTTATTTTTAGTTCAGAGTTATTACGGACAATTATTTCTTTTCTTGGGACTATTTGGTAAAAAAACAGCTATCATGCATGACTCAGATATAGTATCAGTATGCCTGACTAATAAATACAGAAATTAGAAACAGAGTACATACAGTATCGTTGACTGTCACAGGACATACAGGCGTACCTCATGGATACCAAAGTGGGCATAAGAGTCGAAGTAGTAGTCTCGTGAGGTCATCTCCTCCGGGTTAAGGAACTTGGACATCTTGCCCCGGCCAGGACAGCTGGGGAGGCTGGCAGCATGTGGCGTGTGTGGCGGGATAGGAGGCCGCGTTCCATGCTGGATGGAAGGCACAGGCTTGGGCAATGAGGTGGGCTGTGCCGACTGGGATTGAATTATACGGACAGGCTGTGGCTGTGGCTGAGGTTGCTAGAAAGAGAGCGATAAGGAAGAAAAACACCTCATTAATTCTGAGGTCACTGGGAGTTTTTTTTTTTTTTTTTTTTTTAAGTCAAGCTACCTTTGGAGTAAGAAATGTGCTTTCTTTTGGTAGCTTTCGAGTAAGAGAGTGATTTATCTTAGTTGATACACCTGAAAACTTGCAGGATTGACAGCACACCTTCCCTTTCAACCAAATACATCAACAGTATTAGAGGGAGCAGTTTGCCTTCATGGACAGTGATTGGCTTCGACTTATCACCCATTCCCTTTAACATTTTGATCTGCTCTCTTGCCTCTCAGCTCATCTGTCAGCTTGCTATTCCATGAAGCTATGTGGTGAGTTCACAGAATCCAGAGAGTCCACTGACTCTGGAGGAAACTCGGCTCACTGACATGAGGTCAGCATGTCTGTCAACAGAAGGCAGAAAGCAGGAAAGCTCTGCTCTGCACACAGGGCACACCCATAATGCCCTAATTATCACCTCTGAGGCCTGCTGAGAGGGTCTAACCATGGTGAGACAGCCATGCAGCTCAGCACTGAACCAGTAAGCCAATCTGGTGTTTAATCTCATTCCAACTCTCAGGCTTCTAAAAATAAATGATAAATAATTGTCAGTGTGGACAAAAATAAGTGGTATTTTATTTATCATATTTTTATTAAAACAGTGCATTTGATATTGTATCTGGGAGAATAAACAAAGGAAGAAGAATAGATATTTTTCAGGCATTGTATCTATAATTTTAGGACTAAAGACATTCCCACTACTCTTATTGCCTCTTCATTTTGCAACATATTGAGGAACCTGCTTCAGCATGTTTAGATGTTGCTATTATATCTTTTAGAGCTACAAATCATGTATAACCCACCCCTACCCCCTCCTCCATCTGGCTTTTCAAATGGTGGTGATGTATCATTATTGTTGAGGCGATGGACAGCAGAGACTTTTTTAAGTTGTAGTGTTAAGATTTTAACAACAGCCTTAAGGGAAGTCTAGCTCTACATTTAATACATCTGAAGCATCTGGCAGAAAAATATTTGCCCTAATAAATGATAATGCTACAATTTCAGACAGTTATATTGATTTAAAGCTGCTTTAAAAAAGGATCAAATAATTGTATTGCCCTCCACACTATTAAGCATTTTCTCATCTGTCAGCTTTTTTTTTTTTTTGCTTTTTTTTTACAGCCTGCAACTTTACTCTTTTGGTTCACCCTCCCCAGCAGCAGCGGCAGCAGGCAGCTGTTTTTAATGACAACTCTCTGGATTTAACTTAACTTCAGACAGTTAGTGACTAGCTCATGAAAACATTGTAGCATTTAATAGCCAGTCACCAGATCTCCCAAAAAAACATCTCTAAAGAAATGCTAATGTTGTTCTGTGCCTGCTGGACGTATAAATTATTATTTGCTTACCACATCAACTTGGTCAGGTCAAACATGTCAGTGTTACGCTTTCAGCCTTACTCTACGTCCCCTATGTGAAAATCATTTAATCCAATGGGACTGACATATGACAAAGTCAATAAGGCGGATAACCTCAATAACAGATGAAGTCATACTGTTGTAACTTACAGCGCCATCACTTTGTGACACATAGATCCTGTGGACTTAAAGTCAGATTTGTGTCAGTGTCATTGATTTTCTTGTTTGAGAAAGTCGATTATCCTCCCTCTGTTCTTTTTTTCCCTCCACTCCTACTTGTATGTAATGGCCATCATATTTATCTTTGTCCTCTCTTTTCCTGCTGGGTTTAAAATGGAACACGGACAAAGTGACCAGGAAAATGATGTGTGAAAATGCCTGCTCACAACATGACGCATTCACACCAAAGCTGACCCGGGTCAGTTAAATATCAGGTGCACTGATAGAGATCATTTCATGGAAGCCCAGTGAGCCTGCTG
This sequence comes from Scomber japonicus, assembly GCF_027409825.1. NCBI lineage: Eukaryota > Metazoa > Chordata > Actinopteri > Scombriformes > Scombridae > Scomber > Scomber japonicus. The sequence goes on along the minus strand of NC_070582.1, from coordinate 25,408,730 downwards.
CTACTGCACATGCCATTTTTAGTGCTGGTCCTTAACTGCACCTGCAACATCCAAACATGAATAAAAAGAAATACCACCATCGTCATGTAACATTTTATACTAAAACTATACAAATATTCTAAAGATTCAACTGTTAGAACAACACTTAACTACTGATCACATTTGAGTGCTGCCTTCCTCTTGGTTTAAATCGGTTTGAAGTTGAGCTGCACAAACAACTTTACCAATGGAGTCTTTGAAAAAGAAATACAAATGCTGAGCAGCATTACGCTTTCATCATCCAATCTCTGGGAAATGAGAAGATCAGTACCACTGCTTGGTATAAAGTTCAGAGCGTTTTGATTGTTTGTTATATAAAAAAGATCACATGCATTGCCAGGGGCTTGTAATTAAATAGCAAAGACCAACTGTCGAATTTTTCTAAGCCGTGATGTTGATCTGAAGAGGGATCACTTTAGTACAGTACAGCACATTCTCACAGCACGTTCATCATTTTGGTCATCAATTACTCAATAGTGTACTTAAAAAAAATGTTGTATTTTAAACATCTGAAACTAGGGCCATCTAACAGATCTGTGCAGTTTAAGGTGTGAAGGCTGTAGGTTAATTCTTGGCTGAAAAAACTAAAGAAAAAAAACTGCAGCGAAAGCACAAAAAAAGCAAGACTTGATCAACAGCTGGCTCCGAGCCAAGACTCACAGAGTCAATAATTACAAGACAGGGCCACAGAAGAGGCGATTAATGATGCCAAGTTTAATACAGAATCAGATGAGCACTTTCTAAGAAGTAGCAATGCAGAAAAACAAAAATCACTCCGAGCCGTCATTAAGAGACAGATTGAAGTAGACTTGGGGTGCAGTACGGTCAGAGGAGAGCAGCTGCAGAGAGTGTAACTGAGATGCTGTGACACAGGAAAGACAGGGTGTGCACGTCCTTGCCACTCACCCTTGAGACAGATAAACACATCTGAGGTTCTATTTCCGACTGGATCCTCATTTCTACATTGAGGTGAGGCTTGACATTTGAGAAGGGCATTCACTTGCTACTCATGTGTATGAAGAATCACTTTGTTTAGCTATTGAAGTTGACCCCTGTTTGTATACTGTTCCTCCTGATGTCAGTATGTAAATTAGTTGGTAAAGTGTGTGTCTTTACTGCTTATAATACTTATTTATGGCCTACTGTAACTTTACTTAGATAAAGTCACAGGTAATCAGTGTCTTCATTCATCCTTTCATGGAAAATAAAATCCTCAACCAGTCAGGAAATGCAACCACTTTAGTCCTCTCCCATTACTGCACTTAGGCGCCACTGATAACACAAATATTCCAAAACAGCAGAGAGCAATAGAAGGAAAAGATCTATCTACCCAGCATCCTCTTCTAATGTATCAGGTGCCCGCTGCCTTCAAGAGGTAGGCATATTGATATGCTGTGAGTTTGAGGAGGGCTTCTCCTGTGAATTAGCTTGCTTTGAGGGAACTTTTGTGATGAATAATGTATAATGAAGCAACATGAGGCTGTCTTCAACTTCACAGGGCGGTTTTAATCTTTTAAGCATTCCTTCCAGATAAACATTGGGCTCGTGCTGCTCCGTTTTGGAATTTAGAGCTGCAAAAAAAGGAGCCAGGGTAGATGAATTCTTCTAAGAAATGTGTCAGGATGAAGATAACATGCAGGGTTACTTAACTCATACTGTGCATTTGGGGAAATAGCTTTGTAAGAATATCTTGGGAGGGTGGGTTGAGGGGTGGGGTGGGGCGTGGGGGACTACTGCATGCATCTTTGGGTTTCCCCTATTTTATTCTATTACAGACACCCCTGAAGGACCCCTGGGCCTTACAACACCGTGTGCTATGCTCACTCCACTTTCTGCAGTCTCAGTCTGCAAGGTGCTGCAGTACCTTGGACAGCGCAAGAAGGAGAGCAGCAATACGGTGTGTCCCGTTCAACCTCATAGTGCCAGATATACCTTATTAAAAACAGATTTAAGACCATCTAATACATAATTTACAAGACATTGCCTGTGAATGTTTTTTTTTTTGTTTGTTTGTTTGTTTCTTTTTTTGATTTGTTTTTTGTTTTTTTGGACAACTGTTTATGCTGTAAAGGAAGGATAGATCAGAGAGCCTTGTTGCAATATCCCATCACTGTCTTGTCTTCTAACAAAAGTGAAATCTCACTGATCCTCATATTGATATCCCTGCAGAACACTCCAGCCTTGGGAGCTAAACGGTTAAAAACGAGACCATATAATACGACCAACTGTGCTCGATGCTTATAAAAAGAATTACTGACTTGTCTGGCGTCTGTTCTGCACAAAACGCCAATCTATCACTCCAGATTGCTGTCTCACTATCCGGACAGTCAACATCCGAGTATTTGTCCGAGATGCAACTTTTAAAAGGTAGCACACATGCTGCAGGGCGCATTTAGGGCTCTGACAGAGTCCGAAAAACTGAGCGCTCTCATTCTAGCGAAGAAAATCCAAGGTGTTCAATACACTTACCTCCATGCTCTCAGATTCCGCCATCTTTCTCCTGAGGAGCATGCAGCGGGACGAGTGCTTAATTCCCATAAGAGCCGGCAAAAATGTGCTTACACCTGACAGAAAACACTATGCGCCTCCCGATTCCCAGGCTCCTTGCTGTAGCTCTTTATCGTTGAATAATTCTCATTCACATCCCATACTGCCAGGTTCCTTTGAAATTCTAAGACTGCAAAAAGACACAAAACTACATGAGGTCCCTAAAGCGTAGCAGCCATAAAGTGTAAATTCCATGGTGCAAAAGTTTGCAGTCCACTGGTGTGCTTTCCTAGAGAGCATGAGAGATGAGAGCATCATCAGCTGAGATAAAATAGGTAATTTAAAAAAGCAACGTCCTATCCCATGACCCGGCAATCGCAGATGGAAATCGCAGAAGATTGCTGCACTTAGAGCAGCAGCTTGTCATGGATTCACTGTTATAGCCTCAGTTTGATTGATTCCTCTACCGCAACATTGTTTCTAAAAATAGTCCGGCTGCCGCTGTTACCTCACAGAGTGAAAATACTTGCATTTGCCGCTGACTACATGCACAGAAATCTGATGAATGCACGCGCCCAATTTTTTCATGTGAGCGTGGATGTCCCCCTGCAATGCAACTCATCTGGATTCAAGAGTCTTTGCTCCATTTATTCGCTCTCCGTGCACACAAAGTGCTGAACGCCGCCTCTGCCACACAGAAAGTTGGAGTTGGTCCACTCTATGTTGAAAACCGAGGACGCTCTGTGCTCAGGTTGCACACAAGAGTGCGAAGAAGTGCTGTTTGCACGCTTATTATATGCTTCACCTGCTCTGCTCACTCCAGATATGAACCAGGACAACCTCAAACACACACACACACACAGACACACACACCCTTCTCCTAGGTTCCTCTTTCCTCTCCCAGCTGTTCAGTATCTCCCTAATGAAAATGAAACTACTGTAGTCCCATGTTGTGAAGTTCTGCTAGTGCTGTGTTTGCAATTTTCTGTTTTTCAACCCTTACTTAATAGATATCTTGTTATAACAACTATACAGATACTACCCACACTGCAGTGCGTTTGGCTCATTCTCTATATTTTACTGCAGAATGCCACTGCCGTCAGAACAGTTTCATAACTAAGCATGTGCTAGTGTATCTCTTCTGTGAAGTCTTCTGCTTTTCCACTCGAGTCTATTTCGAGAAGAGGCCATCCCTCTCTACCACCCACACCACTCACCACTTGTTACATTATTCAGCAGAGAGGGCAGGCAGACACTCACCTAGCAGTGAGCAGGCACCAGGGTAGAAACCTGCCCAACTGCTCTTTTCACTGCCCACACCTTGTGCCACCAAACACATAAATAAACCAGTTTAATGCATGTGCATAATGCATGAACACATGGATACATTATATTACTGTACGTATTCAGGCAGCTACGCATGCAAGCATACACACCTGACAACCCCACACGTGTCGTGTCTTGAACATGGAGATCAATATTTCACCACACAGAGAATTGATCATGCAGTCAAGCAGATTACTGCTAAGATGTTCTTTGATCTCAGAGTAATTACCCTCCTATAATGTGCCGTATCATTTCTGACAAAGGCAGCAGATGACTCGGCTTTCTCACTGGGTCATCGCTTCTCCTCAGCCTCACAGTGAGAGGGTCAGAATCTGAGATGCACTGAAATCTCTTCAATTACCTCATTTTGCTTCTCTCTGATGTGTATCTTTTGGTCTTTTATCACTTCACAATTGATTGCCGCTGAAAATACCTTGTCACTTTTTTCTGATAAAAGAGCAATGCTAAGATCAATGCTAATAGCCTATTGTCCACAGTTACAATAATTGCTTCCTCCTTTCTGATGTAGTGAGAGGATGTGTGTGTGCGTGTGTGTGTGTGTGTGTGTGTGTGTGTGTGTGTGTGTGTGTGTGTGTGTGTGTGTACGTGCATGCGCATAAGAAGGAGTCATTATCTTGGAGAGGACACTACAGCCTTGTGAAGCTTAATTAGGTAGTACTGCCTTTTTCATTCTAGCATGAACTTTCTTAGTTACACACACATACATGAACACACGAATACAGAAGTAACAGAAGCAGCCAGTGACTTGGACTTCATTAGCTTCGGTGTACAGTAAAAACAACTGGAACAACTGTCAGATGTTGTTTAATTATGTGCCTACAGTTTATTATTCAGCTCGGACAGCTGCTTAAAGATTAGCGTTCTTGTATTTACCGCTTTGCTTATTCCTTCAGTTCACAGGAAGCCAAATTTAATAAATATTCCAGCCATATTCCGTTTATCCACCCACCCACTCGCCTGCCTTACACTTGTTTGATTTTGGCTTAGCATTTATTCTTCTCATGTCTGTTTGCACAGAGTTCATGGTGGGTTCATCTTCAGCAGCCAAGTGAACATATATTTTCTCACAGTTTCATATGTTTCTTGTCAGTTCGCTGAAAGCAAATATGACTTTTCATACATGAACTGTGGTGCAGATAAAACAGCTTTTCTGTCCAGTGTAAACAATGAGTTTTGATAAGGAACAGAGTGTAAACCCTCGCCTACCTTTGCAGAAATACCCCAAAATACACAGAGTTTGAATTGTGGGGTTTAATTCAGTTGTCAAAATAAGATTCTACATCCAACTTTTTATCTCATCCTCAACTGGAGTAACATTTCACTGACTCAAATCATAACAAAAAGCAGAAGGTCTGAAGAGGCTAGTGACGTACTTACAATACATACTGTAACTGTAACTGACACAGAAGGTTTTCATTTGCCTCAATTAGAAATCATTTCAATACTAATTGTGTATTGTATCTGGTTTATGAAGCTTTTGTTAGCTTAGTGAAGATCCCTATGAAATCTATATTCATAATAGCTGGATTTTGTCTCACATAAATTCCTCAAGGATGTGTAGGTTTACCAATGAGCAGAATCTTCTTCAGAATCAACTTCAGTTTTACCTTCATGCCAACATCAAATAGCAAGGCAACAGATGGAAAACTGTGTCTTTTATCAGTCATTTGTAAAGTTAACCATGACTGCTGTTCAGTGTCAAGTTTCTATGTGTGTCTACAAGGCTGTCAAAATCATTCTTCAACAGTAACAACCAACTGGCTCTTACACCTCCACCTACAGCATGTCACAAAAGCTGATGTGGAAATATGTCTATCTACTTTTTTTTGAAAAATAACAATATTTTTCCTGTAGCTTACAGACACTTTACCCAGTCAGATAAAACTAAATGCCCTGTGGAACTGTTGAAGTATTTGATCAAAGTATATCTCAGCTTCATCTGCTGAAGGGTTCTATGAACAAGTTCTTTACCAGCTGCTCAGTCATAATATGGCAGTGTCTCATATGTCATCCAATTATGTTTACTCCTTGGCTTCCCGTATGTAGCTAGCTGTAGTATGTATTTGATTTTGGGATTTATATAGATGGAAACAGATCAGATATTACAGAAGCTCATGATGGTAATACAGTTTTGAAGAAGGACTCTATATGTTTTAAGCTCATGAACAACACTCCTGAGGAAAAGTCGACAATGCAATGCAATAATCCCCATCAAAACACTGGTGGTATCTGTCTTTTTATATGCACTGATGCAGCCCAACCTCAACTGCCTGTTAACTACACCAAACCAACCAGTACTGTATGTGTGGTAACCCTGGCTTGCTTGCAAAAAGACAAGCCTGATAATTAAGTGCCTTGTGGTAGCTTTGAGAAAGCGGTGAACTCATATTCATACACTGAAGCACACAGGAGTAACAAACAACCACATATGTTTACTTATCCAATCAGAGTCAGTCTTTAAGTAGTAGGCTAATAGTCAGACTGGCACCCAGGTGAATCATTTGGCTCTGTGAGGCAGGTAAGCCTGGGACCTCATTACTGCTGGTCATCAGTGTGTTGTTTTCCATCAGGTCTAAGGACTGATGCTCTGCTGCTGATGGCTTGCTTTCCACAATTCATCAGTCTCTCCCTGACAGTTTGCAAGACCAGCCTTATGTATTCCTCTCACTCTCCCTGATAAGACACAAAGCAACGGTGGACCTGATAACTTATTATTAAAATGTGCTTCCCTTGAAGACTGGCACAGTGATTGTCCACAGTGTATGCTGTCTGTTATCTCAGCATTATACTAAATACTGAATAATTCTGCTCACACGCACTTTGGTAAAATGCTGTTTTTAGCACAGTAGCCATGTTGTTGTGGCTCTGTTTTGTTTCTGTGTTGATTAGACCCCAGTGTTGTGAAGCGAGGCTGATGCTAAGAGCAGATGTAGCCATCATTCACGCCTGCTGCAGCACGTTGTATGATGAGATGATTGACAGATCAAAGGTTGACTGGAAACTTTATTAGGCTCTCTTCGCGTGTTGTGGTTAAGTGAAGCCTGATTGTGTGAGTTTGTTTTTAGCCAGTGTGTTAGATGCCCTGCAATCACGGATTAGGGACAAAGGCAGTGATTGGCTACTGATGATAAACAGTGTTTACGCTGGCATTTAAATGAGTCATGGTGATTTTTGAGGTTTATAGCAGATGATGTGGACTTTAGCCATTGGACACTGGCCATTACATTGACCTAAAATAATGGTACCCTCAACAGAACCCTCAGTTGAAACATTCATTAATGAAGCTGTGTATTCGTTTTATAGTGGGTGATGCAAGTAAAATAACATTAAATTGCATAGTTCAGATCAACTCTCACGCAGATACACATGGAGACAAGGATCAAATCAATGTGAGAAATAAGAAGAAAGAAATAAACACATTAGTCTTTTCATGCAGAGTTCATTGATCATTGCTGGAGGCACTGCGAGTATGACTTGTATTCTGGTGTATTTTTATATTCCCAAGACAGAAAACTTGCCAAATTGCATGTATCATACATCCACAGACTTTTGCTCACATTATAGTGTTGCTTCAAAGACAAAGCCTTGTTTTTCCAACTCATTAGCAGCTGCTCCTCGGAGTACTCTGTGGGATAGGTCTCTGCATTGGAAATGGATCAAATGAAGTCGACTGAATTAAATGACTGTCGTGTGTGTTTTGACTTTGATGAGGCAAGGTGGTAGTTTGAGTAAACTCACATGGGAGCAACAGGAAAGTACAGCATGCTCACACAAACTCCTGCTACTCCTCATCAGCCATGCCAATATCTCCACCACACACACACCTACTGTACATAGATAACACATAGCTTTTCTCATTCCAATATCTTTTTGATGTGCTTTGTAGTTGTCTTTTTGGTGGAACCTGGAAAGATACATGGCATATCGGGAAGTTCTTTGTTCCATGTGTCTCTGAAGATGAAACAAACAAACCTGCTGCAGTTATGTGAACATATAACACAAAAGCAGTCAATTATATGTTCATATGTCGACAAAGAATATTGTCATACAGTTTCTCTTTTTGGTGATTTCAAATTATGCAGGTAACTGGCAAATGGAAACATACACACACAATCATACAACATGCACTAGACACCTGCTGAAACTTGGATTCACGCTTTATTTGTAGAGATTGAGAACTGGCAAAACAGACCAAGACCCAAACCTGGTATTGCATCATGTCTTTGTGCAAAGCTAGACCACTTTTTTGAATGAATTCTGCATTGAAATGGTGGAGACCTCTGAAACTGGAACACCTGATTTAGTCTGTGCACTCTCACCACAGAAGAACTCCAAAAAACCTTATTTTACCTTTTAAATAAATTCTTTAAAAAGAATAATTTTCCCAAAATAGCTGGTAAAAAGGCTGAGTCACAGTTGTAGCAGTCACTGTTTCTGCCTTTCCCACAACCTCACTAGAAATTGAGGTCATGCTGAACAGTTAGGTGAGTGATGTTACAGCCATGTAGGACGACATTAGGGGCATGACCTACATAATTTGGCCTTGAATGCTACAGATGTCACATGCCATCTGTGATCTATACTGACTGTATTAATTGCTTAAGTTTCAGTAGTTTTAGGGCAGGTTCTGGATATTTGACACACAGTTAGTGTGTTACCAGTAATGGAGACAAGGGAATGAAAACAAAGCCTGAAGAGCTAAAATAAAAAAAACTGTGGTGTTATTTTATTGGATATGAGGCTATTTTTATATTAAGTCAGTCAACAATAGTAGTAAAAATAATCATAAACACATTTTGTGCACTTTTTAAGGATCTGTGCTAGTGATAATGGGAAATAAAATTCACAAAAGGTCTGTATCCAACATTTTCCAGTACACAGATAGTTAAATGTTTGTGCCTTGCTGCAGTTTTCTTGCACACAGCCCTTGCTCTCTTTCTTCCTCCCTCCTGTTTTCCTCTCTCCCACAAGTTCCTGCAGTTGTGACACTCTCTGGAGTGAAAATCTATATTTAATGACCCAGCAGAAAATGCATGGAAATGGAACACTGTGGAACCCAGCAACAGGCCCACTGGCTCATTTTAATGCCGCACTAATATTTTAAAAAGACAGCAAACTCATATTTGTAAAAAAACATCCATTCCCCAGTGGGACAACCACTGCAGGGTACCACTTTAGCTAAACTTTTCAATGGGTCATTGACTTTTTTCTTTTCACTTTATCATTTTGACCTTCATGTAGACTTTGTTTAATAGAAATATACACTATGAACAAATATCTAGACTTTTTTTCTTGTCTTCTATTATAATGTTGCTTATGTGTCTTGTATCATGCAGTACTTGCCTGCTTTGTCCTTGCACTGTTTATTATTATGCATCATCAGACCACAGCAAATTCCTTGTATATGAGAACCTACTGGGCAATACATCTATTTCTGACTCTGATGTGCATCAAGATCATTTATCTTGATGCATTGCATACAGTTTTATGTATGCTGCCCAGTTGCTATTTCTTCCACCTTGTCCAGCCTGGGGTTCCGAGACATTTCCAAGCTATTACCAAAATTTAATGCAATGCTCTGGGTTTTCCTTGCGGGCTGCTTCCAATCCGATCAACCTGCTGTGTCAAAACAAGGTATCCAAGAACACATCCTAATCTGATGCTGCGACATCACTGGCTCATTTCCAAGCCAAGGAAGAGTGGCTCTATTTTGAATTCCTTCTGGATATATCCTCATTCAAACTCATTTTGACCTCTTATGTGCATCGTATTACCCTTGTGGTCACAGGCTTTGTGACCAAACAGTAGGTGACAACTGTAATACAGATAGACTTGTGAATTGAGAGCCTCATCTTTAACGCTCACTGTCTCCTTTTTGCTCCAAACATCCTGTATAAAATATGCAGATGAATATGGCTGTTACAACTATCTACATTCTCCTAACACCCATTGAGCATGCAAACATCTACAGCCACTCATTAAGACCATTCAGCTTCATTCAAATATAACTTTTCTCCACAGGCTCAACAATAACACATTTCTCTCATTTATGAAGTGTTGGTTAACACGAGTTACACCTTAGTGAGACCACAAGTCTAAGAGACAGAGAGATATTCTCACTCAACTAGTACACACATGGTTTTGCCTCATGGATAACAATTGTATTACAGGATCCTCCAACTTGTCAAAAGGCTGAGTAGTCATCAGTCTTCATATCTGAAATACTTTAGAAATAGAAAGCCTCTTTAGTACTATCTATTCAGGTAGATTAACTGCCTCTCAACACTGACCTGTTATTTATTGTGAGCCTTTATAATGAAGCTCTTATCGCTCACTTGTTTTCAATAAGAGCCTTCTGTCAGCGTGTGTGTGCGGCTCGGTCACAGCTGTTTGTTTTGTTAGCCCTATCATCACTGATCTCCAGCTCATTATAAAAAGACTGCAGCAACAGATTGATGTGCAACGTGCCTTTTAGAACGTCGTATTAAGCAAAAGTGTGGAGAGTTTGTGGAATATGAATCATTAAAAACACTGCGCAGCAAATATTTCGATGTTGACAAGAAGTTAATGTGACAGTCTGCACCAAAGTTTAATGCCTAGACAACACAGCTGCAGAATTAAAGTTTAGCCATCTGTTACAGTTGCCTTGTTCAGGGCTAAATATCTATATAATGACCAATATATACTTTTTATTTATTACTACTATAGTTAATCATTTTGTGGAAAGAATGTCTGATCATGTTGTTGACAATGATGATCACATGTTAGATTCCTCAAAGGATTGCCAAATGTCTACAAAATGTCTGTGGAATAGAAGTTACCATTTGATGAGTATTTAGGCAGAGAGATTTATGAATGATATAAAGCAACTTGAACTGGTTGCATTTCATCAGCAGGGCTTTAATAAACCACTTGGGACACATTGACATTTGGCATTTTCGACTTGTACGTTTGGACGTGGCGCATTTAAAAAGAATGTGTATGAGGACATGTGTGTGTGTGTGTGTGTGCAGGTTTTTATGTATATCTGTGTATAGACCCCTCTAAACCCTAGAGCCAGGCTATGAAACCCATTTCATGTGTTCATCAGAGCTTGACGGAGCTTCAGGCACTCATCATGTTTGTTATGACTCATAGTGGAGTCATTTAGTATTAGGTTGCAGTGATTTAAACCTAACTGTTGTGTCCTTGGGCCTAACATGTTCCCTTTAAGATTAAATGCAGCAACCTAAACATTTAGAAAAAACAGAAGTCATTACAACAACCCGTCAGTCATGTATGCCACAACTACCTAGCTTACATTGTTGCTAACACTAACTTAGTCTTTGAGCTTTAACACTTGATGCCTCAGCTGGTGTAAAAGAGCTAATTTAATCACCTTTAATTAGGACTGATTACCACGCTGTCAATATGGTGTAAAACCTCCAACAATGTATACAGTCATCCATCACGCTCTAACAGCCAATTGGCCCTGCTTGGTATGCAGGAGGGCTTGTGTGGAGGGCTATAAAACGGCTCATTGCAGGTGACATCCTCCTGAGGGCATTCTGCCAATATAAAGGTTGAAAACTCATTCATTCTGGTACACCAATTCATATTCATTACTCTCTTACATCTTTGGAACATGACAGATTGATTGAGACTGCCTGAAAATGCAGACCCAAACAGTTTCACCGTTAGCTAACTTTCCATCAGCAATAACTGCATTCCTGTGTGACTTGATTAATTATCGCTAGTGTCTCAGGAGCACGTCGCCAACTGCAAAGGGTCTGGGTGAAGCTAGGATGAGAATGATGAGGGTGAACATCAGACGATCAGAGTAGGTCGCTCTCAAAGGGGCTAACACTAGAAAATACACGACGGGACAAGGAAATCCTTGAAAGAGAAAAAGGAGGGTATACCAACTGAGTCAAAGTAATGTAGGTGAAGTGTTCAACAATGCAAACCCCTTCTTACATGTTAAAGTCTTTGCATTCAAAAGATAGAATGACCACAAAAATATGCATCTACTGCGAGTAAAAGTACTCATCATGCATAAGGATGGCCCTTGTTCCTATACTATTAAAGGGATGGTATGATGGAAAACAAGAATATCTTTGGGGTGGATCAGTGAGTCAATCCCAGTGTATGTTTTCCTAATAGTGATTTTCATATTACAGTAGGTATATTTACACTGGCTGCGTGGTGATTCCATTTAAAAGGTCAAGTTGTTCATACACTATACACTTACTTGGCCACTCATAACTCATAACAGCTGTAGTATGCTCATGTTAAATAAAAAGTACATAATTGTAACTGCTCTGGAGTCAGTATTTTTATAATGCACCAGATAAAAGGGTTTCTTGTACTATTTACAGCATTTGTCACATCCTGTCTGTAGTTTCCGTTGTGTTTGTTCCCGTCTTATTTTAAAAGATTTTCTGCTGGTGTGTGTGGTTAGATTTTCAGTTGCTTTGTTTTCCCACCTTAGGTGATTTCCTCATGTGTTTCACCCGTGTCCTGTTTGTAATCACCCCTTGTGTGTATAGGTTGTGGTTTTTGGTTTAGTCTCTGAAATCTGTGTTGGTTTACGTCTCTTAATTCTCATCCTGTCTGATTCGTACATGTTTTGGTTCTGGTTTATTTCTGCCTGTTTTTGTTCTGTTTATTAAAGATCATTTTTCTTCAGTTTTGCTCTGCCCTGTTGTGTTCTCTGCATTTGGGTCCACCTGCTTCACTTCCAATTTGTGACAGCATTAATTACTGAGAAGCTCTTTCATATCCAAGCAACATTGGTACTGTTACCTGAAATATCCCAAATCAAACCAGGTATCAAATTTAATTGGGACCTTATGAATCGGAATCAAATTGATTTGGGAAATCTGGATCAATACCTAGCCTTAACTCCCACTCTCCAAAAATAAAGTTTAGACATTGATTTGTTTCTGACTGTGCAACTGAACATTGGAAGAATGATACCTCTACTATTAACGTCTACGACTACACATTTAAGCCTTTGCTGAGAGTTTTAAGATATTAACTAATCCTGACATAAGTGAAAGTAATAATTCATGATTTAGCTGAAAGTATCCAAACTTTGAATCCATGTTTTGACAGTCAAGATTATATATCCTGGTTAGTGACAGAACTGCTGATGTGTGTATTGATGGGACTCTGTTTCCCCATGGAGGAAGCAATCTGGACCCAGCTGTGGCTCAGTAAGATAAGAGCTACCTGGCTGCTATCTCCCTGACTTTGATGACTACAGATGACAGAGGATGATGGACAGTAAACCCTATTATGGATTTGACATTCAGATCAGGGGGGATCAGAAGTACAGACTAAGAGCCTCAGAGTTCACTGATGGAGGCCGCCTGCAGTCCTTACTGTCTGCTGGAGCCCTGCATTTGTATAACAAGACTTGGGACTTTGCTTCTGTCATTTAGTTGAGATTTAATTTACATAATGATCAATGATAAAAGCCCAAACAGACAAAGTCAGTCAATTTAAGTATAGGCTGAGGGTGAGGAATTGCATTGAAACATATGACTTTACTTGCTGCTTTTGCTTTTTTTCTCCTCAGGATTTTTGTCTTAACATTGTAAGCAGATATTTGTTTTTTAGCTGCTGTAACGTTGCTCATAATAACATCTGGCCATTCTTTTCTTTCTTCTCTTTTTTCTTCTGTACATGGCAGCACACAGTCTGACATATAAAGGCTTTCCATGAGAGGGGGTCATTCATCTTGAGGCATCAAGATGCCTCTCCATGGCTCTTAAATCTGATCTTGGCATTGTGAGCTTTGATGATAAAGGCCACATCCCTCCCAGGTAACTCTTCTCATAAAAGAGGAATACTACCTGTGATTCAATGGCAGTAGCTCCAAGGACACCTGACCTCAAACAGCTAAAAATAAGTTGATATTTCCTCCTCTGGTGGCAGTTTAAGAGCTTCTTGGTCCCTCCCAGTGAGACATTGTTGGCCTGGATTTGGGAACTTAAACTGAGGATGGAAAATATGTGCATTCTTATCAGGTGTTTTCCTTCATAAAAATGTGCTTTTCTTTTTTGGCATTATTTTGCATATATTTACATTTCAATAGATTTTCCAAAACTCAAGCGACACCAACGGAAACAAGAAGATGTGAGGACTCCATCCTGTTAGCAGGTGTGATGGTCACAGCCACACATTGTAATATTAACCCAGTTCACACTCTCTCACCTCATTAGTTTGCTACCTACACAGGTTCATTTCATTAGCAGTCAACCACACTCATACAATTACCATCACACAGTTTATTTGACTTGGAATTTCTATTTGAATTTAACATTACCTTGTTTCATATGAATTGCACACATTTTAACACTGTAGGATTACATAGGCAATGTTCTGTTATATCAATCATTTGTTTCTTTGTCTTTGAGTTACAGTTGTTGTTGTTGTTGTCGTTAGGGGAGGTCCCTTCCTGGTGGAGAAAATGTGTGGCTGAAGGGCTCTTAAATGCTCCAGCAAAACCATGTCATAGTGAGGATTTGAGTTTAGTTGCTTTGCAGTTAGTAGTAATTGGTCTCCATGTTGTTTACCCTTTGTTTGTGTTATTTAGTTTGGCCAAGCAACTTTATGTTCCCTCATGTGTAATTATGTGTGGTTAAGTATCGGAGGGGGGTTGAGAAAGGAGGAAGATGAAGGTGACAGGCTTTGAATGAAACATCAGGAAGACATCAGAGAGGGAAAAGAAGAAAAGAGAAGTTACAGTGATGATAGTGAGACTGAAAGAGTAATTCACTTGGTTGGAATAAAACAGTCTGGGTGCGAGGATAGATATGGTCTGTCTGACAAACATGAGGTGCACAACAAGATCTGTTGTGTTGAATTTTGAGACAGAAATCCTGCCTGACAAAGTATTCTTAGATCATATCAGTTACCCAGTAAGACCTTATGTTCCCAAATCCACTCAGTGCAGACGCTGTTGGAATTTTGGACACAGCTTCCCTTGTGTGAAGACATGATTTGGGGATATGTGGTAAATGTGGAGATGAGAAGTGCAGTGGCAGAAACGAAAAACAACCCAAGGGTAATCAGTATGGGGGGAGTCAAGAAGCATGGCAAGCAGACTGTCCAAAGAGATAGAAAGAGATGGAAGTCATAAGAAATCACATCCAAGAGAATGCTAAACCATGAGGAAGCAGCTAGGAATGAAATGATTCAAGAAATGAGGGAGAATAAGTCAGGTAGAAACACAATGAATATTGTTTTTGTAAGGAAAAGATTAGCTTCTTCACATTTCTGGTGATTAACTGTGCCGCTAAGGCAGAAAGGAAATCCGAGAGAATGGAGATAGTTGTTAATACAGTATGCAGGTTTTTGGATTATGTGGAAATAACTGGAGAGGAGGTGCAGTGGGTATCAAGAGTGACTTTCAGACCCTTTCAGACCCTAAACTGAGAAGTTATGTTCGAGAATTGGAGGAGGGGTAGGGCATTTCATGTAAATTCATTATATATATATATGATCATTTATATTAGATAACCCTGTATCCTATAATGTTAAATTGGGCCGAGTAAGCAATTTAATTTTTTAGCTCTCCAAGACTCTCCAAACTATTGCTATTGTAACAGTAGATATTGAGCCAAGTCATTACATTGATGGTGGAATAAATAAAGTCAAATAACATAATGTTATTGAACAGAGTGCTCGACAACCAAGGTCATTAGTGTTTGTCACTGAAGGTGCCAATGAAAATCAAGAATTAATAATATAGATCATCATCTGGAAGTACATGAGCACTTTTCACCTGGGACATGTAAGTTAAGCCTGAATTTTTTTTGGCATTATATAATGTATTTAGCCATCAGTTGCATACTAGTACTTGTTCTAAAAGCTGTTGGCCAGTGACATAGTGTTCAGCACTCAATAATTTGATGTGTATGAAGTGTCTAGCTATAGCTGATCAAATCTCCTTGTTACAGTTTCAGCTGTCAACACTGACAGTCGCTGTCTAGAGATGAAAAGCTGACATTTGTCTACATTTTATCTGAAATCAAGATCCCACTGCTTCAAAAATGACTATAATTGCATATGTGTCATGCAAAATGGAAAGCTTTTTCATCCATTTTAGGCTATTAAATGTGAACACAAAACCCTCTCTATCATTACTTGTTCTCCAAATGCAACACACCACACAAAACACACACTCCTATTTATATTTTAAAAGAGGCATTCATAGCAAAACTGAAATGTGTATGTGTGTTTCGACAGATTCATAATTCATTTCCTGTGGGCATAGCTGGACATATATATGAAAGGCCAGCTAAAGTGCTACTACTTCTCCCTAATTTACTTAATGCAAGTCTTTGATGCAACAGTTGTATAGAGGGCATTAGATCGTATTCTTGACTGTGTATTTGAGATGATGATGAGACAGTTAAACCATGAAAGGGATTGATCAGCCACTGCCTGCCTTAAGTATTTACACAGAAGGACAGACTGATGAGTGGCGTTCTAAGGCTTTAAAGCAGCACATGAACACACCCACAGTTCTTTCCCAAATGCGTTTCTACCATCTGGAAGTAGCTCATTGTTGTCTGGATTATTGTCAGACACACAAGATGCAACCAAAACATGCACGGTAGACACACACACACACACGCACGCACGCACGCACGCACACACACAGTGTACAGGTCTTTCCTGGATTGGACATGAGCATGCAATCACAAACAAACAAAACCTCACTTTCTGAACTTACTATCCCCCTAAGGATTGTTCAGTAATGTCTAGACCAAATAATCAGACCCAGACTCAAATCAGGCCCAAAGACCACCATGCTATTCCTATGCTACACACACACACACACACACACGCACAAGTCCTCATGAGTTAATTAGAAAGTGGTGCTGACGGGGAAAAGAGGAGCTCTGAGGGCTCTTTCTCCATCAGTGGCTCCTAACCAATCTAACCAATCTTCTCTGATGAGGTTTAACTCTATCTGGCTGTGAGGGGAAAAAGAGATGATGCACAGTGAGCTTCTGATTTCACAGAGCGCTCAGACTGAGTGCTTCCACTTCCCCCTGCTACCTGCTGAGGATAATGTACTTTGTTTGTAATGTGATTAAAGCTCATGAAAAGCTTTGAAGCCACATCCAAATTACCTCTATGATTGGTGGAAATAGATCCTAATTTACACCAGGTGTGGCCTACTGCAGACCTTTGAGCATATTGCAGTAGATGGATTGAGGAGACCATTGTTTTAAAACTAGAAACAGCACAAAACAAATGACCAGTAGATATGAGCTAAATTGCATTTTTGGGATGAAACTCTTCACACATACTGTGTCTCCTCCCACTCAAAAATATGTGTTTCTTCTTGTTCCTACAGTTGGATGTTTGAGCTTCACTCTGCTGAATGATGTGCATGCAGAGTTTGACACTAAAAGGCTGTTTTCACATACATATATATCTCTGTTAAAATCACATTTTAAGGAATGGGCTTATGAGCAGGATTTGTGACAGCATAACTAGTTTGGAAGCCAATATCCGTCCAATATCCAACTTATGCAAGTGTGATGTGGAAATTTCAAGCCTCCAGCGCACAAACATTGAAAATGAGACATCTTGCATTAAGCAGTCTTTAATCTTTCTTTAAACTTTAGAGTTTAAATTTACATTTTCATAGATTCTGTTATTTAATTTTAATGAGGCAGATGGAGGCATGTTATTGCCATTTCAAGGATTTTAATGTGCTAATTATATTTATTTTGTGAAAAAACTATATCAGACACACATTATTGTTCCAAGCGCAGTATTTCCATATGCTTCTAAGAAACGTCTGCAGAGGATCTTTAAAGAAACAGGAGGCCACACTAAATCTTACTACTTCCATTCTTTATGCTAAGCTGAGCTAACCGCCTTTCAGCATTAGCTACATATATGGCATACATAAATAAAAGTAGTATCAGTCTTCTCAACTTCTGGCAAAATAAGCGAATAAGCGTATATTTCCCTGAAACTATTGTTTTATATAACCTCCTCAGCACATGAATATCTTTCATTTTATTTAATTAAATTCACTCATTGTGATACTTGCTCTGCAGCATTCTGGATGCTGCAGTATCTGCCAGGAGCCACCGGCTAAAAAGGAGGCAGGTGGCTGAGAAGGCCTGGTGGTGGTGAATGAAACATTCGTTGTGTCATCTCTGTGTTGATGCATCGTTTCACAGGACGCAGCCACCGTCTGCCGAGAGGAACAGTTGGGGCACTGCAGATGCTCTCACATCTCCTCTTATAGGGAGGACCACCTCACGCACACACACACACACACACACACACTCACAAAGACACATATATCCCTCTGCTGCTATGGCTGCTGCTCCGATTACTCTTGCTGACTTGAACAAATCCATCAGATAGAAGTAAGTGAAGGAATTACAGTAGCTCATTTGCTGCGACAATCATGTTTGTTTGCCAGAATGGCGCCATCACAGGTTGATTTCACAGTAAAATCAACAGGAGACAGTCAATGACGCAGTTAATCTGTTTGAGAGAACACAGGACACCCTAACGACACCATCTGAATACTAATGACCAAGTAAGGATGTTTCATAGCTATCCTCACATAAAAACATGTTGACATTACAAATCATTTCACAGTGCACACTGGCAAGAAAAAAGCAAGTTGTGTATTATTTAAGGCGTCTGCAAGAGTTACTGGCAATGCTAAAACAATCAGACTTCTCTGCGGTTTTGCAATGGGTGAGCATTTGTCACACTACTGACAATAAAGATAAACTCTTCTCCAAGAGGGAGTGCTTTTTAATGTTCGTCATCAAGTTGAGGAGGAGGAGAAGAGGAAGGAATCCAATTTCCATCTTTTGCATAAAGCTATTTCCAGGAGTTCTTAATCCCTCACTTCTCTAATTAATCTGAAATTATTGCAATGTAAAAATAGCGAGTGTATGTGTGTGTCATTGTACTTCTGTATGACGAACAGATTTGTTTAACCGCATCTTATTGCCACGAGTAGCTACGTGCTCTGATGTTAGCATTTTATTTGATGTATTTGTTTCTGTTCTGCTGTCACAAAATGTTTGCCCGCACAGCCACCGCTGATGAACGCAGTGCACTGTAACATAAACACGCTTTTCCCATTGACCCAACACAGACTGTGCTTGACTCAGCTTGGTTCATATGGGCTGTGGTGTGTATGTGTGCGTGCGCGTGTGTGTATGTGTGTGTGCATGTGTATATGTGTATGCATCTCCTTCTGTTTATTCTACGCTGTGTGAAGAAATGAGGGGAAGATATTGGCAGCATCATTAGAAACACTCAGATGACAGTTGTAATGAGTCAGCCATCACTCAACGATTAGCTTCATTAACCTCTGCTGCTGCTGTCGCTTCTCCAGACTTCTGTGTTATTTCAGCTCCACATTTCTGCAGACAAGCATCATTTTAAGCTCTTTTCTTTTCCATTCTTTTTTACTTTTCTCTTTCCTCATACCATCATGTATTTATCATATTATGTATTTATTTTTTAACATAATTGTACATATTTGGCATGATTTATCAATAGGAAATGACTAACCTTGGGGGTTACTTTTTAAAGGATAATTCCAGTTAATTAAAAGCTATGACTCTTTTTGTAGTTTTGGCTATGAAATCAATCCTAGAAATATTATTTATCAAGAAATGATTTTTCCTAATGTATATTAGAGGAAACTTTCTCTGTGGAGTTTACTTACTGGCAGAGTTTTTCTGGTCCAGAAAGTTCAGCATTCTTGTACTACTCAATAGTCACCGGGAGGCGGTTGGTGTGTTACGGGACTTTAACCCATGGAGACTGGGATTTGCGTCCAGCACTTGGTTAGGTTCACGCTACAAAAATGCTTCAGCTAAGGAAAATAACATGGTTTTGGTTCAGTATTGAAAAAGAAAATGTGCCCTGTGTCATGACTCAAGTCAGCATTTACTTTTTTTTGTATTTAAGCAAGGCAACAATCTTTACCCGAGCCAAGTGCTTCAGTTGCCTGAACATGGTCAACATGCTCAAGTTGCCAGGAGTAGATATTTAAATGTTCTGCATGAACATTTTGCAGTTTTCCAAACATTCCAGTTGGCATCATGTTCCAAATGTGTTATGTTGTAAATATTGGTATCTATTGGTGACATAATTGCTGAGATTGGAACACAGCAACACCACTATGTCATGTCAAGAAACATGAGCAGTTAGATGATCAAGCAAGTTACAAACAATGTAGTTTACAATAACATCTGGTTACATGTGTTTAACCACTTTATCTATGATAAGACATTTTATTTAGAGATAGAGCTGAAAGTTGAACTTGCTGTCAGGGAAATAATTAGATTGTATTTAACTCTAAAGGATAAGATAGATTCCATGTTATATTTCTTTACTTATGCATCTGCCTGAGGTTTTTCTCCTCCAGTGAGTCTCATACATTCTCACTTTGTGATATATTCTCTTTGCACAATGTCCGCTGCCAGCTTTGCCTGCAGATTTAAGACCCCTGGTCTGACCAGAAGGCAATGTCCATTGTGGCTACAGCTCCCCATAAACACTGTCCACTTGTTCATTTTCACCCTGTCCTCCAAGCTCCATGGCCATTTGGCAAGAACCTTGACAGACAGACAGCCAGGGGCCTGGTCCCAGGCCCTCAGTCCCAGAGCCTCAGCCGCTCAGCCCTGATAGTATTGAGAGCTACACACGGACTGCCAGCTGATAAATGAGCTGACAAGCCTTCTCCCCGTTACTCATTTCCCTCCTGAGGCATGGAAAAAAGAAAAAATAGGAGCATTAGAAAAGAAGAAAGACAGAAAGACAGAAAGAAAAAAAAATGAATTGACTTTGCACCAGGGCTATTTTTAGTAAGCCTGTAATGTGCTCCATTAGTTTGAGAGGGTACAAGAGGGAGAAGAGGGCTGAGAGGGGTTAAGGAGGAAAACAGGTAGGATAGAGGGATCGAGCTGAGGGGCAGCATGAAAGATAAGAAAAATGATCTTGATGCAGAAAGGTGAGAGAGAAAGAGAACAATGCCAAAAAGAGGAAAAGGGAGATGCAGATAACAGGAAGCTCAGGAAGTAACAAAGCTCATGACAACAGATTGCATTTTACTTACTTTTCTTTCTTTATTTTTTTTTAACTAACTGCCTCTTTCTGGTTGTCTAAAATGACTCCATCTGAGCATCTATTGTGTTATTCCCCCACCCCCCCTTCCCTTGTTAAAGCTGAATTGTAATCTTGTATATGTCTGAAGTGTGGTAAACAGATCTGACAAAAAAGTAGTTAGGTCTGTTATCTTCCATGACAGGTAATTACAAGACATCCTCTATTTCTAGTGAGGATTTTTATTGCTTTTTTAAACAACATTTCCCACTCACATACTGTGCGTGATTTGGATGCAAACTGAAAAATGATCTCTTTGCCTACTTTGAAGCGGCAGGACAAATCTTGTTCAGAGGGATGATATACTGTACATTTCTCTTCACCAACAAATGTTTGTCAAGTCACTTCAGAAGAACTTGTCGCTTAAACCACGAGAGGAAATGATACCATAACACAGAAACGTACTTTTCATATCCTCTACAATATCCCAGATACGTTTTTGAAGGTTCTAGCCATAGTCATATTGGTTCTGTGTGGCCTGTGTGGACTTTGATTTCCTGGCAAGCCAGTACTGCAGACACATTAGCAGTAAATAATGCAACATGTTCCTTATCCTGGAACTCAAGCGGGTCTTAAAATGGGAGTCTTTGTAGCCTAGGACACAGTGTCATGACTGAAACAATCCTTTAATAGGGCTTCTTTTTGAAATTAGGAGACGTCAGGATAATTACATTGGTATCGAGTGAACTTTAATGCTTCCTTAACATCTATCATACAGGCTTTTACAATACAACTCAGACAAAGTCTAGTTTCCTATTCATGGTGAGAGAAGAGAGCTTCAATCTGTTGACAGAGGTTCCTATTCTCTGCCCTCTCCAACCACATTTCATCACCATACAGTAAATCATTTCACAATTTGATTTGGTTGGTCAGAGGCAAGAGTTTGACCCGACATATTTTAGTGCCGGTTCTACCACCCTGGCCACGAATCTGCAGCTTTCCTTTGATCCCATGTGTGTTTGAATAACTCTTTGGCATTCTTATTGTTTGACCGCAGCAGTGTGTGTAGCTGTTAACAGAAAGCCAGTGGGATTGGGGAGAGAGAAAAGAGGGGAAAAAGCTGCTTACATTAGACATTCTCTGTTACAATCGGAGCACACAACGATGCGGTCTGTTGCCCACAAACCCAGTCCAGTGACCTGTCAAAGTGTCACAAGCTGAATCTACACAAACAGCAAACAGCCTCATGCTCTAGAAGCATCTCTATGATCTCCACAGGAAGCATCAGGGTTCATTTTATATTAGCTATTGGAAAGTAGATAGATAGATTGATAGATAGATAGATAGACAGACAGACAGACAGACAGACAGACAGACAGACAGATAGATCATCAGCCTTATTGTCCACAACAGCACATTTATCAAAAATGTTCCTCCTGCCAGTCGGAGGACCTCTGATTGCTTTGAACTGCTGCCCAATTTCACACACCCCAAATTGAAGCAGGTGCACTGATGTTACTCGCGGTGGACGCATCCACAGAAGTGAACATGGAAATCAACACTGTGAATGTTAAGTAATCACCTTAAGGCCATATAGCCATTTACCCTGCCCCAAAACACTGTAAATAAAACAAGACCAATAATCTGTGAAGGGTGATGTCTAAATCAATTATACATTTTGCAGTTTCACATGGTCAGCCATGTTGACTGTTTACATTTAGTGTCTTAAGTCATGGAAATTTACAACCCCTGACTGAAATGTAATGCATCATTACATTTGGTGAGCACAAGCATAGCTCTAAATGAGTGCTAATGGTGCTGTATATTTTCTGGCAAATTAATGTTCACCATATCACCTTTTACCATAATAATGTTGATGGCTTGTTCTATCTTACACAGGCTCCATCCTCTACTGAATACTGCATGTATGTATATTTGAATACATGCAGCCAGTCAGGACTGCTTTGATGTTTTTGGTAAAACAAAACCATGTAGACACTAACCCTTATTCCAGCACTTATCCAAAGTTATTTAAAATAAACCACTTGTAATTACGCTGTTGTCTGTCTGTGGTACTTGGGGAAAAATCCTGTATTGGTTTAAGACAATACCATATATACCAATATAGAATAATATTATGCACATGCAATTATTTCCATAGATTAACACACATTATATATAGATCAATATCAAGTGTTGCCATGTCAATATTTTGAAATATGCTCCACTTTCCATCTATCATTACAAACATAGCTGGTTTCAAAGAGTGTTTGACAGCTTGACCCGATTCATTTGTGGATATTATGACTATGTCTAAATTGTCATCTTGTTTATCACTCTTATGTGTAACCATGGACTTACAACCCACATCTCAAAAGAAAGTGTTTATATGAGGAGGTGTAAAGAATAGTTTAATCTTCTATCCAGCGGAGAAAGGATGGAAAATTTGTGTATGTCTGTCTCACTGACTGAGCGGAACTTGTGAGGCTGTGCTGTCGGACTGAGGAGAAAAGGGTAAAAGTAATGAAGGATTCTGGTTTAGAGGTTCTCCTGCAGGGTGTTTGTAAAAGCTGTTTGAATATCTCGCCAGATGTTCAACTGCTCTGCTTAAAGGAGGGAAATAAAGAAAATGTTTCTGTCTCTCCATCTGACTCCATCCATGTTTTTCCTTCTATATTATTGCATTCCTAAAGTGAACTGCCAAAGTTAAAGTCAGATCCACCAATGATAATTTTTCCATGAAAGGCAAACCACATTCTCATATGAGTGCAGTGAATTATGTATTTCTCTCCAGAGGACTGTTGGAGTCTGACAAGCAGTAAGCCTTCAATGGTGGCACAGATGGAACTGGCACCATTGTCGAAATGAGTTTAAATTGGACATAGAGACTGACTGGCAGATGCACAAACAGAGCATTGGAAATACGGGGTTGAATAGAGGTCTGGAAGAACAGCGGACTCTTGGATTGGTGTGGTGGAAGACCAATTTAGAGCCAGCAAATTGAACAGCGGGTCACCACAATCTGAATCAGCTCAATGAAAATATATATTTACAATGACTTGCTTTAGAACATGACCTTTCAACAGATTTTTTATTATGATATTTTAGTAGATATAATGTACAGCAAGTTGAAATCCTGCCCAGAGCATAAAATACTTGGTTGGACCAACAAAAAAAAAGCACGATTGTTCTGCCCATCCTTTAACAATGACCTTAAATCCAGGACAAAACCTTCAAATGCCCAAATGCTGAATCAGAACCAGTCTCACAATATAATTCCTTTCTCAATTTCCCTTCCAGCGACTACAATACCCATCATCAACCCATCTCCGTTCCCTTTAGCACCACCTGGTAGCCAAGTGGAAACACATTGTGATTAAATCTGTCCTTTATCCTTTCTGTTTCCACTTTCATTGCCACTCCTGTCTCCTTTCTATGTATGTGTCTCCCTATCCTTGGTGCACTCTCCATTTGTTGTTTATTCAGACTGGCTTTTCTCTGTCTGGCACGCGAGGTGAAATACTAATCCAGCGGTCTGGATCTCTGGTCCCATTCGCTTTTGTTAATGACAGTGCCATGTGTCACTAAGGGTGGCTGAGTAGAATAGGGAGTGGGAATATTCAGTTTTTTCACCTCAGTCAATGACAGACAAGCTGTGTATCACATCTTTCAGCGAGTGATGGCTTATTTTTATGGCTTTTTTTTTTAATAGCCAAATGAAAATGTCTTTATTTAAATGTGTACAGACTTATGGTTCTGATACCCATACACAGACATACCTGAATTTATACACACGCCACTATGTATTACTGATGATGCACTATAAGATCAATTATATCCTTTGTTTAGCTTGTACGTGGCATTTCACACATTTGTAGCAGGAGTACAAATGATCTTGGGCTGCTAGTTTATGGGTTTTTTTCATTTCCTGCGTGCTGGCTGGCTGCCTCTCTGTGGTTTGCTCAAAGGTTATCTGAAGCATCGTCTAATTGGCACAATGGAAACAAAAGTGGTGTTGGAAATTTTTATAAACAACAAACAGTGGAAAATGAGACCATCTGCTTTGTATTTCCAGATGGCTCTTGAAACACACATTTATAACTTGGACTCACACTTCATTGCAGATTCAAGTCTGCTGCTAGTATCCATGAAATCCATAACAGACCGTTTTCTCTTTCTCACCACAGATTTATTCACAAGAGATCTTTCCTAAAGTTTTTAAAGCAAAAAAGTGAAAGTACTGTATGTATACTGAAATGCTCTAACTGAAGTACTGTACTTGCCTAAAGCACAAAAACGCTTTTCCATAATGGAGGAAAGCATATAGAATCATGCTTGACATTTTGAAATCTACTTCATTTACAGTTTATGTTATGCAACTCCACCCATAGTGCCTTAATGTGGCCTCTAACGTCAGTACTAGAGTAGTAAAAGCACTGATAAGAGTTATAATCCAGAGCAGCCCAGACAGGTCTGAATTTGCTATTTTATGGTGCCATAAATGAAATATTTTTGTATCACAAAGAACTGCATGAATAAGTGCAAAATTCTGGGAATGTTAAATGTGCCACTATGATACATCTGCCTATAAATATGATAACCAAAATGAAAATGAATTTTGGTGAAAATATGACATAGAACATATTGAGCCTAAAGTGGAACAGTAGAGAATGAGACTATGCAGCAGACGTAGTTTAAGAAGCTAATAACAAAAAACTACAAACATTTTACAGCCACCTTCAAGTCAGACAGTGACTGTTTGTCACTCAAAAGACTGATGTTGGGCAGAGTATCACTTTAAATTCCAGTACAGTGAATCATAAAGGTAGAAATTGAGGCATCGTCTTTCCCCAGAGCCAGATTAAATGGATAGATTACACTAGGCAGACTGATGCTGACGTTGTTGTTGATGAGTTGTCTTCATCTGTTCTCCATCCTTGTGGCTTGTGGTGGTGTTTTTATGTCGTTGAGTAATCGTCCTCGATATCTGTCAAAGTTGTGCAGCTGTGGGACATGAAATAATACAGAAAAGCTGGTAGGCCTACGCTTACATAACATTGTGGATGTGTAAAAAAGATAATAATAATAAATAAATACATAAGCATTGCAATAAAGTTTTAAATCAGTTTAAAAAATATATTTCAAACAATTGAATGTAGGCAGCTGATGTTATTTACCCCTCTGTCTAGGCCCACTAGTGGTAATGAGACCGTTGGCCCTAGACTTGACTGCAGTGACTTACTTTTCCGTGCACTCCAGCATCATGCAGCTGCTTGATAAATATAGCAGTCGAGGCTCCAATGGGTCACTGCAAGGGCAACTGCAGACAAGAAGCTGCAATGCCAAGCATCTCCCCCTGCCTCTCCCCTGCCTCACTCTGCTTCCTCTAGTCTATTACTGTCTCCACCTGCTTCTTCTTCCCCTCCTCTTTCTCTTTCTGTGGGCCATTGATGTCTCCCTCTGCCTCTCCCTGTTTCCACTCCTTCCCTCACATCCTTCTGGTACTTTCTGAGTACCAAAGGCCTGATGTCTGTCTTTGTTATTGTTTCTACAGCGACTTTGATGCAGTGTAAAGTGCCACATTGGCAGCATTTAGATTCATAATCTTGTTTTTAGTCATGCTGTGCCTTGGCAACTACTGGAATTAATTGCCATGAAATTCATGATGGCCAGAGGATGACTCCTCATAATTTTTTGTCATCTTTTTACTTTTATCTAGCACAACCAACAAGTAAAAGTTTCCATTTATCCAGAGCAGGCAGCATGATTCCCAGACCGCATATCATAATAAAATAGACTTTCCTTCATCTTTTCCTCTAGCGCCACTGTGAGATTGATTTTTGTGGCTTTAAATGAAATGTCTCCACAACTACTGGATGGATCTCCATTCAATTTGGTTGAGACATTCATGTTCCCCCTTAATTCACTTGACTTTAACCTCTTAAAACACAAGAATGGATACTTGGCGAGCTGTACAAAAAGTCCTGTCTCATAAGATGATCGTTGTGGATAAAGGGAAGACTTTGAAGGTATGTAGCAAAGGTGGGTAGTAACGAGTTACATTTACTCCGTTACATTTACTTGAGTAAGTTTTTGAAAAAATTATACTTCTAGGAGTGGTTTTAAATCACTATACTTTTTACTTTTACTTGAGTAGATTTGTGAAGAAGAAACTGTACTCTTACTCCGCTACATTAGGCTACATTGAGCTTGTTACTTTTCTTTTTACCTCTTATTATTCTACGCCTCATTATTTTTATCTACCCCGCGTACGACTCATTTTAATGTTTTATTTTGTCAGAGGGAAAGACATTTCCGCCAAAGACTCTACCACGTGACTGTGTTTCACCAATCAAACGTAGCTGTGCAGTGTCGTCATATGACCATACTCAATCTCAGCGGTGGGTTAGCTTTATAATTTACAGTCGTAGCAAACAAAAAAGAGAAACAGATGACATATCAGAAACAACGGTTGGCAATGCAGACACAGACGAGGAGGAACTGGCAAAAAGTGCCAAACAGAAGCTACATTATACAGTGTTTTGTCACAAACACACAGACTCAAACACAAACACTTGGATGACTACTTTTTACTTTTACTTGAGTCATATTATTCTGAAGTTACAGTACTTTTACTTGAGTACAATTTTTGGCTACTCTACCCACCTCTGGTATGTAGGCATTATAACTGTTCTTACTTTAGCTGAGTGTCTAGCCGAGTCAATGGCTAATACTATTACGGCTGTGAGCAACCATTTGTGAGTGGTCTTGAATGAATCAGGGCAATCTAAGCTTTCTAACAATGTAGGGCATGAATATATTGTCATGGGTTTTTTTTGTGGAATGAAAGGACAGGAAGATCAAGCTAAAAAAAGAAACACTGACCATGAAGAAACCTCTCTTCACATGTACCTGTACGTTTAACTCATGTATCTCCGATGTGCTCCAGAATCAGTGATTTTGTTGCCTGAAATTACACTTATTAGTCATAAAACTCATTGTACTGGGGCAAAAGTATATGATAATAATTGAATATACTTTTCAATCATTGTCCTTTGTAGCAGTGCAAATATGGTAGATCAGATGAAGTTAATGAAGTGAATGGCTCTGTAATTTATTTACATTACGCCTCATCAGCCTTAGAGAAAAAGAGTCAGTCTCGGAGGCCTCAAGTGTAAACAGACACAGCTTTTGTGTGTTTCTTGTGTGTGTGTGTATGTGTGTGTGCGCATGTATGCACGCGAGGAGTGTCTTTCCATGTGTTTTCTCCTGTGTGTGCAGCTTGTATGTTTGAATAGTCAAGTTCACTGGATTCCTAATGGAGGGAAACTGTGTACAGTTTGTTGAGGCTCTCTGTACACACTGGATGTTCAAATTGTTAAGGTCACTTATACTCTCATAAAGCTCACTAATGAGGTGAATCCAGGTGAAATTCAATGTTCCTAATTGAATGTACACAGCGACCAAGTATCTATAAAGTTAAATAAATACTTAAAACAGAGAGAGAAATCAGAGGAAAGCATTTAAATCTGTTGAGACTCTCGAGTGTGGAATTTGCTAAATTGTCATTTCAAGAAGATTTTTATACTATTTTATACTTTAAGTGTGTGTGTGAGGGAGTAGAGCCTAAGAACTGAACCCAAGAGGGTAATTGTGTAATGAGCATAACGCTATTGCGGTCCACAAAGCTAATTATAGAAACAATGGAAACAGTAAGAAATCTGGTCTAATGACAAATGTTCAGTGTATTCTTGACAATAGACAGTAATATGGGGTTTGAGAGGATTTGTAAGCCCAGGATTACTGTCAAATCTTTATCCATCCATAAAGGCCCAAATTTTATTACATTGATGCAACAGCAAACAGCTGTAGCTAGCAGGCCACAAGCTAAGCTAAACCACAGCCTCTCACACTCCATAAGACTCCTCAGGAGACTCCTGACATGCTGAACTGGACTGTTCCCCTGTGACTGTCCCCTCCATTTCTTTTAGAAAAGAGGCTTTGCTAGAGGTTGTTACACTATGTGGTTCTCCAACAGACCAGAAGATTTCTCTTCAGCCCTTAGTAGGGCCCTTTTTCTTGTAGTGCTTTTCATGTTTGTCAGGTTCTATGTCATCGAAACTAGCTACATTTATTTTTGTACGTAGAACTGCCTTGATCTCACTGTAGCCTGCACTGTTTCATTAGACTGATGTGAAGCAGTAGTCTACAGTACATGGTGTGAGAAAAGACAGATGTTTCACTTCAGCTTCTGCGTTCTTTCTGTAGTAGTCTGGGTTTTATTTTCCATTTTATTAATAGTGTCTGAATGTATTTATTGTACATTAAATCACCTGGTAGTCCTATATATTTTAGTTTTTAAAAAAGCTGGAGTCAGATGGAAACATTGACTATGCATGTTTCTAACACTGCTGGATTATATTCTTTAGGAATTATTATACAGAAAAAACAAGACCTCTGTGTCTCAGTGTTGAACTAAGACCCTCTTGACTGGTGTTATGTTACAGTAAGGTCTTCTGTCTGTATCAGTGTAAGATCTGAGAAACACTGGACTCTCTAAGCAGCCATTTATTACCTAGGTGATATGAGTCAGATGGCTTGAAACTGAGGAGATTTAACCTCAACCTCCCTCCCTTCCTCCCTGGCCAAGTTATATCGGCTGCCAGTTAAACTTTTTAATTTCGGTTCCAAATGACAATAGAAGGTGAAGTGATTTCCGGAAACATGCAGTATTTCAGGACTGTTTCCCCCTGAGCCTGCCTGGTGAGTAGCTGCACCAGCAATCATCAGCATTCATGTCAGGAAATTAGAAAACAGGGACTGTCTCGCAGCATTATGACTGAGACAGAGCAGATTTCTGTCTATGATTGCACTGTGTGAGGGAACTATAAATGTTGCAAGAAAGAAAACGACAAAAAAAGAGGAAAAGCTGTGGAAGAGTGGCTGATAACCAGGGCAGAGAATGAAGGGTGCAGGTTGTTTGGAAGATAACAGAGTTACTGAGAGAGAGAGGAAAGCAGACATGGACTCAGAGAGCAGACAAAGCCAAAGCTGAGAAAACAGCTTCAGGTCCAGAAGTCTTTGTTATTAGAGACTCATAGAGCTGTAGCTCTGTCACCACAGGCTGGTGAACCTGCTGGCCCACCAGCAATTACAGCCATCACAGGGGTGGTAGTCCTCAACAACGCCAGGTTTACTGCAACACACATACATTCACAACCAAGCCTATAGGGTCAGACAGGGAGAACAAGCTTTCCTCATAAAGGAACATTCCTACCCTTTATATGCCATATGTTAAATATTTAAAGATGAGTGCCCCCTTCTTTGATCACACAAGTCATTAGAGAGGTAATGCTTAGTTCACTTGCTATTTTCCCATTTTAGCTTATGACAAGTGTATTACAGAGATATTTATGGATTTAAAGGTTGAATCATAATATTTCTAATAATAATATAATTGTCCTCTTTGTGCTTTTTAACTAATAATACCTCAGATATCTTGGTCTATTTTATTATCATGTGTAAAAAGTATTTGTGATTAGCAGACCTTTTACAGCAGCTAAAAAGATGAATAATTCAGATTTAGAGTAGCTATTAAATGAACTCGACATTACATCAATGTGGGAGTAAGTGTAGTTTCCAAGCTCGCGTATCATATTTTTGGGAATGGTGCCACCCTTTTCTATACATTTCTAAGAATATTAAAGGGTTAAACATATTAGCCCAGGTCTTACTAGTGACTGGCAGAACCTAAAAGCTGCTTTGCATCTTCTTGGATTCATATTTTTTCATAATGTTGTTCTTCTTCTGTCACTTTACTGGATGCTCTGGAAGAGAGATCCCTCCTTTGTTGCTCTTCCTAAGGTTACCCCTCATCCTCACGATAAATGTTTTAACCCTTGTTTCACATGTGGGTTATTCCTATGAGAATGAATGGACCGTTGGTGAATGGATAAAACACAAAGGGATGAACAAAATAAATAAAAGGTTCCAACTAGTTTATTGTATCTATCACCTGTGCATTGATAATAATTTATGAGAGAACAAGAACACTTTTTTTCTCTCTTGCTCCTATTTTTTTTCTTTCAAGGACATACCAATAAACCTTCAGCCATCTGGTCCTTAGCTGTGGGCAGCCTGGTTTGACTGTAGAGCCGTGACCTGACAGGAACGGTCTATCACACTGCTCTGCTGGATACAAGAGGCTGGTTAGCAAATGCATTATGCAGACAAATAGTGTACTTTCCTTTTTCTGCAGTTATCACATCGGTCTTCCGCAAGTAAGCGTTATTTTCATCGGTCAGTGTTTAAAGGGCTTAAAAAAAGAAGAACTACAAGCAGTGTAGTATGGAAAAATAAGCTGTTAAAAGGATTATTCATAGTTTAGCCCAATAATGCAGATGCTTTCTTACTCAGTGTTATAAAACCTGGGTGTGGTTGGATGCTCTTTCTCTCATAGTTGCACCATTCTCATACTATACACACATGATTAAATGTATTATTCATCAGACAGAGAAAAAAAAAAGCCAGACAGAACCACGAAGTAAGTTTTATTGGGGAAAATTTTCATCCAGACATGACATTTAATTTCTTTCCACTAAGCTGACATCTTTTACTGAATCATTATGTGTAATTAATTTTATTTTGCTTTCCTATTATACCATTGTTACAACTTTAATTATTGCATTTCTTTGCTGTTGGTTTGTAGGTGTGACTAAGTTGCTGAACAAGATGCAACTGTTTTGAATTGCAGAGGCTTTAAGATTTAAAAAAAAAAGAAAATCCTCATGTATATTTCTTTAATTGGAAAACTTTTCACTTGATTTTTTTTTACACAACCAAACTTTTAACGCTACTATGGTGGTCTGCTATCTGTTTTACTGGACTGCAGCCTTTGTCCAAATAGTTGAACAACATGAAAAGAGAAAGCATTAATGGGGTGACTTCTTTAGATTGCATTTTAAGTGCTTTGGCCCATTGACCCCATTCAAGCCTACTAGAGGTGTTTCACGAGGCCAGGTCAAAGCATGCCTGCTATTTGCCTCACTAGCTTTTCCCAATTAAATCTATCAAATGACTGTTTTCAAGAAAATGGAACAAACATAAGTCACAATCATGCACTCCAAAATCATTTTGCTTATATGTGGAGATTGTTTTTTTCTTCTGTTCATCAATATGTTGACTTTGATTGAAGATTCAATAATGCTGCCTCTTGTCTGTTTGCCCTGTGAAGTAAATGAATGCTTGAAGTGCTTCTTAAGATGGATTGCAGTAGTTTGCCCAGGATGTAAGGTTACATCATCACTCACGTCATCTCAGACATCACAGACATTGTTAATAAAGTGGAAGAAGAATGGACCACAGTCACATTTGCTGCCACCAGCAAGCAGTAGCTGACAGCCATCCCCATGTTCATTGTCACAGTTAAACACGTCTTGGTAAACAGGACGTTTTCTGTTATGTTCCACACTGACACTGCAGACATCATCATTTGAAAGAAAGAGCAGTTATTTCACTTTGAAAGCATGTCTCAGGGCTCCTAAAAAGATCTGAGTAAATTCAGATTACACATTTTGGGATACAGTGTTGGGATAGTGTTGCATGATAAGATCTCTACTTACGCATGCTTAACTTGCACAAAAGGTAATTGTTACCCTGCACTTACCCACACATTGCACACACTCATCACTGTTGCAATTTATCTTATCCAGTCCTGTACACAATCTATCTTTTTTACAGATTTTATCGTTGTCCTGTTGTGTGTGCACTATCTTAGATAAAAACCCATCTTTTATTGATTTTATTGTTGCACTGTTTGTGTGCATTGCCGTTGTTTATTTGTGCTCTCCTGCAGACTGAATCTCCCCCAGTAGGACAATAAAGTACTGAACTGTCCTGAACTGAACTGAACTGAACTGTCCTGAACTGAACTGAACTGAACTTTACTTTGTTACTTCTTATATAGTGGTCATGGTATAATAAAGGAATAGTTAGACACATTGGAAAATATACTTGCTACTTGCTTCGATACCACTGTTGTGTTTATACAGTAAATATGAAGCAACTGCTTGCAGGCATTTGTTGTCCGTTATACTCTATATCACCATCTTAACAAATCCTCTTTTATTTATACAAAAAAGTGTATCTTGAATTATTCACCTGCCTGAACTTTCAACTATTGCTCCTCCAATTTAGTAAACTTTGTACCAACAAGGTGAGCAGTGTCCTTTTGGCTGAAGGTGCATTAATAAAGGACTATCCCTGGAGGAGAATCATTCCCATATGGCTCCATCCACACTGATTAATCAGGCTGAAGTAGATAGAGTGAGCTCTGGCTGGTGTCCCTGTTGTTTGTTATCAAAACTCTTCAGCTCACATGGATCCATTTAAAGGCCACTCCGCTGCCCGGCTGAGTTTAATGCTCTATTTAAACGTTTAACAAGCAACCATGTGGATATGAAACTGCTTGTCAATCAGATCGTATTCTTCTGAGAAGGGGGGCAACATGCTTTGGGGGTGATAGTAAGAAAGTGGAATAGATTTATTGATAATAACTCTGTGTCCCCAATCCAGTTCAAGGTTATAATCACTGTAATTTAAAATCTATGAGCTGCTTCTATCAGTGGATCGCACTGATAGACATGAAAAGAATGAACCTTCACTATGGTTCTATTAAATGATCATTTCAGTCTGTAGCTATGGCCATAATACAATCCATCTCATGCCAACATATGTGACTCCTTTGAAAAGAGGGAAAGTCTTGTGTGTATAAAGTTTAGGTCTGGACTGGATGTGCTACTGCTGAATGCAGGGAACGCTGAACCGCACTGATTACACTGTTTTTGTGGACTCTGCTGATGATAGTCATGAGGTGGTTGGTGTTGTGTCTTGTTATGTTTGCCATTGTGATGAGGTCATTCTATTCCAGCTAAGCATGTAAAAATATTCCCAAATAACAAACTGTGGCTATCTGATTCAGTGAAGGACTCATTGCACAAGAAACAGATTACTTTCTAACATTGATTGATTCAAAAACAATACAAAATGAGGCCAGACTTGAAATCCAGTACTAGGACAAAACTGAGGGAAATTTCTACAGCAGTAATCTAAAGGCAGTGTGGGGGGTATGAGAATCATGACAAACCTGTTAGCATTAATGGTTTCAATAGCAGCTATGTACTAGCTAATAAGTTGAATAGATTTTACTTGAGATTTGATCATCGCCCTAATTCTAATTTAGGAAACAAATGTATGGACATGTCTAAGATGAGGAGTGAAAAAACAGTGTCTATCAATGTTTAGAAAATGCTAAATTGGAAAAAGCCCAGGGTCAGACAGGATTACAGGTAAACTATTGACAGTCTGTGTAGAATAAGTATTTCCTCCTACCTGTTTAACCTATCCATAGAGCAGCAAAAGGTCTCCAACTCCCCCCTGGTACTCTTATAATCCATATGAAGATGAGTCTCAGTCATTCAGTTCTGTGTGTTAGTATTTTTCTGTTGATGGTTTCCACATGTGGAGTGAATGGGACATCCATGCTAGCTGCTGTGGGGAAAGGGAGGCAGGCAAACTTCTTCAGCCTCTTTCTGCTTTGGTCTGTCTTTCTGATGGCACCTCTCTCCCACAAACACACACACATCCACACACACTCATGTCCTCACACTGAGATGCAGCATCACTGTCACCAACAGATGGGATGTGAGCAGCTTCATTAATCCTACTCCAGTAGGATCAGATAATTAGACACCTTAATTGGAGTTTAAAGACTTTAATAAGTAAAATGCCACTTTTTGTCTCCCACATCATGCCAGCTGAAGCAGTTCATGTACTCTGTCTTAGATTCTGTCTCTTTCTCACACTCAAAGTGAATGACTCATCACGTGGGATTTGAAATTTAGCTTGTTGATCAGTTCCACATTTACCACTGGGGCATGAAAGCATCGTTGATGTAATTGTGTTGCATTTTATTGCTGTTGAAACTGTAATCTTTCACAATAATAATAACCAGCCCCCAAAACACAAATGAGATTTATGAGATTAAACAAGGTTTAATTGGATTTACTGGAGTTCTTGTTTTCATGGGTGCAGGCATTCCACTGAAAAGGACCTTTCTGTCAAGCAGGGCATTGTAATCTTCGATAGTAATGAATACAAAAATGGAAGATCACCTCCAGTGTTACACCATGCACCAGGGCAGCGATACAAAGAATTAAATGAAGAGAAAAGTTAATAGGCAACTGGAAAACACCAAGAACTCATTAAACTTTCTTTCCAAAAGGCAGACAGAAAACATACTATGGGCTCTATCTGTCAGCAAGCTATTGCCCTCGCTGTATTGACAAGAGACCCAGAGGGATCTCATTCTGCTTTCTGAAAATATCCCAGCCTTTCTGCATAAAACATCATTTTATGGAACACACCTGCAACAGCAGGAGCAAACAAAACTGCCAGTTACTGTATATGCAAAATTACATGATTCAATACAATACTACAACAAAAAGTATAAATAAACTGTATATTCAGTTATTTCCAATCACTGAGCTTGATGTGGTGGCAGATACTATATTGACATAACAATATCATGCTTGGATTTTTTTAATGCATTTTTAATATTTTTTTTCATGTATTCATTGCTGTATGATGAATGAGATCCATTTACTCATATCAGTGATTGATGGTGTTGTCACTTCAGAGGACATACAAACAGACCTTCATAAGACAGTGAAGGATAGTGACTCAAATTCCTTTCATGTTGCTCTACTTCACTAATCACTCCTGTTTTCACGGTGGGAGATTGCTTCTCCTTTGAGTCCACTGGTTTGAGAAGGATATGTATGCCACTTTTCAACTTTATTATTTGTATAATAAAATTACAAATAAAAATAGCTACGAATTCTCTATAAAAAAAAAAAATCATATTTAAGTCTTTGCTTGTCATCATCAAACAGCATTCTGAACTAAGATATTCTATAGATCTGGATTAGACATGAATGTAATAAATGACATGTTGCTTGGGTAATGTGACAGTTCACTACTCCTAATAGCAAATTATGTGTTGCAGTCCTTCATCTCAGTTTGCCAGCTGGTCACACATTGATGAGATAAATCCTGTAGTGTAGATACACTGCATGACTCAGTATAGAGCCAGGACAGGTCCAGATCTGTTCGCAGGTCCTTGTTTGTGTGCCAGAAGTACTTTGATTTGAATCCAGCAGACATCTGCTCTGTCCTCAGGTGAAGAGTGCGTCCATGCAGTTGTTCAGTGTAAATTAACCGCAGTGTGCTGCTTAAACAAATGTTATTGCTCACTTTTCTTTTCTGCACTAATTAGCAGTGGGGAAAGGTTAACAATTACCAGAATACAACCATGTTTCCAGATTGGTTGTTCTTTTTTTTCACTGTGTATGATGCTCCTGACACACACTCATGCAACTTTCCTGTCCTTTTATAGCAATGCACACATCTTTCTTCTAGGAATTGGAGGTTCATATGTATCATGTATGCATGGCCAACAGATGTGATTCAATTGAATGTGATGACAGTGTCACACACGGAATGTCCACTTCTGTTCCAAAATCAATATACAGTTTATCTTAGCAAGAGCAGAAAATGTGCTGACAACAGTTTGGCAACTGGAAGTAATTGTTAATGTAATGTAGCGTAATCAGCCCATCACTTAGTGTTGACACTGCTGATGACAGTGAGCAAAGCAGTCTTGGAGATTATTAACGCATATGGTCATGCAGTTAATCATTAGCATTCACTTTACCAGTAAGGTTTGTGTTGAGCATGTGTCAATATTTACAATTTAGACTGTTGGTGATTTCAAGCAAATATGAATTTAAATCGATGGCACCCTCAATCACACTTGTAAATTAACTTTTTAAGATTAATTAAAAACAACTTTTTGAGTTAGAGATGTTAACAGGCCGTAATGAGAATATATTTTTTGTGTTTAATATGAGCAGAAAAAAATTGAATTCAAAACATTAATGACTTTCTGCAGAAAATGACTTAGTACCAGTATATATTTTACATTAACAGTCCTTGCACTGTCATCATTGTATAACAGGCGTTGAATGAGTTAATGTCCACCTAGAATAAGAAAATAAGTTTAGTGCAGTTAGTTTAGTGCTGCTAATTTTGAACAAGAACACACAAAAGGAGCAATTCCCCCAATAAAGTAGCTAACAAGCCAAGAGTCCGTGTAAAGTAAGAATAAATGTGTTCTGAGTTTGACATACTACAGAAAAGTGTGTTGTTAACCACCCTGCCAAATTTCTTAAAAAAAATCACCAAATATATGAAGTTAGACTTCAAAGTTGTGTAAAAAGCAGCCTCTTTCTCTGCTCCCAAACGCTGTAGGTGTGCCCGCTGAGTTTGCTGAAACCCCGCCCCTTACCAAGTGTCACCTGTCAATCAAAGTCACCACCTCTACCAGAAACATGGACACTACAGCTCTTTCTGCCGCTAGCTCACCTGCTAGCTCGGCAGCTAACTCAACTAACTGTAGACGGTAGTAGTTGTAGTGTTAGATGTAGTAACAATAACTGACCACTGGGCAGGTTAACTACTGAGGAGAGCAGACTTATATAGTAGGGGAGGAACCAAGGGATGCATGCTCAGAAAATCAGGAAAAATGAGCGAGTGAGAAACAGTTTAAGGCTCTTTCGCGACAATTCAGTACTGCATAGTGATCAGTCTTTTCACATGTTTTCTGTAACCATTTTTCAACATGTATAATATGTTTAGAAGTAAATCAATGAATTGACTTTACACTGACTTTAAGCATAAAAGACACTTTGGTTGTAACATAACTTCAAGTTACTCTAAAAGAAATAATTAAAGAACAATATATCTGTGGTTACCTTCACAAATATAATTGTCAGTTTGAGCTTCTTGTTTCTAATTCCCCAGAGTTGTTCACACCTTTACAAGCTGA
The DNA here is from genome assembly GCF_027409825.1 of Scomber japonicus. Classification (NCBI taxonomy): domain Eukaryota; kingdom Metazoa; phylum Chordata; class Actinopteri; order Scombriformes; family Scombridae; genus Scomber; species Scomber japonicus. The sequence goes on along the minus strand of NC_070582.1, from coordinate 25,370,812 downwards.
GCCAATTTTGTGTCACCAATTTAGCTTTGACTCCCAACATTAACCCGGCCCAAACAACTTCAGGGTCAGACTCGTTCTAATTATTAACTTTATCAACTTCAGATTCCACATCCATGCAGAGTAAAGCTTTAGAAGTATAATAAGCTCCATCAGGGTGGGTCACGAGTCCTATGGCAGAAACAAAAGCTCCAGACACTATTTCCCTGGATAATCAAAATATTTTCCATCATGTGTACAGGATTAGGGTTATGGTTAGTTAGAATTTTTTTTTCTTTTTATATTTTCTCATTTACTTGGAAAACACGGCATCAGCTATTTCACTGCTGCCTGAAATATTAATTCAGCTTCAAAAGAGACATCATCTGCCCTTGCCAGTGATTTGTGAGCATGGTGCATTTGCACATTTTTGTACATTTGAGCCTTGGGATTCTGCTGCCAGAGAAGGACAATTTGCGCATAGAAGAAATCAGTCTCTGGACTCTGCTCCCAGCCCATTACTAAAGTGACAGTTTGTTATGGCAGGTTGGACTGTTTTGAAACAGGGTGTGAGGAGCTGATTACACTGGTCAATATTGAAGCCCACCTCACTTTCACTTGCTAATGTTATACTGAATTGTTCTCACTAAAAGTGTTTCCATGCTGCTCCAACCCCTTTCTCTGATTGATTTGACATGCACCTCAAATAGCCTACTTTGCACCTTGCAGTAGTGCACTTAGATCATTATACTCCTGCCACACACAGAGAAGAAACCCTGAGGTGTGAAGCAACTTTGGCATTTTTTCCCGGTTGTGTCTTTATGTTTTGCTGTCTTGATTTTTGCAAAAATCTGATCATGTAGAGGTCAACTTTACAGTGACACAATAACAATTCTTTGTTTTAACCGGGTTCAGGTTCATTTAATGACTTAAACTTGGTGAAGTTGCAGCTATGCCAGTTAAATGTCACAACAGTATGAAAAATAGAACTGATCTAAACTTTGTGAAACTATTGTGACTGAATATTTTGTGTTTTAATAAAATATATTATGTGTTTTTATTCTGTTCCATTGGTGCATGTGTTTGCTCCGTTGGAGACTGAAAAGGCCTTCATAGATGACATTTCAGGGCTTCATGCTGGCTCATGTCAGAAATGGTTAATGGCAAGAGTGCCTCGTCTGAAGTTACCTGTTTTTTCATCAGATAAGACTGAAATGCAACTGATCACTAGAAATTGCACTTTCTTATGAAAGCAGGCAGAGAAATGCTCTTGTTCTTTCATACCTGCAGTACTACATCTTGTCCCCATGACTTAAAGCTACATTATCATTTTTTTAACAGTTCAGCTCTCGTAATTAAACCTAATGAGATTTCCTGTTGAGTACCCCACATTCCTAATGTATTATACCAAATCAATATCTCTTCAGGTCATATTGCAGTGTATTGAAAGGAACAATATAATGTATTTCTACCATTATAATGCTATTAAGAGTCTCTCTGTGCTATAATATGATCATCTGAAATGTTCCAACTCACTAAAGGGGTTTTAAAGTGTAGAAAAATGGAAGAGATGGCTACAGTAATCCTGGCCCATGCAAACCTTGCCTTTTATCATCTCATTTATAACAACCGAGCCAAATACCAAATCAAATACTGTCCTTTACATAACTCTTTCCTAAAGGACTCTTTTTTTCCCCCACTGAGGAGCTTTATGAGTACTGCCCCTAAAAGAAGTTGGCTATGTGAGACCTTAATCTAAACTGCCTTATTATCTAGCTTTACCATCTGTATCAAAGACAAGGAGAATGTGCTTTGCCATCCTCAGGCTGATGCAACAGACTCATTACGGGTTACATATACACTACTGTATGTTTACAGAGGGTGATTAGTGGAGCATGGCTGCCAAGGTACACCCATGTGTTCCAGATGGTTATGTTTCTGATGCTCCTTATCGTGCACGCTCAGACACTCGTCACAGGGGCCCCCGAGACACCCAGCAGCACTTTGATGATGTCAGCCGCGAGAGACCCCTGGTAACGCTTCATGGACGTTGTTTATAGTGTCTATAGTGTATATTATCCCTCAGTTTGCAGCTCAAAGAGATGGCGCTTTGGTGATAATGTCACTAAATAATTATCTAGGGAGCTAATTTTTTGCCTGTGGGCTTATTTTGAATATGGAGTTATAATTATGATGTGCTCAGTTTGGGATCTGTTTAGGAAATCTGATCAATCTTGAAAATGCAGATGTGCCCTTTTGGTTATTGTTTTTTTTTTTTTTTTTGGCTCTGCAGCATATTTTCACAACCACTCAGTGAGATTTTTTTTTTCTCATTATACCCTTATTATAGCAATAGGCAGATGTTGCCTTGAATGCAGTGTATGATGTGTTTAAACCCTCCTGTCATTCTCAGTTCTCCCTGTGGTTAGATTAGCCTGTTAGTAGACATATAAGAAAGAAGACAGACTTGAGATTAGCAAGTGAGTCATGAGAAGGCAGTAAGTGAACAGTGGAGTATAAACTACAACAATCTGTCATGACTCCTAATTAGCCCCGCGGTGGGAAAGGTATAGGTTCACCCCTCAACCTGACCTCACGCCATAATTGTTATAACACATGAACACATATGCACTACATTTCTTCTTCTTCTTGTGTGCCTTCACACAACTTCCTTACCACTCTTTCTTCTCCCCCCTAGTTTCTCTTTCTTAACAACCTAATTACTGCTTCACTGGAATAACCACAGAGTCCCAGTTCCCATAGTAACTATAATGTGCAAGCTTTCACGCCATAAAAAGTCTCCCTGGTCACCCACCCACCTCATTTTATGGAGAACGCAAGCTTTCACGGCACAGTGACAGAGATCGAATTTTACATGACATTCCTGATGTGTTCTTCAGAAAATACATGAACATGTTTTTATATTACAGGAGGCTTAAAAAGTAGAACCAGGGAGCTTCCCCCGTACATGGGACTCATAAGATACAGCTGACTAAACTTTGTAGGCCTTTAGATTTAGTCTCATTTGGGAAAGTGTGTATGCAGCAGTTCAATCATTTGGCTAATTCACATTTGAGTATTCTTTTGTGGACTTGTTGCATGTGATTGTGTGTGATCTATCAGACAATTGATCAGCCTAGTTAATATCCTCAGGGAGGCCACATCCTCAGGATCAGTCACCTTGCCAAGTCTTACTGTCCGTGTCTATGACTGAAGAAACAGTGTCCGCAGATTATTGATGTGGGTGACGCAGTGTAATCACATCAAACCCATTAAGCCTTTCAATGCATCTTTATAAGGTCTCTACAGTGAGAGCACAACCTCTGGTCTAATTGCACAAAGATGGTAGAGTTGATGTTTGTTTATTTGAGGGCTGGCTCTTGGTGGATTGTAATGTGTTTATTTGTTTTCAATCAACCTGTGTTTATACCACTGCAGCACTACGTGGCAGAAAAGCTGTAAGTCATAAAATGCCCTCTGTTAATTAGCTTTCTTTGATGACACTAACATGCACAACAAACCAAAACCTTTTCTTGAGTCATTTCACATCATGCAAAGGGTTCAAACTATACTCAATGTTACTCCCTAGTGGAACGGCACTGTATTCATCTTTAAGTTTCAAAATGCTGAAAAAATATATGTACTTGAAGTTTTGGGGATTGCGTCTGGATTTCACAAACTCTCTTTCGGCACAAATAGCAGTTTAAGACCTTGCTGCCAGCAAAATTACTTTTGATGACCCCTCCAGGGGAGCAGGATCTGGCTCAGTATATATGTAGTTGCACCACTGGCACATTCTTACATTTAATTCACGGGGCTATTGTGAAGAAATTGATATCTTGAGATGGCTTTCCCTCTGTTTAATCTCACTCACAGTCAGTTAGTTTTGTTCTGCTGTGTTTCAGTGTGTAAATAACCCATGAAAGTGACACCACTGTGTGTTCACCTCAGTAATAAGCAGAGCAAACAGCCATGACTGTTCTGTGTGCTTGTCATATGGTCAGTCTGTTATAGCAGTATACAGAGGGGTGTCTTTCCACTCTATGTTAGCTGGCAAAGGATCACTGTATAACAATCTCAGCTTGATTGCTTTCAGGTGTTTAAAGATAGCTTATGGGGTTCAGCTTCTCTCGAGGGAAAAGGCTATTATCCCTAATCAAACTCCGCCACCAACCTCACATTTCATTCAGCTTGAAATCAATTTTGCATGCTATTTTCAAGGTAGATTATCAGTAAGGGTTTAAAGTAGAGGTGATCAGTATAGGGTGTCTGAAGCAGGTACATTGGTTTTGTTGCGCTGCATTCCTAAAACTGCATTGAAGGACTTTTGTCTGCTAGATGATAGAAAGTAAACTCAAAACAAATTCTTACAAAAATGGATATACTATCACATTCATGTTATCTTTTTTCCCCAGAAAAGTCCTTTACCTACACATACACAACATTGTCTAAGAGAATTTATATTTACTGTATATGTTGATTTTTCTTTTTTTTTCTTTTTCAAATATGTCTTTGAATAAGTAAGAGTTGTTCAGTGGCATGATTTTAATCCAGACTAGTAGGTGATCTGGAAGGATGATGGTTGTAAAAAGCACCAGACATGGACAATGGGAGTTAACACCTCTGATCTTTTTATTCAAGTCACTGTCAACTTATTAAATATTTAGCCAAGACCACACATGTTCCACATTTAACCAAGAGCTTACTGGGTCTAAACATAACAATAAAAACATTTTAGAAGAATTGTGTTGCTATGAGGGAATATTGTATAAAAAACAAATGAAACACATTGTCAGTGCATGTTTTGCTGATAAGTTTAGTATGAACATTTCATCATTAGGCGGATAGAAAATGTAATAAAGTTAGCAGTCACTCACAAAACACATAAAGCGCCGAAATCAACTGAAAGAATTGCAAAGTATTGGGTTGACTCTCAGAGGAACCAGTCGTACAGTATTCAGAGTTCTTTCAGTGGAGTATTCATTAAAGAAAATGGATTTCAATTTAGCTGTTTTGCTCACATGGAAAGCTACAGGGAGAATAAAAATTAATTAAATATACATATTTGCACATTAGCATGCATGCTGAAACAAAACAGCCTTTTTTCTCCCCTCAGGTGCAGACACCATATTTTTTTACATTCAAGCTGTCAGCGATGTTGGCACACTGATGCAGGATCAGAGCAGGTGGCGGGTGCACTGATAAAAACAAATACTCAATAGAACAGGAAGATGGCAGAGGGGAGGGAGACCAGGAGCAGCTGCAGCAAATCTTTTTTTGCTTAATCATGTGGCTGGTGAAGAATTTATCAGCAGTTTGCCACATCAGGATCCAAGGCCTTGACCTCTCAGCTGGTCTTTGTGGCTGCCTGTTAACACTCACACTCACTGTGTGTGGTGTCACAGCTTCAGAGGAGTGTCTTCACAAGGTTTTGGGAATACTGCGGGTTCTTGTTACACTCACTGATTTACTGTTAATCTGTCAGTCCCTGTATGTCAGCATTTATTGCCTGTATTAAAAACATTGGTTTGGTGAATGTCAATTACACAGATTTTGAAGCCCAAAGACATATAAAGGGCCACAATTTTCACTTACCTCAGGGTTCATTTATCAAGAGGATGAATGATGTGTATTACTGTAATAGCTTTTAAAGTAGCTTCCCACAGCGGCAGTGTCAACGGCGAGCGTATAGAGCCTCGTTGTTCACAAACTGCTGGATGTTAAAACCAGGGAAATGCAGCATGTAATCTAATATGAGCAAAGCTATTTAGGATATTATATGAGCTGCCACGGAGAAGTCCCTGTTGAGATTTTGAGTCATAAAACCAAAGCCCTTTTCCACCCTGCAATCAACAGTTAGTGTGAAGGTTTAACTACTGAGGAAAGCCCTGGGCCTTTGGTGCCCAGGACACTCCCAGAGGGGGGAACACTTTGACATGTGGACACCGAGGAAGCCAAGCGTTTACAGGGGGGGGGGGGGGGGGGAGAGAATAAAGAAAACACATCTCTCCTGTTTTCATGAATTGACATTTTACATTTCTGTGTGAGTTCTTCATAGCTAGTTGAGAAAGTGATGTATCTGGTACTATTTGTTCCCAAGTTCATTTCTTAGACAATGACGCTGCTGGGATGCTCATTACCTCACACTGTGTTGGAGACCTCAATATGTCCTGAGCCCAGCTGTGATTTTGTGTCCATGTCCTATTGGTCACAGTGGGGAATCTTTAGCACTGAAGGAAGTGATTGTCTATTGACTCATTGATTTTGCATGCTGCCCTGCAGTGACCAGCGAGGGCTGACGGCTCTATTCTCTCAGCTCTGCTGTGTGAAGTGCATGCAACTGTCATTGATGTGAGATGCTGTTGCATACACAGACATGTTGTTTGAAGGGCATTGGTTTAGACAGCTGAGGTGTAATGGTGGCACAAGAGGCCTGTTAATAATTTATAACAGAGGTTCACTGTGTCTTTGATCTTTTGCCAGTCACACAATGTCACATCAAATAACTGCTATGAGGAGATAGTAAGGTTTTTATTTTGGTGTGTGGTAATATCATATAATACTTATAGTCTTTATAAATACATTAAAAACATTTTGATACTGCATATCATGTAATATTTCCTTATTAGTTTGGAACAAAATATTGTCTTTTAATTATTGACATGAGTAATTATAAATGATTTAGTAGTTTGCGCAATGAGTATGTTTGAAGACCTGGCTCTTTGCTGATTTATTTTGCTGAAAACAGTATTATGTGAATCGTCTCTAAATCATAAAAATGAATCCAACAAATTGTTTGTGTGTCCTTCACTTTATTTTAGTTCATTCTGCTAGAATGAAGAAGCATTTATTTAAATTACTGAGTTTATCAGTTCTCCACTATTTGTCTCAAGGCGCACAGAACATTAATCCACTCCATAACCTTCACAGCTATAATTTACTCAAATCAAATGATATTCAGCCTATTAGAAAAAAAGGCCTGTTGTCTTTTTAGACAGAAGCAAGACAAATAGCCAAGCATTAAGACACAAGTAAAGCCTGAGAGAGGACTCAAATGACTGAGTTCAGTTTGTTCAAGGTCGCCACTCTTGTCTGCACTCTGATAAATTTGGGAGGAACACCTTCAACCTGTGCGAGATGCTACAACAACAAACATACCGTGATTACACTGAGACTGAATCTAAATGAATGAACTACACCTAATTTGGTCTGATTAAGTCCATTAAAATATTTGTGTAGTTGGTCATAATATGATTCACTGTGGTCTGTAAGTCACAAACATATTACTAATGTAAGAGACAATGTGGAGAAAAACACATCTCACTTATCTACGAGGTATAAGCATATTGGCATTCATGTGCCTATAACAAATATAAACCAATTTGAAGACTATTTTCCTACAGTTCAGTCCTCAATCTGGCAATCTAAATATGTTATCCTTTGATTTTCTGATCTAGTGCACTGTTAAGCTCAGATGTGCCACACCACAGGCCTTTAACACTAACAGAATTTAGCCATAATGTAACTCACAGGACAGAAAATGACAGTGACTGTAGGTTAGGGTCTGCTACAACTGATTCTACATGCAGTCAATCTACCACAAGATTCTCTGAAGGAAATGTGTTCTCTAGTTGACATCTGTTCAGCATCAAATCTGCCAATCATACTGATGTGATGATGATAAACTCCATAATCTTAACAACTGTTGTCCCTGCTGTTCAAAAAGTCTCCCTTCCAGTCTAATACCTCCAGCCCATCAAAGTGTTTGGAACCTGGCCAATGGGACATATAATCATTTCAGTGGTAAGTAACTTATGTTAGGCCTAAGGAGAAAACACCACTCAAAAGGTGAGCAGAGCAGACCACATGTCAGGTTTGTCACAAGTCTGAATCCCTTTTTTTCATCATGCTGTGCAGTGTGTGTTCATCTTTGTTCTGAGTGAGAGTAATCTGCACAATAAGCCTCACTGATTATCATGGGTGTGCAGTTACTCTAATTAGTGCAGGTCTGGCCCTCTTCCAGGTGAACCCCTTGGTGGCTATTAAGTCATTAACCCAGCATGTTCCACCTGGGCTGCTCTCCCACATAACTGCTGCAGAGAGGAGAGGCCAAATTAGAATCATATTATGACCCCTGCTGTGATACAAATTAGTGGTCTCATCAAGATGTACAGTTCAGGAAATGTTTTGTTTGTCTTTTGGACAGCCATCAGAGATACACTTCTGCTATCCTCTGTATAGGAAATGACTGGAAAATACATGATGCATACCTCTGTGAATTGAAATTCCTAGGTCAAAAGGATACTTGACCAAACCCTGGCTGGGAATGTGTGTACACTACAATGATTCTCAATTCATGAGATGTCAGCTGATGAAATTGCATGCCAGCAGGAGAAAAAGCAATTACATAATGGATACAAATATATTAAAGTTAGAGCCTTGGTATTTCAAGGGCTCGGTGGTACAGTACATGTTAGCTTGAAAAGCCGGCATAAATCTTTTTTGGTACAGAGGACATAAGCAAAATTGTGTTTACAAGGGATGCAGTTGTTTCACCATACACATTTCTATAATAAATCTACAAGTATCTCTGAAAGAAACTATTCAACCGTTAAAAGAATAGTTTGAAATGTATGTGTAATACGCTTATTTACTTATTGCCACACCTGCAATATTTTTTGATTGGGAGTGGTTGCTAGGCTAACATGCTCACAGCAAAGAAATTGTCCAGCACATAAAAGTTTGTAAAACAGTCAATTGCTGTTGATTTTGTTACCTTCGGACAGAGCCAGGCTAATAGTTTATGTCTGCCTCCAGTCTTTGTGTTAAGCTAAGCTAATTGGCAAGTGGCTTTTCATATTTAGACACATAACACAGTGATACTGATTTATTCATCTAAATATCTGCCAGGAAGTGAATGAGCATATTTTCCCCAAACGTCAAACTACTGCTCTTTAACATGACATTATTGTTACTGGACTTTTTTTTTTAAATGCACTGAAAGGCCAGCAAAGAGAAGAGCTTTTAAATGCAGTCATTACACAAAGTTTAAACACATAAGGTCTGGTTTTGCTGCTCACATGATGACATCCATCAGGGGACCAGCATGTGTAGTTGAATGTCTTTTAAATTCATCTCAGTAACACATGGTTAATAGCACAGTAATCATGACAGTGGGGGAATCCACAGACTGATCCACTGATGAGTGATGAGTTCAAGTTTTCCCACCATGTCAGTGGTCTTACAGTAGGCCTCCTCCTGGTGTTCCTTTTTAAAAACCTGACATGAAATGATTATATTTATGAAGATAATGTGAAGACCAAAGAGGTAGTGGATAGAAGAAACTATGTATCAACCAAGAGAAACTGTTCCTGATTTGGTTCTTCCTCTGATTATAATGACAACTGATGGACTGTAGTAGCACATCTGACACAAGAGAGACAATAACACACACCAGCATGCACACATCCAATCCCTTTAATGCTCAGCTGTGAAGATATGAGAGGAAGCAAACTGGATTTTAATGAATGAAAACATGAAATAGTTGCATTTGTTGCATTTTATTCATTTCACTTTGGACCAAGTATTCATTAAAAAAAAAATCAAAGTCAATGTCAAAACAAATCAATATTCTCCATGTTTGGTCTTTTACTGTTTACTGTTGTAAAAATTCTTACAATACACTCCCAAAAGGAACAGTTTAGGCTAACACATTTGCTTCGATGCCACCTTTAAATTGCCTTTTTCATACTCTTCTCTTGCTTTAATCTGTTAATTACACACATGGCAGAGGGAAAGCCTGATGGCTCAGTACACACACCAGGCATGTGTGTGATTTGGCTCTATGAACACAGTATAATCTTGTCATGATATAGTTTACTGGCTGCTTCTCTACTAATTCATAAAGTAATGAAAGGAGAAATCACCCAAAACACTGTTTAAATTCATCACTGAACTGACAGTTAACCACGCTCATCATCTTTATCTTTAAGATTAATCCTCCTAACATACACTGACAGCTACTCACTAAATTAAATGAGATTAATAGATGAATTTTAAGTCAAAATGTCCTTCTTGATATATGTTTTTATTAATTAACAGGGACTCTACAGGCTCATGATATTTACATTATTGCGAGCTCTATCTGTCAAAACTGACTTTTTACAGCTGACTAATTAAATACTTTGAACTCTGTGTCTAATCTTAATAAATCAACTTTTATGGGCTCCCCCAGCCTCTGTAATTCTCATACAAAGCTCCGGGACTCTGACACGCCTGTAGGAGTCAGTAAGAGCCCCTTCTTCTTCCTCAAACTTCATTTCCTCCTTGTCCAACCAGAAAACTCAGTTCCCAATTCATCATCACGCAGAGACATACAGCGGGCACCGGGACGTCAGGAAGAGAGAGCGAGAGAGGTCCAATCTGCCGTAGAAGGGGCGCAATCCCAGATGTTTTTTGGCCAGACAGAAGCGGAATAAAAATATTGAAGAGGCCCGGCTGGAAAGTTTTGAGTTGAAGCTTCACTGAAGTTGCGTGGCAGTGGTTTCCTCTCTTCCAGGCTTTGATCTCATTCCTCTATCGTCTGACAGGTTGCAGCTACTGAGCAGTCAAAGTGAGTGAAGAGGAGGACTGTCAGCAGGTAAGAGGATGTTTTTTCCCCTCTTTGAGCTTGTTTATTGACGCATGTGTTTACTAATGTTTACTACTGCTCCGGGTCATATCCAGCGCAGTAGTAGTGCCAGAGAGCCGTCCAACTTCACTGCATGTTGTATCCCACCATAACATGTTTTCGTGAGCTTTTTTTTCTATTTCTTTTTTTTACTGCCTTCAAACTGTCCCAGCAGGAGGATTTTGACATCCACATGATTATGCAATAAAATGAAACGACCACAACATAATGTCTCTATAATGAGCAGGAGAACTAGTGTGCAGCCAGTTTGTAGTAATTTTATAGTATTTTAACTACAGTTAGAATATAATATTTCTCTACTTGAAGTTGTTATATAGTGTGTCTGACAGACTGAGTGTTGACTGTAAAGAGCTCTTAATGTCAGTTATGAACTCCTATGGACTGTATCCCATTAATATTATTTTATGACCATAGACCACTTAGCTATATATTTCTGACAGGGAGCTTGTCATAAGCTAAGAAGCTGTGATTATAAGTCACGTATGCTCATAAAATGTAAGCCTCATACAGAACAACTTAACCTGTTCATACTTTTAATAAAGTTACTCTGCTCCTGTTAAAACATTTTGCTTTCTGAGCTGTGACCTTTGCCCCTAGTAACATTTTGAATTGATTACGAGAGCATTAGGGAATGTCAAGAATTAAAGCTTAAATTCTTTCAGAGGCAACAGCTGAATGAAATGCTGCTGTGATCCATGTGAGCAACACGCCTCATTCAACAATGGGCTCATCACCGGAGATCCTCTCTGATTGTCCCTTCTTTTCAGAGTTGTACAGAGTGCATGGGTTACTCTGATGAGCCTAATCACTGCGATTGTATTTGTTTATGACATAACTTGGTCCGATGTGGCTGGAAATGTGAATTTAAACCTGATCACCTAGGACTGAAGCATTCCTCATCTATAGACCTCAGTGCTGCCTGCATCTTTGTTTCGTGTTCTGATTTCAATTTCCTCCGAGTTGGCTCCGATGTTTAAGAGCTCCCGTAAAGCACTCTGGTAACTGAAAGTGAGAAGTGAATGACTTTTTTGTGGCGCATCTCTTTCATTGATGAAGTTACCAGATGTTTGCCATTCAGCAGTTTTCTTGTTTGCCTCTGTCTAGCTGGTTTACCACTGTGGGTTGTGTGTAAAGAAAAACCCCAGGATGCAGGCCTGGTTGTATTGAAGTTGCTATTGTAAAGCTAAAAGATTATATCAGGACCTTGACAGCATTAATGTATCCTTGGCTCATTTCATTCATCGTAAGGATTGATGTGTACGTCTTTTGTCTTCAGGGAAAAAACACACTTCATTCTTCAATTCATCACATGCTTGTGTTAAGATTGAATATTTCACACACCCACAGGGGAAGTGTTGAATTCACAGTGGACACATTGTGAAAGAATATTTTTCTGGACCCGACACAGTAGTCAAGTGGGGCCATATCAAAACAGCAGCTACTTCTTACCTCATGCGCACAGCCATGGCCGTGGATCATGTCCATTTTAAAGTCTTGCATGTTCTGACCCCACATTCTTGCCTCTCTCCATCCATGAGGTCACTGCCCCCCATGACCCACAGCTGTGAATAAATATTTACATTTTTTACTTCATTTTACTCTTGTGGTTAATTATTTTCACTAGCAATGGACCCATAACCGCATGGATTTACCATGATATATTTCATTCTAGACACTAGCTTAGATTTTGAAATGTTGCATTCATTTATCAGTTGTGTGTTTCTATACCCACCAGCAAGCTAGACCCCAAAGGAGAATAAAATGAGTGGTGAGTGGAGCCCTCAGCTGCTTCTCATTGTGTTTAGCTCCTCAGCACGGCCTTGGTTTACATAATGAGACCAACAAACATCAAAGATTGCTATCAGCAGCAAGCTTTATGACTATTTTGAATCACTAACAATCATAACCTTTGTCATGATATTTTCCTCTGGGAGTCACTGGCTGATTCTCTGCAGTGGTAAACAAAAGCAGCAATGTGAGCCTCCAACTGTGTTTACTTCCTCAGCTTTCTGTGTTCAACAGTCACCACAGAGCTGGGCTCTCTGTTCTGTCCCTTCATGAAAGTTCCTATTCTCTGGAACGAGGGGGCAGGACCATCCGTGCTGGGCAGATTTCATTCCACCAGGCCTCACAATGGATGAGCTGTGCTGCTATATCAACATTTATCCCCCCCTCCCCATTTTTGTCACTTTAATCACATCCCTCTGGGCCAATCAGCCACAGGAAGAGTTAGGCTGTGCTTTGCTGTCTTTGTCAGTGTGAGATATCGCTGGATCTGTGCTGCTGACCACTGGGTGCCATGACTCACTTTGACTTCTCATCTTGTGTCAGAGAAGCTTGTGCTATATAGCAATATTTCAGACTTGCAGGCGAGCCTACCCATTTTTATATATGCCCTACTCAAGCTGTACATTCAAGAGATGCAGATCAAATATCTGTCTCCCAACTGTATGCACACTGCAAGCAGCACATTCTGTGCCTATATTTTGACCCGCTATGTGAGTAGCATGAGGTTGTTTACAGTCAAGTCTATTTCCGGGCAGAGATCCTGTCTGTGTGGGCTGAAGGTGCAACACATTTCTCTTACCAAAACACAATTCATGCCTGAATCTGTGTGATCAACTGGAGGGGATAATAGTCATGTTTCGTATTAATTGTCTGTGGGAGAGTTTTCTTTCTCCCATTGTTTACAGCTTGGACCGTTTATATTGTTGTGCTCATGTGCATCACTGCCAAAATCTCTCAGCATGAATGGAGGAGTTTATACCAATACTTTATCAAGACTGAAAGAACAATAAAAGAGCCACTGATAAAGTTCAGTGGGCCCTCCTGCTTAGATTGAAGATATCACTCTGTACTTTGTGTAGCTGCTGAATTCCACCACAATAAATTTAGTGAATGGCATGTGAGAGTAAATGCCATACATGTCATCTTTGCAGTAAATGAGCATGTGGAAGTTGTGTTTAGTGTTTTGCAGACAGCAGTGCAGAGGGATTTGTAACATCAGACTTGTTGACTTTAGCCGGGAGGGCTTCCTCTCCTGATGGCTTGTGTAGCTATAGCCAGTGTTGTCACCTTTGTCTGTGTTGGCAGGCTGATTTTTTTTTCATCTAATCTCTAAGGGGGGAGCTGCCATGGTAGAGAGCTTCTCATGCAAAACTTTTGTTGACCTACTATAACATTTAAACTGTTGATGCAGTCCATTTTTAAAATACTATAGTACATAATGATTAGGGCTGGACCGATACAAGCTTTTTGGGGCCAATACCAATATGAAGGAGTTACATTCTTTTGCAGTGATCCCACAAATGTGGTTATCAAACACTTGTGACAAATATTTTTAATGGAGGCAGGATATTTTGTAGTTTAACAATAAACCTTATCTTATAAAATGACATCAGTGCCCTGAAACAATAAACTTGATTGGGAATTAAAAGACGGAGAAGGAAAAAAAGGAACATATGTACGTATATTAAACTTGTATAAAGAAAAATGCTAAAATATATATAAAATGCTGCCTGTATAAAAAAATCTCATTGCATATCGTACAACATTTACACGGATACCGATATATAAGTGATAGGCCAATATTGGCTAATAATACCTAATAATGATATTGATTACATAATACACAAAAGTTGTCTTATATCAATATAGATGAATTAAAATGATTTAATAGTTTCTCAGATGATATCTCACTGGGTCATTTGTGTTTTCAGTGTTAAAGAAAGTGCCTGGAAGTTTCACACTTTCTCCTTCTTGTTACCAACTTATTTATGCAAATGTTGAGCAACAGTGGAACTCAAATTACAACCTCAGATCTCCTATAATTTTCTGCTTTTCTGTCATTTTATGCAATTTAGTTTCTTTGAGATTTTGTAGAATTGAACAATTTTCTGAAGTTCAAAAAGCATGAGAAGAAAACCGGCACTTGGTTGTATTTAACATGTGTTCTGATCAGATCACATGAATTCCTGCAGATATGGTCCATGTCCATATGCCATAACCATTTTAGTCATAGTGTTATAGTGTGACTGTGTGTTTCCTTTTGAAAGGGTTGTGTTACGTCACTGTGGCTACAGTATATAGTACGTTTGATGGGATGGTGCTGACTATAATATGGAATACAATAAAACACTAAAGTCTTATTGTACTAACACATTTGCAACCATCACACTTTAAAGTGGAAATGATTTCTGTTTTTTGACCTGACTAGCTGATCAAGGAATGGGTGGATCTTATTATCCCGCTGCAGACCGTCTTGCCCATTGAGTGTGAGAGATGGCTCCGGTGACTATAAACAGGACTTTGATCATGGAATATCTGAGAAGTATATGTAATGTCTCAGCTTTCAGCATTTAACTTTTATTACTCCACTGTATAAAATGTGACAGTTTATTCAGTGTAAATGATATCATGTTCTGGGGAAAAGGGACACGGTGCACGAGACTCAAATATGACTTTTAGATCATATTAGATTGCACCCCATTTTTATAGATGATTTCTCTGGAATCTGTCTTTCGTTGTGGGCCTGTTCTGTTTCACATAAGAGGGAGCAAACATAAATCAGATATATTGAACTTATAATTACACAGACACAGGAGGGACCCAAAAGCACGGCACAGAGAGGGATGTGTGGTAAGATAAGAGTTTTTATTGTAAGGGAGGCTCTGGATGAGAGGCTGATGGCAGGGAATGGGGATCAGGCAACAGCAGGGTTCAATGAAGCTAATGGAGGAGTGTGGCTGGTGTGAGCATGAGGGAATGAGAGGCAGGGTTGCATGTGCAGATATCTTACAGGCTAGGAAGTTGTTGACAGGCATGCGGACAAGCAGGGGGACAGGCAGGCGAGTAGTGGTCCTGGGACACACAAGAAATAAGTTAGCATGCGAGATACAAGGAAACTGAATCACAAGGAATCTAAAAATGAGTTGGCCTTGAGTCATAGCTACCATTATGGTTGATACAACAATCTGTGGTGATTGTGGGTGATGAGTCGAGGTAGATATATACTGCAAGTTGATGAACTGATTGGAGGCAATTGATGTAGGAGAACAAGGAAGGGGAACCACACCCACGCCAATACACACACTAACTAAACTTCAATACAGAGAGAGGGACAGGGGAGCAGTGGGAGCACAGGGAATGGGAAACACAAGGAAACACAAGGAAATGTCCTGGTACAATAACACTTAAAGTATATATATATATAGTGTAGCCTCTTGTGCAACAGATTAAGGAAACAATGAGTTCTGCAGCCTTTAAAGTTAAACCTGCCAAACCGAAAGTGTTTGTTAGAAGGCAAAAGATAATACTGTTAAAAATAGACTTTACAATATAAAGTAGCCCAATACAACACCACAAACTGACAATAAAGTTGAGCAAACAACATTTTGACAGCATTTCTCACGGAATGAGTTTTATTACAAAACATACTATAGTTTTTACATCAGACTCCCCTTTTTTGTCCTCAGTGTATGCCAGCTCAGGGCACCAACTCAATTGGATTTTTTTTATTTTATTGTATGTGGTGCATTTTTGAGCAGAAGCATGGGTACAAAGGTTGTGAAAGGATTGTTTTGGGAGGACTACACATTAGGTGTGACAGTGGCTTGCATCAATCATGGCCTATAATCATCTTTCAAGGTAATGCTCTCCTGTATACACACTCCTGTTACTGTATGGTGTGAATACTGTGTACAGTATGACACCCCAAGTGTGCCAATGAGGGAGAATATGGTCTCCTTTTGTGTTAAATAAAAATGGTTCTGGGAAAATTGAGAACACAATAGTATGCTCTCCTTTTGTAACAATTCAAGTCGACAAGCCACACGTACATGCAGTAGTGTAACACAGTGCTTCAGCTTCTGTCACAGCCTATTGTATGCAGAATCAGTGCATAGTACTACTGTTGCAATATACATGGAGTTGTGTGAACTGCTATGTGAGCCATGATATGTGTGTTGTATCCATAGGTTCCCCTGCATGTCAGTAATGTTGCGGCTCCTGTATTCAGATGATTATCATGGTGGCTTTTTGCATCATACTGTGTAGAGTAGTGTGGCACTTTTGGTGAGCTCAAAATCACATACATATTTTTCTGTCTTTATGAAGTCTTTTGATCTTTGTCTGTACATATATACATAACTTTTAAAGGAAAACAAATACTATAATATTCTTCAATTTAAATGTTGCAGATGAAAGAGCTATACCTGCACCACCACCCACAGATAGCCAAAGATAATTAGTCAAACTAGTAATTCGTGACATCAAAATTACAGTTATGCCTCTCTCTGTACCTCCCTCTCACTTTACTGCAATAACTATCATTGTGAGTCACTAAGATGTGAACTGTACAAAGGCAGGAAAACAACATGTTCCTGCCTGGTACAAATATCTCTTTTGCTGGTATTAAGTCATACCATGTACCATCTAACCTGTGGAATTAATATTATATTAATACTAACCACTAATTTTGGTATTAACTAACATAATTCTTGATCAGATTCTCATCTTGTCTGTGATGTTATTCAAGGTAAGGCCTCAAACATCTTTGGATTCAGAAGTGCTCTCAGTAGTTACAACCCAAATATTTTTTGAGTTGGAATAAGGCAAAAAAAAAGAAAATAAATCAATGGCACATTTCCTATTCTGCCACTTTTGTTGGCACAACTTCGGGGGCGCCCCCTCCTGTCCTGTCTTGTCTTCTAAATGCTTGTTGGTACAATAAAAAAGATGCTGAAAGATTAATTGTACACAAGGGAGGCTCATTGGCAAGGCAGGGCCAGCTCTCTTCGTGCCTCATGCCAATGCTCTAATCAAAAGCACCTTTGTGAGTCACCACAGAGCCTGGTGCTTTTTGGATTGAGACCATCCCATGGCAATAGAAACCCCTTAAACCTGATCCTCTCTGTTCTAGATTCTTTTTTTTTTGCCACTTCAGCGGTGACATGCTGTTTTGAAACTCGGCTCTTCCTTTCATCATTGTTCAATTATAAGTTAGGGAAGAGGTCAGCAATAAGTGATACATCCACTTGCTGCTAAACATGTCTGGAACAAATTTCTACAGCTTTGTTTTGCCCCCTTTTTTGTCCCACATATGATGAACGACAGAATGATGATGAATTGGACTGGCTCCACTAATCTTCCATTCATCAAGCTGTTATGGAAAATAGTGCAGAATCCAAAGTTAAAATGACTCTAAACCATGACTGATTCATGAAGCATTTTCATATTGCCAGAATGAGTGGATCCCTAAATTAAAAGCATAATCTCCAAGTGGCCCTAATCCTTCATACTGACCCTAAATTAGACAGATTTTGTTAATAAAATGAAGAAACCACATTTTCCCATAATGCTATTACGCTAAAATGCATTAGCAAACTTTTAGTAGTTGACTTAATTACGCATTTAATGCAAAATCCACAGCAACAATTTAATATTACATAAGTCACGGGGTGTGTTTATCCAGTAAATACCTGGTCTAAATTCAACTTTGTGGTAAAAACTTGTCGTTACTCCTCTATATTAACCTGCCAACACACTGAACACCAAGGAAAACATTTCTCTGTGCTGCCAAATGTTCTGTTTTAATGTTGTATTTAAAGATTCCAGATGGACATAAAAATATATTGGATATAGTTGTATTTCAGTAACTGGATCATTTGGAGCCACACAACATTGAAGGCTGCATTTTCCCTGGCCACTCTATACCATCAGTGAAATATAGGCTTCTGTCTCATGGCTCATTTGCTTTTCACTTTCACTCTGATTTATATTCATGCCATGTGATGGGGAACTGAACATGTGTTTAAGTCATATATCTGCAACTTTTTGACGGTTGACTGCCCCTGACAAGTTACTTGAGGGGTGTATTCATCCATTCATCAAGGCTGTTTAAACATGACCTTCAACATGAGTTTTTTTTAGTGCGTTTTCAGTTGATGTGTGCATGCTTTCTTTGACTTGCCCAGCCTGAAATGGATGTCCTCGTATGACCTCTAAAAATAAATCCATCATGTGTTATCATCATTTTATCTTCAGGTTTCTGTATAATAAGTTTTGTAACAGACATGCCTCGAATACCTTATTCACAAAAGGAAACGTTTTCGTGTCGTAGTGGGTCTTTGTGTTTATGTATATGTGTTTGATAAAGAGAGATAAACAGGAAAAAGTGTTTCAGTTCGATGAGTGACACGTGTTTATTTACCCAGTGTGAGGCTGCAAGTAGATCCTTTACTGAATTATTCCCCTGCTTGCACCTCCTGTGACCTCTGACCTCAGAGACAGGAGACAAGGTTTGATAACTGTGACACTCCAAAGAGTAGGTGACAGTTTATTTAACCTTTTAGTGTCAAAAAATGGGGTTTGGTGTGGATGTTTGATAGGTGTGATATTTTCATCTTGTCATTACAGTTGACACTGTCTGACCATGGAATGAATGAATTTCCCAAGAGATCAACTTCAGTTTATGTTAATCTATCTCCTGTTATTCATCATAGTCACAATGCTTTCCCAATTTCCTGCTGTTATTTCTATTTATACAAAAGCTACTCTAAGCATTTCATGTTTATAGAAGAAGAGAGAAGTATATTTACTTTTATCCACTAACTGCATAATAGGCTAAAATGGCGGTTTGGTTACTTTGGTGGTCTTGACCTCCAAATTGTTTGGAAAAAATGTAGTGAAAGTTTGAATAGTGTATTGACCCATTTTAATTCATACGTAAACATCCTGGTATGAGTGATTGGGTTTTGTGTGTTGATAATGTGGAGGATATTTCTATGTACTTTAGATATGTGTATATGCCCTGAACAGGCATATCTGAAATGTACCTGAAAAGGTTTGATCCCAATTAGACAAATAAGTTGTAGTGGAGATTGAAAGCATTCTCAATTCAAAGTCTTTTGGCTATACCTCAGCTGACATTGCAGACCTGGACCCCATAACCCTCAACTGTTTCCTCTTGGCGGGTCAGGACACATTTCTACCTCAAATGGTCTACCCTGATTCTGAAAAGCTGACCATAGCCACCACTTTCTGAATCTCTTTCTCAAACAATTATCTACCAAGTCTACAGGCCAGACAGAAATGGAGAACCAAAGTTAAGGCCATAAAAGTTCAGTAACAATATTCATCACTGACTTGGCCCATTGGACAAGTGACCCAGGTCTTCCCAGGCCTTGACATGTGCAGGTCAAGGACAGGACTTATACAAGACCTGTAACCAAACTCATGCCTGCCTGCCCTATCAAATTAAAGACATTGGGCATTATCTCATAATAGCCTTGGCTGTAAAAGAGACCACAAGATGATACTAGAAAGTGCAGCTTTAATTTCTGTTAATTAAGAGTGTGTTTGCAAACTGTTGGCAGAAGAAAGTAACATTTGACAGCTTGGTTTTGGGACTTCAGTTGCCTTATTTTATTGGTGTGCTGTCCATTTTGTGCGTACAAGACAGTAAAAGATGAAGGTCTTTCTGTTTTTTTCTGTTTAAGGAGTGGAGTTATTAACTCTCAAGACATTGCTGTATGATTTTAAGTGTTTTGAATCACAGAGTTTCTGTAACGGTTTCAAAGATAGTTTTTTGTTCAGTGTTGTGTAGCAGTGGACCACATTAGGATTGATTTTTGAGGAATTGCTATGATTGTACTTAACTACTGTGACACATAGGTAATGATGAAATACAGAGTTATATGACATATGGGTAAGGTGTAATTAGTGAAGTTAAATATAATACTCTCGCTAAATCTACCTCTGGTATTTAATATCCCAATTCCTCTTCATGCTGTATTTATAGGTCATTTTCCTTGTTTTATATTTGGTGTAGTTTGGTTGAATTATTCCTTGCACTAAGCTAAATTTCAACACTTTGACTGGTCAGTTGATTTTGTGATCATAATTTCCTCCATATCATATGCCCAAGCATATTATTATTCACTGTTTCATACTCACATCATTTATATTTGTTTCATAACTACACATAAACCCACCTGTCCTTACATGCCTTTTAAATGGGGCAACAATAAAGGAGCAGTACGTGTAGAAATGAGGACATCTGTGATTTAACCCTTCTACTAAGAAACTGACTGTGCCAGTTCTAATTGGACACCCCGGAAGTGAGTCAACCCTCCGCATAAGCATAGATTGTATCGTAGAGCTATTTTCATTTGTCAGTCAAGCCGGATTTATGGGTCATTACAGCAATGTCACAAACAGAGCAAGTTCAGGAGTGTAGGCAGACATTTAACTGATTATGACCTCACTGGACCAGAATGTCTGAGGCGGTCATCACAGCCAAGTCATCCCAACCATGAAGAAGATGATAAAGATTCTGCTGGTGCAGCATGTCCATCGAGATCAACTTCATTAGTACGCCAAGCCTCTAATCATGGTTGCATGGTCAAAGACGGATTGAATATCAGCCAAGGCTCTGGCAGCAGGATCAAGTAGCCCCATAATATATGCTTTCAGTGTATTGAGAAATGAGAGAGAAGAATGCAGAACTTAGGAGGGAGCTACAGCAACTCAAGTTGGAATTAAAGGGCTCTCCGGAGTCATTACACAGGTGGCCTGAACAGTAGCAGAAGGGATTTGACAGAACTGTCTTTATACAGAGAGACATTTCCCCACCTGAAGCATATCAAAGAGACAGACATACACACTGCCCTGTTCATGCCCACAAGTGACCATCAGAGAGGCAAAGTGATCCCTATAGTACATCCTTCCACCACATGCCATCCAGAGATTACTTACCAGACCAATCCCATTCAGCACCCAGAAACCCATATTCATGTTCAACCTAGCAAGGGCAAAAAATGTCACCATAAACTTCCCTCATTATAGATGTTGGTTGGGCTTTGGCAATTTTGTGTGCAACGCTGTAGACAACAAGCAAAAGTGAGAGTGAGGGTAAAAAATCAATGCAGTATGCAGAGGCAACTCCTTGGGTATTGTTGAACATCAGAAGTTGCCCATGGTGTTGCTTTGTCTATCACTATCCTTGTCAACATTCATGATGATGGTCTGAAGACAACACCATATAATAGAAAATAATGCAATGTCTACTTGAGAACATACATTGGGGTATTTTTTGGCTAGGAGTTCAGGTTAAATGTAGGGAAAAAATATACCATATAATGTATCTGTGCAACAATGAATGGCCATATAATAAATGCTACAGTGTTATCTTCTTTCTCATTATTAACCAAAAAGTGATCCAAAACATTATAGATATGAAACAACAACTGCTATTGATTGAAACATTTCTACTTTAGTGTTTGAGTTTAAAAAGGTACTTATTAAAAAGATGATTGAAATTGGTCTAAAATTGCTGGGTGTTACAATATCTAGGTTATCTATCTTTAAATCAATAGGGAAGACACCAAGCTGTATAGAGAGTGATTTACTATGGCAAATATGTCTTCAGATATGGAATTAAAAATAGTTTAAAAAAGGGAGGTAGGAATTGGGTCAAGGGGACATGTTGAGGGCCTCAGTTCTGTTACTATTTTCTGGAGAGTTTCAGCATCAACCAGGTCAAAATGTTCCAGCCTAACATCAGTCTGTACAGAGAATATAGGTAAAAGTTGTGTGCTTGTTCTCTTAGCAGATACTAGATTCAATGTTGATTATTTTCTCCTAAAGTAGGCAGTAAACTCTTCACATGTAAAACCTGGGAGCTTGGTAATGTAGTTAGTTTTGGGATTTACCAAATAATCTACTGGGATTTTAAATGTTAATGTCAATCAGGTTTGATAAATTTGCTTGCCATGATGTTCGAATTGCCGTATTGTAACTTTTAAGTTTTTCGATGAGTACCTCTATCACAAATTTTTCTTTTTACCATCTGTGCTCAGCAGTTCTGCAATCTCAGTGTCGTGTGTCATGGTTTGACATGGGCTGCAACTAACGACTGTTTTGTTTTGATAGTTGACTAGTCATTGATTAACAAAACGATTAATTGATCGGTCAGATAACTACAGCACCACATTTATATCAGGGGTTTCCTTCTAAATTTTTTAGACAAAGGTGGTAAATGCTTGGCAAGTCTTGTCTCCTATTGAGAGTTGTTGGAGGTGTTGAGGTGAGAAAGACTGAGCACTGAGGTATTTCATCTCATAGTTGGTTTAAGTTGTTTAACGCAGTAGTGTATTAGGAATTGGTTACTGCTGGAGTATATCGTTCCGCAAACATTAGTCTCTTAGTGATGGCGTATGAAGCTCACAATACGGGTTACATTCATCTCGCAAAGATAATTATGTAGTCATTAAATCAAAAACTGCTTGCAACTGCTGCCATTCTTGAAACGAACTACAAAATAACTCTAGCTTGTGCCACTGTAGATGCGCTGACCGTGTGCTCCTACCGAGATGTCTGACAGGCAGCATTTGGGTTATATAGACAGAGGAAACCCTGTATATTAATTTTAATAGCCAAGACTGTCTGTGCAGAGCTGGCTAGGAACTATTTTGCTTTGTTTTGTTTACCTGTTGCTTCCTGGTTGCTATTGCACACGTACAATCCTGGGCAGAGATATGAAGGAAGTGTGATGTGTCACTCCTTAGCTACTCAGCTCAGGACAATGTTAGTTTAGCTCCACAACATGGAAAAACACACACAATGACATAATCGACTATTAAATTCATTGGCAACAAATTCTATCGTCGATTTTTATCAACCATGTTGATTAATAGTTACACCCCTACTTTTGGGGTAAGGCAGCTTTTTTCAACAAGACTTTCTGCAGTACTTTGCAGAGAATGATAAAAAAAAATCAGACAGTGGTAGTCTGACAGAGCCAGATGAGTGATAGAAGACAAATTAATATTAAGAGAAAATTAAAAGTAACACATTTCACCAATTCTAAAAGCTCTCTGGCTCTGGTATCTGCCTGATTCTCAATATGCAGGCGATGGTAAAATCACCAATTAAAATGCGGGTGTCATAAATCATGTGAATGACAGATAATAGGTCTGAGAAATCCATTAAAAAAAGGAGACAGATAATTTAGGAGATCTATACACCATCACTGCAAGCAAGCGAGGCTGAGAATTTAAAAAAGTAGCATTTATTCAAAATGCCTAGGTCCACATCCTTGCCCTTCAGTGTCTCTCTGTTGATTGCAGCTGTCCCTCCCTCTCTGGACGAAAGGTGTTGTGTTTACCGATGTTTCCACATTCTGTGTTATGTAATGCTGCTATAATTGATATTATTAATAACACCTCTGCTTTTCCTGAAGTAACAAGTCAAAATGCAGCTAGCAATTATCATTTTACCCGAATGGTATGTGGCTTAAGTATAGAATCCAGATGACATTACTCTCTGTGGTTATGTAAAGGGAACAAAAATAAGCACCGTTTGAATCCTGTGTGAACAACTTTGACCTTGATTTAAATAACAGTAAAATTCATGTGAAGGTAAGCTTAAAATTACATCAGTTGTGTCAATTTAAGATTACATCAGTTACATCAGGGATCATTTATGTTCTTAACTTTATCTCCTGTTTAAATTATGATGCCAGGATGTGTAAAACTGAAGATAAATACTTTATTATAAGGCTCCTCTAGTTTCCAATAAATTCCCTACAATGTAACAAGTATTTCACTTTTATTTCTTAAGAGTTAGAAAAGACTGTTATTTGGTAAGGCTTACTAATACTGAATTCATATTATTGAGATTGTAGAGCGAAAATAAAGAGCCTTTTTGTTAGTGTACAGCAGGTCAGCTGAATATGCAAAAAAGAAAATTTAAAAAATGAAATTTGTCTGTGGACAAGAATGTGATTAAACATAATGATGTTGTGCTAACAGTCCAATAATACATGATTGTTTATTTGGGTTTCAGTGGGACAGTTATTTTAAGGAAATTAAATCCTCATAAATTCAACAGAACTACAGCAACTACAGCTTTGGGACCCTCCTTGGTATAAATCTGTGAACAATTCCTTTGCGTGATTTGAAATGGTTAAGTCACACATGCCTGTAGGGTGTTGCTGGCAGGTGTGTTATGCACATAGGGGGCTCTTTTATTTCAGTGCTGGCTCACAGATTGCTTGGCATTTGCTGAAATGATGCAGTGTGCTTGACCCATGAACCTCTTCCCTCCTCCTCCATTTTCCTTCTATCTAAACACCACTGGAGGGCGGTAACAGTGACCTCTCTGCCCCCACACTGAGCTTGTTTGACACACGCATTCACATATTTTGAGAGATGCCGTTTAACATGCAAATCAGGTGAACCCAGAGCATGCATGCTGAATAGACTGGCTTATACTCCGCTCACTCAGAGAACAGTTTTCAGGTTTACAATTGGGGCTACAAATGGGACATCAGTGAACTGTGCGAATGTCCTCATTGTGGGTGTGAGGACACTTGATTAAGTTAAGGTGAGCTCCCTTTTAAGACCTGTATTATTCCTTTCAGATAGAATACAAAATGGTAGTCACAGCAGGTCTACAGGGTGGCACTGCTTTCTGCCTGAACTGTGTGAAAGTTCTGTACTGAGGATTTTCACAGACGCTTTTCCACAAGTATTGTTCCTCTTTTAGACATTGTGGTCAGGAGTGATGTCCCATGTTTCTGACTGACCACAGTGAGCTCACTGACTGAATCCTCGGCTGTGAGAGTGCCGCTTGGACTGCTGGTTCAAGTTCTGCCTGATACAGCTCATATGGGATGAGATCTGCCTGCCACTGTCTGGCTTTTGTTAGTGTCTTGATGCAGTACAGCAGGGGGATGCTGTATGCTGCTGCTGTATTACCCTTGGTAAAGAGTTTCTTCCCTGGAAGATGTAATTGTAAATAGTGTTATATAGCACTCAAGAATCCAGATTGACTGCAGCTCTGTGTATTTGAATTCCTAGTTGTTGGGGATTGCCAGTAAGCATGAAATTGGCTCTGGGGCAGACAGGCCTGTCTAATTGTATATCAGAGCTATTTGATATCCAATTATAACCGTGAAGCTTGAGAAGACATAACAATTACAGGCGTGTGTGCAGTCATTTTGTGTTTTTTATAGCTAGATGGTGTCATATAAGGCTCACATAAGGCTCCTCTTAATACGTAAGTTGTCTCACAGAAGTTTCCTTGGTTATTACACATAGAACACACATTGATTTTCCCCAAGAAATAAGTTTATACAAACAAAGTTAGCTCACTCTGTTCAAATCCAAAGCAAATCCAGCTATGGCAAGGCAATCGGTTTGGAAATATGTCTCATGACGGAATAAAGCGTTTTTACCATTATATAAGGAATGTATAATGTTTAGATAGGTTTTCACTAACTTCTGTTTTACAATCAAGCCGTGATAACTCCATAAACAATCATAAACCGTGTCATGAAAGACGCAGTACTTTGCTGAATTGTGTCCAGGTTTTGCACAATAGTTCCCCTGTCAAACACAGTTTCCACTGCTGACTGAGTTTAGTTCTGATGATTGGGTTTGTGGTAGAGTCCAGCTGCTGTTAGTCACAGCTCTGCTGTGTTTCTGACTGAAGACTGTGCTTTAGGCCACACTGACGTTCGTTTCTTTTCAACAACTGGCCTGTCCCTCCTTGGTGATTAGTGTTCTGTAATCATTTCTTAAGGGAGTACTTGACTAAAGACTTGGCTTGGCTCAACATAACTGTTAATGTGTATACATGCTCCCATTTTCTGCCTAGTCTAACTATTTAATATGCATGTAATGTTATTTGGCTGCTGCAAATGTGCAGTGCTTTCAAACTCATGTGTCTCTTTATGGATGTAAGCCGTGTATCTTCACGGAGTGAACACTGAAGTGTCATCAGTTTGAGTCATTGTAGCAGTAATTAATTAAATTAATTTTCTATTCTTCTAACCCTAACACAACTTCACATCTGTCTCCTTATGCCACATCTACAAAATCTTTCAAAAGCCTTGCATGTCCAATAAAACCCTAATTCAACCTGTGGATCAATCTTCGGAAGAAAAAAAAAAGAATGAAAAGAATATATTAATCATTTGACTTTAAGTCACCTTGGATACATTAAAAATATATATATCTGTAGGATTGGGACAATTGGACTGAGAATATTTTTAAAATGTACTGTTCTGGTATATGATTATTATTATTATCATAATGATTATATGATAATTATTATTTTTCATTATCCTGAGCACTTCTTTTTGAAACAATGTATTTTACATATACCCAGATATTTTATATCTATAATAAGCTATACTTGACTGATATGGGCTCTTTCTATACAGTACCTAACCTGTATATCAGTCAGCTTGCGGACTAGATAATTTCTGCAACAAACAAACTGCAGCTGCTGTTTATTAACTATCTTTCATGAATGTTTCTTATTTTTCAGTTTTATTTTATCCAACATGTTCTTCTCATTAGGGATCATTTCTGTTTCAAGTTAACTGATTTTTTGTGGATTAACCCTCAGATGTCTTTTGTGATTAATAGGGAAAATATGCAGGCCAATAATATGGTTCAGTATAATATGGTTCAGTAGAGATTTTGAATTTCATCTCCTATATGTATTTTATGACATACTGTAGATTTTTATTAGCCTTCTACATTACCTTGTAAGGCGGCTGGATATCTCAGATCAAAAGGATCAAGTGAGAATCCATCTTGTCAGGCTTCAAGTGCTTGTGTCTAAACCACTGGTGGTTGGCATCACAAATCCAGCAAGTAAGGCAGTGATAGACGGTGATAGATACATGGTTCGTCCAATCACTTATTTTTTTTAAGTAGGCCTTTTTTACACGAATGACTTCTTATATTGTTCTCGGTAACAAACCTTATGGCATGCCAGGTTACCTTCTACATATGGACATTTTGAGAAGATCCATTTCACAATATTTAAAAACAATAAATCACTCAAAAATGTTTTTTTGGGTCTAATATAATCACATCTATGTCTAATTTTGTCCCCTGCATAACACAAAGGAAGCAATGTCTTCTACTTTTTTCAATAGATCAAGGCAATGACTTTAAACACATTTGTGAACAATTCTGTTGAGTCATGACATCAGTGAGCCATCAAGTTGTGTTTGTGCATGACATTAATATAGCACAAGCTGATAATAATCCCATATTAATAACAAAGTTGGTGACAGAATCAGACACACATTCAAAAGAAGGGAAAACAGTTTTTTCTCTTGTACCTGTGAAGTTTTATCTATCTATTATTCCATGTTAACTGATGCACTAGTTCAACATGTACACTATATTAATTACTTAATTTTCATGTAATCAGTATAGTAACAGCTAGAAATCATTCTTCTGTTTCATAGATTGTAAAAACAACTAATGTACTAACAATTAATTTATTGTATGTACTACTCCATGCAGATATCTACAGTTGACAGTAAGTGGTTTAAGAGCTGTGTGTGATCAGTAACAGCTGTGTGCTGCACTACCTTGAACAAATGTCAGGTCTTGAAGACCTTGATAGTATCGTGTAGAGTCACAGCAGGCCAATGAAATGCTGAGTGACGTACTAGTATGACAGAGGGCTTTTACAGTGAAAAATTCAGATGGACTAACCAAGTCACTTCAGCCTCCCTCGAGGTTGATAGGTCTGTTGTTTCTTAACTCAGGTCACGAGTGGCTTGGGGCATCAATTAGTCAATCCTCTCCAACAGCCTGACCTGCTGTGACCCCATCTCATGTTTTTCTTTTCTTTTTCTTTTTCTCTCCTGTTTTAGACAAGCCCTGCATTTTGATGAAATAAACCTTATGTTCTAAAATACAAGTGCAGTTGCTTAAGTTACTGTTTCACTGGTTGTACTCACGGCATCACCATCAATTCTTTATGGGAAGAAAGTTACCAATAATTGATGTAAGTTGTATGTTGCTCATGTGAGTGCTTAAATCTGACAAATCCATTGAATGATTGATGACCACCACATTTGTGTTGGTATTCATCCAAAGCTTTGTGTGTGTCCAATCCCTTTCTTTTGGTGATGTCTGTGGGTCATTAAAATGGAATGCCTTGCTTGGAAAAAAAAGCTCATTGCTGCTAAATCAGTGTTTTGTGCTTCATTTAAAGCTTTCCATCTTGTACAAAACAACACACACTCAGATTGATGTTGTTAAAAAGGGGCACTACCTAAAGAATAAAATTAGCTGTGTGTGTCCATAATCGCAACTATCACATTTATGACTGTGATTAATCTCATCGCATACCCCATACAGTAGCTCATCATGTGATCATCTGATCAGGATGCTTGCCTGGTGGAATATAAATAGAGTTTTATCTCCCCTGATTCAGTTTTCCTGTTTGGAATGTGGACTGCTCCCGAGGGCAGAAGGGTTGTCTGGCTCAGGCTGTCCGCACTGCAGTACTTTCTCAGGGTACAATTTCAGTCCTAATAACCTCAGACGTGTAGGCCAGGGGGCATAGAGGGATTCAGGCAGGCAGGGATGCAGATAGCGCAGTAGATGGGAGAAAAATAAACACATCGGCTAGGTAAGCAGTGGGGAAAGAGAGATTTGCAGGCAAGCAGATGCTCATTTTGTTGAATCTGTTGTGACCCCAAGACTGCATTTCACAATGAAAGGCCTTAGAACATATTTACTGTAACTTTCTGTGCTCTGCTTATAGTCAGCTGAAGGAAGGAAATGGAATTGTGGTTAAAAGGAAGACACTACAGTACAGTATTTTTCTGTGGTTACTGTTTTTCTGTAGATATTGCAGTTATATATGTGTTAAAGCTACAAGTAGTGATTGTTTTTTATCATCTATTACTCTGCCAATTGTTTTCTTGATTAAAATCAATTAATCATTTTGTCCAATTAACAGTCCAAACCCAAACATCTTCAGTTTACTATCAAATAAGACAAAAGGAAGGCAGCAAATACTCACACTGGAGTTGTTGATTATTTTCCTGTTGTTTGACTATGAACTGACTAATAATTTCTGCTGTGTATTGCACATGTTCAACACATAATTCAAATGAATATATCAGCTATAAAACAATTAGATAATAAACCTACATGGCACTGAGGTTTCTTATTATTTAAGTTTTAGGTTCTTCTCATCTATTTGTAGGCGTGTTTGGACTGACAGTCACTTGTTCATTCAGTAAATAGTCACAACCTCAAAATGAAAAGAAACTGGGGGGTAAAAAATACTGATATGGAGTGGCATCTTCTTTTCAGTACTTTGTGTTGCCTAAGCCATGTGAAATCTCTTGGCAGATTCCAGTGTCACAGAGAAATAGAGAAATAAAAGACTTGATGGGCAAAGCCTAAAAAAGAGGCAGTCCCCTGGGATCTAGAGAAGGAAGAAAGGAGAGGCAAGGAGGGAGAGGCAGCACTAAAAATACACTGAAAGAGCTTCTCACGCTCCTGTCTCTATCACAAGCAGCTGAAACCTCAGTGGGACATCCCACGAACCTGCCTACTCTACCCATTTACAGGAAGAGCTCATAGGGAAACGCTCAGAGTGCTGATAGTATCATGAAATCAATCCAACTTAACACGCATCTCTGTGTCAAACTGTTATGACAGCTGTTACTTGAAATATTCAGCAATAGTTATTAAAGGTGCAGCTGAAAGTGAGGCATTAATATGGATAGTTTAATTATAGGAAGCTTTGACATGACTCACAGTGTACCATGTGTTGAGATGCTCTGCAGACAAAATGTCAAGATCACTCTTAACACATTACACATGAATGCCAAACTTCCATCAAGTGAAAATTTACAGTGCATGACCCTAAGGGCAAGTTTTCTCCTTGTTCTTGTTATTATCTGAAGTGATTGCTTCAGAAGTATGACTCAAGACATATTTTCCTTTGATGTTCAATCCTCAATGTTGGATATCCATGATAGTGTTTTAATTCAACAGCAAGGCTGACTTTAAAAAAAAAGAAAAGATCAGTGTGGTGGCAAGTTTCTTCACTCAAGCAGTAATTCAGATCTTGGATCAGTTTTCCCTGCAACCCTTAATGAATCAGCTAATAGATTCTACATTAGATGTTTGCCTCAGAGGTCGACTAAGTGCTGGCTCCAAAAACAAAAGCAGTGGAGTGTTCTCTGAGAAAAAGAAAACAGTTTTATCGCTGATGGAAGATTAAAAATGTAGAAGGGAAATGTCAGTTCCTGGCCTTTTTACTTGTACCCCACAAGTATATTGTTTTGAAGCCACAACAACAAAAAAATAAACCTAATGACTTGTTGACTTTGCATTTGGCTGACGTGAGGGGAAAACTGAGTAAATAAATGCCACGTCTCCAACTAATGTTTGCTCTTTTTTTCTCCATTTTTTCCTCTCATCATATGTTTCCCCTCCTGCCTCTATTCTGCTTCCTCTTTATTTATTTTTTGACCTTCCATAATTTCTTCCAGTCATGTGTCTTATAGCCGAACCAGACATTAAAATGTGAAATGAAGCTCTGGCTTTGTAGTGGCACACCTGCCTGACCAGAAATTCAATGAGTATGGCAAGTGGAAAGCTGCAGGTTGTAGACACACTCTGCAGCTTCAGAGGCCACTGGCTCTGGTTTTGGATGACTTTACATTGTGTGGAAGAGACAGCTCCACAAGAAAACAGACTGGGTGGCTGTCTGGTGCAGAGCCTGTCATAGCAGACGGTGGCCTGTGGTCTGTGGTTTAGTGTGAGCTCATAGGACCCGATTCTGGTCTCGCCTGCATTGTCAACCTGCGCTCATATTAGGTCACCTAATGCATTAAACACATTGTCATTTACTCATCTTAACATGCTTAAAAGCATGCCTAAAATTGTTGTCTGTGACTATGATTACCAGGCAGTTGGACTATTTGATCTTGTGACAGTCAGTTATTTCGATAGTGGTCATAAATAGCATCTGTGGGATGCTTGGGAAGTGCTATGGCACAGACTATATTTTTCCTCTCTGTTTGGTGCTTACTGTCATCTCCAATGGCTCAGATTTGCCTTCATGCTAAATTTGTGGTCAGTAGTAATGGCCCTGCCTTATGAAGAAGGAGGCTGTGTATGGTCATGGGCTTTATAGGTCATTTCTGTATATTATTGTAGAATTGTGTTTAATATAGATGTTTAATTGGGAATTAAAGTGAACGCATTCCCACACAAATATTCGTGTCAACCAACAGCTGTACTACAGTCAGGACTGCTGTTGTGTTGTATAGTCATTCATAAACTTGCATAAGTGTGTACCACTGTCACATAGCTCTGCCATTTCTCCAAACATCTACCTTTTAACACCCCTGATTTTTAGCTGTGTGCGCCATTATCACTCAGTGAATTTTTCCAATTGGACGTTGATTTAATCAAAGGAGTCATTCTAAGTCCCTGTTTTTCTTCCTCTGTTTGACAGGCTGTCACAGACGAGCTGGAGAACCCACTGCCTCTGTTTCCAACCACATCTGAGCTGGTGAGAAATTACGCCATGTTCCACTCCGCCTGGTTTTTAGTTCCCTTGGATGGCCTAATTCTGTCTTTATCCTATCAAACTCCAATCACTGCTAAGTATTTGTTTGTTTGCAAAAGGATTCTCTCACTTTGCGTGGATGAACCTTTTTCCTTCTGGTCGCTTAATTTAACACGAATATGGTTGAAGTCTGAAATTTCAGGAAATGAGGACATAACGAAGGAATAAGGCCGAAACAGCCAAGTCCAACGGCTCAGTTCTCTTGTCGTAGGAAGTTGAGGGTATTTCCCAGTTTGCCTTGGGCTGTTGTAACAGAATAGACAATTGACCTTCCAGGAAACATGCTCCTGGGAATAAATTACAGATTGTCCGGGGTTGACTTGTTGTTCTGGTATGGGTGTACTTCCTGTCCGCCTACCTCCAAACCTTGCAGCGGGTGTCTACAGGAAATAGCCCTTCCGCAGACTCACATACATGCTCTTACACAATTTTAGAGACATAACCTCCAGCATTGCCATTACCAGCAAATGGTTAAAGGCATAAATTATTTCCATCATCAGAACTGCAGACACACATGGAAAAGCAGTTAGAAGTCTCCTGTGTGGTCAGTAAGTGTCAGCAAGAATAAATGCCAAGAATCATTTATTATCTACCTATGGTCGTGAAAATGTATATTCTTCTCCAAATTCCCTGATATGATAATGGTGTTTCCAAGCACAGTGTCTCTGCATCAATATTTCAGCTTGCTAATGAATGTTTTATAGTTTATGGACTAAGTGTGAATGCTTTTGTATTCAATGTGCAAATAACATATTGCATAGACTGGCAGTTACATCTGTATGACACAGCTGTTTGAATAAGGGACTGCTTTTATCTAATATCAGGAATCTCTATTTTATATGCAGTACAGTCATGCCATATAAATATGTCTGGCCAGGGATTTGATCATTGTGGAGTTCAGCTGTAGGCTATGTTGTGCTTGCATATTTGACATATATTAGACATATGAGGTTAGCACACATCAGTAGTACAGCTAGAAGACCGCAGGATAGAGAGTGTTTTGATCTAGACAAGCAGTCATTTTATGTGTTGTCCTCTAGCCTTGAACTTTAGTGGATCATTTATAACATTAGTGAGTAAGAATGGCTATTGACTGGCTCAAGGTTTAGGTTCAAGAGCCAGAACACATTCAGACAACAATAGCTACAGGAGTTGGTTTAATTTAATGGCAGTGATGCAAGTAATGAGGAGCCCATTCATAATCAGCGATCAAAGGGAAAATTCCAAGTAGGTGATAGCAAACACAGGGCAACACTTTGCAACGCCTGATCAGAGAGGTATTGATTGTAATTTTTGAGGTTGTAGTGTGTGATGGTGTTTTATTGATTTGTAAGGTGTGCTTTGTTTAGTATTTTTAGGAGCGCTCCAACAATTTTACACATTAAGTTTGGTTCACCCACCATGAGGAGTACCACTCCTCTGGGAAAACAGTCATATAAATGTCCTCTGTGGTTCTCTGATGTTACAGTGATGTCATCAGGGTTAGTTCTGCTCGGCACTGGAAATTTCATATTAATGTCAGAAAGCCTGCATGACATACTGCAGGGATGGAGTTTGAAAGATGTGGTTGTATTCCAGACAGAGGGCTCTGATGAAAATGTTATCATTCTGCATTATGGGAAATGTAGGATAAAGTGTATTTAGAGCTTGAGTGCCCATTACTCTTATGATATGGTCCAGTACAACAAAAAATGTAGTCAGCATTCAGCGTTCATAACTAGAGTAATCTACTGAAACATTTCATTGTGATGTAGAATTTACTGCAACAGTGTCGCATCCCCTTACATTGTACAGGTGCTTTTAGTTTTCTTGTTACTCAACACATAATCAACAATTCAAATATGAAAACTAACCAGGGGAAATGACCTAAGTTGCTAACCTTTTTCATGCCTCAATCCTGGTTGAATGAAACAGGCACCAGGTGCTAGCCAGCACAGTAAGGAAGCAGGCTGCTGCTCTTCATTCTGGGTCACACTTTTCAGGATGAAGTACCTTGTCAGCAGTAAGCAGCTGTGAAGCCTCTGAGGGTCCCTTGCTCCAAAAACTTGGCGTACTTAAATATTCTGCTCAAACACTTTGATTATAATTAGGCTCATTGGCGACTGTAGTTGGTCAGTAGAGCTAGTGGACAGTGAAGTGTGGTAGTGACCTCTGGCAGGAGCTTTGGGTCCTGCAGTCAGTAGCATACCATCTGCCTATATCCAAACATATGTAACCAAATTTAACTTATAGGTTAGGGTTAATTGTGGCATGGTTGCAGAAGTGTTCATAGTTTTGAGCTGTTTCTGAGAGAGCTATTCAAACATACACATCAGTGATCCATACAGCCGGTTAAAACTTCATAAACACCTGCAATTTTAAAATGTTGCACTTTCCTATTTCTATTCAATGGCAGTAACATCTGGGTCCTCAGTCAGCTCTGAACAATAAAGGAAGTCGTCCGTGGAGACTGGTTGGTCTGGACATGCTTTTTATGCTTGGAGAAAGGGAAATTAATAGCCCAGGGTTGTCGCTATAAATCCCTGTGAGGCATAGTAGATGCTTAGCTTCAGAAGAAGTTGTTTTCTTTTTTGTTACGCTTATTCACTTGGCTTTTTAAATTCTGCTCACCGTCTTCTTCTGTAGAGGAGTGCAACAAGGACAAGAGTTAATGGTCTGTTTTTTACATTCTAGTTGAACTCCTTCACTTTGCTGTTTAAATTGGCTCAGTAAGGGAAATCCTTGTTAACTTATTCTGCCAACTCAAAGGTTTACTGCAACTACTTCTTATACTTGAGTTGGAATGTGTAGATGTTCAATTATTTAATATATATTTGTGTACGTGCACAGCTGCGTATATAGCTGGTGTTCACTTTTGTGTATGTGTATTTCTGTAGCAGCTTTAGTGCCTCTGCTCTGCTTGCTGCTCAGGTTGCATTCTGACTTAAGAACTGAGAATGCTGGTTTAATGAGGATCAATTGGATGTATAAAGATGAAGCTTGTAAAATGTGCATGATCAACTGGTAATGGCAAATAATATGCTTTGTAATGAATATATTGAGCCTGATAGCTGATCTTTGGAGCATTCTCCTCGGTTTGTCATTGTTTGCTTTATTTTCATTGTTGCTGAAGGCCGTAGCTGTCTATAAAAGGGCTACCAGAGTGGCATGAATCCCCATCCCACTGCTGGTATTTCCTTTAATCACAATAAATGACTTGTTTTATTTGACATTTTTTTCTCTGAACATTGTTATTATGACATCGGCTGCTTGTAGTCTTTTTAGTCACTGGCACTGGTTAGGACATTCTCTTGCTTTCAGTTTGAAGAGTAAAAGGCTCAGCTGAAGCCATCAAGGGGTTTCAGGCTGTACTGCTCAGTACATACCGTAAACCCTGACTGAGGACAGGGGGGAGTGGGAGAAAGGGAGGATAAAGGAAGTGGAGGTTGAAGGAGAGGGAAAAGGGCACTGTATTTCACAGCCTCAGTTATGATCTTTCTGTAAAAACATCAAGGCTTTGCTTCACAGCGTGGCTCCCCAGCCTCAGTGTTTGATGGCTGTGTTAGCAGACCACAACACAACACCCTTGTTTCTGCAGGGTCAAATGGGTTCAAAGAGAGATCCTGGCTTTTAATCAAATTGTAAGGGATGCTGCTGAACATTGACCAACTGGAACATTGTTGAGCAGATTGACTTTGAATAAAAATGATGCATGTTTATTCTGCTGCAATAACTTTGTATTAATGTCCCTCCAAGTGATATACACTTGAAACAATGTTTTATAAAATGCATTTATGAGACATTGTTTTGGTTTTTCAATTTAGGTAATTTAGCATAATTACCACATTTTTGTATCATTATGAAATGTAGGACTTATTTTGATTCAGAAGTAGAGAAGAGTAAACTTTGTTTGATACCTAAAAAGATGACTTTCCCTAAATAATTCTGCAAAAATTAGTATATATCAAAGTGTGTGGATGTTATGATGATAAACATACCATCCCACTTCTTTGACTGTGTCAGCTTTGGGACACCAAGAACATCAAACTGGGTCAAAGCAAGATTTCTTTGCACAGTTCACTTTTGCCTCATTTTAAAACTTCTCAATGTTTTGTCTGCCCACCTTACTGCATCTTTGAAGTATTTACAGTGGCTCTCTGCCAGCAAAATATCTAGATGATGATATAATATATGAAAGTTATAATTCCATATCTTCAAGCGTGGCTAATGAGCTCTCAGAATGGACACAGATGAGCAGGTATTAATCTCCCACAACTGCTCAGGCTAATTTTGGTCTTATCAAATGACTGATTATCTCTCTCTTCCTATGCAACAGAAATAGTGTACCCTTGAAATGCCCTTCGCTGCATTGATTCCAATTGCAGTGAGTGTTTGTGGTAATGCGGTTCAAAAACCATGTAGAGAGAGATTTAAGATCTAAAACCAGAATGATGAAAGAAACAAAGTATTCGAAAAAGATGAATTGGATGCATTAAAACTGAAAAGTTTAAAAAAGTTTATTATGGTCACTGATGTCTTGTAGATTATTTCAACACTATGCATGCTCGAAAACTTTTCAATTTATTATTGCTTGCTTGAACTCACTGCAGCAGCAGCTAGCCAACATTGTAAAGACTGTCCTTCATTCATTCTGTATTGAATCAACTGAGCCCAAGGTTGCTCCTCATTCAAGCTCTGCCTCTTGAAACATTCTCTCACTGCTTGTGTACCAGTCGTGGTTGTTCAACATTTAGGCTCGGTCTCATGTGAGGACCTGAATAGCATATAAAAGTCCCAGAGTCACTGATGAATGACATTTTAGTGGCTAGAGGAGAGCACTTAACAATACCTATGAACATTTCTCTCCTGCTCACTGTCTGTCTGTATCTCGCCGTGGTAGGGAGAAAGATAAAGACCCAGTGCAAGAGAGCGAGGGAGAACATTAATATTCAAGCTGATTGTGTCAACAGGCCTCGTGTACACTGGCTGTCACTGGCTCCATTGTAAGTTTAGCTAACAATGATCTAATGGCTCTACTGTGTGTCTCAACTTCTGATTAAACCCATTCATCTTGAACCTGCTACATCTCTGTCAAACATATACGATAACATAACATAACATAGGAGAAGAAACTTGATAGACGGGATGTCAACATTGTGGCAATCTGTCCAATCTACAGTATATTATCAAACACTTGAGCTTCATTCAGGCTGACAGCAGTGACTGGGTGCAGTAGAAACCTTCTTCTAATTAGCCCCAAGTTTCATGCTATCCATTTCCCCATTGGTCCACCCATGAGTGACAGTCAAAGAATCAAGGAAATTATCACTCTGAGTCATCCAACAATCACAATAACTTTCCTCAAATCAGCATTACCATTATAACATAATTATGTCCGTATTCTCCAATATTTTTGATAATAATAGGGCTTCAAGCTGAATTGGGGAGACAGCTGTTTGATCAGTTTGACATATTCTGTGACGGCCAATATAGAGGGCCAATCTAAAATGTAATGTAGATATGACTGTTCTAATAATCACAGGTGCTTTGAGTGTAATAACTTTTATTGTACTCTCTATGTGGTTGGTATGATGCGGTGCCTGTATGTCAAGGGGACTTCATGAGTTAATGGGATATAATTAGTGATTGGACTTTAATGTTTAGCCATATTAGCCAGGATGATGATGAAGGAACAGCAGCGCTGATGAAATTTACCTTGCTATGTGCGCCATCTAGTGAGCATTGAGGAATATAACATGATAATTTTTTTTCTTACCAGGTCTAATGGCACATGTACAGTGTGTAATGCTTTCCATCCTGTTGGACAACATTTTTCACAATTACTAGCAGTTTATAGATAGCAGTTTTTCAAATTTCCATGTTGCTGATTGAATAAGCAGCCATTGTTCTGCACTGCACAGGCACAATTTTAAAGGTAAAACAGCTTACACAGTTTGCTAAAGAAACACTTATCTGCGCTCTGAAGAAATTCAATTTAAGATGTTATCCAACCCTTGAGACACTTAAGTTGTTGTTTAAAAATATCTACCAATGCATTCCGCACCAAACCTCTAACTTCATTAAACAGCTGCAGGGAGAGGTTACACTTTGATGCCCCCACTAAATAGAGCAGTTCTAAGTTCTGTCAAGGTTTTGTGGTGGGTCCAACCCACAGAATCAATAGTGTTCAAATTGAAAATTTCTAAAGGTGTCTAAGGAGCGAGACGGAGAAAGATGGAGAGGGGGAGGGAGAAACAAAAAGGGAGGGAGAGAGTAGGAGAGAAAGAGATATTGTTCACGAGTAGATAATTGGAAAGCAGGGAGGCTGAGACTGCAGTTCACATGGTGCTGAAACAAGCCGTTCCCAGCAGCTATTTATCCATATCACCTGAGAAGTGCTAGACCAGTGTCACTGACAATCAATTTTCTGATAAAATTACTTCAAGAACAAATTATCTCTCATTTATGGCCTGCTGTCATGATCCCTGTGTTCTTGTTGACACCACTAGAGGTCAGTGTGACCCTGAAATGTGCAAATGAGTGAGTGAAGATTTCATACTGTTTGGATGGGTAGGAGGGGAGTTTGCAGCATGCTTCATAGTCATGTCTGCAGAAAGACTGCATGGTGCAAAAGCTTTGGGTGTCTTTTTGTTGATTTTTTATTATTTTTTGCTTGAAACACAATCTTTTATTCTTTTTCTCCTCTTGCTCTGTTTCTTTATCTGTCCCTTTCCAATGCATTTCAACCTGGGATGGGTTCAACCTGTTTATGCAATTTGCATAAGCTGGCTTCAGAAATCTGTGCTTACCCTTGTGTATTGCTCAGTCAGACTGAGCTGGCTGTTCAAAAGGAATAGCTAATGACTCCATTGCCCTCGTTGACGCACGTCAGTCTATTTCAGGCTCAACGACTAACACTCTCATACATGGCCAAGTAAGAACTGATGATCTGCGAGCTGGATCGTCCCCACGATGTCATCTAGCCACTTGGTTAGTCAGGAGAGGGTTTTTCAACAGGGCAGGGCACTTTATCCTCATGCCTCGGAAACATCACCGAAGTGTATATTCAACCTCGTGTCACGCTGCTGACAGCCCACCACCGATGGAAGAGACGTACTGGGATATCAAACATGTGATCTGACCTGATGTGGCAGCAATGGCATTTCTTCAACCCCATCCTCCTCCTCTCTGCCCATAACAGGAGCCATTCTTCAGCCCTGTCTCCTTATTGATCCCCATTTGGCCGGGGTTCATTTCTCCCTCTCCGTTACCCACCATCAGTCTCAGTCCGAAGCTCATCCACCACTGACCCCTGCTCTCAGGATGAGAGAAGCCGTAATTGGAGGGGAACAAGGTTGAAGAGGGGGATTTAAGAGTCACGCCATAGAAGGGGTGAGAATGAGTGAGGAAGAGTGGAGATAAAGAGACAGGGGAAGTGTGAGAGAGCGATTGGGCAGCTGGGTGGAGACGATTGGCATTAACTGGGCTGAATGCTTGGGCAGGAAGGGCACTGCCAGCCGCAGAAGCTTGTGGCCGGCATTCACATGACTATCTGTATGCTGGGACGCAGGAGAGTAATAGAATCCCAACGTGATGTGCTGGGATGCTTGCAGAGGGGAGGGGGGGAGGGAGTAAATTTAGCCACAGCCGCAGGCAGGCAGCTCCGCAGGGCTGGGGGGATGTTCGCAGCTCTGGGGCCTTCTCTGGCTACCCCTCTCTGGTCCTCTCTACCCTTCTGGAATAGTCATGGAGGGCAGTGCTGCAATCACAACATGAATCACCTCCTTTCCATACCTTAGCAGGCTGAATGGCCAAATGGTGAGATGTATCGCATTGCAATGTGATGGCAGTGGGGGAAGGGTGGAAGATAAGTCAGCCACACTTTATTTTCAGGTTCTGTTAGGGTAGCATCTGTTGGCTTGCGCAGCTATTTTCAGTTTCAAAGGCAATAGTGCATGTCATGAAGTGATGGTCTATGATCGAATAGATGTTTCATGATTGATACGCAGCTGTTTCTCTGATGTTATTCAGACGGTTTAGCTACAGCAAAGCTATTATTTTGCCTCCTAACACGCGTGGGATTTGGCATCTCTGAATGATAGTGGTTTGTCCTTAAATACATCACACCATTCTCCTTCAGAGTCCTGACTGAGCCCTGCTCCATCTCCCTATCATTTCCTCTACTTAATACCTCCTCAAGCAATGTCAGGTGAAGATCAAAAAAGAGCTTCAGGACTTTGAAGTGCTAATATCCACGTCCATTTAAATATGTTGTTCAATATGTATCTCTTTACAAAACCATTCAACAGTTTGACAGGTAGACTCAGTGTACCTTAGTGATGCAGTAAATGAAAGAAACCTCATAATTAGCTGAGAAATCTTCAAGATTTAGATTTAATTACTTTGTAGATCATGAAGCCCCAGAGATAAAAATAGATCTCTTTGATGGCTCTTATGTTGGCATTTAAACAATTAAACATGTATCATCTCTACCTATTAACTCCGGGAAAAGAAGATCCTTCTGTCAAAATTATAATACCTGACCATGATATTATCAGATCCTTGGAGCCAGTTAACTTTGTGTTTATACTCCATTAATGGATGATGATCCATATGCTATTCTTGCTCACTCACCACTGACTTTGATGCCTGCTGTTTATAATTGCAGGTTTATGGTATAGCTGTAATATTTCAGATGAGGACTGCAGTACTGAATAACAAAGGCTGCCATCTGTGCAGTTTGTCGGAAACTACGGCACAAATAATTTAGCCCTTCAAAGCAAATAGTGCTTGTGCCATAAAACATAATTCAGTGTTAACCAAATGTTTCCCACTTTTCATCTGTTGAAAGAGCTAAGGATGCAGGCTTTGAAATGGCAGGAGGTTCAGATGAAACATTGTGTGCGTGGTGTGTGAGGGAATGCAGTGTCAACAGCATGCTTTGTTTTTTTCCTGCCTTGCTTCTTATTTGACTTTGGCAGGGGTGAGTATTTGTCTCCTTAGCCTGCATCTTAATTTCAAATCCCTCTGACATGAGCAGTAGCTGAGCCTGGCTGTTGTGAATCTAATTTTCATTTGAATATTGGCAAATTCTTATTGGAACTGAGAGATTATGATTTGGCTGTAAGAAATAATGGTTAAAATAAAATAAGAGAAAACAAAACAAACCAATGCCTGGATTCTATCTGCACTTCGTAGTTATACATGGTCATTGTTGTTTTGTTTATGTGTTTTGCTCTTGTTTTGTGATGATGCAAATTCAGTACTTGGCCTTTGTTTCTTCATTGGATGTGGACTATACAAACACCCAAATTCACAGTCATCACATTTTTGGCAATTGATTGATAGGAAAACAAATTGATGGGCTTCATTACTGCTAATATACAATATATTCATTCAGCAGCTGACAGTTTTATTATAATTTTTTGCCATTTCATTTGTCTTTATTGAGAAAGATGCCAGTAATGAATGTGGATATTTTATCAATCAATCAATCAATCAATCAATCAATCAGTCAATGTTTATTTATATAGCATCTCAAGGCACTTTACACATAGAGCATGTCTAGACCATACTCCTTAATTTAATTAAAAGAGACCCAACATTCTCACATGAGCAAGCACTTAGCGACAGTGGCAAGGAAAAACTCCCTTATAATGGGAAGAAACCTCAGGCAGAATTGGGCTCTAAGTGGGCGGCCATCTGCCTCAACTAGTTGGGGTTGAGAGGGAGAGAGAGAGAGAGGGAGAGAAAGAGAGTTAGAGTGTGAGAGAAGGAGAAGGAGAAATAAAAAGGAGAGAGAGAAAGGAGAGGAGAGAGAAGCACACTGAAAATCAACATTGAAAATAGTAGGTGCAGGAGAGGA
Organism: Scomber japonicus; assembly: GCF_027409825.1. NCBI lineage: Eukaryota > Metazoa > Chordata > Actinopteri > Scombriformes > Scombridae > Scomber > Scomber japonicus. The sequence goes on along the minus strand of NC_070582.1, from coordinate 25,328,885 downwards.
ACCAGTTATCCTGACGTCTTCAATCCCAGGTTACCTGTGAGACGAGAGAGCACAGAGATCTCTGGTTAGTGAATGCATTAATAGCACATGTAGCACAATGTAAATTGGTTTAGATGGATAGATAGAGAGAGAGGGAGGAGGAGAGAGGGGCTCATGGGAGTCCCTTGACAGTCTAAGCCTATAGCAGCATAAACTACGAGCTGGTCAAAGGCAAGCCTGGCCGGCCCTAAATATATGTTTTATCAAAAAGGAACATTTAAAGCCCCCCGGACCAAATCTGGAAGATGGTTCTACAGGAGAGGAGTCTGATAACTGAAGGCTCTGCCTCCTATTCTACTTTTAGAGATACTAGAAACCACAAGTAAGGCTGCATGCTGGGAGCGCAGTGTTCTAGGAGGTTTATACAGAACTATGAGCTCTAGTAGGTTGATACGGTACTATTTTATATCCACAATCAAAATATTTTATCCCTCTTGAATTACAGTAATTGTCTCCCTTGCAATAAAACGTCTGCTGCCTTCCTCTGTGTTTGACACTTCTTGACAAAGGTAATCAATGAAGTGAGTGAAAATAATACAGTACAGATGCTCTTCACTAAAATGATCTTGCAGTATTCTTTCAGTGGACCATTGCTGGGGTTAAATTCAATTAAGGCAACTACAAGGAACTTTTAACAGGTTATGAAACAGTCTCAGTTTCATATTGATGCATTCATATCACACATAGGCAAACGAGACCAGCAGAAAAATATTGGCAGTTTCTATACAATTATTGTAAATGTGCCACCAGGTCGGACAAAGTGATTTATGGGATGCAGTCCGAAAGAGCCTATGATTTTGTTATGTGTTGCATTGTAGCATGTGGGAGTAGAAAGATGTTACGAGTAAGATGATAAGATATTTCTCTTCTTTTAGTAACGTTAAAAGTAAAAGCAAGTTACTATAGAGAGTGAATAAAGAGAGTGACTAGCAGTAGCAAGAATAAAGCAGTGAATCAGAGAAATAGAACATTATTGTTTTATAGTGGTTACCTTCTAAAACACAAGTAAACACACTCACCTCCACACAACCCTGTGGGAAGGTGCTGCATTGACAGATTTGGTATTCATGCAGTCTTACATGTAACTCAGGTATATGAACAGTACTAAAACAAAGTTTACTTTGCTTCATATTATAGTTATCAATCTCACATAGCCACAAGCAGACACATTATGCCATCGCTATGCATCCTGCAAACAGCTGTGTTTAAGAAAGAAAAATAGTATTGCTGTGTTTTTCTAGCTAGATCAATCACTAGCCAGATCAAGATCTTTATGACATGAACCAGTGTTGCTCATGGGAAAAGCAGTTTTCATTCTGGGAAACACTCCTGCTCTTGTCCACAGGGGGTACCAAAATCTATAAAATGAAAGTTCCTTGTAGTAACATGGCGGTTAGAATCTTCTTCTTCAGTTGAGACCAGTCCAGGCAGCTTTTATCTCATTATTCTCTAATTATTTGGTGAATTAATTTCCAAACATTAATTCAGATGTCAAGTTGTACTCATATGGAGTATTAAACAGGTATAAAACCAAAGTTTTCATCCTTCTGCAAATGATGTGAAGAGCAAGCTTATTTTCTGTTACCTCAGCCTTGGCAGCACAGAGTACTAGATGTTGTTCTTTTATGTTATCAATTTAATTGAGGCTATTAGCCTTTTTCCTAATGCTCATCAACATTGGTCTGTATTGTGCAATGTTGAATCTTTTATGCATCTGTCTACACCGCAGAAATAAGATGCTTTTAAAACTGCTGTTTCAAACCTAGTGTTTTTTGTCCTGCCTTATTTGATTACAACCATTGAAATATGGTTTTAATTAGTAGTAAACATTCTGTACACTGGCTGCTATGTCTGTTAGGACTAATACATGTATGTAATGTATATTTTTATAATGTTAGGCCCCTTAATAAAATAATACTACTACTACCCTACTACTACTTTGTATTTTAATGGTTTTGTAGTATCTAAAACTTGAATTCCAGTAACCTAGCATGCCACACTGGTAGGCCCAGTTGCTTCCAACAAGATCTGAGCAATTCCACTAATTTGTGGGTGGCAGACCTATAATTTGCCGTAAAAGCTGTGTTTGAATAGTTCTTCATCAGCTGCTTTTGTCCCAGCCATCACTACATAAGAATAAAGCTAATTCCTTTAATAACCCATTGTCTAGACAGAGTTATCTTCACTCTACAGCACTTGAGCCACAGGTGTGGTGGGCTCTTTTTTTAGACGTCTCCAGCTCTCTATTGCCTTGATGACACTCCACATACCCCAACTTGTCAGTGCCTGGGTGGTCACTGATGGTCAGTCAGATAGCAGTGCTACAAATCAGTGGGTGGGTGACAGTGAATTTTATACTGTATGTTAATAGTATCCACGCACAGGCAAATCCAATACACAAAATAGATTAAAAAACTTTCAGAAGATATTGACACCCAGAGTTTTTTAGCTTAGTTTACCAGCTGAGAAATATTCTGGCTGATGGACAAGCAAACAAATGTTCAAGACTGAAAGATTAGTAGCAGATGCCACAAAATCATAGATAAATACTGATAGAGTGAATCAGCCTTGCACAAGCATTTTTTATAACCTTTGTTTGCCTTTTTGACAAATCACTTGGCTCTATTATAGGGAAGACTGATCAGCAACATTAAAAATGCAGAGGCTGAAAGTGACCTAGCTTGCATTTTAAATTTGTTATTATTATCAGCTTAAACATAAGCCTGTTCTACACAGGGATGAGGCTTTACATGAAAGCCCCCCCATCTTATTTTTAACAGTTTGGCCCTTAATCTCTGCCTGCGTGTAGGACAGTGAATTAATATGCATTGAAGTTAAGCACTCAGGTGTAGAAGAGAGAACTTGGCATTTTGTGGAGAGCTGTGTTGAGAAAGTGGGCCGTGAGTGATGAGGGGTAGGACTGATCCTGACACTTTGCGTCAGTCTTTATACAGTGTGCACCTTCTGTCATCATGCATTCGCCACTTCTTTCATCGCTGTCATGCACAGAATGCCATAACTCCGTTAGTGACACCCACAGCAAATACAGGCCAGTCCTCCCTCAAAATACACACATGTTCTATAGAGTGTGCACCTTTTGATACAATTGCCTGCCATCTGGAGTCACCATTCGATGGCATTTTAATGGGTATTTATAACTCCATGATTTGTGCTCTGTGTTCTGTACTGAATTGCCATCCAGGAGATCTTCTAATAGATTGTCCCCGTCTGAGAAATTCGAGACCTCCGGAAAGATTTCTTGTCCATAAGTCACCTTTGCATTAATTTTATTTTTTCTTCTTAATAGCTCCAATGGGTCATTTTTTCCCTGAGGCTATCCCTTCCTATTACCTCCGAGAATTTGCAGGATACATGACAGAATGATGAAGGTGACACTTGGCCGCAGAATGATCCTTTTCTAATGAGGAGAGAAAAAAAACACTCACACACACACGTACACAAAATGCACATCTGGAGAAAGAATAGTTTCCTCAGTCACAGACATATGGTACAGTACTGCATGTCCCAGTGGGTGTGGGTGTGGATGTGTGTGTGCGTGTGTCAAGATCCCCTTCAGGAGCCCCTGTGGAGCTCAGAGTGACGTTTTGGTCAACAGGAGACCTAAAGAACAATCAGTGGCCAGGTGCCAGGGAGACGGTAAGGTGCTTAATTCATCACTACCCCTTGCTAAGTGTCAGATTGAAATGATACTAACACATTGTGTAGGACAGGGTACTCATACCTTGTCTCTCCCTCTGTCTCTCTCTATCTCATTACGTGGAATAGCTTGGAAAAGGCTAACATGGCAATATCATAATTAGCGGGGCACATTAAAATCGCAGCCATGAAGCGTATCATTAAAAATCCTCCTGCTGCAAGCCACCTCTGTCTTTCCAGACTCCTACGTGCACAAACTAAAAGTGCTTACAGTCTCGCTCTGGATTTATCATTGCATCACTGCAATCCACTATCAGTTTGTCTCTGCCTTCCCTCTCCTTGTGGGGAGATGAATAGGTAGCAGAACTGACATGGGTCCATCAGTCACTCTGTCGATCCCCGAGAGGTGATCAAAACCGCAGTGGAGGACCTGTCCCATCCACAACATGATTTAGCCATAAGACAAAGACAATCCAGTCATCTCTGTTGTTCACCATTTCTGTATATACGCTGATAAATAAGAAACACAGAGATGGGGGCGTTAAGAAAGAAGGCTTGAAAAGTTTTATCTGTGGAATTCCTGTTATTTTTCTTTGCAAATGCAGAGCTAAAAGAGCACTGCAGAGCAGAGCAGAGCGAGACAGAGAGTGCAGGACAGTTTGTGTGATAATATGTGGACTTGCCTGAGAGCAGGATTTCTCTCAGTCACAGGGCAGCTGCAGAGGTGGATGAATGGCTCACTTACTCTCTGTCTGCCTGTTCAACACTCATCATCAAATGATGTAGCTCTCAATCACCTGACCTTGTACATACGAGACTCTCCAATTTACTGTTATATGCCGAGCTTACTGCAGAGAGTCCCCCTCTTATCCTCTTGTATCTCCTTTCCATCCATTGTGTCCAATAAATCATTCTGTGTAGGCCTACATATATATTTATTTATTTATTTATTTTCATTTTCCAATTTTGAAATGTACCATCAGCCCATGTATCCATCCAGCAGTGGCTCTGGTATTAATGTCCCTGCCAAGACACACTTCCTCAAGCTATATCTCATTTCTGCCCTTATAGCTGCGGAACCTAAATAATGCCTGGATTGTTTGAGCGGCTTGAGAGAGACAAAACAAATATCAGAAAGCTGACATCTGATGTTCACCTGCAATTTATCATGTAGTATTTGTCCCACTCGCGCACACAAACTCACAGCTACAAGTAGCAATGCCGTGAAGATTTGCTTATTTAGTGTAGCCTGTTGGTGCTTTGTGAATTCATGTGAAATCCTGTCATCAGTTTGTAGAGGAAGACTTACAGACTCATGCTTGTCTCTGTGGACGGTTAGCGGATGTGACTGTGTCTTTGCTTGTTTTGAGAGCCAGACTTAAGATGTCGGACCAGACCTGTTAAAACCCTCTGGAGATGGCTTTGGTGCATAGTGCAACCCATCACATGTCAAAAGTCACATAAACTCCCCCTTGTAGACTCCCAATACATTTTCTCTTTTCTCCTTTGCTTCACCGCCACTTGCCCTCAATTTCCTCACTTTTTTAAATCTCCTTACTCTCCTTACTTCTCTCTTTCTTCCTGTTTTTTGCTGTCTCTTAAATCCCCTCGCTCTTCAATCATTCACCCTTGTCTACATGCACTTCATCTTTTCTCATCTTTCCTCTCACATTCTCCTGTGTCTTCTGACACAGTGCCGAGCGGATTCGTGACACATGGGGCTGGCAGTGTTTTCTGTCCTGCCGAACATGGCCTGAAGAATGAGAGGAGAGTGAAGGAAGGGGAAGATGAGCCTTGTGCCCCTGCCTCAGCTGGGAAGGACCAGTGGGGAATTGTGTAGATCTAAACACCTGCAGGGAGCTTGCGAACATTGCCAAGACACGCACACAAACACACACACACACACACAGACATGGACATACCAAACATCACTCATTGGCATCCTCTGCGTCTACACATTTGTTCACATAATCTAATGTACACACAGAAAGAGTATCCATAATAGGAAAAAACATATACATGCTGTGTGCATTTTCTGCCTATCAACACCTGCTGTCAATGTGGAGATTGTGATGGCTGTTAAATAAAGACAGCTCTGGAATCTGTACGGATCAAGGCTTTCATCTGTCCACTGACAGAACTACACTCTGTGGAATAAAGCAATATGTGTGAAATAGTGATCAATGTGAATTGTCTTCTTCTCTCGACACTTTGTCCATGCCTGATAGTATTACTGCAGTGCTGTGTGTAAGGTCTTTTTATAGCTGCTGTGCACATAATCCTCTCTGAACATGTATAGAGAATTAAGACAAGAAATTGTAGGATATCTTTAGTCTGCTGTATCTGTGTTTGACAGTCTGTAGTGGGGTTTTGTCCTCTGCACTGCAGCCGGTTAGGAGTGTATGACAGCCATTTTTGCTAATTATGTTTTCCAAGCACATATTTCATCTGCTGCTCACTGTTCCCTGTCCGCACTTATCATACCCCCCGCCTCCCTTTTCATTCGGCCCCAGCTTTAATTCTCTGAGTCTGTACCACTAGCTTGTCTATTACCTTAATTTAAAACTCGGGGAGAGAAATGAAATAATAGAGGTTTTATCAGCTATAAATCCAGTATGGCATTACTCAGAGCAGACAGACTCTCTGGAAATTAGCATGAAGGATATGAACCACTAATACCGCATCTCGTGTCAGACTGATATGTTTCTTGGTATTCAGCCAGAAACTATTAATCTATTTTCCACTTATTCTGTTGTCCTGTTAGAGAAGGTAAAGGGCACACGGGTTGAGGCGCTGCATGAAACATCAAACGTGGAACAAGATATATTTTCTTGTCTTTTGGTCTCACATCAAAACAGTTTATCTATTCAATTAAAAGAGTAAGTGAATAGCCTCATTCAGCAGTATGGAATGTCCGGTTCAAGGCAAATGTATTCAATCATAACTCAAATGTTTCAGATTTTTTTAAATCTTAGGCAGCGTTTGAAGTCCTGAACTGAGCAGAACATAGGGCTGTGAACTTTGCCAACTGGTGATGATATGCTAGTCAATGATGAGATGGATTTTGTTAGGTCATGGGTGATGACAGCTCACCCCTGTGGCATTGGAGCACTTGTTCACTTCCCAGCCGCCTGTGTGCAGTGATCTCTGATGAGTATGTTTCCAAAAAATGTGTGTGTGTGTGTGTGTCTGGGTTGATGGGTGCACAGCTGCGCCTCTCCCTGGCATGTGTGTGTCCTAACAGATGCTGTAGCACGTCTGTGTGCGTTTGGGGGGAGACGGAGGAATTCTGGCAAAGTGGACACTGCAGATGCCTCTGATTGCATGCTGGATCAAGAAGGAAATTCCTTTAGGACGAGGACAGAGGATCAACAGCTAGAGCCTGCTGGGCCAACTTGGCATGGCCTCTGCACTGGACACAGGCAAACTGTATCCACACGACAACCTAGGCATGTAGACACACATACATGCACACAAACACAAGGGGCATCGGACCTGGAACCGTTCCAAACCTCTGGTGATGATTGTACATGATGACCACTGTGTATCTACTGACTAAGGTGATAATCTGCTCTCATGACTCCCCTGAGACTCTAAACCTTCTCTTGTGCATTAGAGTCACGGTTGCCCAGGGCCACAGGGGATAGTAGGTTGGAGGGTTTGCAGTGTAGAAAATGGAGAGATTATTTGTTGAAACATGGCCTTGTGTGGAGTTTGGGTACCTCAAGATCTTTCCAGTGTTCAGGAGATCTGCAGCTCTCAATCTCTAGATGCTATCTCTAGGCGGGTGTAAGGATCTGTTAGGACCTCCATCCCAATAAATCTTCTTGGCATATTTATTACAGTAAGTACAAAAATATTAATCTACAGTGTTCTTACAGTAGGTGCTTTAGCTGCTGGGTAACATGAAACTAGTAACAGCTTGTGATGCAATTGCTGGATGTGTCATAAAGGCGGGGAGTGGATGCAATGTAATATAGGACTCGGTTCTTCGCAGTTGGCATTAAATATGTGAAAATAAAAGCAACATATCAGCTCTGCCAGCTAGCACTGCGTAGGCTAAATTGTTGTCTGGCACTGGAAACCTGACTGGTGGAATGGTGGTAAAAACAGAGTATTTGGAATAATGTCTGCAGCTGTAGACAAGCTACATGGATGAATGAGTTCAGTTTGTCATCAGCAGGCTACAAGCTTGTAAACCCCCCCTATGGGAGTACAGGTCAGCAATTATAATACATTTGTATTGTTGTTGTATTCATTGGATTGCACTGGGTTGTACAAAATACTGCATAATTGACGAATGATGATGCATGTGAAATGAGCATATGGCACATATATATATCTAGCATGTGCAGTCTGCATGTGTTCCATACAAATGACTCCAGAGAATGAGATTTATGAATTTGGACACCATCTCATTAAACAGTAAATTTGTAAGATGACTTTTTCTGCTTCACTCGTCATAACTGAGTATCTTTTATTTTTATTTGTTCGTTGTTTCACTGTGATTTACTTTGCATTTGTTTTGCATTTTGCATCCCTCTTTGGAGTCCATCTGTTTATTTAACTCCCACACATAAACTCATCTCAGACACTGAGACCACGGGGAATTAAGAAAAAGCAGGATGCAAACCGCCTGAAAACTAAATATTTATCTACTGTAATAAGACGTCAGTACTGTAAACATACTTATTAGAGTTTTCAGAATTTACAGCGTAGTGTGTTAAATGACAATGAACGTGGAAGACATGCAGGGGCTCAACCTCAAAGGCAGGATTGATCCAGTGCAGTTAAATTAGATTGCATTATTGCAAAAAAGAATTGAAAGCATTTAGCATTAAAGCAGTTCTCGCCACCTTGATGACAAAGCAGGAGCTTGCTGCAGGGTTTACAGGTTAGTCCTAATGTGTGTAACCTTTGAAGACTTGTTTTCCTTTCTTTTCCCAATGAGAGGCTAATTGTCAATAATCATAACAAGCCTGCCTGAGGGCCTTCTTACAGTATCTCCCTCTTCTTCTAACTGTTCGCTTTGTGCCACATGTTTCCCAATGAGATAGCCATCTGTTCCACGGGTGCACACCACAGGACATATTCTGCTGGAAAACCAAACCTAAAGCTAGTGTTAAAGGGCAAGTGTCTCTCTTATAAACAAAAGGTTATTTTTCTAAAAAGAGAATTGTTAACATAAAGTAAAAAGTGAAAATTTGTCAAGCCAGTCAACCATAAAAATCTCTGTGCCATTCATTTTTATTTTTCCCCCTTGTTTGTGTCATGTACCCTATTTTTATGACAGGCTTGCTCGACCGGTAGGTTTTAATTGGCTTATTTAAATTTTAATCTGGCTCCTGTGGCTCCACCCATTTCCAGGCATTTGTTATTTGAAAGAGCCCACATCAATTCTGCAATGCTCCCTCACGACCACCACACACACACACACACGCACACACATAAATGGTTCTGTGTGGTTTGACAGTTAGGCTGATGAGATAGAGCAGAGCTGTCATAACTCTTCCTCACCAGCACACCATGAACCTTGGCGCATAGCTGAACCATGAACCTATTCTAACAGTGACGGCGTATGTGTGCATTGTGCATGTGTGTCCCCCTCAAAGCAAAGTAGTCAGCACCACAGTACACTGACTGAAAGTGAAGAGCTCGTTCTTGTCATCTAAATTGTCTATAAAAGAACAGACAATAAATTGTGTCTCAAGGTAAAGTAATGCACCATTAAAGCCGATGATTTCTTCCTTCATATACGAAATTTGAAGATGAACCATCCAGCTAAATGAAAACAAGCCCATTATTACAATCACCTTGACAGCCTAAAACTCTATTTCCTCTCTGTTCCATTTCCAATTGAGCATGTTCTCTGTACTGTAGCTATGCTGACAGCCTTTTTCAGTCTCTATGTAGAAAGTAATAGCATTGTTAAAGTTGTCCATTGAATTCCGTTCACCCTCGTATAATTCGGCTTCTGCAGGAACCTCCGTGTGTAGATCTCATCACACAGCAATGCCACACAGTTTGGCTCACTGCCAGAGACTACAGTAGCTCCCCTGCAGCCCCCCAACTTAACTTCCACACACATCAGCCTGCAATCAGAGCTTGGCCAAGCCACCCACTGTCTTGAATTACACAGCAATTCAAACTGATAAATGCCTGTGACTTAGTCATGCAGATTTCTGATGAAACCATAAGGCCTCCATACAGTGCTGGAAATATAGTAGAGTAAAGACAAGTATAGACAAACTTAAGCCGTCTGCTTCACCCCAAGATCCCCCTGTTTTCCGTTTTTCATTTTCACATCCCCGTGGTGCCCGAAGTATAGCATGTGTGTGTGTGTGTTGCACGGCGCAACGTGTTTGCTCAAGCATCCACGCTGCTCGTATACTCCATGAAAGGGGATCTGTTTTGGCTCCTTTCCAGCATTCCTGGGTGCAGGCGTCATGCCCTCTATGCCCTGTCCTACTGTGAGCGATGGCGTGAAGAGGTGAAGCTGGGTGATACTGAGGCACAACGACAATGCAAAGAGATGATGGACTGAGAGTCCGACCTTACGGATGCAGCTGTCGAGGATTTGGAAAGTGACGTTTTCTCCCCTTCCCCTGCACTGTAGAGAAGGATTAAACCAGGACACCACTTACTATGGAGAGGCTTTTGCCAGAGAAATCTTGTCATGGGCAGAGGAGAGGATACAGGGAGGGAGTGATGCTGGAAAGGAATTGATCTGAACAGACAGATATGGAGGGACAGCTGTTGGGTGAAGGGAAAGAGAGAAGGAGAGAGAGAGAGAGAGAGCGAGAGCGAGAGAGAGAGAGGAAGAAGCAAAGAGAGGAAAGGGAAAGGTGTGCATAAATATGTCACTTATATACAATAAATGGTGGTGTTGAGAATTACCCTCAGGGCTATGTTAACACAGCAAGGTCAGCCGTGTGGCAACTGCAGTACATTTGTTGCACGTCTATCTCACACACAGGTATGCACATGCTGGTGAGACATGTGTTTGAACCTCAAGGCTTAGCCAAGGAACGATCAATAGCCTGTCAGTTCCTTAAACGAAGGAGTGATACCTTCATTTTACCCGGATGTGCTCCGTTCCACCTCCTGTCATTTCAATTTCACTGTCCACTAACCAAACTGCATATGGAACAGAGATTAAGCATTGTAATGTCTCAATTTATGCATTTGTGCAAGAAAAGCAGATTGAGTGTGGAATGGATGGAACGCTCTCTGTAGCTTGTTGTTCATAATCCTTACAGGGTGTTAAACCCTGGATGGCATGATTCTTCTGAGGCATAGTAAAGCTCACAAAAAAGCCAAAACAGCCTACTTCACACTAATTTCATTAAATGCGCCACAACTGGACGTATGAAAGAATGAAAAAATTACTGAAATCAATCCAATCAAGTGATTCCGTATCATAACCGGCAGTATTTTCAGCCTATTGTTGTCCATTTTTATGCTGAAATCCATTTACACTAACATTTCATCTTGAAAGTTATTATTGCTACGGTAACGTTTACCTCCTGGCTTCTGCAGAAATGCTACATGTCCTGAACACTTTTCTTCCTCGGCTAGAGTAAAGCCAGTCATTCTCAGCTGACTTACTGTTGTGTGCCAGCGCTGGCCGCCGCCGCCTCATTCACAGCTGTGTGAGCTCTGTGTATGCCACAGCTGCAGGACTCTGCTCTCTCCCATGAGACAAATGATACCCCATTACCACACACAGCACAGCAGTGGCTTTTCAACGCCTCTCCCCCTGCTTTCTTATTAAAACAAGGTTGTCTGCTTTTGTGATCCTTATTGCAAGGCCATATATTGTACTCAGTCAAAAACACGACCATCTGAGTGCCTCAAGTGATCCCCTGAGATTAAATTTCTTTTTTCTCTTTCTTCGATTCTTGATTTGTTGCAGCCTTGAGAACAGAAGACTGTGTATGTTGGAATGCCAAGGTCAGCTTTCTTCCCCTTGTCAGATTTTGAGGAATTGTGTTTGAATGCGAACATGCAAACACCCATAAAGCTGTGAGAAGGCTCTCAGTGTCCAAAGTGTAAAACAGAATGTCATGTATGTCTCTCCGGATAACTAGCTATCATCATAGTTGCTGCGCGATTGCAAGGGGGCACACATTGAAGCACATTCACTCGTACACACATGGTCCACATGCTGCATACGGACACACACGCAGGGTAAAGGGCCACAGATGGTAAATATAGCTCACAGGACTGAGTGATCACATCTCAAGCCAAATTATGTCCTGTTTATTGCTATAGGACCATTACTAACTCAATAGGTTTACACTGCTACATCTCTGCTGTACTATACAAAGCCTGATGACCAGGAACCAATATCTATCCTCTGAGTGTGACGTTCTGTGGAAATGTTGTTCCAGCGCTCTGCTAAATGAATGCTGACAGCCATCTTGTTTTTTCCGCAGCCACTGTTTAGAGTTGGCTGTCCACTTGGCTGTCCTCAGTCCCAGAGGGAACAGGAAGGAGGCAAGCTCGTAATGATGAGGAGTAATGATGTAACATAATTGTATTTGTCTTGTTACACAGTGTGTCAATGGAGTCCTAATTAATTCTGCCCGCTAATGGGAGGAACAAACTGTCTTGTTTTTGTAGGCTGTGTCACTCTTTGGTTTGTTCTGCTTTCATTCTGTGCAGTATTAGACTCCTTCTCGCTCTATTGATCGTTTTATTTATTTTTATTTTTTTTGGTCTATTTTCCCCCCCGCATTCTCTTGTTATCTCTCTATTTCCTTATTATGTATCAGTGCTCGCCTTCTGCCACACTCTCTCACACAAACATTACACTCAGTTTCCTTTCACCAGCCAATTCTTTCTCTCTTGTCCTCGCCTTCAAATTCTTTCTGCAATAAATGTGTTTGTAATGAAAAGAGTTTCTGAAAAGATGGGAGAAAAACACAGTAAGATCATTCTCATTTGCATGCTAAGGTTCACACCTGACTAGTAGGATACAGTGTGTGCACTCATTGCTCCTGACCAATCATGCACAGACATTTTGCTTCAATGTACAGTGCTATGTCCCATTTTCCTGTGTATAAAAAAACATTTCAGCTTGTTATCAAAGCTCAGGAGGCCTCCAATAGATTGTTATATTGAACTACTATCACTATCCTAGTAGAGAACATTACACAGGAATAGCGCTTTTGGCACTGGCACTGGTCATTGTCTTTCAGTAAGCTTATGCAAACGCTTTTACAACAGATAGAGAGAAACTTTAGCCACCATTCCTCACAATAAAATGGAAATGAAAGCAGCGGCTGTGCCCTCGTAAGTCATCCTGCAGGGGGAAAAGTGACCCCTCTTGTACGAGATTGAGGCGCTAAATCAGCCTGCAGACACCTCCTGCTCCTCTCATCTGAAGGTGCTCCTGGAGAACCATCATTCATGCTGGAGAGGAAAGGCAGCGCTTTGATTTTCTGTGTACCTTACCCTAGCTGCACAGCTTCTCCTGTGTGTATGTTCCTGTGCCTCTTGTATACCTACATGTGTTTGATCTCTGTAGTGTGCTGGACAAAGACAGCATTGAAATATAAAGAAAGAGAATCTCATATGTGCCCTGCTACATAGGTGTGAAACGGAAAGGCACATTTGCTTTCAAGTCTTAACATTCACCCGTACATGCTGCCCCGTGTTTGTGTTGTGACCAGGCTTTCTGCTACGCTGTGCAAGGTCAGGCTCTGAGTACTTTATTGTCTTGAGTGAAGCTCAGACCAGCTGGCCGGCCACTCTGTAAAATCACAGGGAGACAACTTTAGTGTACTACTGTGTAACCTGCTGTAAACACACTCTCCCTGAGGTTGTGCTGCTGATGCTCTTCAAATTTTAATAACAACTCCAGGCTGGTCAGATACAAGCTTATGTTTTTATATTCCTTTTTTTATTGTTTGAGTAAGCTTGTTTCTCTGGGACATTATCATTCATAGGATGGGGTGAAGCTGAAGGAGGGAATACAAGCTTGTAGGAGACTAGACTGATTGAATAAATGAAGGGGTGAATAAATATAAAGAAATGAACATAAAAATGCTATTCCAAACACAAATTCTTATTGACAGTAAGAACAAATAAACTGACTGACTGTTTGTTTTTGCAGAATTTTGACCTCCGCAGCCGGAAGGGCAGACAGTCTCTATTACAACTTCTCGCCCTCCTAGGAAAGGTAAGATTTCAGCCTTCACCTGCTACACCCTTTCTCCATCTGCTATGACAATCTGATAACATTGCAGCAAAATTAAACTGAGAGCCCCTTATGTCCCAGAAGGATTTAATAGCATATCTCCTCAGACAACTCTTGCGTATTGTTCTATTTATTCAGCAAGCCTCCTTGGATGGAAAGGCACTGTAGCTCATTCTTCAATTTCAGCGCCCATATTGGTGCACTTGAAATTGCTCTGTGCACAGAGTTGATTAGGATACGGCTGTAGCAAGGTGTATAATCTATTCCAGATTACAGAAGACCTTCATAGATGTGGGAATGAATCCCGCACCCTAAAAGTGTAGGAGCCACACTGATAACCACCCAGAAGTCCTTGCTGCATGCTTCAAAGGGAAGCATAGCTTATAGGAGCTAACTAAAATTAGCCACGCAACAGATAACCTGTGCCTTGAGATCAAAGCGAAGCTGAACTGTCAGGCTCTTCCAACGGTGCCTGTGGTGGCAGAGCCTGCAGAAGGAGGAATGTAGAGCCAAGAGTGTGCAATGCTATTCATACAAGGGGATGAGTGTTCAAGAGGCCCCGTATCGAGGTGTAAAGTTCCGCGGCAGGAGATTATTCATGGGGTTTTGGACTGAAGGGGTCAAGGTTTTGTGTGTTGAGCATCAGGCTAACTCCCACAGTGCATCTCTGTTACCAAGAAATCTAAGCATCCCACAATAGGCTTTATATCAGTAGGGTGTTTGAGCACTGTACAGTATGTTTGTTTGCACATATGTGTAAGTGACAGACAGCTCTCTTCCAGTATAGTACTGCACCTTCAAACTAGTTCTCCCTGTTTCTAGAATTGTTCAGTAGTTCAGAAGGATCATTATATATTTCATGAAACTCTATTCTGTTCCTCCTCCATCACTTAGACCAGTTAGCTCTTCCTGACTTCCTTCATCAGCATCACTCATCATGGTCCAAATGTGTTCATTCATGATTTTGAACTGGATGTCTTATCACACTATTAACTATAGAAAAGTAGATTTATTTACAATATTTTTTTCATTCAATAGATGATGTAAGTGTTTAATTTGGTTTGGTCAAGTTTGCATATAGTGGCAGAAGTTAGACATTTAAATTGTTAACTTTAAGCTAACTCTAAGCTATTTCAATTGTTCATCCATTTGGAGACAGAGTTGTTTTGCAGTGTCTTTCATTTCAGGCCACACTGTTACACCTGGGATTGCTCTGTGTGCTCTGTACAGCTTATGAGGATACAGGTGCATCCGTTGCTTGTAGCTAACTATTTCAACTTCTCCTATTGCTCGCTAATTAGTTTTTATGTACACTCAAAAGCAACAGGTGGTGTTCAGGTGTTAAAGTGGATTCAGTATTTGGAAATCTTGTAATTTCAGTTTTTTTAGCCCCTGGCAACTGCTGCAGTACTCACTGGTGTACAGGTAACCCTGGTTGTACTTAAGCAACATTACAGTTATTAAGTAAAGTTATTTTTACTATGAAATATGTTATTAGATGTAATTGTTGATGGATTGACATTAAAGCAACATTTAAAAGTTGTAGCTGCATAAGGTGGGGCTGATTGAAACTACTTTATACTTGCACTGCATATATCGTATTTTAATTGTTCTTCATGGGTTTTGTATGTATCATATACTACTAAATGATTGATATAAACAGCTGTCAGATAAATGTAGTGTAGTAGAAAAATAAAGGAGCATTCCATGGAAATACAGTACTCAAGTAAAGTACAAGTACCTCAGAACTGCAACTAAGTACAGTAAAGTTGCATTGCACTGCTGCCAAGTCCCAGCTGCTCCATACATCAGTGTAATGGTTTTAAGTGTCCTTAATTTCAATTAATCCTTTTTATGATCATGTCTATTACTCCTGGAAAGGTCAATATACTGTTAATAATGCCATCTTGTTACTGAGTTATGTCTTGAATTAAGTATGTATTGGCAGCAGATTAGTCATCCTTTTTGTAGCAGATCAAACAACATCCTAATTCAAGTCTACTATGTTGCTATAATATAATGTGATAATGCCATGTTGTTCCAAGCTTAAAATTAAGCTTAAAAAGAGTTATTATTTTATCATCATCAGTTGTATTTAATTGAAGGGTTTCTTCCTATCTCTGTTTGCATATCAAAGCATGATATCCACATAGCAACTCAAGATAAAGCAAGCTCAGATGATAGCCTCAATGTCCTCCATGTTTGTAATGTTGTCTGCGGGGAGAATTTTTGTTGTCTGTTTTTTCCAGTTTGCTCTGTCTTTGACTTCTCCAGCATTACTGTGCCATTTTTTTCTTTTTTAACACCTTTTTGGCCTGTCAGAAACAGAAAATATATATATATATCTGGAACCAGCTGCATCCTCAATACCCTGTTTTCATCATCGAAGGTGTTACAAAAGTTTCTGTGCAGCAGAAAAAAGAATAAGAGGAAGTGTTGGCCCATTGGGGTTTGTGAGGTTCGTGTTCACTGTGATTAAATGTACAATTACACAAAAAGCAACAAAAACAGGGAATTTGGAAATATAGTTATTTTGCTGTGTATATGCTGCTCTACTTCCCTAAACATTGCAAAAAATTGTGAGTGACTAAATGAGAGACCATTTATTCATGATCATTAAGACAGCGTGGGGTAATGGCTCCTTCGGGCCTCTCTGACCACTACTGGCCTTGCAGCACAGTTCTGGGAGGTGATGGGACTGACCGTGGAGGAGTGTTGAGGTCTATATGTGTGTGTGTGTGTGGTTTTATTGATATCCCTCCCTCTTGTGCCTGGTGAAAGATACTGACACTATTCCGGCAGTGAACTATTTACATATTTATTTCCCCGGCCAAACAGTACCACATGCACTGTTGGCCACCGGAGACTTTATATGCCTGTCTTTAATTGGCTATTGATTGACTCTGCTATGGCACTGGGAGACAATAAATTACTGTCTGCTTGAGAGAGGGTGGTGGCAGACACTCTAAATGTGGGGGTGGCAGTGTTATGCTGAGCGTCAAATATGTGCTTGCATTATTTATATATCTCTGTTTTTTTTTTATCTCCACCAGGGTTAGGGTTAGCCTAGAGGGAGATCATGCATTTGGTTGTTGTGTGTGTTCTTGCATCTGTGTGTCTGTATGTGTATGCATGTTTGTATTTGTTAACAGCAAACCTTGCATACTAATAGACACATCAGCCTGATATGTTTTATGCACTTCTATGGCTCAAGGACCTCTCGTCAAGGACATTTTTAAAAACAATTTTATACTGCCATTGACTTCTGACTACTCATTCATTCCTCTTAACTGGCAAGCGATCAACATTTGCTTCAGTTTGGAATGTTGCATTTCTAGCAACCAGTTAGGCTAAAAAAATAAGGCAGGAAGCTGACATCAATAGAAAGGTTTTGTTTAGTCTTGAATAGGAGCATCTGCAGATTAATTCCGTACCTGATATGTTATAATCCACTAAAGTTAGGCATGAAAAAACACTATCTTGACTGTAAGGGAGACACACCTGGTTGAGATCTGCACAGTACTGAGTGCACTCTTCTTGTTATTTATGTAGCAAGGATCAGTGATGCAACACAAGATGGAAAGATGGCAATACAGGCTCTCCCATGGACACTGTTTATTTGCACAGGTCAATGCACATTGGTTCTGTTTGGAAATATGGTGTGAGCGTGCAGAGGCATTGTATATTTGGAAAGGATCTACATTTGACATGAATTTGAAATTACCCCATGACAGTCCTCATTGTCAAAATAAATAATGTTACACTTTGTATGTATATACAACTACCAGCGTGTGTGCTTGTGTGCACTGGGTTATATTGTACATGCTGGTATGTATGAATAGCTTGTCTCATAACAATGCAATATGATGATCTACTACTGAATGAATATAAATGGAAAAAAAACATAAATATGAAGTACCTTTTCTTTATGTTGTACCCAACAAATAGTTCTCAATACATTTACATTTCATTATAGTTATCAAATGAAGGTCTCTGGACAGGAGAATTGTGTTGGGAAGGAGAAAGATTTCTAATTTCTCCAGCCAGGAGTGTAATTATGCTGCCTATTTGTACCTGAGTGGAGCCTGGTGGAGCTCATCATAGCCTTATTGCAAAAAACAAACCAAAAACCTTTCATTCAATAAGGAGCGAGACCCAAAATCACATTCCCTTTTAATAAAGAAAGCTAACTCATTATATTACAAAGAAACTTGCAATGTAATTATGTATACTTAAACACTGTGATTTAAATAGTTTATATGTAGTATGTTTAAGTGAGTAAATATGTGTTTAAGTCCTCATCTTGTACTGCACATTCTCAGCTAATGGAGCCTCAGCAAAAACACTATTCATACCAGAGCTCATTGAGGTGTCATTCACAAATGACCACACACAAATGTTCCCTCAGAGGTTAAACGGCCACCCTGACACACACACCTCTTGATTGTTTCTTCAACCTGTTGCTTTGTACAGTCAGTCAGTCAGTCAGTCAGTCTGTCTGTCTATCCAAACCGCTTAATTTAACCAGTTGACTGAGCCAGAGGAATCTGTGAGCAGAAATCCACAGATGCGTCATCCTCCAATCACAATACTCCTCTAGGCTGGGAACTATCCTGAGAATGTCCCCTCCTGCTGTGTTACACACATCCAGGTCCTGTTCCGGTAAATACCAGCCGACTCAGATGGGCTTTGATGCTAGCTTTGCGCGTGTTTGTGTGTGTGTGTGTGTGTGTGTGTGTGAGAGAGAGTGTGAGTGTTTGTGTGTGTGTGTGTGTGTGTGTACATGTGTGTGCATATACTGTGTGTGAGCATGTGTGCATGTTTGTGTGAATGCTGACAGGCAGCCTACTCAAGTATTGATCTGTAGCCATTCCGACTGGAGCCCAAAGGGCAGGCTGTATCATCTGTCAGTGTACTGAGAAGGGCATTACGGCCACACTGATCTTAGATCACAAATCCCACTCAGATAGACAGAGAGTAGGAGATAGGAGGAGGGTGAGGGATTCAGAGAGGCAGAGAGCAAGAGAGATTGAAAGAAGCTGAAAGCATGGAATAAGTTTTAATAGATTTGGTGTGTGTGTGCATGCGTGTGTGTGTTAACATGAGTGTTCTTGTGCTCTTCCACTTGAATGGCAAAGCTACTCTCCATTTACTCCCCCATGGTCTTTGTTGATTGAGACAAACAGATCCTCTTTTAGGGCCTGTGGGTGAAGACAACACTCAGCACTGACCTTTTCACCTCAGTGAGCACCAACACACTATAGCAGCCCCACTCCACGTTTTCTTTGCCTCTCCCAGCAGCTCTCTCCACACCTCAGTGACAACACAATTACACACCACTCAGACAGTATACATCACTGATACACATGGACCAAATTACATGAAGAAACAGCTGCATGTATGTTCTCATATATTACAGAGATGCACATAGCCCAAGGGGCAAATCATAAAACATAATCATCTGTGAACATTTCGCAGCTCTGCTTATAATGACTGTAAAATGACTTCAAAGGTTACAATATCTCTTGCTAAGATAAGAATGTGAATTTATCTGATGTCAATGTTTTTTTTTTTCCTTCTTAAGACTTGAAGTCGCTCGGCTTTTTTAAAAAAGAAAATCTTTCTCTAAATTCATTATTTATGCTCTTTCACTGTTATTGTCTTCATTCACAGGCGTCTGGTATAAAATCTATGAGCTTTAATCACAATTGAGATTGGTTTTGATTTGAAGTTGTTTGAAAGGCAGCAAACCTTGTGTTGTTTGTTCGTGATAGACACAGCTGATTGTATTGACGAAAAGCCAAGGTCGCCACAACTAGTCTTGCATGACTCCGCTCCGTCGTGCCTCTTCACGGTGATTATTCCATTACTCTAAATCTTCTAAATCTGTTCCCACCACACATTTAACACGCTGATGGGTCTCTGTGTGGCTTCAGTTTAAATGTTTCATGACATCAACCTCGCAGTGTGGGAGCTGCTGAGACTCATAAAGTACGATTGCCAATAATGGATAGACAAAGGCCCATTTGTATTTGTTTGCTTGTTACCTTTTAATCCCTACTAATGGATAAATGGCCTGTCTGGGAACTGACACATGTACCTTTTGTGCTTGATTTGAAAGACTAAATGTTGTTAAGATGTGAATCCTTTTTAAAGGAGGTGTATTATATTTGCACTTCTTTTCTACAGTACAAAGGCTTTTGGTGGTGAAATGAGAAATCACTCATAGATCAGCCAAAATATTTTAGTTGGCAGGTTACTCTGCTCTACAAATTAGTATTTTATTCCATTAGTGTCTCTGAGAAACAATCAATTGTAGTTAAGAGAGGTAACATGACAACATTTATCTTCTGTTCCAAGACAAAAATCAGTAACTGACATTTATCATTTATGCTTAAAAAATGTTGGAGGCCCAGTCTTGACCACTGTGGTAATTTCAGCAACAATTGTCCAGTCATGGGTTTAAAAGTTGTGGTATCAGTCATTTGGAGAGTCCAACTTTTTAAATAATGTCTATGGATGAAAACTCTGAAAAGCAATTCATCTCAAATTTTAGAGCAGCAATAAATTGAAAATATATCATCGCTGAAGTTATAAACAAACCACAACACCATAGTAGCTAACTTCACTTAAAGGTGACCCAGATATTAAAAGTGGATCAAATCATTAGCAGCACTTGTGACTGAATTTTAAGCTCAGAGATTGAATGTTTCTTGGTGAAATGTACCTGAGGAGTCATAGTTAACTTCAACACTGACGTTTTTATGTAGACATTCTTGTACCTTGTTTTTGTTTTTTCTTTGGTTATCAAAGGACCAGATATTTTCCAATGCAGTATCTATGATTTAACAGGAGACTTACATGCCTACCCAAGCTGTAGAAGTGCTCCAACAGTGAGTCATGTATCCTTGTCTATGGGAAAAATAAATGGGATTTTTACTTCCAGGAGTGCCTGAAATATCTCCTCCCTCCTTGCAACTCTATTAAAGTGTCTTATGAGTCACTGGACTTTATGCAAGAACCACTTGTAGAACAGATTCGTTCCTAAAAGGCACGCACACTCTATTTAAGAAAATGAATGGTATTCATCAGTTATCTCCTACTTATAATTTTTTATTAGTTATGAACAGAATTTACAAGTGTTCCAGACCTGTTGTAGTCCTGAAGTGATAGTATCTGCCTTTCTTCACAAAGGGAAAACACTTGAATTGATCTGAATTATAATGTCTTCTGAATGAATTTGGAGTTTAAATATGATACTGGAATAAACTAAAATACTAAAACAAAATTAATACAAAATTAGTATTCTTGTCACCATATTATTATCATCGTCATCATCATGACTGTCAATTTAATAAGAAAGTTTTTATAGTTTATGATTTTTATTAGTATTATTTGACCCAGCAATTTTTACATTATAGTTGTTGGGAACATTTTCTCAAACAGCTGCCTTTTTCTGTTTCTGCTCTGAGTGACTGGTGGGTACCATCACAAACCAGTCATTACCACGGCAACAACGTTGGTTAGGTAATGTGACTATGGATTCACGGAGTATAGGCTTAGCCATAACCATTATTGTTTCTGTGTGTTTTCAGTTCATGAACATTGATTGTAACATTTTGGTTGCCTAAAAAGATTAGCATTTTGTTGTGCTAGAAGACACTTTAAGGATGTTCAGTTTTTTATAACAGTATTTACATTTTGTTTGAATGATTTTAAGCCTGTTTTTCACCATAGCATTCTCACAGTTAAGTATGGTCACTTCTGGCTCCAAAAATCCAAGATGGCAATGGTCAATATTCAAACTGTAGGCTTCAGAATGGGATTCCACAAATCAATAGGTGACGTCACAGTGGCTATGTGCATTATTATCTCTGTGACTGTCACACAACCACTTTGCTTTAGAAAGGTGTTTTTAAGCATCTAACTTCATGCCAAACCATTACAATGCAGAGCTGCTTTGAATGAAAATTATTTTGGGTCATCTACAACTGCCATTCCTAAATAGATTAAGTTTTTCTCTGCTGATTTCTGACAGCAGGATGTGACGCTGCGGTTTGAAACTCTTGTTTTACTGTTTGGTAACATTTTTTGTCAATGAAATTCACCCACTAATGGAGCACAACATGTGGCCTTATATGGACACTTAAGGGGCATGAATTATGTTAATGTTCAGATCTCACAGATGTGTTTCTACTTATGAACAGGTGACATTCATCAGGATGAAATGAGGGATTTACAGTGCTTTCAGACAGTTAAGAGAGTCTGTCAAATCTGATTTGGAGTACTCGTACAAGCAGACCTCACAGGAAAAGTAAGAGAGTTTTAGGACAGAACTGCATGAGGCCTGATGTTTTCCATGTTTTTTATATTTATCCACTAGATTCCTGGTGATGGATGCAGCTTTATAACATAACTCAATCAGTTTTTGTAGTACATTTTCCCACTTAATGACACCCCATGTGATTTTATATTCATACTCAATTATAATCACATGCGGGTTATATTTTTTATTTCCACTTACTTCAATTTACATGCCATCTTTGCCTGAGTAGCAGCATCTTATAAGTCATACACCCCACTGTTGTAGCTAATCTTCTAATTAGCTGAAATACATAAAAAAATGTCTTGCATCTGTCCGCTAATAATCCTGCCAGATAGAGTCTCTGGATTTGTGAAGCAAACACTGATAACAAAAGGTTACTTCCTTTTGAGGTAGATAACACATTTTACACTCTGGCTTACCGAACCAAAACAATCTCTTCCAGGGAGGTATTGATGGAAAATGCAGCTGAGATGAGCAGGAGCCTTTTATAAGAGCTTCAATGACCATTGAGGGATCAACAAAGATGATACAGATAATCTTGTTTGTCACAGAAACATGTGCATATTGATTGAAGGGTACTATGTAACTTATAATGTTATCATCAAACCTTACTCAGAGGAACAAGATACAATGTGGAATAACATTACTGTGAGCCTTTGATCCCATTAAAAGTGTCCATTTTAACGTATCATTTAGGTATTTTCTCATAAGAAAGTAAAAAATAAGCAGGTGGGTAGATTAAAGACCCCTATTTCAAACACATCTTCACTTTTTTCAAAAGCAGTCAAATATATTTCGAGGGAAAATACAGCACCCTAGTTAATTAGTATTGAGAAATTGAAATTCAGTCCTTGACTCGCAAGTGACGTTCGGGCCTGAATTTTCGTATGTATCCCATTTCTCTGAAGTAAATAACATTAAAAGATTCAAAATATGCATATTCTATGGACTGACGGATTCTAAATGGATTCTGACTAGAAATGTGTCTAACATTAGCTCACACTACAAATGAAATCACCATCAGCACCAAAAAGACCAAAGAGAAAGAAAAAAGGTATCTGATCCTCCAGATGAAAACAACTCATTCCTTCGTATTTAGACTGTGACCTGTTTGCTGCATTCGCTCAATGTTTTCTCCCCTTGCTTGCTCCACTTGTGTCCTGTGCTTGATTTCTAAGGGAGATAATTTAGAAACAGTGGTTTCATACTTAAATGGTTAGTGCTAAGCTACTCATGCATTCCTTTGTCCCATGTTTAAAGCGATTTTGTAAGCTCTGTAGGAGTTGTAGAGAGCAGTGATGTCTTTTAGGCAGGCATGTGGTGTGCATGTCTCTGGCTGTCTATGTGTGTGTGATGTGCGATGTGTGATGTGTGTGTGTCTGCATGAGGTGAAGAGGGGATACGATTCTGCATGGTGTCTACACGGATCTGTGTCGCCATGGTGAGGTGATAGGGTAGCCGCCACGGAGTCGCTATGTGCTGTGCTGTGGATTTGTGTGTGTGTGTGTGTGTGTGTGTGTGGGGCGGAGTGTGTGGTGTTTAATGTGCAGGGCTGGAAGGGTGAGTAAGGATTAATGTGAGATTTCAACCCCCAATGATCCAGGGTATTTTCTCTGTAGAGGTGCCCTCTGTCAAGCCCTAATTGTGTGTGTGTGTGCGTGTGT
The DNA here is from genome assembly GCF_027409825.1 of Scomber japonicus. Classification (NCBI taxonomy): domain Eukaryota; kingdom Metazoa; phylum Chordata; class Actinopteri; order Scombriformes; family Scombridae; genus Scomber; species Scomber japonicus. The sequence goes on along the minus strand of NC_070582.1, from coordinate 25,304,995 downwards.
GTGTGTGTTCATGTGTGCACACCGTGTGTGTGTGTGTGTATGCCTGTCTGCTAGTATATCAGAACATATGACAATTATAAATGTCTCATCTTTTATCTATTCAGCTGAATTAACACTTTCCTTTAAAATTGATCCTTTACTTTCTGATCTGGTCTCCCTCCTGTAATTTGTAGGTATTGGCTTTAATACGTGTGCATTAAAAGCTCCAGTACTTCATATTCCATTTACCAGCAGGATTATTGTATACTCACCTTCACACTAATCCCCTGACAATAGAGACCATATTTGTATTTTAATCTTATTGCTAGAAAAAGATCTTCCTTGTATCAACATTGTATATCTAAATGTAATATTCTACATTGAATAATGACTGATGTAATCTCTTTGATTCTTTTCATGAAATGCCATCCTGGAGAGGATGTTGACACTGTTGTGATTTGAGATGCTGAAATTGTTCTAAACAAAGGCTTATGTAGTGATATAGGTCTGTGGTTGCTTTAATCTCGATGGGTTTGAGATGTGTATGTATGTGTGTTGGGCTCAAATGGGGGGGGCTGGTCGATGTGAATTGCAGAGGCCTGCATACAGCTCATGTAGACAGACAGATGGGTTGTTCTTAGTGATACTGTTGAATATTGCCACTAATGCCAAGGCTCAAAGGAGATCAGAGGTGACCTTTCACCGCAGAAGCAAAGTCCATGACAAAAGGAGGCTGACCTGATTGCTGTATAAGTTTTGCAATGTGTGTGGTTTTTTATTTACAATCATGCAGGTAACTGACAAGTCAGCAAGCCTTGACTTTACCTGCAGAAATCGCTTCCTGGAATCTCTGCTGCATCACAGGGATGAAGTCCCAGCTCCAAGCCAAGAAACAGTTCAAGGGCATATGAACTGTAACCCCCCCCCATAAACAACACTAAATAAACAAGACATAACATAGGTGAGCTTTAGAGATGCTGGTGGGCCAATTTCTTTATCTTTGGACAGAACCAATCAAGATGTTTACAGTCTATAAATCAGATTCACTGCACGACTATCTCCCACCCCCACTTTCACACCCTTATTTTGCAGCTCACTGGGTACACTGCTGTCTGGATTGGCGGTGAATACTGACAATGGACATAAATAGCGAGTTGCAGAAGGGACACCAGGTTCATCTGCACTGCACATAACACACACTGTATATTTCCTTTGAGATTTCAGATTTTGGAGGGTGGCAGAAATGTGACAGAATTGTATCAGTACTACGAACTTCCTGTCTATGTCCATCTGAAGCCAGATGTGGTACATGCAGTGAGACTCTGTACCAAGCCCCACCCCCATAGGTGTCTGTCAGGCCCTCTCAGCACCTAAAGAGATGTACACATTCTGTTTATGAATAGAGAGATTATGCTTGGGGGTAGGGTTAACTGGTGCCCCCCCATCCTTGCACATTGTAACATGTGCATATGTGTTTTTGTGTGTTATTGTTATTACTGTGTTTAGGGAGCAGCTGCCCCCCCATCAGGGAGGCAAGAGGGAGAGTGATGGGGATAAGGTACAAAGGGCTTTGCTTGTCCCTTGTAAGGCTCCCTTTGTCTGGAGATCATCTACTATCCTAGCCTTAAGAGGATTACCACATGTTATGACATTAAACTGCCAGCACAGTTATCATCTTCTTCTAACGACTAGCCCTCCGCCACATGAGCGGACTGCCAGTGGTAATGCATTACTGAGCGTTTATATCACAAGAAGCCTTCACCTGTGTCTGATTTATTATACATGTAAGCAGATTTCTGCCCTTTGCTATGCTATCAGCGTCAGTCATGTGTTTAGGATGCCTTATGCATGCATACTTTCTAAATCAGTTCTATTTAGATATTTAGATTTATGATGTGCATCCACTCACTGCGAGGTCTCTCCAGTGCACAACACACCAAGGTTCTTCTACCCTTCTCTTCCCTTTTGTCCTGCACCCATACGAAGCATCACACATACCCACACATTTGTTTGTGCTCGCATTCCCTCCTGAGCTGATGGAGATGGAGAGAAAAGGGCAGAGATGAAAGAAGAATTGCAGGAATAAATGTGGGTTGAGAAGTGAACAAGAGGCAGAAGGAGGGGGGGGGGAATCCAATTGGCAAGTTGCAGATTTCTTTTTTTTTAGTTTGGAGTGTGCCTGCTCCATATTGCCATGAGCTACCACATAAATTGGAATTGAAACCCCAACTGGCAATGAGCAATCCATTGTGATTTTTTTTTTTGTTAGTTTCCAACCTTTTTCAAATCATGTACTCCTGTCTTCCTGGTAGACTTATTATTTTCTTCCTTCATATTACACTGCCATAAAAAAAGTATTCCTCCCTCTTCACCCTTTTTAAAAGATATGGGAATATTTGGTTTGTGGCTTGCTAAACAATGATTTAAAAAAAAAACTCAGGTATTTCTTTAAATAATGGTTTTGCTTCTCTTTGGCAACCTTCAAGGCTGAGCACCTGGCATGCAGTACCCCCTAAAGTGTCTTCAGAATTTATCTGGTCCCACACCCAACAGTATTCATCACAATGTAAAATGCCCTGCCTCTGCAATACATCACAATCCGGCCACAGGGCCATCGTAAATCAAAAACTACAATACCCTGGACGTCTCCTTTAGACCCATAAACCACTTTTTTTCTATTTAGGCCCAGTGGACAGTGATCTCGTGTGTGTGTGTGAATGTGAATATTTTCATATGTGTGTAAAGCTGTAGGCCGTTGTGAGGAGAGTGTGACAGAAGGCGCAGACTGTCTGTGTCTGTCCCTCGTCTGACTGAGCAGTGATTTATAGCCTTTACCTGCTCTGTGACTTTGTTCTGGGCTCGGTGTGGTTTCTGCACTGCACAAGCAGACGTCTTGATGAGAATCATGTTTCCTCAGTGTTCTAACAGGCCTCCAATCTACATGAGTACAGCAACACCTGTGTTTATGGAAATTTGTGCTGTATTTTATCAGATGAAGCATGTGTGCAGACGCGTGCAAAACACATTTTGGACGTGGTGTAGGGGAATAGTCTCAGCAGAGAGCTTTTACTTTATTAGTAGTTAAGAAAAGAAGTGAGTGTGCTTGACTTTTAGATTGACTTAGCAGCTAGAGATCAGTGGCAAGGCCCAGATGTATACAGCTGGTTTCCCCATACATACCACTCTGTGTCTGCTGCACGTCCGCAAACACTTTGTTCTTGTCCCCTGTAGTCTCCAGTACCATTGAGATATCTTGACTGAAACCGATGTTTTATGAATTGATGTTTTAGCACAGCAGGACCCTCACCTCCCAAGGAGAATGGAGGGTTATACTGTTTAAAAAGCAACAAGCATAAGTTCTCTCCGAAAGAAAAAAAAAAGATTCCCCACCCTCTCGAGTCATTTGTATGCTTGATGGGGGTTTGTTCTCTCTCAGGGATTACAGAATAACTTCCACAACACTCCTTTGGCTGTCGTTAGCATGCTCAATGGCCCCATAGAGGTACAAGCAACTAAAAACCTGCAACAAACACGGGAATGCAGCAGCTTTTGCAGTGGATTAAATACAAAGCCCTGGGCGTACAGAATAAAATGCTCTAAATTGATGTGGCATGTGCTGTTTAAATGGAGAATGCTGCTAATAGCTTTTCATTAACACAGGTCCATTGCCTGCATACTTGGTGGTAGTTCAGCAGACCCTCATTAGACAGAAGGCACATTCGTTCATCCTAAAAGCTGTAATATTAAAACTAAGTAAGGGGGGGGGGTTTCATAGATATTTTATTGCTTTTGTATTGCTTCCCAGTTCAAAATGATGGTGCTTTTTTTTTGCTAATGTTTTAGATGGTTTTTACTTTCTCTTTGGATGTTCAGAATCACAGCAAAACATGGACTGACTACATTGTGGTGTTAGACGCATCAGATGTGGTATAAGGAGGAGAATGAACATCAATATATGGAATAAACAAAAAGGAATGGCAGATAAAGTTTTTAAAAAGTAAGTTCAAAAATGGAACTAATCCTCTTTTTTCTGTTAGGCTTGCTCATACCAGTGTTTCAAGTTGTCATCATCAAGCTGTGTAAACTTCACTGTGTACGCTTATAAAATGCTTGTTTCAATCTAAAAAATGTCACCTGTTCATGAGTAGGTGCATGTTTGTGAGATAGGATCATACTTGACATCCACAAATTGCTTGTTGTCCATTTGTAGGCAAAATGCATTCACACAAATCTTACCCAGGAGTAAAAAGAAGCATAGAGATAGATAGATAGATAGATAGATAGATTGATAGAAGGTGCCATAATACTACTCTATGGTGCATTTCATTTGATGATCTCTGCTTGATAAATGTCCTCCATTTTTAAACTTTATATCCTCAATATGTAACATAGATTTTCTGACTTTCTGTCTCAAGATAGCCTTGATGGCACCAGCAGTGTTTTTAGACTTGTGAAAGTTGATTGAGCCAGAATAACCACAGTTAAATTTTGGCATTGAAAATAAAATTTAGCATTATAAACCATACCCGAACTGAAAAAGAAAGAATTCGCATTGAAACACTGAAACCAAGTTCCATTGAAAAATAAACCACATTTATTTAAAAAAAAAAATCAAAATCTTATTATCCTCTTATATTCAGATATTTTTTGGCATTATGATGTGTTTTTCATGTCTGGCTCTTTTCAGTGACTTTTCTTTCTTTTTATGCTGTCTGGTTTTTTTCAGCGTCACTGGTTTTCAGTTTTCAACTTTCTGTCACCGTTTTGGTATACAGAGGAGAGGTTTGAGGGAAGGACTGCATAACTATGCCTTGTGGTCCGGCATAGATACCCGAGGGTGATGGCATCATAGTGGAGATTTTGAACCAGACTGCTGTCATTTTTTCACAAGGACTGTTAATGTCACTTTTCAGGCAGTAACAATGTTGATTTCCAGTTTGTGGTGTGTTTATCTAAATAACAGCTGTTTATAAAACTGCTGCAATGCTTTTTGAGCCACTGGCCAGGTGAACCCAGCATCATCTCAGCTGCTAGCAGCCCAACTCCTGATCGTCAGCCAGTTAATGTTCACCGTCATCCAGGGTAGAAAATCACCGGCTCTGATATCAACATTTTGACATATGATATAATTCCTTTTGGAAGAAAAATATTGGTCTCACATTGTAGCTGCTATATTAGTTTGTCACAATGTAAAGGGAAGTCTCTGTATATACACGGTTGCCCGTAGAAAATAAAAAGAGGAATGTGTAAGAAAACGAAATTATTCCAACTTTATGGGTGACCGTGTAATTTTAGATGAATATTGAAATGAACATAGCAGTCTATATTACATTTTATTTTATTTTATTAAGCTACATATCAGTTCAGATATTAATATGGCTACATTACAGACTGAATAACATCATTTCAATTAAATTATTTTTCTGTGAGGAAAAAAGGTGTCAGTGGAGCTTTGAAGTAAGATTATTTTTTCACAGTTCAGTCAGGTGTTAAAAACTTGGCAAGTTCCACTAATGAATACAAACTTCCAAAGATGGGATGTATGTGTCAGTCAGTGTTTTTCCCTGGTGATGGAGGCAGACCATCTGTACATGACTTGTACCACAGGTTCGGACCACTATTGATTTTAATTTATACCAATGAGTATATAAATATGACCATATTGGTGAATGCAACATATTCTCTCTAATCACCCATACATGTGTGCCATGTGTGTGTTTCTTTGCCATCAGAATATCTGCTACAATACTTGCTTGTCTGTCTGCCACATAGACCAAGTTCCAGCTCTTATGATTCCACACAGTGTTTTCTCACATCTTGACCACCTACCAGCAACACACATGCAATAAACCTGCACACACCTGCTCCCCTCTCAGTGCTCTCAGCAGGCCTGCTGCCAGTCTCCCCAGCAGTCAGCCAATCAGTCACTGCTCTGTAGTTTAGATCAAGTGGTGCTACCCTCCTAGGCTGACTTAGAAGCAGACAGCCATTCTCACAGCAACATTTTGGGAGACTGGTTCTCAAAATGGTTTTGTTGCAGACAGACATCCCGTATTCAGGGCAGGGCTGTTTCATTAGTTTAATGCTTCACCAGGTTACAAGTTTCATTAGCTAAATGCACCCATTCTTCTCTAATCAGATCAGCCAAATCAGATCAGTCTGTATCATCAGCTGCCTTTTTCACATGGGGGATCTGCTACACAAAATATTGGAAGTACAATTGCTGTCCCGTGAGACTTTTTCAAACACTCTATCACTCAAGCTCGCTTTTTTTTAAACTCTCTCTTTCTTTCACTGTCTTCTTTTCATTCTAGTTATTGCTTTCTCCCACCAAGATTTTGCAAGCCAAATATGTCAAAAATTGCTTTTTCTCATGCCTCAGTTCACTTTGCATTCTGTATGCTGCGACTTCTGTCTGTGTCTGTTTCTGTGTTTCACTTTTCAGTTTTCTCATCAATTCTTACCCAGTGCTGCAGACGTGGTGTGGAATGAATCCACATTGGCCAACAGTAATTCTCAGAGGACTAACTCCAAGGAGAAAACTCAATCTTCTAAAATCCTCATTCTGAAAAAAAAGGCATCTCAGGACTGACATGAATGTAGCTTGCAAAGACGGGCCTTGAATCCAGCACTTGGAAATTACTTTTCCACAGAATACAGTAGATAAACATTTCTGTAGGTGCAGGGTGGCTTCTGATAGTAACTTAAAAGAGGAAGAAAAAATGAAAGATATTGCTCAATGCTGTTGCTAAAGAATCATAACTCTGACTGCAGTATGAAAAGAATCAGCAGCTGAGCTCATTTTAGCCTCTCTTTATCGCTTTAATGTCAAGACCTCAGGTATTCTTGAACCTCTGACCTTGCTTGCCTCCGTCTGTACTTTTCTTTTCACATGTCACCTCCTTCCTCCAGGCAGATGGAGGTGAAGCAAATTGATGAGATGTCCTGATAGATCATTTTGTAATGTTGCTTCTTTTTTTTTCTTTTTTCTTTTTTCTTTTTTTTTCTCTCTCTCTGACACTTTCTACTCTTTGTCATCAGGTTCACAGACTTTTTATGGTTTTAATGTGTGTAGGTGAGATTTTCTGTCCATGAGAAAACTTTCCAGTTATTATAGCAGCACTTTTTCATTACCAGTACATATTTCACAACAATAGCATATTCATAAGGCTCAGTAGAGGTATTTATTCTTTCCTTTGATCAGTCCAGACATTAAATTGTCTCTTGTATTATATGCTGTCCCGGGAATGATGAACTGTTTCTGAGGCTGTTGATTATCTAGAATAATTGATACACATGAGAAAGTGGACTCTTAGTTTTCAAAGTGGATATGGTACAGTTACATAAACACCCAAGTAAACTACATAAAAAGGGAGGAAACATTGCATTCTATTTGCATAGTAATTGATTTTAGGCCCTCTTATGTGTTTGTAAAACTTCGTATGAGTGAATCTGCAAAAGCAGAGAGTAATAAATAAGTAATATGAACTAAGCCTGCTTCCCTCTGCTCTTTGGGGAGCTTCTGTGTTTTTGTGTGTTTCAAGAAATGAACATGTTAGATTTTGGTTAGGGGCTCTGAATTACCTCCCCAAACATAAACATAACTGTGATGAGCATTCAAATAATTTCTCATGTTTTCCTTTATTTTGCTCAATTGAAAGTGCTTCAGTGCACAGATTAATCTTATACTTTGACATATCTAGTGCATTTTCATACAGTGCTGTCAGAAAGGACAATGATCTGATCTGTTTTCCATTGTGTTGACTTTCAGCTTCATCAGTGTTTGAGGATCCTGTCATTTATATTGGTTGAACAATGTAAGAATTATAAACTCATACTCCTCCAACTGCATGAGAATGCAGCAGGACAGTGTTAACATGCAAATTAGGCTGCTATGGCAGATTTTATGTCCCAAGAGTGTCATGTCCACCCCAAATCAGGCACACAGCCTTACTTTAGGTGCTTCACTTGCTAAATACCAATACTGGAGGCTAGAAACCCTTGGAATAAGCAAGAAGGAGTTTAGCTGCAGTACATTATAATCATGGTATACCAAGAGTCTGCTGATGTCTGTGGGTACCTCTTTAAACACCTCTCTTCCATGGTTCTCGTACAGCACATTTTCATTTTACAATTATAACCATGGCAGATTTACTACTCAAAATACTTAATCTTTGAAACAATGGGCCCCTGATTTCAGACAGAGCGAGACAAAACCAGGCTTGCTCCCTAAACTATAATGGGCATGCAGCACCAGCTTCCACACTGTGAGGAAATACACAGCACATCGGCTACTTGTAAACTGGGCTTCTTAAAATATTACTTGTAGCCTCACAAAGTGTAGTTAGATAATGATGTGCTGCTTGGCCATGAAAGTAACACTTAGATATTACTGTAGGCAGTAAGCATTTCAAATACAGTACAGAGTCAACACAATGAAAAATGCATCACTTCCTTATTACTTTCCAACTGTACTGTGCATTGTTATACACAACAATGTATGCATGATAATGTGCATGTCCTTCACGCCAGGCTTTCATACAGTATAAAGTTGGAGTTATATGAAATGAGTAAATTTAGCTGGAAGTTTTAACATGTTTACAGCACAAACAGCAGTTACTAGTAATAATCTGCTGCAGCCTTAAGGAGAATGTGATGACTATAAACTAAAAATAGGCTCAGTTCACATGGTGTTTATTAATTACAGATGATGCACAGTTTGTCAATAAACCACAGTATCAGGAAGTAATATAACACTTGTGGCATTTCTCAATCAAATGCCAATCAATATAAATGAACAGACAGATCCTCCTGTTTTAAAAGACAATACCTGTGTCACAGTGTTTTATGAGTTATTTTCTGTTTATCATAAAAAACTTTACAGTGTCAAACTTAGCCTTAAATCAAGTGCTTTACATAAAATGGAAATGAGAAGACACTCAATAAGATGGTAAGGTGTCATGTTAGTGACGGATTAATTCCTGGAAGAGACACACACTTTCTCTGTAGGTGTCAGGTGACCGACAGCATGTAGAGTATAACGTAATGCAATGCAGTGATGTGAGACTGTTTCATTCTGGAAACAGTAATGAAACCAAATCTTTGACAAATCCAAATGAAGGGTGCATGTTTATGGTGATTGTGATACTTTCAGTCGAGAAGTTGAATGTTCTTTTTCATGCTTTACAAAATTAATGGAGCCAAATGACTCATGCTGAGAGGACAACTGTGATATGACTGTGCAGGCAGTGCAGACTGGCGCCACAATATCAGTCTCAGAATAACCTCTGTCTGAACTCAACAGAGCAGCTCATTAGTTACTTTACTAAACTTCATTAAATAGTATTTTCTACAAATAATGACATTATTAAATCTAATTTGTCGGTCTTTCCTGTGATTGGCTTGCACGGATTGCTGCTTAACAGGGATTGTTGGTAAGATATATTATGTGTATGATCATAACACAGTTCATATAAGCACCACTGAAACATTCCCATGAACATTGTCCATATTGAAACACTTTGGGTTTTAAAACGACCAGCCATTACATCAGCTTTTCATTGCTTGACACTCAACTGCGTCATAAAATGAGTGACATCGATCCAAAGGAATCAAGTGTCACTTACTCAGCTCCTAGTTCTGTTCCCCTGCTCCACCATTCCCTCCAAGTTAGTGGTGAATCCACAGAAATCCTGCTTATCCTTGTCTAGTTCTCAATACCAAGACTCTAGAGGCATATTATCCACCTCGCATCCTCAGGACTTTGTTGACATTTGGTCTTGCCAATTTTGCAGAGCAAAATGGCAGTGGTTGCATTATAGCTTTTAATTTAGCTACAACTGACCTGTAGAAGTATTTAAATATGGTGTCATCAGAACAGGTCACTTTATGTGGGACTGTTGGAGCACTGAAGCAGAGCTCTCTTGCATGGTCATTACCTTTGGGGCACAAGGTGAAAATGCCTGCCAACAGTCACTGCAGGACAAATGAGAGCACCTCGCAGTGAGGCATAAAGTTTGGATTGTAGGGGTGCCAAAGGGGTCAGATAGCTGATCCACAGCGCTCTGTTTACGCACTACTGGACTGACTATTAAACCTGGATGAAGTCCACCACTGGACAGGTCTCAGACAGCACCACAGCCAGCAGCCAAGCGGGGAGATTCACTGCGTCCCACTGGGACTGGGGCCTGTAATACTGACACCGTCCAGTACCTCGTTAGGAACAACAGTGCATCAAAGTGAGCCCAGTGACTGCGTCTGTTTAGCCTGAGAACTCTGCACATTGGTCTGGGTGCATCAGGCATTTAACAGTGTCAAACAGCAGCTGAAGGGAAGAGGGATTTAAATTAAGCATCCTCCATCTATTCTCCCTCTGTGTTACCTTGAGCTACTGTATGGGGAAAATATGTTTTAACCTTGGAACTAGGGCTGATGTCAAGGCAAGCTTCCACATACTATATCCTATAGTAATGCAGGAACTTATCCTCATATTCCTAATTGTCATTCTTTCACACATACAGTAAATGTTATGTTAATCTTTATTTTTTTTACAGTAAACATGGCCCTGATTCAAAAACATTTTGTTTTTGTTCTTAAACATGTGTTAAATTTGTGTCTCTTACATTCTCAGGAGGGATGATTAGAAAAATGCCAAGGCTCATCTGTTATGTACAGTAGTATCTACACTGTAGAAAGCACTAAAAAGACTGAAATACTGACTTATTGATGACATCAGCCAAATCTTAATGAAACCTGACTTCACTCAGTATAGAGCTATATGGCCTACTGGACTTTTCTTCAAATTGGTGGAAAATGGCTTGTCGGACCATCGTACCATATGACTGTCTCATTGTGTGAAGGCAGATGGGGTCACATTGAAATAAACTGCTAAGTAATGCTAATCATGAATAATTGCTAAGGTTTCAATAAACAATGAATCTTGATTTATGTATGAAAAAGTTTGCTGTCAGAATGCATGAGAGCAAGAGGATTTTCTAACTTGTTAGGTAGCAAAGCGAGGGTACAGTAGGTTCATATAGCTCAACACTAACATGTTCGTGATTTGTTGGCTGCCTGTGTTTTCCTGCCAGACTGTTGTCTAAACTAATTAAGCCAACTGCTGTCTTAGCTCCCTTTTTGCTGTAAATTGTTAATTGGGGGTTGTTTTAGGCCGTTTGCATTGCTGGATTTATGAGAAGCAAAACAAGTGAAGCCCAGTCTGTTTGTCTGAGAAATTCTTACTTTGCTGCAACCACAAGTTGAGCCTATTGTGTGCTCAGCTTTGTCTTGCTCTGAACATGCCAACACCTTGGCAATCTACATTAAATTACACTTGTAAATGCTTTGTTCATAGTTGTTTGAAAATGTTTAAATCACATCTCACACTGCAGGGTCGTACACAATGTTTACTCATATTACTACATTTCCAAGTGTTAATCATCAGTCTGGGTTTAATCATCAACATGCTGTTTGTCCTCTTGCACTCTGTGTGAGAACTGTTGGATGTAATTTAAAATGCTTGATGGAAGTGACAGAGTTATTACCTGATTGGAACACACGGTTAAATTATAGTGCATGACTCTGGAATCAGAGTAAGCTGTTCCCAACATAATATATTTCTCATTACCATATTGGAGTCCATGTTGTTCTTCCACCTTAACTGAACCGAGACTTTGTATCTGAGAGCCAGGGGTAGAAACTTTGCCACATGTAATTACAGCGTGTACTGGGGTTGGTTTATGTAACGGTTACAGAGCCTAAGCCTTTTTTTGCTACATGCTCATTTTTACATCAATGGCAAAAAGTCCATTGATGTAATCAATCATAATCACTTGCTTATGATTATATCAGCTTTTAAACACATGTTCAGTTTAAAGCTGCAGCAAAATACACCTAAAAGGATGGAAACAAGTATAGAGGGAGAGATGGAGAGAGAGAGAAATACTTAAATGGACAAAGTCTTTTACGTTAGAAATCAGATATTGGTTGCATCTCATAACCATCTGCTAATTAGAATCAGTGATTGCTTAAACAAGGGTTCCAAAATTAATTAATCTTCTAGAAAAGAAACTGATGTGTCTGCTAATTACTCTGTCTACGTAATATTGTGATATCATGTTTTTTAGGATTCCAACCTCTATTTTATCCCTCTGTCGTCCAGCTTCTTAAGGTCATATCCCAAGTTTTCTCCAAGGTCTATTTTTACTACCTCCTTAAAAGGACTGAGCCAGGACATAGTGGAGATTATGTTTACTCTTTGAAGAGTGTCTCACCTTAAAACCAGATAGTTAATTGGAAGTCAAGAGAGTGGCTGAAATACCTCATAGCTTTAAAACTTTTAAAGCATGTCTGATACTCCAGGTAGAACATATTGGCACCATGTTTTTCTCTGAGGGAATATCTAAACTTTTTCCTTCTTCTTCTTTTTTTATTACATCGTAATAAGAACCGATCAATAGTAATGTTGCAGGCAATTTAATGCCATAAAAAGGTAATTGAACCTCCTGAAATGACAGCAATTACATGTGCATTCTGTTTCAGGTTGGGGTGACCCTACTGATTGCCTGGTTTATTCTACATTGCACTTCACATCATTCAGAGTAATGGGCCTGTAGATGAGATTAGGCACTTGGACAGAGCGGTAGTGAATCTATCCTTCCGTACCCCTGAGAGCATGGAGCACTGTAACGTGAAAAGGGCGAGCAGAGGGGAGACAGGAATGTCTAATAGTGGTGAAAGCGCATTTCTGTTTTCTAAAAGCTCCATCACAACTTACTTTACGCCATGACATAGCCTGTAATTGTGCCGGCTCAATGAAGTGGATCAGCCTCGTCCTAAGATGACCACGGAGGAAATTTTAGCACCGCTGCCACCAGAACCTCTCAAGTGTCAGAATGAAACAGCCCCCCTTGTCACAAGCTATCAGTCGTTATGTTATGTAAAACCATTTTACCATCAGGGAGAAAAGATGTTCCTGCTCTTTCACCTTGTAAAAAAAAAATGAAAATCTCAGCTCCAACCAAGCTGAGATGAACATGACTACACACATGTCTTCGAAATCTGTAAATGGCCATGGACTCAGGTAACCTTTCCAGCTTATGTCTCAGTGAAGACATGCTGCAGCATATCCTGTCTCCTCAACTCTATGTCCTAGTGTCAAACTAGCCCTGAAGACTACTGTCGCTTTTCATTTGTCACCACCTAAATAAGAACATGATTATCCTTCACATTGGTTTTAGCTACTGTATTGAGTACCCACTCTGTAACTACCCCTGTATCCTATAAAAATACATCTCATGAAGTGTCAAATAATTGGCTTTCTTCAAGACTTCATATAGTGTTTCATACAGATGATATGGTACTATATGTATCCACACGGATGTGATTGTGGTTGACTGACTTTCCAACCGCTCCCTTCAACCTGGCTTGACCCCATCTTTGGTTAACAAGCATTTGTTCTATTAGGGATGGGATTCTATTTTAATGGTATGGTCTTGAAACAACATTTGCTTCCTGACTAAAAAAAGAGTCACAGGGAGACTGAAACCGAGAGAGCAAGAGAGTGACAGAGTGGGCGAGTGATCATGTAGACTGCTCAGAGAACTGAGGCTGAAACTTAACTTTATTTAGTACTTATGTAATGTAATTCTGTGGTTTAGCATTGATGTGTTTGTTGTTAGTATTCACACAGAATCCAGTCTGTCCACTGTAGTATCTCATATGTTTCATATGAAAGGGTCCAGCCTTCAGTGGACTCACATCACATGTGCACACTCACACCGGCATGCACACAATTTCTGTGCTACTTGGTATTGCATTTTATTACTGCATTTGTATGAATACACTAGGGAAACTAAAGAAGACTACATTAAATGGTAGTAGTGTGTGCAATAGAGGGAAAAAAGGAGATTTAGCCATAAGCCCATCTACTGTGTCAAATTTAGCAAGGCTTGTAGATCTCTTGTCAAATGAGCTTAGTTTTTAACCCAGATATTGAAATGCATTTCTACTCAGTGCACATGTAATATATGGTCATTGCTGAATGATATGTAAATGTAGCATTTTGGTAAAAAGAGAGAGGATGCCTCTGGGCTCATGTCAGTGCATCTGTTGAGACTCATATATTTCTGTATGCTTTGCACTCTCACTAGTGACATGACACAGGCAGAAAACATGAGCAATCATTTATCATCAATGCATGGTACAAGTGTGCAGAGTCAAGTGAGGTAACAGGTGTTTTAAACATTAGTAGGTGATCAGGGTCTGGTTTGGTTTGTGTCACCACGTGCACATATCTCCAGTGCAATGTATTTTCTCACTTAATCCATCACCCTGATGTCTGTTTGATAAATAAAAACACTCCCATAAGAAAAGCTGAATGTTAAAATGTTTTGGTATTGAATAAAACCTTCAGGATTACATAAAGCGCATAGAATGCCAGGTGAGTGATGCCAAGGAAATGTTGTGTATGCTAAACACTTAAATAGCAAGATGTCAAGATGAAATGTTCTTAAATTAATCATGACTGATATTTTTCTCATTTAAAACTAACTGGTGAATTACACTGTTAATCTCCCCTGCAAGACATTTCCACTTGACATGCTGCCATCTCAGAATTGTCAGGAAGAAAAAGTGGCTAATTAAATCTCAACAACCAAACATATCCGCAGCAGCAATGCGAGAAATGTTGATGTTGCAGCCCCATGAAAACTAATATTTGACTCTGATGGAGAGCAAGCAGTGCTAGCAACACCTTAAAGCCAATAGCTTGAAAAAAAGCCAATAGCAGGAGGGATGAGGAGGAGGATGCTTCCCCCTCATCTTCCTCGCCTCTAACCCTTAGGGCTTCATTGTTCCAAGGGAATCATGTGGAGGTGTCGGAGTCCTCTGATGCGCCAAATGTTTTTTTCCCTGCTTCCTCTGGCTGCAGATTCATTGTGACTGTTATTTTCTGTCTGTAGAGATGGCAGAAAACATGCATGACTTGCTGTGGTGCAGGGAAAGGCACACGTTTTTGTGTACAGAGTACACAGGAGGCAGACAAAGTGAGCTTTCCAAATGTGACAGTGTGGGACCTTCCAGGCACAAACACACAAAAAAAGGAAAATCCACATGGATGCACATGCAAATCAATGAACACATAGTGGTTTAACAAGGAGAGCAAAAAAATATATATATATACAGGATACACACTGACTTACAAGCAGGCATGCATTTCTCTTCCTCCCTGACCATGCACTCGCATACACACATAATGTGACATGTTTGTTTAGCAAACAATTCACATAGGAATAATTAAATTGAGTGGAGTTATGGCAACACAGAATAATGAATCATTAAGTGTAAGCCAGAATGACTTACATCTTGCAGTGTTGTGCACTCACTTTTCACATTAGCAGCCTCTAACATGCTGTCAGACAGCAGGACCACCATCTTTCATCTCCAAATAGTGAGGACACCAACAGAGCTGGCTGGAGGGGGAGAGAGGGATATCAGGAGAGAAATTGGTATGCTGAAAGCGGTTGCAGGAGATGAGAAAGAGGATAGACTTGCGTAATATATTTTGGGAAGAAATTGTGTTATACAAAAAGAGGAAAAAGGGATGGCAGGAAAGACAGGAAAGCACATAGGAGGAGAAAGAAGGAATTAGTAGAGGGCGCAGACCAGACATGGGTCAACACAGATGGAAGGATGGGAGGAGATGTGATTTACAGCAGGAAGCAATGAGTTGTTTAGCTTGCTGCGTGCCAACTAAATGCCAGCGACGGGGGCTGCTGCACTGGCCATGGTGAACATGTCCGACAGCCATCCACTTAACTCAGTGACCTGCATCGCAGCACAGGGTCGTAGCCACACAGACCTCTCATCTGCCCAAAAAAGAAGGAAAAAAAAGTTCCTCATCAGCAAGAGCACTGAATCGCATCCGACACACTTCCAACACTCTTCACTGGCCAAAATCTGTAGCATGGATGTCTGTAATTATCAGGTCATACCCTTGTTTGACTCATTTCTGAGTAGTGGCCATCAGGAAGTTGTGAAAATGGGGAGGGGGGGGTCCAAAAGAACAAAGATAATATGCAGATTACAAGTGCAGATGGAGCTCTAGCTGGTTTCATAATAACCCAAAGATTTCCAGATTTGTTTGTGAGTGAGTGCCAACTGTGCAACAATTTAGTCTTTCATTATTTGATTTTTACCAAAAGTGTAAAATCAACATTTCACATCAGTGCACTCTGAAAACATTTCAGCAAGTCTGTTTCTTGTGCATAATTTAGGGTCCATTTAACTTTAAGTGTGCAGTGAATTTACTAACCTGTCTGTAGCTCATTATCAACTGTGAAATTACAGGCTAGTAGCCAAAATGTTTGGCACCTCCTTTTCTTGACACTTTTAAAGTAAGCAGTGCTTCTAGTGCTTTTGCTGGGGGTTGCAAATGGGCAGAAGATACCATTAAATATCTGTTCAACTGTACTGATCAAGGCATTGCAATTTCTATTTCCTCTGCCTCTGCAACCCACCCAAGTCATTATAAATTCATAGAGCTCATGTCATTGGTTCTTCAGTAAAGAGTTGCCTCAAATGACCCTTCTTCCGAACCTCATCACCAAAGCCACTGTCAAATGGCGAGGCAAGTGAGAATGGCAGCACTTCAGAAACCCATGGGTAACACAGGGGAAGTCACAAAATTGTTGTGTCCATCTAAGATACATATTGAAGCAGGCTTGTCTATTTTAACCGCTAGTGTGGTGCTTTATTGAGAGAGTAGCTGAGAGTATTGGGAGGAATGAGGAAGATGGAGAGGCTAAGTGACAGAGCGGAGCAGCTGGATGTGAACTATTGAGCCAGTCTAAAAAGCTGCTAACAGCAGGCCATTTAACAAATGCCCCTTTCTCGTCAGTAGTTGATTTTTGAAGAGAAGTAGCAAAATAGTGGTCAACTCAGTTCAACTGTCCAGTAAAGTGTGCATCAGGGCAACTTCAATGGCGTTCATTTAAATGATTTTAAATGTATGTGAACGCCATCATGTTTTCATCAGTTTATTAGAGACCTTAATATGATCTTTTGATGTGAATTTTATTACATTTAAGTCCACGCTTTTTTGTGACATTTGCTAACTCCGGTCAATGCAAAATGACTGATGAATGTTGGCATATTGAAATTCATTACCTGGTATGAATTTCATCCAAAGAATACAGAGTAGCACCAATTCATCCCAATAGGAATAGCATCTCTGACATAATTATTCATATCTAGCAGGCAGAAAGGACTGATCAACAAAACCAACCATTTCGTAGCTTTCTCTGAGGCAGTAGGTTCCCTCCAAATATGTTTTAAGACAGTAATTTAAAATTTGTGTCATATGGTTTTTTCTCCAAAAAATCTTGTAGTTTGGTTTCAAATTAATTGTGATTTTTTAAATGATTCTTGGAGCTAGTCGGAATTACATTGAGAAAATAATAGATAATAGACATTTTTTTTAAAACTGTACGGAGAACACCAGCTGGTAATAGCATGGACATCATTCACATGAAAATCCCCTACAATGGGCTGCTGACACTCCAATGGTCTATGGTAATGGTATGGCTGTTGGCCAAGATACAAGGAAATTGTACTTGAAGCATAAAAGGTACCCTTCACGTCATGGTCACTGGGGACCTAGTCTGTGAAAAAAAACTTGTCAAGAAGTGCTGAAGGATGATAATATGTTTGACTGGGCTAATAAAGCCTATTGTAAGCTGAGTGACCAAAGGGACCAGAAGACAGCAAGCTACACTGGCTAGAGTGTGAGGACAGCAAATTACTGAACTGCAAGCTAAATTTCAAGGGAAAATGAGATTGTAGTGAAAGGATACCAGCTCATGGCTGCCTTTTAACCCATTAGTAATCCGTGACCATACAGACATTCCACTGGAAAGTAGGCAAAGAAATTTCCTTTGGAGAGAAGCAACAGCTGCTGAGTATCCATCAAACGAATATTTAAGAGGTAAATTGTCATGGAAATGGTTCCCCTTCAAAGCAATATTCTTCACATGTTGCACAATCTTTTGTTTGCTGTGACTGAAAGAGAAGATTATTTATATATTCAGCCACACTATATTTATAACAACAACATGAAAATTGAATAATGTGGGACTTTAAATAGAAATATTTCCATTCTGTCTGTACCATCTTCAAAACATGCTGTCTGGTGAAATGCTTGACTGTCTGAATTGACGAAAAGAACACATCTCAATTACTATTATATTGCATTGCTATTCACTAGTGTACATGTGGATGGTGTTGTGGAAGTCACACTGGGGGAAAACCAGAAAACTGTAAATAACTGCACTGCAGTCTTACAGCACAAGAGCAGGGGTACAGTATATTATTCTGTCATCTTGCATTTGCCTTGCTGAAGTTGTCAATAACTGGGTCTTAGGGGGGTTGCTGAGATATGCGTGCCAGCCTTGTAATGAGTATCCCTCGGGTCTGGACCTGAGCCCGTGCTCAGGGCTGCATAAAGCATTGATGCATGGATGGGGAGGGCCAGCTAAATGGAGGTCCTGGCAAAGACTTCCTGTCCATACTGTAATCACAACTCAGTCTGGCCCTGCATGCACTGTGTGTTGAGCTCAGATTTCTCTTATCAGGGAAAGGCATAGTCAAGAGGGCAGTCAGCTCAAACCCGTGGATTAATCCTTCCATGTGCATGAGGGCTCAATCTGGTGATGACACTTGTACACTATGATCCCTCTTAGTTTGGTCAGATCATTTTTGGCTTATCCTCCATCAGATATTTACCTTTATCCATAGTGTCCTCACAGACAAGCCTCAGATATATCTTAATATAAAATAATGAGGGCTTCTTAAATTTGCAGCTCATGCAGTTTTAAACCCTGGCTGTCCATGTCCTGTATCAACAAGTGCCAGCCCGTAGTGAGTTAAACTAAAAGCTTATCAGTGCTGTCATGTGTGATGCATGTGGAGGACTGACATCACCCAGTTAATTAACTTTTCAGTGCGACATTATAATCACCTTTTTAATGTATTCAGAAACTTGCATCAGGCATCTTAAGCCAGCATTTACTTTTGAAGTAACAGCCTAGCTTATTCTAATTAGGTAATTCCTTTAAGTATTTATTGTTGTAAGAGTCATCACAGACCAAAAGGATTTCTCCATTTATGTAGTGTGGGTTGCTTAAGAGCTGTTGTGTGCTGTAACAGTGCTGTGGGTTAACCAGCCCAGATAGACTAATTCACTTTCTGTGCATAGTATATTCTTACCTTGTGCCTGTGCTACTATATAATCAGCTTTTATAGAGGTAGGTCTGAGTGTGTGTGTGTGTGTGTGTGTGTGTGTGTGTGTGTGTGTGTGTGTGTGTGTGTGTGTGTGTGTGTGTGTGTGTGTGTGTGTGTGTGTGTGTGTGTGTGTTATAGATTAATTCGTTTTACACATTGTTAACTGAGTAGACCAAATTGGTTGATTGTTTTTTGTTTTATGGTAATTTATTTCTGAATTACAAAGTTTTTTTTTTACAGTATATCTCAAATCACTTCATTCCTAACAGGGTCCTTGGCTGAGTAATCACTTTTCTGCATTTCCCAGTATGAGCCGTATCAAATCAGTGTCACATTGAGTTTCTTCCACATTTGTTTTACTAAGCAAAATAACTGTGCCCTGCAGCTATGTTGGCCCCTCTGGACACATTGTGTAGAAGAGATCCACCAGCAAAAGGAAAAGAATGTTTATAAGCGATCTCTTTGAAGAATACATAATTACCCATACTGCATCCTGTTACACACAGTATATGACTCCGGACTCCCACAGCGCATTATATTATTGCAGACACTTCTAGCTTTGCAGTGCTCATATCTGTCTAATCACATGTTTTTATTTGTTTTCTTCATACTTTCTTGAGGTCTCCTGTTTTGATTAGTGTATCAAATCCACTACAGATGGAGAGGGTTGAATTGTTGTCACTGTTTCCAATTCTTTTTCAGCAGAGTTTAAAGCAAGTTCGTTCTGCTCTATTCGGTATGTTCCTCACACTCTATACCATCTATACCTTAGCCCTGCAAATCCAGTCAGCGTTTGAAAAAGTGCAATGATAAGCAGAAATGCATTGATGATATTTGGGGGTTGGAGGGGTGGGGGTTGGCAAGAGGCCTGTCAGAATACAAAACGGAGGTGCTGGATGTAAAGCTGCAGGCAGTTGTGGATCAGACGGAAATGACCTCTGACCTTGATTTCCAGGCTGTCACAGATGTTGACACCCTGCGGATTCAGCTTGTCATTGTAATGCTGACATTCAAACGCTCAATGTCACTCTGTCCCGCCTGGAGCTTAGAACAAACCTAAATCAGACACGGATCAGGAATGCATTAAATATCTTACAGTGGAGCTAATGCCGTCACGTGACCTAAACGGTGATCCCAGATCAGTTCTGATATTCCTAGAAGCTTCATGAATCTGAGCCCAGAGGCTTGTTTAATAGTGTGTATCACATATCCATTAAAGCTTCTTCCCTGCATGTGTCAGCTTTACTGTGAGTTGTGGAGACAGTTGCAGCATAAAGACACACTGTCTTTTGATAATTTCCTGGAAAAAAGCTGAGATCCTTTAAAACATATATCCTTGAGAAAACTATTGTGATTGAAGACATAAATTGCATCTATTAATGAACTAATGATACTGTAGACACATCATAATTAGAATGCATGGAGGTAATGCACTTCCTAGTGTAGCTCTGATTATTCACTGCATTTTTTTAAATTCATTGCTGTAGTGGTTAGAGGTACATAAAGTATGAAGCATTATGTTTACCAGCATGAGCTATTACAGCAGCTTACATTTCATTTAGACCTATATTGTAGCTGTAGTTTGAAAGTATCATGTTGTGAATACTTGCTCAAACATTACTCTCAAATATATCTCAACACATTCCCTTCCCTCTGCAGTCACCTTGTAACAAAGTGCTTGGCAATAATGAATTGCAGTATGAAATTTGAGCTGATATTGTGCATATTAATGTGGATGCAGCACAAAGCCAGGGAGAGAAAGGAGTGGAATTGTTGAACCGGATAGTCGGGTATCTGCTGTCCCTGTACCCAAAATGTAGTTTAGATAAAGGACAGCGAGACCTTTTACTCCAGTCCTGTTTGTTCTGCTGCCTCTTTATATACTGGCATGAGTCATAATGCAGGGACTGCTGCCTTAGTCGTGCTTACAACCCTGTGGTTTTATCAGGAATACCAAATGTGTGTGATGCCTTATCAGGGAAACATCTTGTCTCCCTGCAGTCTGAATGTCTTAAAAACTTGTTAAACTGATGGATTCTGCAGCAGTCGCCCACCAGCGTTCACTTGTGCTTACGTGAGATGCAGCCTTTTTTTTTAAAATGGATGGTGACTGTGTGTTATGTTGAAAGAGTGAAAACCAAAGACAGTCCCCTTCCCCTAATGCTTCCCTGTGCTTTAACATTCTGTGCAGTTGCTCTTTGCCTCCACCTGTGATGTGGCAGGAATACCACAGTTGAGACAGGCTGGAGCCGAGCACACTCTGAACAGGAAATAAAACTCCTGATGAACTGAATGAGGGACGGCTGACCCGGCTCACCCAGATTCCACATTTTACACCGGCACACAGACAGACAGATAAACCCACATGCAAAAACAGGGCCACACAGGCAGAGTGACAGTAAGTGCACTTTGGCAGGTTAATATGAAGGTCATCCTGTGTTATGTCAAGAAAAAACATAACATTTGACCGACCTGCTACTCAGCTGAAGGCAGGGAATGAGTATCAGTTGTTTAATCATGATATTTGACGCTTTGGACACAGAGCACTTGACCATTACTTTAACATTAATTACCTTATTCTTAACATTTTATATTCTCCCATTGAGCTGAAAATGCAGTATTAATGGCTGCACGGGTATGCATGATGATTAACTTACAATTACTGTGGAGTAAACAGCACTGTGTCCCTGGAAGGACATTGTAGCATTGTTTATTTATACATGAATGCTAATCAGTAGAGTAAAGAAGTTACTGAGGCTGTTTTCTCACTCAGCTGAAGGTCAATGTGTGGATAGGGAGCGACAGGGGAGAGAGCATGTGTGAGCAAGAGGGGCCGAAAGCATAAAATATACAGTTGTGTGCACTGAGGAGAGGGAGTAGAGACGCTGCATTAAATGTACTGTTAGTGTGCAGGCAGACAGGCTGTGCCTTAGCCCCATATCTGGTTTCATATGTGGGGACTGAGAGTTAAAAATCTCTTCTGTTCCCTCCATGCTGTGTGTGTAACAGTAGAGCTGTGCTTGGGAGTGATGGAGTCTTTATGTGCGGTCCACTGTCACCCCACCGCAACAGCTGCAGCATATTGGCTTTTACCTGGCTGAGTGTGCGAGGGAACATTATCAGATGTAGCATGACTCAGGCTCACTTTAACAAGCAACTATTTAAGGTGTCTTGAAAGAAAGTGATATTGTTGTGAGAGAGGGTGAATGTGTGTTTTCACATATCCATGCAAAAGTACTTGTCTCGTCAGAAAATGAGATGATGGTGTCAAACCTATAATGTAACACTGTGCCCTCCTGCATATGGCATAAACAGTCACCCTCAGCAAGCTGTTCTCCATACTGAAGTAACGTGACTGTTTGATGTGTGCAGATTATGATTCCAACACTGTGGAGGAGAAGCGGATATTATAATCCATTGCCATGGGTGATAGGTCAGAGGAAATCTATTTTCTGGCAGTGAATCATTTTTAGGGCAACCTTGTGCTCTTGAGAGTGATGTAAAATTGATGACGGAGTGGCAGAGTGGCTCACATTACTTTCCCAGTGGCCCCTCTGCCTGTGAAGTTTTTGGGGCATATCATGGTTAATCTTGTTATAATTCACATGCAATCATTTCCTCTGAGAAAAAAAATCATTCACGCTGCTTATTTACATAGTGTATTTTTATATGTATAAGCACACAATGAATAATGTTCAATTCATTAATGCTCTGCATAAATTGCTTTTGCCTTCATTATGTTTTGGGATTTGTGGCCAAACAAAAAAATATTTTCATTTAAATCATCTACAGGCAATTTTGTTCCAGTATCGTGCTGCCAAAACCATGACATGGGGTGCAAGAATATTGAGTTAATTTATAATCATCACTCCTCAAATGGAATGAGCAGAATTGGGAGCCATCAGCACGAAATATGTAAGTAGGTGAAATCAGAAAAGTAGCCGGAGCCAATTTCAGCTCGGACTCTGGAGACACTTACTGTCTGCACATTCTAATTAAGATTATTTGGCAGCGAGGCAAATGGTCTCTTTCTATGTGCATAACAGATGTTTTCCTAGGTTGCATACAGTATAAGTAATATATTAATTTATCATTTGATTAACAGAAAAAAGTTAATTGTTTTATTAATGTCTAAATCATATTGCCAAAGGGCTGCAAACTCAATTTTCTGCTTGGGAAACCTATAACCCTGCATTTGATTCAGCTCAGCTACAGTATGTAGATGTGTATCCATATTTGTAATTATATGATTTTGTGTATCTGTGTGATTGTGTGGTCGTGGGTGTGCGTTTGTGTTGCACATTGCATTATGAATGTTTTCAAGATGATCAGACAGTATGTTTCAGTATTAAGCAGACTGTGGAAAGTGACTCTTTTTGACTTGTTCCACACCATTTATGCAGCTCTGTAGACATCTGCTGTTTTCGCTCCACCAGCCATGGAGGTGAACGGGCTATGTATGTTGCTTTTTGTTGTTTACATAAAACGTCCGTCAGCTCTTGTTCACCACTTCTTGCTGTGTCATATTCTAGTCTGCTTAGACCGGATCACAAAGATGCTCTGTCTTCTAGATTACATAAGAGATTTTAATAAGAAAAAAAGGGCTGTGCATAAATTGGTATATATCCTACAAATGTTGTGATTTTATGTGGCGTGAGGCTTTATCTGTTGCTTTATCAGCAGTTGTTGATTCATATCTGGAGATTGCCACGCAAACACAATGACATGGCAGCTGCTTCTTTAGAGGAGGGCATTAATCCGCGACAGGGCAGTTCCTGTAAAAGCAAAGGGATCCAGGGCATTTTGCCACAGTCTGCTACCTTTATCTCCTCTCCTGTCCTCTCTTCTCCTCTCCCCTCCATTGCCCTGACTCTCTGGATGGCAGTGACAGACAGGCTGCTCATGAATGACCATAGCCATATTGACAGTGTCTGCGCCAGGGGCCACACACACACACACAAACACACACAGGCTAGTAAGGGCACACCATATTGTGGGGTGGTGCTATCCAGCTGGTAGGGTTAGAGCTGAACTCTTGTGGGCCATCTTCTCCTCTCTGCAGGTTTCCACCATACTTGGTTTGATCTTTGTTTTTTTAGATTAAATTTCTCTGCCCGCCCACCTCTCTCTCTTTCTCTCTCTCTCCCTCTGTCTCTCTTGTCATATGTGGGCGTGCAAATATCATTTTATGATGAGATTATGTTAATGGGACGATGGTATATGTCTTAGGCAACTCAAGATCATGCAGCGATCAGTACCCTTGAGCTACAAACAACAGTCTGGAAGACGGAGATGAGATGTCTTTGTAGTGCACACAGTGGCAAAGCTCCTCAGGCATTCTGTTGTGCCTTTAATCCATCCTTGCCTTTGAATCCTCAGCCAGGAGCCGTAGCGCTGCGTAGCATGAATAGCAGAGAGATGGATACTTTGCTATCCCATGCTCTGTCTTTCTACTCACATTTTTTGGATCATACACTCTTTCTTGTCCAACTCCACATCTATCCATCTTTTTCCCAGCACAGCAGTACAGCCTACCCCTCCTTTGTTTGCATTTCAGCAACAGCCAACTGAAATATTGATGAACCCCATCTGACCTCTTATCGCTGTGTCAGCAGCTTCTTTAACATTCTTTGATGGAGCATGCTCATCTGCTTATTTACTAGAGCTCATGTTGGACAGTCTTCACATGAAGCGGACATGTACTGTGTGTGTGGCGCCAGCTGTTTCCCACCCTCTTGTGGGTTAGGAGGCAGGGATAAAACCTTACTCTCTGCATAGACTGACCCTTTAATCTAGCTAGCAACACAGACAGCCAGAGATCATACACTGACTTGAGCTGTGGGGGTTGCCACTTGCCACAGACATTAATATGCATTCATACCCACCACAGCCATACTGACAACACAGAGAGAAAGGGACTTTTAGTACAACATAAAGGAGACCCTGGGACCTCTAAAAGTTCAGAAAACACCACATGCTTCATGCCTGATGGCTCCTAATGGTCCATATGTTTGTCTCCATCCTACATTTTGTATTTTTGTACGCGTCATCTCACCCTGTCCAACCCCTTAGGGTACCTGGAGGACATTAATGTCTTTACACTCTCCAGTGTGCCCTATAACCTGTTTCCCTGGAGCACAGGAGGACATTTAAACATGTGTTTGATTGCTTATGAGGCGCCACACAAACATAGCTCACCCGCAGGGTTTTGGGGTTCCAGAGCAAATCAAGATCTAACCACCATACATACTCTTGTTCCTCCACTGCCTTAAATAGTTTTTCTGTTGCACCACCGGCATCCGCAGGTTATGGAAACTTGAGCTCTGAGTGGCATCGCTTCCGTTGCGGTTGCCATTTTTTCCATATGACTTGGACTTGCATTTATAACTACATCCTCTTCATCTCATCTCTCTTTCACTTCCTACAGCACATAAAAGACCCATCACCTGCTTCCCTTTACTCTACAGGCTCTTGAGGCTAGTAACCTAACACGTACTGTACCACATAAGAACTTCCTTAAGAATGCAAGAGTTATTCCATTAAAAGTTAATACCTTTGCATGTGTTTTTGGTGTAATATCTGCTATCATAACCTCTTAAAGTAATACTAGTGCCAATTATATACATTTCTTCAGAAAAAAATTAACTAACTGCATATGGATTTTTCTAATCGTGTGTGATCTCACCTAACACACCAGGCTCTCTAGCACATTGAATGTGTTGTGGCTGAGGCTAGAAAGACAAAAACTGCAGAGTTGACTGACACCACTGATTGCATTATTCCATTATATCCTGCCTCTGAGTGACAGGTATCATGCAGACACTGTCTATGGTAGAAATCATTATTGTGATATTTTCTGATGTCAATAAATATTTTCTAAAGTAACAAAAAAAAAAGCAAACTGATATTCAGAGCATGGATTTAGTGTTTTTAAGTACGTGAGATCAGATGGTTTTGACGTTAAACAAAGCCTCCCATAACTAAGTTTGTTTGCTCAGTCACTAATTTGGGAATTTGATGAGAAATAACATGAAATGGTCACATCATCACAATACCATTCCACTGAAAGTCAATAAACCTACCTTTAATACCAGTGTCAGTGTTTTACCTCTATTACAATGTTTTGATTGTGTACACCTTTAAATCAGTCGATCATATGTTCATTTTGTAGATTTTAGAAGCATTGCTTTCATTATACAAAATATGAAAAACTGACATTTACCATCTCAAAACTAGTAACATGCCTTCCAGTGAACCTACAGTCAAGTTGAATTTACTCAATTCCAGTAAATCGATGAGGAAAGCCTAAATTCAGTGGCTCACTCCTCGCAATCCCAGTGAGCTGAATAAGATTCATGTTGCTGACACTCTCATCTTTTTGTACATAGTCATAACTCTCTTAAATATTACATAAAGCTGAGAACACTGGTGGACTTAGCTATTCCACTTCTTTGATCAACATTATCAGAACACTGTGTCACTCCCGATTTATCCGCAAGGCTATTCTGGGATTCATATATCGTGCTGCTACAGACATCACAGGCATTTGACCTCTCTTCAACGGCCTTTATTGAACTGGACTTTACTGCACTGTGATACTGTGTTGCATTTCAATGACAAGAGACACTTTCTGATCTAAATGCTAATGTAGTATCCTGTAGTCGGAGTATACTTACTTTACTTGTACAACCCTGCCTGTCTCTCGTGTCCTACCTTATCTCCCACAGCTCTGTGGACATGCCTGCAGGAATTAAGTTCACACTGGGGTTTGACTGCAGGACGTCACAGTTGGTGCAAGAAGGGGGAGGCTCTAAATTCAGACGTCTGAATCAGTTTGATGTAGTTAAATGACTTAATCAACAAAACTAAGATAGAAAGGCTTAAGGGATGGTGACACAGGCAAGGGACAAAAGTCCAAATAAATCCGACAAGGAGCAGAAGAATTAAAAAGTCCAATAAACATGCAAGGTCCAAACAGGCAGGTAACAGATCAAAGATACAACAGATGAAACAAACACAGATGCTAGAGGGCAAGACATGAAGCACATGGCAAGGGAGCAATGTGGCAAATAATAATGTAAATGGATTGATCGTAGTCGTGAGTGTCTGATGAGGGAATGAGTTGCAGGTGATGAGTGGGCCAGGTAACTGTGGGACGGGAACAGGTGTGTAGGTGGGAAAAGGAGGGAAAGTTCGAGGGCATCTGGTGGACAGCTTGAGGATGGCAGGTCTGGGGAGTTGGAGAAAAGTACACAGCCTAGGAGAAGTGATAAGCAGGGGCAGACAGAGACAGAGAGAGACAGAGAGCAATGCAGAGGGCTGGGGGATGAGAGTGTGCCTACAGAGAGAGACTGAGGAGCAGATTGTGACATTGGGGTTTTATGTGTCTTTATTTTTATGTGTGTATGTGGGTGCCTGTGTGCACCTCTGCGTCTGTCTCCAGTTCTATGAATATGTCATAACTGCTGCTTTTTCACCTAAATACTGACAAGTGTCACTGACACAAGTCTCCGGTTCTCAGTATTTGGTTCTCTCCTTTCAATATGACTGTCAGGAATTTTCCCACATGACAGAATGAATAAAAAAACAAACAAAACAGACACAAAACTGTTCAGTAAGTGCATGAAATGTGTCTCTTGGAACAGTGTCTACCACCAACTTGATGCTCCAAAATGTGGTCAGTGTTTAAAGCATTTGACTTGAATATAAATCATCTGTGCTTGATCCTTTCCTGTATTAGTGCCATTAGCTGGAGCCCTCACATGCACAGTTGGATCTCCAGGGTAGCGTGAGGTCATAAATTCCTAATTAACACCCTTTCCAGACACCTTTATTGACTTTTTTGTTGCAAATCACCCAAGAATGACTGAAGAATGGCGCTACTGTCTGGCCAACCTTATCTCAGAGGATAATATTCAGAGCATCATAAAAGGGCAACACAGAACCATAAATATCAAGCCAGATGACATCTGATTTTAATTTGATTTGGTAGTCCGAGGCAGACATCGGAATTAATAGCTTGTTAGCACATCACGGCATCGCGGTGTAATACTCGGAGTCGAAGTCAATTCAAAGATGTCTTCAACTTCTTCTTTGGAGGTTTGATGGACTTATCATGTTGACAGCAGTGTGTGTTTGCGTCCACAGCAACAGACATGGCCAAACGTTCAGAGCATATAAAAGCCACTGGCAGTGACATATTGTGTGGGAGGAGACCCTTTGTAGTTTTAATCCTCTCCTTATGCCCTGGCCTTGATCATACATTCACACCAAGATCATGTGCTGTTGCATGTCACATACTATATGTCTGCACGTCTGATATGGTTTCAGATTGACTGGGTTAAAGTATGCAACAGTAAATCCTTTTGTAATATGAGCAAACAACTAATTAGCCAGTAATTATCTAGTAAAGGTTCTTTATATCTTTTTCCTCACTTGTAAAACTCAGTAGATATTTGTACATGCTGTAAGTCCACCGTCTGGAATATTTGAATTACTGTGAGAGGACCTCAGTTACATTCCTCCGCTGTTACAGTCTCATCTACTGTCACTTCTTAAAAAGCTCACGTTTTCTTCTCTTCGGTTTCATCAATTGACATTTTAATGGAGCCAGTGTTTTATTTTTGGGATGCCGTCATGTGTAAGATGACCTTGTGACTGAGTGGCTGTGATTGTCATTATTCAATTCCAGTCAGTAAATCAGAGACATTCGGGTGCCAGGATATCAAAGACTTCAAAAACATGTTTGACATTTTCCCCATGAAAGCCATTATTCTGTTTATTAATTCAGCTAAATATAGTGGGTCGCATTTTTCATTCGTCTTAGGGGCATCCTGGGAGGCTTTGGTGCATGAAAGGTGATTGAATGAAAACAACTTTTATTTATCAAATTCAAAAGAAAACTAGATTAAAAAACTAAAAACAAGTTTAGGTGATGAACTATAAATCTGCCACAATACACCAAAGATTTTAACTAGAACAAAGATTTAAATATGTTTGAGAATTCTGTATCATATCTGCAAACACTTTAGATGACCTCCACCATCAAATGGTAGATTTTTCCACATGTGGAGCAGTCTCTCATCTCATATGCAAATGTGTAATTATCTCTCTTGTTTTTATCATTGTGCAGTCTGCAGTCTACTGCAGTCATGTGACATTTTGCAGACGAGCCAAAAATAAAGACAAAAGATTGTATGTAAACAGAGTCTTTTTTTTTTGTAGTTGTTTTAAAGGGGACATATGCTTTTTAAAATTTTATATTAAATTCTATGACTATTGTTTGTTTACGTAGCCTCCGAGCTGCCTGAAGTCTGCTGAAGGAGAGATCACCAGATTTGGCCAATTCAATCAGAACAGAGAACATGGAGAACGGGGCCTTAAAGAGACAGGAGCTAAAACGGTCTGTTAGAGACAGAGGCTGAACTGAGGGGCTGCATGAGGAGGCATTATAAGATAAATAAGTAGTTTATATGATGATACATCCCTTTTAAAATAGTTCAAAGGCACCAAAAAGACACTCAGAGACACACATACACACAGAGACACACACAGTCTGACCTGACATATTCATTTATTATCTTACGATATCAAAAACATTCTCTCAAACTACTCTGTTATTTGCACAAGAACACACTTGATCAAAAGCATATTTCAGCTTTTATTACATGAGTGTGTTTCATTTAAAAAAAAAAACTTTTCCCATTCATTTTCAGATCTTCTGTCTTCTGTTTTGCATATGATCTGGACTTTCCTCCGGCTATAACTCATTTTGTTTGCGGGTTTATCAATGTATGTAGTTATGAGGTATGCTTATATATGCGTGCCAGACTGTGACCTCTAGCTTGATGTCTGGAAAGTACCTGAATGTATGTGGTCTTATTGTTATGATGACATTAATATTTCTCTGTTCAGTTTTGATTAGTGCATGGCCACCTGGAACAGCCAACTGGCTATTCCCTGTTTATGGAGAACCTCTGAACTCTTTCTCTATCTCTATAATATACCTACATTGGACATTTAAGAAAAATAACTTAAATCTACTGATGTGTTGCTACAACAGAACATATATTAACTAGTTACAATAAATGTACAATAAATGCACTAAGAAGGCTTGAAATGATGAAACAACTAAACATACAGTACCACTCTGGAAAATATGTTTTTTTTCCTCGTGGCATTTTCTTCCAACTTGATGTTTATCTCCAACGCACAAATTGAACCAGCAGGTTATGAGGTTTATTTATCAGCTGTGGCCTCTCCGAAATACCTGTGGCATGACTATTAAGCCTGTGAGTTTTCATCTTGTCCTGATGAATTATAGAACACGTCTCCTTCTTATAACACAGGAATGTAATAATCCATAAAACATTTTAGGTTTAATTATAATTTGTAGGCATGATTAAATGGTATAGCTGAGAAATAATATACTGTTCAAGAAGACGAGAGACATTTCCTCATTTAAAGAAGATATTTGAGTCGTGCAGTGGTAGTTTAAATCAATGCCTCTAATGAAGGGTATCATTTCGTAAGTCTTTTTATTATTTAATCAGGATGGCACATTTCACTTCACCGCCTACTGTTTGAAGGCGGGAATATTTTTGTTACAGTTTCTAGACCACATACAGTGCTCTGCTGTTCTTGCATACTAATTCTGTCCACCATGCATTAAGTAACATAACAAATCAAACCCATATGTTATATTTCTCCTGAAAGTGGTTGGCATACATACTTCATGGCCATCCTGTGCTGTTATTTGTTCACAGTCACAGTACATTGACACAGGGCCAGGGTTAAGTGTTTGCATTCTATTACCTTTCGTGTAGTTGTGTCTGAGGAGCTCTGGGAGAGTCCCTGCTGGTTCCCTCTGAACTCTAATCTCTTCAGTCCTGTCAGTCTTTGCAACATACATATGTTGAAGAAGCTGCCAGATTTACTCAGCATCAGAGAGAATGTTTGAATACAATCTCATCCCCCCTCCTCCTCCTCCTCCTCCTCCTCCTCCTCCTCAATCTTAGCCTAGACTGACTGCTCTGGTCTTCTTTACTTTGCTATGCCGTGCACTGCATATTTTTCGTCTTCTCTCCAAGCCCCGACTTCTCTGTGCCATCCTATAGATTCTCCTGAGTCTCTCTCTCTCTCTCTCTCTCTCTCTCTCTCTCTCTCTCTCTCCCCCCCCCCACCCCTCCCCTCTTGATTTACCTCCTCAACATGATGCAGCAGTGCAGAGCCCCATTGAGTCGACGAAGGATGGATCTGTGCGTGCCTCAGGAGGGAACTGGCCTGGGATGTGTCCTTGA
Organism: Scomber japonicus; assembly: GCF_027409825.1. NCBI lineage: Eukaryota > Metazoa > Chordata > Actinopteri > Scombriformes > Scombridae > Scomber > Scomber japonicus. Next base: position 25,273,439 of record NC_070582.1, on the reverse strand, counting down.
GGCTACTTGAGGAATCAGTAACATGCGCACTAAGAGCCCCGCTGAGCTCTAATAAATGTGTGTAACTCTCAGAGAGAGAGCAGCCCTGACATAGACTGAATTTGATGTTAAGGGCCTGAGTGCTCACCGGATGGAAAGCGCTGGATTCTGCAGCTTTTTACATCTACTCAAAGGGGCTGATAGGAAATCTTGTCGCTTGTAACTTCTGAGCCACTATTTTCTCCATGTGACATATTAAACACCTTAATCATGCGGGGTCACTACTTTTTGCAGATAATATAACTGTCTCTTGAGCTGTAAACCTGTGGGTGAAGACCACTGAGGCTTTATGGAGGCTATAAAGTGTATCATTTGTTAAAGTACTGGTGTCAAATTCCAGGCTCAAATGTTTTGCTTTTGAACATTCCATCATATTTCAGTCAATGAACACTTTCAAAGCCCCTCAGAAAACAAAAAAAAAATGTATGGCCAAGATTCAAAATGGGCACAGCATTTTATTATATTTTCTGAAAAGCTGAAATTGTAGAAATGTGTGATTTTCTTCTGACAGCAGTAATGTTGTTTTGAACTGTGAGAGTTCTTGAGTGACATCCACATTTCTTCTTGACAAGCAAAACATGGCACTTTGAATAACTGCACTTAAGTAAATACTGAAGTACCCAGATGTAAATATTGTTTTACATACAAATGTTGGTTTTTTTATATATATTTTTTTTTTAACTTTAAAATGTGCTGTTAGGAGGCACCATTGTTGCTTGATTTTGCATCATTTCTGTGTATTCCAACCATGATACATGTACCTCCTCAAGGCTGTTCTTTTTTTCTACAATAGTGAAACACAAGAAGGTTGGATTAGTTTATCTTGATTTGGTATTATTGGATTTACCTTTTAAGACCCTTCAGTTGAAACTCTCCCTTCATCTGTCCGTAGGCTGAGCCATCAAGGCACTCAGCTTGACAGAAGTCCATTACCACCACAGAACAATGTGCAGTCTAGCAGTACACCCTTTTTAGCTCCACAATCCCACAGAAAAAGCTGATTCTGGGAGTCAATAAGGGCAATTATACTGTTATTACAATTGTTACACTCTACTGAGGGTACAGTTAAGCTCTGGCAAGCTCACACAGTCAGACACTACTTGAATATTGAGATAATTATCCAGTAGCTGCCTTGATCATTCTACACCGTTTAGCCTTTGTTCTCTGATGATGTGCACATGTAGATATCTGGGGAGGTCTTTCACATCAGAGGGCTAGATAAATTTAAAATCAAAGCTTTATAATATCTTATCAGCTTAGTGTGTGAATCAGCAGGGCTATTCAGTGTTTGACCCTGGCTTTGCATCGGCGAGTGTTCAGCATCTTAAAGCCACTATCCCCTTTCCCGCACTTCAGATGGTGCCATAATTCCAAAGCCTGGACGATGCCAGTAAATTGGGTCCCCTTATATGGATGTGGGCATTGCAGTGATGAATAACACAGACTAACAGCAAACTGCAGCTCACTACTGTCACTATTACTCACATTAAATGTAGTAATCACTCAAGTGAGATTCGCCTTACGTTTCGGTTGAATAAATCACCTGCTGTTAAGGTTAAACAGTTAATGTGTAGCGACAGTAATCGATAAAATTTACAGACTACTTTCTTTTTTTTTTTTAAGTGGGAGAAGCTATACTGAGGTGTTGACAAAGGTGTTGATGTTGATGTCATCAGAGTGTTGGTGAAAGCTCTTTGCATGCAAAAAAGCCAGCCAGCAATTTCCAGCTCACCCACCCCCCCCCCCATCCCCCCACCCCCGCCCGCACAGACAGCCCTCAACTCATCTACAATTACCTTGGCACTTCATTTTTTTTGTTTTGTTTGATTGGTTGATATTGTTAAATTAATCTCTGGCCTCTCAATTCCCCTGACAGCAGAGATGAAATTGCTGAACATGTATAGTCAAAGCAAACACAGTGATGGGCTTATTAAAGACACGGGGAGTGAAGAGGAGGAGCTCGGGTCTGACTGCAGCTGCTGCATTGGCTGCCTTCTCAGCAGTGGGGAGGGGCTGAGAGAGGAGAGAGAGAGAGAGAGAGAGAGAGAGAGAGAGTTGGGGGAGGAGGGGCAGTGCTCTTGTTGGGAGATAGGGAATGTCCGTTAGTTGCGTCTGCCGATAATAGCACATCAGCCAGAGAGCTGCTATTGAGAGAGCAGAGCACAGGCAGTGCTGAGGACTGAGCTGCTGAGCACAGAGAAGACAGGCACACTCAGAGAGAGATAGAGCAAAGGAAGAGAGAGCGCATCAGAGCGGGCTGAGACGGCTCAGAGGAGAGGAGGACAGAGAAGGAGCAGGGCAGTGGAAAGAGGAGAGGAAAGTGAAGAGGGGAGAAAAGTTACCAGGTCAGCAGGAGACCGTGGAAGTGGAGCAGCTGAGACTCAGTGGAGTATCACTCCCACTGGAACAGCCCGGCACAGCAATAACCAGCACAGGAGGAGAGTGATTTTACAAAAGGGTATAGAGGGAATACTGTAACTTCTTCCTGGAAAGACAGTCCTGTCAAAAGACGAGGGTAATGCTCCTCACAGGACCCCTCTGCACAGCTACTTCAGGACTATCAAAGCAAGACAACAGCAGCAAGCAGAAGACACTTAAGCCTGGCAGAGGTGCCTGAATAGCTCAGTTGTACTCACTTCTGTATTGGAGACTTTCTAACCAGAGTTGCTGGTTCAGCTGTGGCTTCCAGGTGGATGCAGTTGTATTTCGATGTGGCTTTGATCTGTTTTTGCTTCTGAGTGTGAAGCAGTGGAGATTTGGAGCACGAGTTGTTCTGTCCTGTTATCACAGAGACTATGGTAGACTGTGCGTCAGGGAGACCTTCATCAGCAGCTGCAGCCCTAGAGCATGGAGAAGTCCAGCAGTGAGGAGTCAGCCATTCACCGTAGCCCCTCAGTAGATAGCCGTGACTCTGATTTTGCTCAAGCTTCCACGTCTGGCCGCCCATTTGGCGGCCGCGGTTTCACTGCCGGTGCATTCTACGGCTCCACGGGGCCGCGCAAAAACGCACAGCAGGGTCAGGCAGGAACGGCGGCTGACACCAGCGCAGGAGACAAGACCAAGAACAAGTACAGCTCCCCCAAAGGCAGCAAATACGTGGTCTTTTACCTGGATCTATCCTTTGTGTTCCTTTTAGAATTCAAGAAGTGCAACATGGCAAGAGGCTGCCTCTGCTGCTTGAAGTATATGATGTTCATCTTCAATCTCATCTTCTGGGTAAGTGGTTCATTATTTTGTTTCATCATACTTGTTAACATTGGTCTAGCTGATGTTAATGACACAAATGTATAGATAAGACTTAAAAGATAATGTTGACAGAGTAACATCATTATGCATATCTCAGAAATGTGGGATATTGATGAGATATGCATAATGTGTGTTGTTTTTAAAAAAAAAGGTTAATCAGGAAACATTATGGCAAAGTGATGGTTGTCAGTGCAATCATGTGTTTCTAATTATTACATCAGGGTGTTTATGCCTGTTCTTCCCTGTGCATGTTGCTATTCCTGGATGTCATGACAGAGTCAGTGGCATTGCACCAGGTCTCCTTTTGTATGTGACGGATGGAAGGGGGTAGGATTGTGGTGGTAAGGAGGACAAGGGTTCGTTAGGGTCACTCAATCAGATGGTTATATGATTTACAGTTAACACAGGGTTACAATGCCAGTATTGGTATGTTAGTGAAAGAGTATATGCCTCTTCAGTACATTTCACATTGATGAGCAACCCAATAGTACCAGAGGGGATGTGGGTTAAGATGGTCAGCAAGACCTTTAAATCATTCTGGATGAGTTCATCTGATTTGTGTGCTTAATTTTATTATTCACTCTTCTTTTTTGTTTAATGTCTTCTGTTTTAAAAGCTGTGAATAATTATCCACAAATTATAATTATCACAACCAAAGTGTAGAGTTGCTCTTCAGGACCTTCTCGGCTTTATCTGTGTAATTCATAAGTGTTGTAATTATCCATACTTGTAGCAATTACAGTAATAATAGAAACAATGATCTCCTTGCCAATAGGTTTTACCCAGAGAAAACCTGGCCGGTGTGTGGCAGGCTTTGCTGTGTACCCATGCATGGGCATTTGTTGTAAAAGTGGGCATGCCTTCAATGTTTACAGAATGGATTATAAGGCTTATGGGTTATGGGGCCAAGGCTTTTGTGTGGATGCAGCGAAGCGTGAAGCAGAAAAACATCCCAACACCCCAACACTGGGGACTCTACCAACCACGGCCCACCATGTCACTGGGTTGTGAGCTTTGCTAACTGGGGCACATTGGAGGCAACAGAGTGGGCATTAGTTGGAGCCCAGCTGTGAACAGGCTAGCATTGAAAACACACACACGTACAAATGCACCACACAAACCAAGATCTGTCTCATTGTCTGCTCCTTCTACAGAACTGGACAGCGCTGTTTGCATCCAGGCTCAGAGTTGAAGCAGGGGAGGTCTGCACTGCTTCAGGGCAATATCTCCATATCATTACCCATTTCAGAGAGGCAAGAGCAAGGGTGACTGGCAAGACATACAAATGGTTTGAGGGCTGGTCAGTCAGTGTTTGTTTAAGGGAATAAAAGGGTCAGAAAAGTTCAGCTGATGTTGAATTAATTAATACAGACATTGACTTGCCTTAATGTGAGCACCTCCATTGAAGCCAGTAAGTGCTCATGACTAATTGGAGCTGAATCGGAGATGCAAATTTTAAGCAATTTCCTGAATTGATTGTTTCCCACATGAATAATCAAGAATTGGTTAATCATTAAAATAGAAAATAGGTGTTTTTCCTTGACTAAAGCTTATTTTTAACAGCTTGTGCAGCCTGTTACAGATCAGAAACATTACATGTTTTAGTCATAAACTAGATAAAATGACAAAATGCCTTTTCAAAGAATTGACTCTCCAGCTTTTTCAGCAAATGAAAAAGTCAATCAATTCAACTGACTTATACCAGCATCAAAAAGGGCTTAATAACCTTCAAATACCTATAAAAGTGGGCAGCTCGGATCAACAGGCTCAAGTATTACTGGTTTCTTTTTAAGAACATGCGCATATATTTACATGTTTACTGTTATGCCTTCTTGCAAGAAATATGTCAGGCCAGTTTTGCAAAGGAGGGATTGTAATACAGAGCAGACAGTGAAGATCAAGAGCTATAGAAGACAAGCTTGCGCTGCAGATCAGGTCAATTTCAACCTCCAACACATACTTAATGTAAGCAACACCTTTTAACATGCTGTTCTGTCAAATAGAAATCCATATGTGCTATGCCGTCACTGACTCTGACACTAACATTGAAATTCAGAAAGTCCAGCCGCTAAGACAGAACTTGCCTCCTGGAAATGTACAAGTAATGTTGCTTCAGCTTTGCTCATTGACATATTTTTGATTGAATATATTAGTCATGGTAAAAAAAAAAAACCTTATTTGATTAATTTAGACATCATATAATCACTTTGTAAAAGTCCTGAGGGCAAAATATGATAGATCAAGGCCTTATTAGATTCTACATTAATAGATTGGCATTCAGTTACTTGCATGTCAGTTATGCCCTGTTCGGATCATTTAATAGATCAGAAGGTGCATTGTTATAGGTCAACCTTTAGCACAGGTCATAATGTTAAGGTCATTGTTATCTGGTATCTTCTTGAGGGGGTGTCACATCGGATTTCCATGAAGGCGTTAACTTCCAAAGTTGTTTCTAAGCTCAATTTGTGTTTAACCCTTTACAGTAGCAAAACCCCTCCACTAATAACCGGCTGTTGCACACCACTAATGAGGAGGTGGAAAAGAGGCTTTGGATTTCAAGACCGCTGCCCCCCGATTTATGTGGAACTTAGCTCATTGTCTTCCATGCAAATGCATTACAATCATCCTGAGTGTGTGCAGTGATTTGAGGACTCTCTCTGTCATCATGTGTCAACATGCATGTGTATATGTGTGTGCACATGCGTGGCGGGGCATAAGGACCTTAAGTTGCTATGGACTTTCCCCAGCAGAGTACATCCCCCTGCTGCGCAATAATTGAATTTTTACACTGGTAATGTTCGTTTAATGAGCATCCACCATGCAGATTCTCCTCTATTCCCAGAGATTGATACTCCAGGTTTCCTCCCACCCCTGGTTCAGTTAAATGGGATTTTAATCAGTGTCAGATGGGAAAAGAGTGGGGTGAAGAGGGGGTTAGGATGCAGCATGTGACTGGTGGGGCTCTTTGGCAGCCAGCTGACTGGTACTCTGGATTCTGGGGCAACAGTGCACTCAGTTGAAGGTTAGAGGAGCTGGGAATAAAGGGTTTGCTTGAGGGGTCAGAACCGGGTGTCTGATCACTCTGGGACATACAGGGGGAGGGTGAGAGGCATGTTGTATCCTGACACCCCTGAGACTGCACTGCTCTACCTCTGACACTCTAGGAATCACAAGGTTACTGCAGCTGGTAGGGAGGTTTGCCTCTGAAGATCTGACATCTCATCTCAGGACTGAAGGGGGTATGGTGAGCTGCAGTAACCTGACACCAGGTACAGCAGGGGTCTCTTCATTCTGACTGTGCACATGTACCCATGCTCTTGCTGTACACGCACTGACATCACCCCACACACACACACACACACACCCACACACCATCCGCTCCACGGGGCTTCCAGTGGTAACTTGAAGCACAAGGTAAACAGCAGCAAGCATTCCAGGCATCTCCATACATGCGCTCATCCTCAGGCCCCCCAGCAGTTGTTCATGACCATTTGGCTCCTCTGTCTTATAAGGGATTAGATGAGTCTGAGCTGTAGGGGGAGTTTCGTGCAGATTAGAGCTTTATTGGGTGGTGCTGTTAGGATTGAGAGCATGGTTCCTTTGGACAGCTCTATGCTAAAGCCAACAATCATCAAAGCAAATGGTCTTTGTGCTGTGACAAAGTGTGTGGTTTAGTAGGGAAGGGGATCTCTGTTGCGCTCTCTCTCTCACACACACACACACACACACACACACACACACAGTGACTGTTTGACCCGCATGACAGGGTGATAGATGTTAAGTCCTATTGGTCTCAGCCTTGTGAGCATATCAGTGTTGGCGTACCTGCTGGGAGCAAGGATTTCAGCCTCTTACTCCTTGTGTCCTCTGTACTCGTAGCCTCCATTGTTAATCTGCTCCATTCAAGATTTAATTTATTGTCTGCTGTTGCACTTATTTATCTTGCGCAGTGATATTGAACAACCAAAAAAGATGAGAAAAAAGGCCTGAAAACACAACACAGGGATTTACTCGTGCCAAGTCGCGTGTCTCATATCACACATACTGTAACGCACAAGCAACATTGCCTTTGTTCAAGATAGTTTGTATCTAAATGGGCTCGTCCCAGCTGTGCCATTACCGCACCATATCACAAGCTAAAGCCTCATTTGATATTCATATTTAAAAGAAAAGTGTCAGCTCAGCAGTCTTGTCCTATAAGTACAAGAGTGTGGCGGTATCAAAGCCACTCTTTTGTTGGAGGAGAGAAAACCAAATGTGTTTAGCATTCATGAATTCCTGTGCTTACTTAGGGGATTGCAGCAGGATTTATAAACCATTTGGTCTGAGGCAACAAAAGATTAGTTCCCCTATCGATTTAATCACTGAATTTGACATTTAAGGTTTCAAATGTTGTACCCACTCTCAGATTCTGCAAAGAGCGGAGCTATTGACAGACTCGAGGTAGTTTGTAAGCATGCTTGCATGTCTGTGTCTGGTGGAAAGGAATTCCATAAAGTGTTTCACACAAGCTTTCCTTTTCCCATGGGATTTCAATCTAAAGTGCTGAAGCAATTTGCCTGTTTTTCATTTTCTGTATCGACAAGTTCAGTCATATTTTATGGTTCAAGTGTGTTGCAACAAACTTTTATCCTTTTTTTCCCTTTCTGTTTCACAAGGGGAACAGCTGAAATCCATCAGTTACTGCGAGGTGAAACACGGAATGGGCACAGGGAAAATTGATGAGGGTTGAGTATGCTTGGTGAGATGATAAAACAAGCTGTATATGCTGTGCTGTCACATGCATTTAATTCCATCAATTGCAGCATAAAAGGCTGGATCATGAATTGGCTTTGAGTCTGAAATGTCAGAATGCAGTCTGTCCAGTCTGTCTACCTACATTTCACACCTCTGACTATGATACAGAATAGACAGTCATTAGGTTTAATCAGCACAATACAACCAGTCATAGATTATTCATCTTCAGAGTCATCTATATCCATGTGAAGCATTTATACTGTGTAATATGCTCAGATGTTCATAACTGTTCCATAGCTACTGTCTGCTGAGCTGGTCCATTGATTTTTCCATAATATTTACATAGAGCACATCACTATATTTACATGCATTTTAATCATATGAAGTCTTCTAATTAGCATCCCCTACAGATCGTTGGGCCTTGATGCAGATTGGCTGACCTGCTTGGTAAATATCTTCATATGCCTGCCTTTGTCCGGTGGATCGTCTAGGGAGATCACTCTAATTTACATGTCTCTCCGTCTGTTTCGATTTCCCGATCGTGTTGTGTAGCGCCGCTGAGCTCATTAGCTCATGTTGCAGATCAATTGGGGGGGGGTTTGAGGTAATATGGTGTGTGTTTTGGCTTGGGAACAGTAGGTGGGTGGTGTTTTGGAAAGGTCATGAAGTGTCCCACGTCATCACTAATCGCTATTAATTTTGGTGGAATTGGCTTCAGACTTCATTAGTTTGGGTTTGTAACAGGGTGACACTGATGAGAAGTAGAAAACTGCAACATTTTACTCGGTTTAATAACTAAGGTGGAGATCAAATAAATATCCCACACAAAATATGCATGCCAGTGTCTTTCGATCTCACAGGGTATTATTCATAAATCCTGTGTGAGAATTTTTATATAGTCTAATGTTGCTACTCAGATGGATAAAGCAGGTGCAGTTTGAGGAGAGTTTCTGCTGTGTGGTAGGTACTGACTTATAGTGACAGGTGAAAAACAGAACAGATGAAACCATATATATATATATATATATATATATATATATATATACAGGAACTACAGCACATGGAATACCATAGTCTTGGATATATACCATTCACTGACTGTTTTGCATTCTCTGAGTTTTACAAATATATAGTGCAAACAGAACCTCCCTCATTGAAATTACAAACCAGTGTGCCTCTTAAATCCAGGAGGTGCAGATAGGTCACAGCAACTCCTGTAACTGCTTTCTGTTTGTCATATCTGACATTCTCCAAAGCACCAAATGAGAAAACACACATGCCAGTGTCAGTGTTTGCTGTCACTATCGTATCAGCCAGTAAACAATTTTATCAGGAACAACTATATAGCACCTCAATCCTACTGTATGATGTATCTTTTTTATGTGCTCCTGCACATGAAACAGAAATCTTGCTTTTCTAAATATAGGCCAGAGGAGTTCAGAACAAGACAGAATGGGAGAACAAGGGGGGAAAAAATGAGTGTCATTAGTTCTGCGAACATAAGCAGAATCTTTTATAATAACTATGTGACAAATCGTGCACCTCAGGCGATAGAGAAGGCAGCATCAGTGTTGTATGTTCAATAATGTGTTTATATTGCTGCACTGAAAAGCGAGGAATATCTTCACAAGTCATATGTTTGGATTATTGATCAAAAAAGCACTTATCTATTCTTTATGTGTATTGAATACAGTCCAAGCAAGGCTTCCATTCACTGTCTGCGATTGGAAAAATATGCAGAGAAACAAGCTGCATTTGAAGCTCGTCTGCTTAGCTCCGCAGCTGAGGATGATTTCACATTTCATGATGGAATTCAATTTGGTTCAAATTGATTGGTACTGTCAAGCAAACCATTACAACGTACAAAAATACAGTAGTCTGTATAATCCATGTTAGAAAATGAGTGAAATCATTGTAGCTCTTCAGCTGCCTCTGAACATTTTCACATGTGCAGCTAGTGACATTGAGTAGCACATGTGGACTTGTAGGGATTCACTATAGCTGTGAGCAAATACAACAGACACTATAAGCTCTGTGATTTGGTCAGCTCAAGCTTTTGATGTGCTGTTGCAGTCTCACTCTGTTGTATCTCTAAATGTGTGTTTACCTCCATACTGCTTTGTTTGCCTTTTCTGATGATGAAGAGAAATTCTCACTTTATTTCTGTTTGTGTTCCACAAAATGTTTCATTTAATATCTGTGCAGCAAAATATGTTGGAGCTTTCAAACAAGCACTGGTACAGATGAAAAATGTTTCAGTACTTCCTGTGCTACAGCAGAGGCTGCAGTATCTATCCCTATCTTCTCTGTTCACCACGGGAAGACCAAATCAATGCTAATCTGCACCTAAGCAGTCAATTAATGTAGAATGTTAGAACAGCGTGCTAGTTCACTTAGTCAGCATTTTTTGACACCTAAAGGCAAATTACAGTGAAATCAATATTTCCCAGTTAGTCCTTACCTCCAGCTCTGCCGAAGAGGTTTGGAGAATATCATTTTCCTGGTCCTCTGAGAGGAAAACTAAATTCATTTAAAATTACCCTTCTCATGTTTAAATAACAGTATATGAAATGCATATATGAACTAACTAGTCCATGAGCTGTGTGGTGTTCAGACTGATATTAGTTCTGTGTGAAAAAACACAGTGCTCTCTTTCATTTGAACGGATCCAGCACATTGACACAGCAGGAGTGCCAACAACACAACATAACACAACACAACACAACGTCATCCAGCGAGGTGCTGCATTGGCCAATCACAAACGTGCAAGCACACAGTCCTGGTGGATTACTAGTAACATGAACACCATATTTCTGATGTTAACCTGGCAATCATAAAAGTAAAAATAAAGCAGTTGCTGTCGTGGTAACTTTGCAACATTGTAAAATCTGTTACAAACAACTGTGCAGTGTTTTGGAGCCTTTATGAGTAGCTCCAACTGGATTTCCTGGATCATACTTGATTGTCTCACCAGTACGCCCCCATCAATCCAGCCCCTTGCATTGTTTTAATACACGACTGTTTTTAATCATTTGGAAAGTCAGTTGTCAAGTCAGTTGGAAAGGCTGTTTCCCTGGTAACACTATAAGTCCTAGATGAGCTGCAACTCAGTTCATCAGAAGACAATCTTTAATGTCCTGGGTGCAGCTCCCTAAGTTCTCCAGAGGCTATCTGCTGCAGACTGAGGATACATCGATGACTGACTCTAAGACCTATTTCCCTAGGGCCTCTACCTCAATTGATTCAATTGGGCCTGATTGTTTTCCCACCATGATCCCACTGAAACAACCTCCACAGCATCCATGAGAGCTTGTTTCCTCTCATTCTATCTCCTTCCCCTCTATAAACAAAATGTAGAGACCCAGGAAGTGACGGGCAACTGCACCACAATCTGTTGAAAATATGAGTAGCAGATTGACTTTGAATCTGTTTAAATGTGTCATCTTGAATTTGGGTCAGAGAACCAGGCATTCATTGCCTGAATGGTAATGAGCCCAGGACACATCTTCAGCGGAGCCCCAACCCGCAGTGAGCCACACACTGATCCACGTTGTTAGCTTTGACAAATGAGAGACAGACTTATGCCTTAAAAATGAGAGCATATATTGTTTTATTCATCTGAACCACCGCCGATTACTGCTGCGTTATTACTCAGCCATAAAACATATTGCAGCTTGCTAGATAGAGAAGCATCAGTACATACAAGCATCAGGCTGATCTCCTAAAATTACAAGCTAGTCAACATCTTTTTTTTTTTTTTTTTTTTTTTTAATGAAAGTTGAAGATGGTGTGCTACAACTGTTGAACCCTTTACATGTAAATGACTACTGTAAACACCTAATCAACAACTCTCTGAAAGCTCCTTTTGCATGAAAACATGTCATTGATTAAGATAGAGACATAGCAATAGTTCTTTGTTGCATATAATGAAAGTGGCGCTCATTGTCTTCCTGTCTTCTTTTTTTCTACTGAAAAAAAAGAACACTGGAAGTGAATGTGAACTGTGTGTGGATGCAGCAAGATCTGTGAGTGTGTGTGTAAGCAGCCGGGCCATGCTCTCGTAGCTGCAGCAGGCAAGCGGGTAAGAAGAAGGGGAGGGGGCATGAAAAGCAATGCTTGCTTGTAGTCAAGCTGACAGCAGTTTTCCTCAGATCGATCTGCATCGCTGCTTCAGCTTATGACAAAAGAGTTCACAACTCGGAATGCCACCTGCCAAAGAGGCTAGTAAGAGTGACGGTGTGACATGCCACTGCTGATGCTACCCATATTTGCTAATGTCAAACCTTGACTACAGCACATAATCGTGGAATGTCAGACATGGTTTTATTGCTGTTTTTTAATGGAGCAATTTTCTTGCAGTATATGAAATACTCTGCACAATTCATACCATCAGCCAATGTATTAGACTGTTTGTTGTGATTTGAAATGGATGCCTATGTTGTTGTTTTCAGAGTGAAACCTAGATCTTCATCAGAGCAGGTTGTTGCCGTGCTCTCGTTACGTCTGATCCAATTTGAGCTTGACTCTTATTTGATGTGCATGAGGTGTGCTCACAACCGGCTCTGATTTTCTCCCTGAAGAGGGAAATGCAGCAACTAGTCAAGATCCTTCACTGCTACAGTAGCAAGATAACTGATTGGCTGTGTAAATCTAATAGGGATTATTGTCAGTCTTCCTTCATGCATATTCATCCCCTTCCTTATCACAGCAGAGTTTTAAACTGTCCCTTTGACTTTGCCCAAGTCTTATCACTCCACGAAAGCAAATTGTTCTTCTTGTTTGTTTTACACCAATTTGCAGTTACTAGTCTTATTTCCAGACATGAAAATGAGAGCATTTTCTTTGTGTATCTGCTCTGTTCCAGAAAACATCAGGGTTTTATGTGTCCTGAAACAATCTGGGTGCCAGCAGTATGCAAAGTCTTTATATAAAGGGGTAGCATGTAAAACCAGCCTCGTTCCATCACTTTTGTATTCTATGTAGGGCACAGAGAGATGTCTTAGATCTTACTTTTGAGAGAGGACTTCATTTTACAGAGGACTTTTGTTGCGTAGTTGAAATGTACAAGCCATTCAATTACTGCAACTGTAATTGCAGCTATTCAAAGGAAATGGTGAATGATCGGGTTAAGGACATTCATGTCTACATTTCTCTCTGCAAATACAAATTGCCTTGAGCCCATTTTCATTCATTTTCATTTGAACCTCTAATTCAATTAATAACAGATACTTAAAATTAATTACAGTAAGTATACCATTTTAAAACTGCAAAGATAAATAATCCGTGTAAAATATAAGTTTCACAGTTTGTTGCACTTTACTCTGTAATTTACAGAATATACAGTAGGCTATAATTTACCTTGTAGTTTAATGCAAACATTGAAACATGCTATAATATTAAATAAGAATGGAAATATTCTATGAAAAATACATACGCTCATATTTTTCTCAGTTTGCTATTGTTGGATATTCTTAATTAAAGATCAAATAAAGTGAGAAATTGGTTTAGAGACCCCCCCCTATTCACCATGTGTCGTTTGTAGTCCTTGTCAGTAGTCATTATTTCTGCACAGATGTCTCCATTTCTCTTATTAAGCCACCCAGGCTTTAGTAATGGGTGGCTTGTGATGGTGGTAGAATATAAAAGAGTGAGTCTGAGAGGAGCTCAGTGTGGGTAGAGTGAGGTTAGGGAAAGGAGTCTAATTTGAGAGGTTGATTAAGGGGTCATCACCACCCTTAGTGAATGATCTCATTCATCCATTTTGAGCCGGAGTAATTATTAACACAGACCTTTTGCCTGTGTATTCACTCATTAGTGCAGTATGGGGAGACAAATCCCCGACACTGTGTTTTATCCTGTGATAATGTCAGCAAAAGACACACTAGCATGTTTGGGGTCAGCCCATTAATGACCCTTCCATTTCATACACATTTCAGCTATTTCAGGACTGGCCTCGTCATTTCAGATCTCCGTCATGGCAGTGTTTTGAGTTTGCTTGCACTGGTTGCACGCTTGTTCTTGAACACTGTTCACAAGTGAACTGGGACAGATGGGGTTGGCCAGATTTTTCTCCCCGGTCCCCTTCTGAGAGGACAGACTGGCAGACCCGAAATGTCCTTTTCCTGGGATGGGAAGAAGCGATGCATGAAGGCAGGGAGGGAGGGGGGAGGGGTGGGGGTGCATGGACCTCTTCCCAAGAGCAAGAGAGGTGAACACATTGATGTTTGTTGACAGCTTCCCGAGAGGTGAGTCACCCTCACACTCAGATCCTACTCTCTCTCCCAGGCATCCACATCACGTCATTTTTTGTTTTTATCTTGAGGACGAGCTTGAAAATCATTTGGTCTATTTTGGAGATAAAAGAAAAATGCTGAATTCCAATTCTGTTTAGACAACAGTGACTGAAATATTTAAGCAAAATGAGATCCTACAGAAAAATATGGATTTACAGTTGTGATTCCCTGACTTTATTTTTTCAGATAGATGACACGTCTGTGTTTGATGAATTGCTTTTTATTAGCTCGTCATTTGCTGCGCATCATTAATGATGTTTTCTCATCAGGTGAACGCTCACACTTGATTAAAAAGGAGCTCCACAGTAAATCTTTTATAAGGTAAGAGCACTGTTGTACTGACCTCTATGGAGCAGTTTCACCTCTGACCACATGCAGGCATGTACTGTACTACTGCAAAAAGCTACAAGACTTTCAAACCGTGTGTACTTACTTTTTAACAATGTTCATTATCAGTTCTGGATTAACAGACATCAGTGGAATACCCAGCGGCCGGACCAAGCAGCTGCGGTGATATTTATTGTTATTCAGGTAAAGAGGTAAAGAGTAACAGAAATGAACATTAGATGAACAGATAAAAAACAGGTGTACCTATAGGGAGAAAGTCAAACAGTAGAATTAAACCGACTAAATAAGTAAGTTGCTATCTCCTTTCGACAGCTCAGAACTCCCCAGCCTGATTAGCTTTGCTAAGCACACACAGAAGAGTTTAGGTTCATTTTCTGCATTATTCATCTATAACACATGGGCTTTCAAATTCTGCAAAGCTGTGCTGGGTTTTTATTAGGGTAATTAGACAATCATAATACCATTAACAGACCTTATTTATTCATTCATTCAACATGTATCAAACTCTTATCTGTGCAACCCTGTGTACATCTCAACAGCGTCCACCCATATACAGTAGTCATGTTCAAGCAACAGTGATTTTAGAAGTCAAGCTCAAACAGCAGTCTAATTGAGTTGCAAATGTAGATGATGATGAATTTTAAATATTCACATGATGAAGACGAGGGGAGTGGCAAGTCCTCATCTCACATGTGAAGGCTGGCTTGTCTGTTCGCCGGCCTCCGTCAGTATTATTAAGAGCGCAGTAATTGGAACATAAAAGCACATCTCTGTTTGCTTCATTTGGAAAGTGTTCTCCCATCTTCAAAAGCCCCTAGCCCCACACCAGCCGCTCCACTACAGTTCATTTTTCATTGAAGTGCTTACCTTGCAAAAGAGATGTGAGGGGAAGAATACCGTCCTGCAGCATGTTCACACTCAGTTTTATAGTTTGCAGGGATTTCTCTGTAGTGTTGCCAGTTTTTAATCCAAAAATGTCTGGCAAGTTCGGTCCACAAACCTTTTCTAATGGATCATTGTAGACACCTGTGACAAGTGGAGACAATGAGTAAAAAAACTTTAACACTGAAGACAAATTTGCCAAATGGACCATTTCTCAGACATGTCACCCCATCTTTTTAAATTCTAAGAAAAAAGGCTTTGACTGTCACTATAGTAAGAAATCTTCCTCACAACCAATCACATTTCACGCTACTCTCCTACGTCATAATCACTTTATTAGCCTGATGTAGCTCCTGATCCAATATTGAGAAATCTGGCTGTTTTTCATATTAACTGTGGTGGGCGGTCAGCTTTATCTCCCATACAATTCTTTCATGATCAGCAGATTCCATTTTCATCCGTGAGACAAGAATAACTTCTTTCAGCGACACATTTATTTGCAGGGGATGTGCTCTGGTGAGAAAGAAAAACAAAACATCAATACGCTTTGAAACAGTTTCACTGTGCATCAATGGTGGTAACAGAGAGATGGAGAGGGCAGCTTCAGGGAACCAGGTCCACATTACATCAGAGTCCATCTCACATTCAGGCTGTAGTGTCCATAGAGATTCACAGTTCTAGCTCCAGCAATTATGGTGAGTATGGGACTATACAGGAGTTCACAGTGCAGCATGCAGTTCACTGTCAACATTTTTGTGTCTCTGTATAATGCTTCCAGTTGAATTCCAATGTACCCAGAAGGGAGCCAAGGTCAGGAAAGTGAAGCCATGGCTTGGAATGAATGTACATTTTATTGCTGCATTTGCCTTGTGTACTTCCCAACATGAAAAGAAGCTCTCTGTGATAGTTTTGCTTTGGTACTGTCAGTCACTGACAGATCTCACCTACCAGCCCAGCTGACACCACATCTAAGCATGGATGGTTCTTTATCATAGTCAGTGTAGTAATACATTTCAGCTAGTTTGCTGATATCCCATTGTTCTTTTTAGTGTGTGATTGTCAGTGCAGCACACCTAACAAAAGCCTCTTTGAGAAGGATGTGATAGGAGGAAGGTGAATAAATAGGTTGCCTTTAAATGGGGACCTTTTCACGCCACAGTGCTTTATTTCTTATACAATTTAAACCTGTGTCTCAGCCTCACTGATAATGTGACCTATTCTTACACTCTGTGGACATAAAGCGGTCACAACTCGAAGACAGAGAGAAGTCAACCTTTGTTTTCTCGCAAAAAGAAAAGAGCAGTGCTGATAAACCGAGTGAGTTTGTGATAAGCGGGTCCAGGCAGATGGACCATCATGTTGTAGTCTACTGTGTAAAACGACTTGTTAGGGTTTTGCATTTTTTACAACATGGCATTAAGAATTTACCATCTCTAAAGGAAAATCTATGCTCTATTGAGTTGCTGTTTTATTCTTGGTAGCTGTTACTAATTAATTTCCTGTCCTCTTCCAGTTAACATAAGCTGGCACCTGGCTATTCTATTGGGGCCACTCCAAATAAGATATATGTGATTAAAGTTGACATGGAGATCATGGGGACTCTACAACTGAATTTGTGTCACGTTGGTCACAAAAACCAGGTCATTTAGAGTAAGCAGCTAACAGATAAGGTGATGTGAGGTGAGGTGAGGGAAGGTAAGATAAGATGATGTCATTTCTGAAGGTTTGAATGCAAATGAGGCTTCAAAGTCATATCTCAGCAAGGCATTTAATTTGCTTATTAGTGGTCTATTTTGAACTTTGTCACCAGTTGACCTTCTTATTGTGTCCCCTTGTCATGTTGATTACCCATGAGGTCTCCCTGTTTATGGAAAACCAATATACAATAGAGAGCCTGGTTTGTGGCATCTACAACCAGACCGCTCCCGAGCCAGCTTTTTCCATGTCATAAACACTGTCTCATTAAACTGGAGATAAGCAATCACATGTGAGCCATGCAATGCACACAAGGGGTAACTCAAGGAGCTCAAGGGGAACAAATGGTCCCTATCAGCAGCTGCACCAAGAATACCCCTCCTCATGTTCTCTGATATTAAATCAGAAATGGAAAGAATATAAACCAATACATATTTTGGAACTGTTTTATTTTTACACATAATGGAGAGAAAACATTTCAACGTGTAGCCATGAGGCACAATTATTGCCGTAGAAGCAGACGCTATTATAATCTGCAGACCTCAGTTTGAAATGGCCTGGACATGGCGATAAGTCATGGCATGGATCAGCTTCAGCTCTATCTTCTGCCTCATTTGTTCCTGTCTAAACGAGATAGGCCTGCTATCTGCTGGCAGTCATCCTGCGGTGACACACTGTGACAATACGACAGGCTCTTTAGAAACATCACCTGTGTGGTAAGCATGGAGTATAGCAGACATGTCACTGCCATTTTCCAGCCTGGTGCAGCCCACACCTCCCAGGGTGTAGGACAATTAGAGGACGAAGCGAAGGGGAGATGAGCATGCTAGAAGCATGTCAAGACAATGGGGAGCCACGTATCGAATTAACTGGGCCGGCGCCTCTGATGTTGTTACCATAGTTTGACAGGTGGACAAACAGATAGTCCTCTTCTTGAAAATGTCCCTGTCACTTTGGCAATCACTAGGGAAGTGTGTAAGACAGAGCACAATGTTTATCACTGGTGCCTTTCAGCAAGGAGTACTCTCTAAATGCTTACTGTATCTGGATCCATCTGAGGTGGCCCACTTGAGAGACACCCTGTGCAGCACTTGTTTAAATGTGTGTGTAATCTGGAGACATTTCTTGGTAAACAAGCTGACTCCGAGGAAGGTTATTTGCAGAGCAGAGGAAAGGGAGGAGCGAGGAGGGAGGAGCAAGACACCTGTTGCAACAATGGCTGGTGGATAATGTGCTTTAATTTATGAAGGAAAGCAGTCTGGTGCAGTCTCTCCACTCCTCCTGAGATTTTATGTTTTTCACTGACTTTCAAAGGACTTTTTACTCTTTCCTTTCATTCACGTCAGCTGGGTGTAGAGAGTGCAACAAAGCACAGATAGAACAGAGTCTGAGCAACTAATGAGAGCAGGTATAATTAAGATAAAATGTGCACCTTCGATGTATCTCTACTATCCAATGATTTCACACCAATTTAGTAGACATTCACTCTGCCAGTCCCTTCCTCATTTTCCAGGCATTAGGCAGAGCTTTTCACTCTCAAAACTCTGATGCATCCTTTCATTCTGATCATCCAGGAAAATGGAACTAAACTCAACTTAAAATGTTATGTCATGATAAGAACATTTGTACTAAACTACACCTTTACACTACAGTTCCTTGTAAATGTAAGACTTTGCCTGAGACTATATAGCCTTTAAAAGCCACTTTGTAGCTGATCTTCAAAGTTTGTGGTGTTTCATAATCAGTCATATTTTGCTGGAGTGCAGGTTGCCAGTTGAGCATTAATAGCATGAAGACCCAACTGATATCTTCTGTGACTAGGTTATCAGCTCCACTGACGGCGCGCTGTAGCAGGACCAGATTCAGCAGCAGTGGCGAATCTTCTAATATTATCCACATCTCTGCACAATCTTCCTACCGCAGGCTATTCCATTACACTGGAAATGAAGAGTGAGAGAGGTCAGGGCAGTCAAATAAACAATTTTAGGTGGAGAATTTCATTATGTGTAGACCGAAGAGAATGGTTTACTGAGAGATTTGTTTCCTCAATTAACGGTTGCCTGGGGCTGCAGATGGGATCTTTTTGTTACCCAACCACAGTGATTAGCACATGGGAGAACGTTTGTCGCTGTTAGGGAACTTCTGCTTTGTTCTTTGACTTTCAACTGAAGTTTTTTTCTGCTCAGTAGGCCTGCTGCTCCAAGACCAAAGATTAAGCTAAGCAAAAATGTTTGCTAGTTTCCTTGTACTGTTGCTTGTACTGTATTTGTCCTCTTCCCTCCTCTCGTTAGTTCTACAGTCTTTGGATCAACACTCCCTCACCACCGCAGTTTTTCATCGGCATGTGTTTGCTTGCAGTGTGATTGGTTTGCGGTATGACTTGAACAATGTTCTGTGAATACAGAGATCACACGGTACCTCAGAGGATTTCAGGTCTTGACTCTAAATAGGTGTGAAAATTTCAGCGGCAAGCTACACATGCTCTAACAAGGAGACAGATGTGTACATGCACATACGCACTCATGTATATACTGGATATACTCACAAACATGCACTCAAATGCTGCACCGCCTACAAGCTTAATGAAGGTGAAAATAGCCTCATTTCCTATTCTGAAGCTCATCTTATAGAGATTCAAAATTCTAAAATAGCCATGGTTTCTTTAAGAGAGATGTTTGAAGTAAGAACATCTATCTAAATGGTAATTTTATCCTTGTATTACATGTCAACTGTATATCTTCTTGACTTTCTCATTAATCATCATGTAAAAAAATCTATAAATTGGAATTGCATGATGAATCAAGCAAAAATAAGTTTGAATTACTGCAGTGATAATCAGACACTACGTATTTTAAGCAGCACTTTTGAACCGTATTAGTGGTGTGGCTCTATAGATGGCAGTGTGTGTATGTGTGTATGCTACTTTGGTCCTGAAATATTTCAGCAACAACCAATATTTTGTTCAGACATTTTTGTTTAGATGATGAATTCTCTGGTGATCCCCTGACTTAAAAAAAAAAAAAAAAGTAAAACCATCATCAGGTCAAATTTATGATTTTTCTCGTTCATGACCAAATACCTACAGAATGTTAGCATTGTTATTGTGATACTGTTAGTGTTAGTGTGTAATCATTTAACCCAAAGCACCATCGTTGCTAAGTACATTCACGTAGCATTGCCTGCTATGGAAACTTTACTGAATGTTCAAACCATTCAGTGTCACAAACTTAACAACCTTGTTGTATACACCAAGGTTTGATTAATACAATGGATCCTAAGGCTGTGTGTCATGTCATCCTCATGCTTTCATGTATCCAGCCAAAATGATAAATGTCAGATGTTGTTTGGCCAGCTACATGAAGCCTGGGATTACTCTGTGTCTGAATGGAAGATGAGTTGCAGTCAGAACTGATATGTATTGTAGTAAAACTGTCCCTGTATAGACGGAGAGAATAGAAGGAGGAGTAGCCTGGAGAAGAGACAGGTCCATTACCAGTCATCCTTCCACTCTGTTTATCTCTGCATCCCTCTGATGTGCACCGCATTATTGGTTAAACACTGCTGACCTGGTCGTGATGGAGTGCACAGAACCTGGAATAGATTAGCGTCTGCTTGAAAATCGACAAACATCATCAGCATATTTGTTACAATTATCATTATAATTACCTCTGTGTAACTTTTTGAACTCCCATTTGTTAGTCTGACTTGAGTGATTGTACATAATGGGGAAAAAAACTATCAATTTGGAATATCGCCATCTACGTTTTCACCAAGTCAAATGTGTTTTCGCAACTATTGAAAAAACATGTGCTCGTCTTTGATGTTGAATTATACCTCTTTTTCAACAGACACGCCCTAATGTATCATTTCCATGAGACCATTTTCAACTGCATGACCCAGATATTAAAGAAAGATTCATCCTGAATCATTTAATACTCTTTAAAAACAAATATTTAGTTTAATATTCTCATATTCTTTTATATTCAGTAAGTGCTTAGCAGGTCAGAGATGAGAAAAGCTTTGGCAAATACCCTTTTTTCTATTTTCTAAACAACATCTGTGCTAAATATCAGATCTTGGTTTCATTTTTTCAGAATCAAAGAGAAAGGAATATTTCAAGAATGCCCCTCTTGCTCTTGCATTTGACAATCATGAAAGATTAACTGTTTCCAACAGGCAGAGATATCAGGGTTTTTTTTACGGATGGTAGCTTTAATAAACCATAATACAGCACAGCCGCAAGAGGTGTTATGTTATGCATAAGAATTCACATGTATTCTCCAGTGGCAACTTTAACACAGCTGCTATTGCTCTCTTTACCTGCCAGCTGGAAATTAGCTCGATAAATATTTTCCCACTGGCTTGTAAGGAAAGTAATGCTAAATGTTAAGATGTATTCAGATGTTGGTCATAATAAAGAGCTACTCATATCTTGAAGCCTCAGTATATGAATTTTTTTTTTTACACTAAACTGCATAGATTTTATGTTATATTGGGTTGATAACCCTCCTGCAGTGAGTTCACTTGACTCCAGTCACTGACAAGACTGACATTCATGCCTATTACTTGAGCATTTGCCCAAAGTGTTCTGGGAAATGGGGAAATCACTAAAGTAAAATTACAAAGATGGACAAGAAAGACTTACAGATTGTACTAAAAAATTGCAGCTTTTTATCTCAAAATAGCGTAATAGATTGAGATTCATAGGTTGAAAACTATTATTATATGAGAAAAGACTTGAATCCCCATTTCCTGTAATGCCATGAAGCAACACTGAGCCTCCACCAACTCATGAACAGCTCTTTTCTACTTGAACCTGGTCTTAAAGCACTTTGAATTGCCTTGTTATTGAAATGTGCTTCACAGATGAATATGCCTTGCTTGTGAGCTGCAAACAGCGGGTGATATGAAAGGTAATCCATTACTTTCATGTATCCTCTCAATTAGAACAGACTGTTTTAAATGTGTTAAATGCATTTTTACTGCTCCAAACTTATTTTTAATATTTGACCATCATCTCTTAATGTCTGCTCATGTCTAGAATTTCATTTGCCCCTGACATTTCCTAACAGAGACACAGCGTCTGGGTCATGTCACCGACCCAAACTTCTTTCTCTCTGACTCAGTCAACCTGTGGTTTTAACTAGCATACCTTACCTCCCTTCTCCACAGTATTTGCACTTATCTCACAGAACAGTCCTCCGTGTCATTCAGTGACACACACACCTACACACGAAGAGGAGACATGAGTGGATGCATATATTCAAAAGATGACTGCTAACCCTTCAGAGAAATTAGCATTGTCAACCCTTTTACAGCCCTTGAAATCCGCACATATTTTTGAAATTCAAACTGAATCAAAAATAGCCTAATTCTGGTATGAAATCACATGAAAATGGGTTTGATAAATATGATGATGTGCAGTTTAGACTCAAATATTTCAAGCATTCCGAAGTATTTGGCATTCCTCTTTCTGAAGGATTTTTCAGGCTGTCTAGAATAGAAAATGTGCTCTGACAGAGGGATAATTGAATTGACCACCTTCACCGCCCACCGCTATCTGCCTGCGCTTCACACCTCCTCCGTGTCGGTGCAGTGGATAGTAATTTCTTTGAGCTTGAGAGAGAAAATAGTAAGATGGGAGTGTATTGATCATTCTTCTCGAGAGTGGAGCTTTACAGATCACTGAGTTTCCCAGGCAGCCAACATTTTTGCACTAGAAGGGATGCTCTTCACATCCAGCCTCTGGTTATCTCTCACTGGGTGCAGTGGCTGCTAAGAGGCTTTACCTTATCATTGTCTGGAATATAAATCAACTTATATACCCATCCTCTTGTGAATAAACAAAACGGATATATCAGCTACAGGGCTTCTGCTGCTCTTTTTCTTGCAGCCTCATCACATGAACCCGAACGAGCATAATGATATTATGAGACGCAGTTTAAAAGCAAAACAGGAGGTTCCTTGGCAGGCATCAGTTTCCTGTAGTATGTACAGTGTAGTTACCCTGCAGTAGAATATAACTAGGCAGGGGCAGAGACATGATCATTAATTATTGATACTCATGCGGGGAGATAGCAGAGAAGTGTATACTGTACAGTAGGTGCAGGAAAAGTTCCTGTAAATGGATATTTTTTCACACCCCTGGTTTCAGTTTACATTTTTTTGTCCTCGGCTGTGTTTACAGAAGCAGACTAAGGTTGTTAATAATAACCTGTTAATGCTAAGATGAGACCCATCTGTCAGAACAGGAAGGAATGTTTATATTTCCGACATTTTCGATTACGTAGCATTTGGGTTAACTGCCCGTATCCCATCATTTAAATGAAAGAGCATAATTTGGCTTGACTATTTGCTGACACTTACAGTATGACTTCATGCATCCAAGAATATATTAATGCTGGTGCGGTTATGTTTACTGAGATACAGTCATGTTTTTTAGTCTTATTAACAAGTGAGGATAATCAGTTAGGATGTGATAGGGCAGTATTCTATTTGATCTCAGTACTGATGCACTGTATACGACCACTTCTGTACAATAAGAATATTGGTTCCAAAATATGTACATATATGAGAAGATACTCTTACCTTTCTTTTCTGTCCCTTTTCAGCACTTTCTAGAATTAGCAACATACAATGGGTTCTAGCCTTAATATTTCAGAAGTGCGCAGCTTGGCAAGGCACCATCTCCCTTAGGGCAGAATGTGGAAACCAAATGCAGTGATGTGTCAAAGCGAGTTCTTCTAACAGCCCACTAACAGAAGGATCTGTTTGTGCGCTTGTGCATGCATGCATATACTCTGTGTATGTTTTTGGTGTGTTTAGTATGACTATCCATGATATGCGATCATGCAGAACAGCTACAGCATAGCGCTTTTTCTCTCAGCACATTTCCAGTGGCGATAAGCCAACTTCAGCGCTACATGACCTCCTATGGTGTGTTCTCTATCTAATTACAACCCAATTATCTACAGTGTGCAGCTGTGATCAGGATGCCAGAGAGAGAAATATAGAGTCTTGACATGTTGACACAGATTGTCTGAATATTCTTTTATGTGCACCGTATCTTGCAGGGTGTGTGTGTGTATCTGCGCGTGTGTATCTGCGTGTGTGTGTACACAGTATGAGGAGAGAGAGCTCAGCAGGGTTGCTGGGTCAGATGTACAGATTAGTAGCTCTAGACTTAGGGGTGTGTTTTTAATTGTAATCAGGTCTAACAAATACACAATGGGGTGCAAGATGCCTGTTGGTTCGTGAGTTCTTCATTTCCATTTTCATCCTGCATGCTAAGTCCAACCATTTAATTTTCATTGCTGTTTCCCAGGGGAACTGATTTGGTTCTGATTACAGGGTATCTCATTATAACAAAAGACAATCCACCACAGTAATGATGAGGAGGGCTTGCATCCATAACATGTACCTCCACATCAAACCAATTATTTATATGAGCAGAATATTTCTTTCGTTCTCTTTTTCACTATTGCTACCGCATCATCCTTGCCTTGGTCTAGCCTGCAGACTCACAGATCAGCTCTGTTTCACTGATTTTCTTTTTTTTGATTTTTTTTCCAGGGATTTTAATCACAACTCCACTAGCCCTGTATGATAAACAGATATAGAGCAGGAACATTGCAATGCTGTGCAGCAGAAAACAGCTCAAAAATGCCAATTTAGATGTCATTTCATCCTGTCTTGAAGTCCGGCTTGTTTAATAGCAGCAGAGAGAGGAGATGTAGCAGAAAGCGGTTATTGCCTCCAGTGCCTTATCATTCACTAGTACCTATCAGCCAAACGCGGAGGATGCAGGGATTGAAGGGACTGTAAGGTAACAGCAGGTGATTCTTCATCGGACCACACTGTCTGCTCAATGTTTGGCACACAGGACGACAGGCGGACCGTTTCTGAATCCCAACCTGCAGTTATCCCACTGAATCTCAATGTGCATGTGTCTGCAGCACAGAGGTGGAAATTAAACAGGAGCTGCCTTCTACAGTGCCACTTGGCCTCTGTTGCTAGTAATGTCAGTCCTCATATAATCACGATAAGGTACACTGCACTGCATGTTTTATTCATAACTTTAAAATTTTCTTCCCACAAAGAGACCAAAAATACTAACCAAAATCATTTCAAACATTCTGTTAATTAACAGTGAGCTGAAGAGTGCGCTCGGGCCCCAGAGGCTCGGCTGGCTCTAGTATGCAACCTTATTTTTTGTGGATTTTCCTCAGCAATCCTGTGTCCCTGGTGTGCTGTACTGAGGTTGGAGAGCACTAATAGGCAGGCTCAATCAAGAAGAAAATTAAGTGTGCACAACAATGCCAAATGGACTGTTTCAGTCCTGTAATGACTATATAAGTCAAGATGAAATGACGAGGCATGCGACTAATGGACAGTGTTATAGTGGCAATGTATTGCAGTGTTCTTGTTACCCTGAATTAGATTTTCTTTTATTGCATTTTTTCAAAATGTTCAGTGTTTGTTCAGGCCTTTGCTATACAGGGTGAATACTCAACCCAAGCCTGGTGGGAGCTAATGGATTGGGCAGGGCTGATTTTTTTGGGTTTGGGTCGGGTTCTGTCACACTGGCTAGCCTACTTTACATCCACTATCTTATATATAGTGTAAAATATAGCGTGAACATAAATGTTCACTGTTGGGGTTTGTTATTTACGTGAAAACGCATGAACACAACACATCATAAGAATCAAATGTATTTATTTATTTATTACTGCTGATGACATTGCATAGTCTGTGTGTTAAAACAGTCCAGCTATAGGTTGTTTAGTTTTTGTTAAATGCCCTTTGACGGTCATTTACAAGGTGCCCACACATGTGCAATCAGGGTAAACAGGCAAGCTGTTACCATGGTAACAACAATTACATGACAGTGCTCGGGTTGGGTTCAGACATTAAAACAGAATCCCTGTTGGGTTTGTGTCGGGTTTGGTCTCTACTCTATCAGACTTGGGTCCGATTCAGACAGAAACATGCAGACAGAGCTGCACCCTAATATGTTACTGCATGCTGGAGTGAATCTTATTATGTCTTCATGCATTTTTCAGCATTCTTGTCATAACACATTTAAACCAAAATACTTCAGTTCAGCCAAATAAGTAAAGTTTAAAGGCCTGACAAAGTTGAACTGAATGAAATGAAAAGTCAGCAAGGGTGTTGTGTGACGCTGTTTGAAAATTCCAAAGCACAGAAAGTGTTTTGGATGGAGAGGCAGTAATTTCATTGCACTCAAACAGATTTTTCATGGCCTACTTGTTTCACCTGTCTCACAAGAAATATTGACAATCATTCATAATTCATCACCCAAACTGCCAGTGTTTAGGGAAGACAAATGGAAAGAAAGGGAACACACACACAGTAATGTGTAGGGGACTGCACAAGATTAGAGGAATAGAAACTGACATGGCCATCTGAGGAGTCTTCCTGACATAAGTCACAAGGTTTAATTTATCCCATGTGGTGTCTCTAAACTAAGAGTCTTTATTTTTATCTAGTCTTTCATCTTCTCTTACCAAATCATAATTGCTCCTCCTTTTCTCTAAGCAGTCAGTGACCCAAACAACAAGCCTGAGGCAGGAGATGCCATCTCAAATTGGAATATATTGTTCAGGTGGTGACGAATACAGAAGGGGCTCTTCGTTTACTGCAGGGGCTTTTACATCTGAGTTTATTTGAGGATAGAGATAGGTTAAAAGCTCTCTATCTTTCACTCTATATACCCCACCTCACTTACTCCATGTCTCTCTCTCTATCTTTCCATTGGGAGACTGACTTTGCAGATTTTCGATTAGCCAGGGCAAAGTTGTCCTCATTAATTACACTACATTAAGATGATGCAAGGAGTTTTTTCACAGGGAAATTATGCAAGAGAATTATGCAAGGGTCCCCAGAGTGGTCCTTCTTCCTGTTGCTTGAGTGAATGTCCCTCATGTTGCACTTAGCTGGAGCTTCTACTAAATAGGAGAAGTATGAGCATCCCTAAGCTGGGTTTACAGCTGTCTGGTTCTTAATGTCAATCTATAAAACATCACTTAAGACTTAAGACGTAGCTTCTCACTCAGTCTGCCGCAGAGTCCAGTCTAATAACAAAGCATCACTCTGCAGTCATGTTTGAATTCATGCTGTATGATTATCTGTATCTTTTGTGAGCCTAGCTGCAGCTACTATGCATATATTTATAGACTCATAGACCACTGTTTGAACACAAGATAGCTGCCTTTGCCCTCGTGATTTTTTAATTGCAGTTTCAAGGTGAGCTGCACACACTGCACATTTTTTTCAGTCCTGACCTGAATGTAGAGTAGCATAAGGATTTTTTTATTTCTTTTTTCGTTGTTGTTGTTGTTTGTTATTCATAACTCCCCACTGTGAAGAGGCTCTTTCGCCTCTCTAGTCTCCACAGTTTGAAAAAAAAAGGGATGGGAGGTTGGTTGGAGGAGTGGAGGGGGCTCTTTCAACAGCTGAGTTCTCTGCCTTGCTTACTTATGGGTTTTAATTAAAATTACAGCATGGATCAACAGCCAAGTACACTTTAATAAGGATGAAGATGCGACAGAGAAGTAAACAGGCTTGACAGGTCTCATCAGACGAATAGCAACTCTTGTCAAGCAACTTCTTTGAGTACAATATTACGGGCAGCTCCCCCCTCTGTCTTTCTCCCTTTCTGGACCTTTTTATGTTCAGATTGTCATCAACCTCCAATTAAATTTCACTGAATGGCTTATTTCGGAGTTGCAGAAGTCTTGCACAAAGATTACTGTTTCATATAAAAAGATATTTTATATACAGTACCAGTCAAAAGTTTGGACACACTTTCTAATTCAAATGGAATGTGAATGGGAAGGTGTGTCCAAACTTTTGACTGGTACTGTATGTAAATGTAAGAAGAATGTATAGCATGTTTATATATATATATATATATATATATATATATATATATATATATATATGTGTATATATATATATATGTGTGTGAGACTAGGTACATATGTTCACATGTATGCATTTTAATACATACTGTAAGGATAAGAATGTTTGACTCATTATAACTTTTTCGTCTTGCCAGCTTTGTTATTCAAATTATTTTACGACAGAAATTCAAATTATGGTGAAGACTCTGTGAGATGAAATCAGTAGCTTCAGCTCCTTGCCTATATTTAATATGTTCCTCTGTATGAGTTTCACTTTGCACATGTACTGCATGTGCACGAGCCAGCCTTAGGCTGTGAAAGTGTGGAGACTCATAGTGTAACTGCTGTGCATTTCTACTGTGCTTTTAAATTGCTCTAACTTTCTAGAATTTGGGATGTCATCAGGTGTTGTAATGTAGAAGCCTCTGTAATGAAGTAGCACAGGATAGAGTAGCCATAGATTTGCTGCGTCATGGAAGAAGAGAGAGAGAGAGGGAGGCTTAGATAGTCGGGGCAGAGCAAGGCATTAATGTCAGCTAGCAAATATAGCTCAGGGTTGTAGCAGCCCTGGCCACATGGGAGTGATATGGCAGTGTCAGGCCTCTGTGTGCCAGGCCTGATGGATGAGATGGAGCAACTCGTCAATCATGAGGGCTCCCGTTTCCCCTAATAGATCGGGCCTCTCATTGGGAGAACCTGCCCTCTGTCACCACTGCCACCTGACATCCACACAGAGGCAAAAAGCTAGTTAACCTGCAGCACAAAGGTTCTGCTTCTCTGACTTCTGAGCAAAGAATCCCACTTCCAAAAACAACTACATCTGGCACAGGGTCAGTGTTGTGACTATGGACTGCATTTCCATAAGATCATGTGCATATATTAATACTAATCACTTTCCAAAGACCTATTTCAGACCAGCTCTGGTTGCATACTCATCAGCCACAAGACACAGCACTACTAGCATTTGACACTATAGCAAAGGCCAGAGCAATTAACCTGTTTCCAAAGGGTAATGACACTCTGTCTCTTAATTCAGATCAGCTGTCATATGGTTTGCTTCCATCATTGGTACAGTGGTGTTAATATTGCTTTCCAGGCAAAAACCACAACTGATTTAAGGTGCAAAACCACAGACATAATCCTCAGTGCATAGATTCTGCATCTATATCACTTAATTAAAGTATCTCTCATCACTTCTAGTGCTTCATTTCTTCCTGAGCATTTTGAATCTTTTAATGTTTATCCATGAAGAATTTTCAACTTCCTCAGTTCAAAGTCTTTCCAACTATGATATCATTTGCAGTTTCTTGTGGCTCTTCTATATAATTGACTGTCAAACAAGGTGAGACCTAGACAACCTCACTATCTAAACACTCCAGGCAGAGCCCTTCCCCAAACCTCGAGTACACCCCACATATTTGGACGATGTGCTGTAGTACCCACAAAATTATCTTCTCTGAGCAGGAATCTGTGCAGCAGCAACTCCTCGCTCAAGCCACTGCATTAAGCTCCATCATCCACATACCAAAATACCACAGTGTTGCTCAGGTGCCACAGTAATTGCACATGTTAAGTACAACTCCCTGTTTAATCTCAGTCCTCTGCCCTCAGTACTTGCAGCACAGAGGGAGCACATTTGCTAATACGTTCCTGGAAATGAAAATGGGATGAGTTAAAAAAAACAAAAACATTATACAGTATACCTCTCATGAGTACTCTTCAGTCTCTTCTGTGTCACCATCTTTGCCCAAACAGGCTTCAGGGCTAACACTCCATTGCCAGACCCACTCAATGATACCACCCCAGGAAATCTTTGTTTTAATGGGGATGAAGAGCACATGTGTCAGGGGGTTAAAATCTGCACACACTCAAAAAACATCACAGCATTCATTCATTCAACCACACAGCAGGAATAAGAGCGAAGGCGTATGTGTTCCGCACGATGATCTGTTATTTATTTCCTTTAAATGGGTGTTGCTGTGCGGCATTAGACTTGAGTGCTAAATTTATTATGTTAAGATTCTTTTGAAAGCCACAAAAATAACAAACACTGCCACAATTGAAATTAAAACATTGTATGCTTTGAAGGAATTAAATGCTTACTAGTCAGCGCCAGCATTGTTACACTATGACGTGTGGGCTCTGAATTATTCAGAAACATCTGTCATGTCACAGATGTTGATAATATGACTTTTCTTTCGAATATGTTAATTGTATCAGCAAAGGCTTAAGTAACTGCTCTTGTTTCAACAGGTAAAAAACAAATTGTTCTTTTAAATAATTTAACAAGCCATGCTTTGATAGATAAACCCTGTACATTTTGTGTCCCGTTGTGTTTTAGGTGAATACACACTCCGTATCCTGTATTGATCTGATTTAATAAGAATCTTCTCTGACATCATTCGAAATCTAAGACGAGCTTGACTAAACTATCTGATATTCTTACAGTGTTATTTCAACACACCATATAGTCCCTCTAAGACAGGAGTGCCGGATTCATTTCAGAAGTGCGAGGGCCAAAAACTGTGTGTGGCCTTTTCATACTTTATGTGTCCCACATCCATGGACAGCTGTGCATTTGCATGCATGTTAACCATGTCCACGCACATGGTTCCATTCATACTTTTCAGGCATCCACAGACACAGACACATTACACATGTGCGCACTGAACAGGGTTACAATGTGATATCTTTCCAGAGTTGTGAGTATTATAAACTGCTGTGCAGTGTTTTTCTAATCAGCCTTTAAACTGTAATGTGTTACAACAACCAGGCTTGCTGTATCGCACCAAGTCTGTACGGGGTTTTATAGGCTTATCTTAGACTTATAGCTACTTTAAATAAAAATGTCCTGATAGCTCTGATAGAGCTCAGAATTCATCCGTAAGGGCTGCTTTATTATTTCCACTGTATAAATCTCTGTGTAACAGCTGACCTCTATCTATACAGTCAATGGTGTAGATCAGTAGCAGGCCAATGAACATTAATTACAGTCAGATCTTGACCCATCCAGTGTTAATGAAGTTACTGCTGCTGCTCTTACTGTGTCAATGCGCAAATCATTCTCCTGATTTAAAGACGCTCATTGTTTCAGCTGCTGTGTGATGCTGCAGGTATTTAATAAAGTCAAAGGAAAGAATTTGACACGCAGCCAGCTGTGGGCAACAAACAGAACATAAGTACTGATGTTTCTGCAAATCCCGGATACATTGTGAGTGACACTTTAACACCATTATTGTAAGATTCACATATTAATCTAACACATCTTCCTGCTTGAGTCATATTAATAGTTGGATTTTGATGAATATTTCAGATTTTATTATAGATGCAAAATACTAGAGGAGTAAAAAGAAAATACATGGTGGGAGGTGGCTTTTTGTTGTGCAGAGTTCTGTATGTTCTCTGCTAATTAAAGGCACACAATTTGAGGCTTTTGTGCTCTTTATTATGGACCAATATATGTGCTGAAATGTGGAGGAAAGCATGAAAAACTGAAAACCCCTTCGCTCACTGTAAAAAGTAAAATTACTGCCTGTAATACATCCATGGCCTGTATGCATATTGTTATGTGCAGCACCATATCCCCCCCCCCCTCTCCTTTGCTGCTCCATGTTATGTTCCACTCCAGTACATTAAAAGTCCAGTTTTAAGGACCATGAAATATGCAGCTAAGCTTAAAGCATTCAGGGCTGAATCAGTGGCAGCCCACAGGACCTTCAGGATGGACTCATAGCTCTGGAACCATGCTCACAGCTGTTGTGTTCACTGTTGATGTTGACATGAACACAAATGAGATGCAAGAGGCATTTTAAGAGGATACAGTGATTTGTGTGTTAAAAGAATGTGCGAGGAGGGTAAATTGGGGGAGCCAATGGCACCGTGGACCCTTTATTGTCTTTATCTCTTTTTGTTTTTCTGTCAGCCAACAGGGAACTGATCAAACCATGATTTAAAAGCCTTTCCGCCAGTGTTGAATTTATGTTAGATTACATGGGATTGGCTCCATGAAGAGCACAAAGATGATCAGATCATTTGAAAAGCCTTCTCCATCATAATAGGAGCTCTCTTACGAGGTGACACAGGGGATGCAGCTTAACCTTTCAAGGAGGATCATAATGGAGAGCACTGCAAAATGAAATGATTATTGTCTTTGGAGGAGTGATTCTATGCTTTGGGAGAAAGGAAAGCAGGGCAAGACTTCTGGGGTAAATGGTGTGGAACCACTCAACTTAATTAAGGTGGTATTATTTCTTCATAACTTACAAAGAGGTCAGATCAGTCTTTTCCTCTTGTGGTTCAGTTTTTCAGCTCCAAATGTTGTGTTTGTTACTAATGGTGGTAGTGAAGTGTAGCAGGAAATCAGCTTTTTTTTTCTTCGTATTTAGAAAATGAGGGTCTGATCGTGGCTTTTCTGCAAAAGCACGTTAGTATGTTTGGTCTTAGCTCTTCAACTAAATGATGAATCATACCTATATGTTTCTATGGAAAAAGAACAATGGGTTTGTTGTTTTGGGGAAAGATGAGCTAGGCTTTTCATCACACCAGGCTGTCTACCAATATCTTTATCTCTGACATTTAGAATTTTTGAAAAGAATCAAAAGCCGAGAGGTCATTAGTAAAGGTTATTTTCATTTGGTGATGAGAAAAGTATGTTTTGATCTGACTAAATTAGTTTGTTTTGTGGGTATCAGGGATGGCTATTTTGTGTTAATTAAGAGGTATACTTACAAAAATGTCCTCTCTGGAATTTCAACAAATGTCAGATTCCTTTTAAAAAAAAAAAAAAAAAAAAAAATTGTTGCACTCTCTTCCTCCTCACTGAAACTCGTCTCATTCTCATTTTTATTCATTCTGAAAAGAAACCATCATCCATCAGATGTGAAACTTTCATCCTATTACACAACATGAAAGGCTTCCTTGCACTCACAGTCAACCGACATATAAGAGTAGATATTCGGGACAGGTTTTGAAAAGATTGGTCATGTACAGTAATTCCCTCATTTGCCCTCCAGTCAGGCAGTCTGACACAAAGTATGCATACTAACAAGATCCAAGGAATAAAAAGAGATTAAAGGCCGGGTCTTCTTGACAATGGAGAACCTCCTTAACAGTTAAACTAATTCCCAAACATAAAAATAATCATTCTAGGTAAACCATTCTCTTTTATTTGAGTGGCAATTGGTGTCATTAAACTGTAAGAAGTCCATTTAGTCAGCCCTTAACTCCCAAGTCAGATTTAATCTTTTGGCTGGCTGCCGTGAAGGTCTTCATTTCCTCAATCCCTCCTATTTGTGCTCAGCTAACAGGGATTACCTCTGAAAGTCTGTTTATTAGGCTAACTATGAGCAGCATGGATGACAGATGTAGCTTAAGTTAATTAATCGTCCCTGACATTTAGAGAGATACACCTCAGCTCCACCGCCTCTGTTGCTCTGCCAGCCCTTTTATACAGTATACATGACACAAACAATACACACACACACAACCATACACACCTAGAGATACATAGTTTATTTTCATAGTTTTTTTATTATTATTTGAACAGAAAAAAAAATGACTTTCAAGAGTCTTGCCCAGCTGTTTCCCTCTGTTCCTACTTTCATTTTCATTTCAGGATGCACATGAATGGGATTTCTTTTTTCTTTTTTGCACACACACACGAGCGTGTGTCCAGCATCTGACGATCAAACCTAATGAACATTTTTCCATTTTTATAATGAGGAAGCCCATCGACCAAAGAATCCCCTTGTGATGTAAATTGGCAAGAAAGAATGAGATGAGACTTTCCTCAGTGAAGCACTTTGTGACATTTCTGCATTGTAAAGGGGTTATATGAATAAAGGTACTTACTACCTGACATACCTGCCTGCCACTCATTCCTTCCCTCCTGGAAAATACATTTCCTCAAAAAAAACAAGGGGGAAAAAATTAAAACTATGCCATATGGACTATAATGTCTCATTTAGTCTCATTTCATTTGACTTAAAAGCACCTTTTTTCCACATCAGGACAGAAAAGGTACTTTACTATGTACTTCAGAAAGAGCAAATTTCTTTGTTATATTATTTGAGCTCACTTTATACTCTTTATACTGTAGGTGGTGCTCTCTGTTCAAGCAACTCTGGATTTTGCATAACACGTTTTGCTTAAAAGGCACATCTGATCTATGCATTAAGCTTTTCTAATTAACCTAAGATTAAACAAACACTGTGTAGCTTGAATCTGTAAGACTGTGTGACATGTACTGTGCCTGTGACATTGAAAAGATGGTCACCCTGCCACTCTCCGACTAAAACCCTTTGCTCACATACACTGCATAGCCTCACTCGCATTAACATCTTCCAAAATACTGGGCTATTCAGATCATGTACCCTGAATCCCACAGGCATGTTCCCATGGAGTCACAGAGGTAAATGGTTGACCGCCCCTTCACCATGCCCTCCCTGCTGCCCTGCTGTTTGAAATATGCCTCTTACACCCTCTGCTTCCATCCTCTAGTGCACGCACAACTAATGTCTCATCGTCCTCCATTTATTTTGAATTGATTCACTTCATCTACTCAGCCCACCAGGGAAATATTGTTCTGGTTTGTGTCATGGAAAAGGGTCTGGCTCCATTACGCCATTGGCTGATTTTAGATTAAAGTTCTTACCCTAAATCAACATAGGCCTTGTGACAGCACCCTAGCCTGGTCCCTTGTACAAGTTAGCTTGCCAGCGCTATCTATATATAACCACCTCAATCAGCTCTGCGGCTAGTTGGACTTGAGCTGACCTTACTGCATTATATGGGCCAGAGGGATTCAGGGTTTTACTGACCCAGCATGTAGACCTACAGTAATGCTCTCTGTGATAAGTGGCAATTCAGGTCCTCTTGTAGAAACACTGGTGATGGCGAAATGCACTGGATGAGAAAACTGGATATGCCTCAACTCTAGCAAATTTCCTTTTTTTGCTTTTCAGAATACAAGATGGCTACCAAAAAATGATAACCTTGACTACATCTGTATTGTAGGTGGTACTGACTTGGTAAAGCTTGAACTTTTAAGATTTGCAGCAAACAGAAATAATGGCATTTGAACACAACATGGTGGTCACTATATTACAAAACATCTACTTGATGACTGTGTTCTCTGTAGTTTACACAGATGTAAAGGCTTCACAAAAACAACCAAACATACTAAAAGTCAAATACAACATTCCTCTTTTAATAACCACATCAGATTTATTTTACCATCCAGAGAAACCTTTTAAAATATAGTAGCTTTTATAAAATTCAAGGTGGACAACCCAGATGATGCAAGGGTTGACTTGTCCCTGAAGCTTCCTGTGTGGACACTGCATTCCTTCAGCAAATCAACCACTGCCATAACTGTGTGCCTGACTGAGTATAATAACTATAGTTTAGGATCTCTTAGAACTCTGTGTCCCTTTTTCGGTTGTAAAAAAAAAAAAGAGAATAACACAGTTTCAGACTGCTCCAAACTCACAGGATGTACTCCAGGTATTTATTCATAACTGCTATTCTAAGGAGATTCTCAAATGACGAACCCGTCAGCTGTCATCTCCCACATAAAACCTACAGCCTGCAGCTTCTCCTCCTCCCTGTTCACTTTGCATTTAAATGAGTGGGTGTTGCTATGAAAAAAAAGAAGTTGGTGTGACAGGAAATAATTCAGTAAGTTTTTGCTTACTTGTGTCATTTTCCTTCCGGGGACCTGACCTAGCTTAGCCCCCTGACACTGACCTGGACCACAGGCGTGCTTAACAGGTCTCTAAAACAGCCGGGGGCCACGGTTTTCCCATGAGGGCGCAGTTAACAAATGCAACCAGAGAGGCATGAAACACTCTGTAACAGGCACACACACCTATCTATTCTAGGAAGCGGCAAGGGCCAAAAGGGAAATTTAACACATTCAGACACACATACACATGCGCACAATAAAGAGTAAATGAATCTGAAGATTTTCTGCTCTGCTACCACACATGAGGTCACAGTTAAAAATCTGACCTCTACTACAGCTTTCTGATGTGAACCCTCACCCCCTGCATACTAACTACACTGCACTACAGGTTTTACAGCAGAGTGTGAGGGGTAGAGGTTGAAAGAGCTTGAGAAATACATGACATTTTTTCTGTTTCGCAGTCATGTGAACCAACAAGGATCAGTTTGTGCAAAGATTACATTAATAATCCCAAATAAAATCTCATCTATACAACTTCCCACTTTGCTTTTTTTTTCATAATTGTTCATCGGTCATTCCTCTTACACCAGCAGAGATTTGTATCTTGTCGTATTACTCTATAACCATGTTTTTCAGGATGGAGGTTGGGAGGTAGTTGGGAGGCCTGTCAGCTTATGTGAAAGCCCATGTTTGCCAGCAAGAGTTTACCCACATGAGAGTTACTCAGCCTCCCTCTCAAATACATCATCACAACATTTTGAGTAAGCAAAATCGTCTTATCTGATCTAATCTCATGTTAAAATCTCAAAAACCCTCTTCAATCAGTCAAACTTGTATTTGTATAGCACTTTTCATACAGGTTAGTGTCATTCAAACTGCCTCACTGATGAATGACAAGCTGCTAATAAGACAGGCTGAGAGATTGTAAAAAATATTAAAGAGACCAAAGAAAAGAAAAATAGACAATTTGAGACCAATTAAATTATAAAAACGACATATTTGATGATGTTGATGTTGAGGCTTTGTCCCACTTCTGCCTATTTTTTGTGTCCCTGCTTTGGGGCTTTCAGCTGCCTTGATTTTAATTAGCTGTGATTTAAAGTGGATATGCGATGGTGTCAGTTATTTTAAGCGAGATGACAACATTTGTGTACAGCTCCACTGACTAAAAAAGGGAAAGGTTAAAGTCTTTTAGAATTACCATATTTCATATTTGAGAGTACTTGACAAAATGTTGCACACTCTCGCTTTGACTCATGCCTTGGCTCGAGACCAAGCTAACAGCCAGTGTGGCAGTGTGGCAATCACGTACAGAAATTACACACAATATTCTGTTGAAACTAATCTCCCTGTTAGCTTTGTCTTTGAACCCGTGTCTGATGACAGGCAGGACTCCACTGCCGACACTAGAATTCTTCAAGTGATGACTGGGGGTCACTAGTGGCAACTGGAAAATGACATATACACACACATGCAATCAGCAGATAGGCACACACGTGGCTTTGTGAGCGTAACGCTGCACAATTTCTTTAATCATAGTCTATTCACAGAACATATTGTCATTTTAACAATATGCTCTGCAGTGATGAGCTTATGATTTTTCAAGAGGTAAATGAAAGGGTCTTTTTGTTTAGAAGTAATTATAAGCCTGATAGCATAAGCCTGCCATTTTGGTATTGCAGATATCCATTTTATACAGTTAATTACATTTTTTTTTCTCTTTTCTCTTCTCTTCTTCTCTTTTTCTCCAGTCTTTTCAAGTCTTGCAGATACTTAGACACTTCATTCAGACAGTTGGCCAGTGCTTTACCAAAGTGAGCTGTGGTTTAACTGATTATAACAGTCTAATCTAATATAGTGGTCCAAGTCTTGAAGAGATATTCTTGGTTATTTAATCCACCAGAGGGACTGTTGGCAGCAGATAAAAATAGAATCTCAACCACATAGACAATAACTAGAAAGTGGTTAAATCGTAGTATCGATATCATCTACATTAAATTCTATGAAAAGAAAGATTGAGTGAAATGTCAGGAATATATAGGACAACTTTTAAAATTAGAAGTCTGGCCTTATACCATAAAAGAAGATGATATAAATTGTCATTAAAATGAATGACTGTAGTACTTTTCCTGCCCATATTAACCATCCCTACAGGGCATTTTGAAGCCATCCATAGCTAAGTGTTATAAAATATGCACACTTGTGGGATATGCAAAGAGGTGTGTATTTGTGTGTGTGTGTGTGCACATACTGGATGGGGGTGTAATTTAAAGCACCAACTGAAACAACTGAGCGACTTCACACTTCTCTGCACCAGCTGACCAAGAGTTCTCGGATTGCTCCGACATGAAACAGGCTCCTTATCTTTCACACGCTCATCAGGGAATAACATATACAATGGTGAAAGGGTTAGTATGACAGGTTCAAGGCAGGTTTGTAGAGTACAGAGTATTTTTTTTCTGACAGACTTTAGTGCAGATCTAATGAGTATTGATTTATTCCAATACTGTGTCTGAGCGGCCATTGATCCAAATGTTCCTCTTTCAGTCTGTCATCCATGGTAGTTATCCCCTCCCCTCAAAACAAGAAAACTCTGTTCTTTCTAAGGAGGAACATTACTGTTTAACCTTTCTTCATCTTATTGATGCCTACAGCTTATATCTTTTATTTACTGGTCTTTTTCCTGACCTTGTATTTGCTCAGACTGGGGAGTGGAGTTGTGGGAGTTGATGTGTGTTGACTGTCCAGCGTAGGTCACTGATGGAGTCGTCTTACAGCATCCTCAATACAACATGACTGCCTGAATGAAGCCTCATTTATTCTCCCTTCTCTTACTCTCCTTGTCCCATTCTCTTACCGCCCCGAGGTGGATTACAGCAAATAATACAACTATGATTATATCATAACATTAATACAGGGATTGATGCCCCGCTATTATTTAGTGATATGTCTCTTTGTGCGGTCCAGTGCATCGAGATGAGGGGCTGATGGGGATTGAGGCATTGGCTGACCAGAAAAGAGTAGTTACACAGTCCATTTCCCTTCTGCACTAATTAACATGTCAACTGTAAAGGCGCCTCCAATGAGCCGTTTAGGGGTGGATCGGAGAGGAGAGGAACAGGGGCAGATCCAGTCGAGGCAGCTTCTCTGTGCCATCAACCTTGCCTCTATATCCTGACCCTAAAGGCTGATTTATGCTTCTATGTAACCTCCACGCCATAACTACGCCGGTGCTCAAAGTTCTGCGTCTATCCATCTCGTTGTGTTTTGTCATGGTGCAATTCACCGCCAGAGTGGTAGGGGGATGTGCTCCTTTCCTGAATGGTTATCGGTGTCTCTAGTTGATCTGGCTGTCCTTGTAATAGGGCAATGGTGAATTGTACAAGTGCTCATACTTTCTAACTTCTTTGATTAGACGCTCTTTGACTTGGTCCATTGTGTTTGTGTTTACTTAGATAGAAATGGCGGGGCAGAGGCAGGCGACCGGAATGAATTTCCCAATACCGGAAATACGTTGCTACCAAGCACACCAATCACAGCCCTGGCGGTCTGCATTGCCTCGACGCGTAGTTACATTTCTGGGGAGGTGCACGTTAGGGGTTCACGGCTACACAGAGAGCTCTGCTTAGGTATGCTGTCGGCTTGACGTCAACCCAACGTAGAAGCATAAATCAGCCTTAACACTGGTCAAAAAGGGAAGATCACACCTAGCAGAAGTGTACGTTTGGTGGTGGTGGTGGTGGTGGTGGTAGAGAGGCTGTTATTTAAGCAGTTGTGCTCAGATCTCAATCCATATTAGCATGTGGCATGAATGCAGAGCAGGAGTGTGTTGTGTGTGTATGCGTGTGTATTGAGTGGAAACTGTCGAAGAGGCTTTATAGCTCTCAAGTACTGACTGAAGGTCATATCTTTGGGGTGCCTTCTGAGAAAAGTTTCATATCCTCACAGAGCCCACAGATGCACCGCAATACCTCTAATTCTCACCCCATCATCCCATTTGAGCTGGTTTTGAATGAATAGAAAGAAGCAACTGGATTCTGAGGTAGACTAGAGGTATAAAGAGGGAGAGATGCTCCATCTACCACAGAGAACACTGATGAGGGCATCCTTATATGGCAATGTAATATAATTGGAGGCACATTAAAAGTTTTTTCCTAAACAAAAAAGTCTCATTGTGGTTAAAGATGAAGTATTTTAAGAAAGTAATTTTTGTAAATACTACAGCTATCAAGGCTACAATGTTTTCTCCAGTTCATCAGTCTTGTCTACATAGTACATTTTTATAATGATGGATGAGCAGTTTTTTGGCCTTTAAACAAGATTCAGGTGCTGTGGCTGGCATGCCAAAGGTGAAATAGAATCACTTCCCTCCCTGTTCCCCTCTGGATGAGAAGCAGATGCAGACAGAGCGTCATCAACATTCAAACGGCACCCACAGACACCCCACACCTCTATGAATACAGATTGGCTCTTTGGATTGGTTAATGTAAGGTCTTGTTTTCACTCCGTGTTTTCTCACTATCTAAGTTTATTATCTCTAAAATGAAGTCAGCTGTGGCACACATTTACAGCAGAAAGTCAATTTTCCAGGATTTGTGGTGCAGCAAACTGACTAAAAGAGAAGGGAGAAAAGGAGAAGGAGGCTGTGTTCTGAAGTAGTCTCTTATTCCAGAAGTTCTGCAATATTCCCAAAGACACATAATACAGCATGAATTATGGCATGAATTATGGGACATACTTCAACATGCTTTAGTAAAGATTGCTAAAAAAAATAATGTTTCCTACAGCAGGAAAAGGGGGAAAATAATAAGATATAAGGTGACAGGGAACAGGACTGATAATAAAAGGCTCAGTAGTACACAGTCAGGCTACTTTATCACTTCATAGCAAGAGGTGTAATAACATTAGCAAACCTCTCTCTTAACAGTATCTTAGCTCTGTCTTTAACAGTGTGGTGAATAACTTGCTATATGAAGAGAAAAGCGTATTAAAAAGCCTTTTATAAGTACAGGAAAATAGTCATTTACCCTGTGGCATGGCATGCAGAGTTACTATTGATTATATGTCTTTCAATCTGAATATCCTCTTTTCTCGCTAGGCATCCGCCTGGTGCTCTGGTTTTCACTTAAGCGGATGTGCATATTTTGCGTCTTCATCTCTCTCTGTCCCTCCAGGGATGCATAATGCCTTGCATTGCATAACAGAAGTGTTTCCATTCACAGTACCACTGCTCCAGGAATAAACATATGCTTAGATGTTCACAATTTTACTCTTATGCATTTGTTAAAAATTAGTTCCACCACACTGCAAAGCACAAATGCCAGATAGGCACGACCTGTTTCTGCACAGCCACAGAGTTGTGCTTCACGTAACCCCCTTGTATTCATTTTGGGTTCTAGCCACCACACCCGTTGGCAAATGAAATTCTTCCTGTTCATTATGAGTGTGGGTAAGCCTTCATCGCATTGTTGTGAAATGTTAAAGGCCATGTGCTTGCAACAGTGTCTCTAATGGATGTTATACTCCACCAGCAGCAGTGTCAGCAGTAGCAGGTCAGATCTTGGTAGGCTATGCAGTAGCCAGAGCACCCCTGCAGCAAGGCCACGCGCCCACACTGTGCTTTTTCCAAGTGAAATGAGATAATAAACCATCTAATGCATGCTCACACACACACATACACATTTAGTATCACCTTTCTCCCTGAACAGCTCACAGTGAACCTAGCAGCCTGTTTTTGCACAAGGTCAGGCAGACAGACCCTGTAGATAAAACCATTAACAATGCGCTTCTAATGCCCAAGTGCTTCGTTCATTTCCAGGGAGAAATCCCAAGGCTGCTTTTCACCTCATTTTAGGCCAGCAATTGCCAGGCACTTGAAATACATTTGGAACAACATGTTTTGCTCTTCTGGTAGTTCCATAGCCAGTCAATGTCACCTCAGTTCATCCCATAAAGTCCCTATGCCCATTAGGGGGAAAAAAATGCAGCAGTTGTTGATGATGTTAGTGGAGATTGTTGTTTTGTTTAGTTTTTTTTTGCTGTTTTTGAAAAACAGGGGACACAAATGCAGAATTGTACATGAACAGTCCAATGCCATACAAGTCAATTTAGCCAATGCTCTCTATTCTCTCACTCACAGTCTTGGGCTCATTTTGATACTAGGAGGAGTGAAGAGGACCAGAGAAATGCACTGAGTGTACAGGTCTAGCTTTACTTACAGCACACTATAGCCTACCTAGCGAGACGGCTTGATTCGCAAGATCACACAAGAATCCATCTTGTCAGGCTTCACCTTATACGCTTGTCCAATCAGTGTCTTATGAGGATTCTCACATGATCTTGCTGATCCAGCTGCCTCACGAGGTAAGACAGATACACAGATGGTTCTGCAATCACCTGCCAAGTATTTTTTGAAAGTGCTTGCCCTTTTCCAAACTGTTTCGAAGGACAACTGCTCAGATGGGTCTTTGTAACAAACCATCTGACGCGTCAGGTTCTAAATCTGCCATAAGGTGCATTAGGGATTTCCCATTTCCTCGGCCCTTTGGTCCTCTGCTCCAGGTACTGTGCAGGGAACAGGTCGAGCGTCCAACCTGTCTAACACACACATCTCTGGCCATGCTCTTCCTCTGCTGAGCCAGCACACTCATTAAGCCCTTCAACTAGTGAAACTCAATGGGAGACTGCCCAACCGTCTGCCCGCCTCTGAGGATTTTCGGCATGGCTGCACTGGCAGACCAGAGTGAGATATTTATACGAGCCAAATGTTTGTGTGCCTCTACAGGCAAGGCAGTTTATGTGGGAGAAAACAGGCACTCATAAAAAAGCATTGCCTTCACATAAATAGATATTTATTTTCTTAACACATTGACTTTTTATTGTACGCAAACGCCTCGTAAGATATCTTCATAAACACCTTTGATGTCAACAGCAAGCGGCAATATTCACATTTAATTAGCGCCTTGTGTTAGGAACGTCTCCCTCTGTTATCAGCTCCGTTTATGTATTTATATCTCAATGTCCTCATTAGAACATCACTGGGATTTTTATGGTCCTTCATCTCTTTAAAGGACTGAGCACACTGGGTTTCTAAGCATTGGTTTGGAGCCGACAAGGAAGAGATAGCAGTAAGAAATGGCAGCTGTCATCCCTGCAGCCGCGCTGCATCCACAGCATGAAGAAGTAAAGGAGCTCTGTTCTCCTGTGGCAATGTTTTTTCTGCACTTGGACCATGGCTTTGGTCTTTGGCTCTGAGCTTTGTACTCTGAGCTTGGCTTGCAGGCCCCATTTCCCTATGCGTCTCTCTGAGTCTCCATCCACGCTCTCACTCTCTATTTGACAGTGGCAAACAGAGCTGCCTCGCTTTCTGGCTTCAGTCATGGGATGACTTTCCCCTTCCTGGTCCTCCCCTACTTGTTCTCGATGCATAATTGAAGTGCCTCTGGGTTCTTAGGCTGATTGAAGAGTCTTGTTGAGATGGTAGAGATCTAACAGCAGAATTAGTCAGGGATGTCTAATAGCGTTTCCTCTGACATTGTCCTTGCTCTCTTTCTTTTTGTCTTGTCCTCTAAGGGTAGAGGCTGTTGTCAGGTGTGAAAGAGTGTGGATATGTCAGTGCAGACAGCAGGGATAGCTCTGGACCGGCACAGAACAGCTTGTCTATCTTTAATCCTTCCTGGCGCAATTGATTTCGAGTCACTTTGCAGTGAGTAGGCCTTTCAGCTCTTCCCGGGAGAGAGAGAGAGAGAGACATGGCAGGCCCTGCATCATAGAAAGGTGCATCACTAAGAACCTTTAAACAGGGTAAAGGAGGCTAAAGCATCCAACCATAACCACCACTGAATTGCACCATTCTGTATGCTTGACTAGGCATGTGATGGATGGTGTGAACTCTTTCTCTATGGAAACATATCAGCAGAGAATTCAAAAGACAAGTCTTTTTCTCTGTGTCACATCATGTGTTTAGAGTCCTCGGAGATGCCAAAAGCAATTTGAAATGTATAGACAATATGTACTTGACCCCCGTAAAAACTAAATTGTCCACAAATGAAAGGATGCATGTCCATAGAAAGTAGCATGCTGTGTTATCAGCCGGTCCGTCAGACAGCATGATTTTCTAGGTAATCTCTCGCATTGTGTGAGCCCGCCAGGACTCCGCTGGGTGAATGAAACTTTAACCAGGCAGATATAGCTTTTTAATCTTACACTCCGCATCTGTCCCGGCCTTTTGAATTCATGCAGTGTTTATTCTGAGCCTGAAAGCACTGTTTCCCTAAGCCGCCATCGCAGACCCTGTGAATAATTTACTTGTTATACAACTCACATTGGCTGTACAGTATTCACTGGGGAATGACTAAGATGCCCCTAGGAAGCCCGAAGAGACAGGGGCGGGGATTTTTACTGGAAAGATGTATATTGCCTACAGATCAGCTTGTCTACTGTACCATCATCGGGATAAATATTGCGTAGGGGGCTGTACTGAAACACATAGGTTTCATAATGGAAGGGTTAGAGGTTTATTTCCCACTAGAACAACACAAGAGGTCTGTTTTTATTCATAAATATGTTCCTTGTAGCAGTTTCCCTTGCCCGAAGTGTCCTATCTAGATATTTGTTGCAAGCGAAATATTTCATAGTCAACTGAAGAACCTGTTTTTGGGTATGAAACAGTTACACATTGTAGTTTGT
Source organism: Scomber japonicus (assembly GCF_027409825.1). Classification (NCBI taxonomy): domain Eukaryota; kingdom Metazoa; phylum Chordata; class Actinopteri; order Scombriformes; family Scombridae; genus Scomber; species Scomber japonicus. The sequence continues at coordinate 25,228,902 of NC_070582.1, read as the reverse complement.
CGCTTGCTCCTTCATAGTGAAATCAAACTGTCCATAAAAGCTTCTTAACTACAGTATAATTTACTTCTCTGCAGGCAATCAGTATGCTGAGCATTTTCAAAACACTAACATGCGCTAATATGGCTAAATACACAGCTTTATTTCTTGCTAGTGCAATTAACTTCTTACTATATATTAATCATTTACAACCAATCAAAGCGTGCAACAAAGATAAATGGCTAACCATGACTAATGACAAAGGGAAGCTGTGTGTTTTTAAAAAAGGGCTATTTGTAACATGCTGAACACACAAATGGTCAGTGGGGTGTTGAATTGTGCTGCAGAGGCTGTTAAGTGGCCAGCTGAAATTAGTTACTTTTTTCATTGCAATGTCGTGCAGTGCACTTTGATCCAGCAAAGAACTGTTAATAGCCAGTGTCAAATCTCCAAGCACAGTTTTCAAATTGCTATTAATGCATTGTGTCTGGTGTGATAAAGCTGTTGTGTAATGAAGCTTAGATCTAATGAGAATAGCTTATTTTTTTGCCTTTTGAGCAAACTAAAAAAAACAAGGTGAGTCAAGGAATAAATCAACAGTGATAATGTGAAAAAAATTCTTGTCACCTTGGCTTTTTTTTGTTTTGTTTGCTCAAGTGTGGTCACCATGGAGGACAAATACAACAAAAGTAGTTATTTGTCATGAATAAATCTTAAAAATATAACCTTTCCTGACAGGAATACACAAACACTGTCTTGAAACTACTCACGAAATGACTCCTTTTTCTTTAACAGCATGTCTTGCTGTTTCATAGCAAGACCTTTTCCACTTGCTCGGTAGCAAATACAAATAACCTGTCTTTACTTTTAGGCCTTTTTTACTTCTATTTGATGTTTACAATACCTTTATTCTGTTTGTCAGACTGCGATTCTGTTTCTTTTTCTTACAGTTGGCAGGCCATTAGTGTTTATACGGTAACATGAATCACAAGCTTGCAGGATCACATGGCGACAAATGAATAATCTTTTTTTTTTTCTGAGGTGAATATCCTCTGTCTTCATTTCAGTGCAAAATCAATGCCAGCAAAAGCAGAATATATTTTGTGCTGCAAGAAAAGAAAAAAAAAACTTCCCAATAAAAAGAAAGATGGAGTTGAGGTAAAGGGCAAAGGGAATTGTAAAATGATAAAGTGGCTTCATCCTCGAGCAGTGCAGTCAGTCTGGCATTTTCCCCAATTTTATGGTTTATTGTGCTGTAATGGTAGAAGTGCTTTCTAATTATAAGGTTGGTTTTCAAAGTGGCAAAGCAGATGTCTATAGAAGATTATTATTATTATTTCTGTGCCAAAGATGGTTTCTTCATTGAGCAAATATTGACTTGTGGCTTTTTGCTGTAAAGATTTTATTAAACTAAAGCACACATACTCACAGCCACACACACACACACACACACACACCTCGCTCAGTCACTCACTCAAAACTTCACAAACTCATTCACAGGGGCATTCAGCCCTTGTGATGGGACTAGTCACAGAGGACAGCAGTAATTTGACAAAAGCTGTCATTCTTTACGACAGGACGTGCTCCCATGGCGACCTTTCTGAGTGTTCAGAGTATGAAAAGGTCAAAGTCCTCCAGCTTCCACATAAACACACATAACACCCATCCAACCCTCGGACCCCCTTCTTCTCTGGGAGATTGAAGTGGGGTCCTGTGTCAGGTGACTCTGTGTCACTGAGCCAGTTACTGCGGCAACTGATAATTCTCCAAGCCAGCCACTCGGATGAAGGGTCAGCTTCTATTTTCTTCTTATTCTCTCCCTCAAAGCTCAATATCTATTTCTTTTATACACATCTCACGTGTCCATCCAATCTTTCTGGCTTTAATGCCTTCTATCCCTGCTACACACACCTTATGGTTGACCCTTCTCACCTCGTCTTCCTGCTTGGAAAGTTGGCTCACAGTATCTTCGCACAGTGTTATTGCAATTATTTTCACCCTGAGCTTGTTACAGGGTCCGAACAGCAGGGTCTCATTCATCCAGCTAGATAGAGTCTCATTGCATGTCCTCCAATTTCCGCCACCAAAAAGTGAATGTTATCCTCTACTTCGCTCCTCTGCAGGGCTCCTGTTGTCACTTCTCCCACAAATGACATTTAAACATTGGACTACATTCTAGCTTACCACAGAGGTGTTCTCAAAATGTATGAAAAGGTCACCTCGTCTGAGTCTTATTTGTTGATTTTTCTTTTTAAAAAAGACCTTGTATTAAATACAATTACATTCACCCAATATAACCTCCCTCCTAGTAGAAGTGTTATTAACTTTCCAAACTCAGTTCAATGTTAAGAGCAGTCAGTTTGTATTCCAGACTGCAAAGAATTTTCATTATCACAGCTGGAAGATGTGTTCCTATCAGCCTCAAATATGAATGAAACCTTCAACATGATAAATATGAAGTAAGCGTCTCTGCACTCCATGTATGCATGGGAACATCAACAAGACAAAGCAGCCAAGTTGTTTTGACAGTGTCTAACTAAAGCAGAAATGCATATTTGAAAACCTAGAGTTCTAAAAAAGGTCAATCCTGTGTTGAAGCTCGTTAAAGTTGAACTAGTAGTGGACTATGCTGGCTGTCAAGCATCACCCTTAGTTACTTAATGATGGGTCCGTGCCCTGTAGAGCTGCACACATGGAGTGAAGGGACAGTGAAAGCAGAGTAATAGCCCCAAGCTCCTGCGCTGGTTGTTTCTATCTGCACAGATAATTGGTATAGAGTCCCTCTGCGTCAAGTTCCAGAGATAAACTGGCAGACGAGGGACCACACCAACCAGCAAATAATCTTATGTAAACAGTGGTAAGGTTGGTAGTGCTGTGGGACATTCTCACTGGGTGATTGGCAGATGATAACTGTGTGTGATAAGAAGCGTGGGCAGTGGTCTTAGTTGAGAAAAGTCATTGCGTCAGTCGTTGTATTGACTTGCATCACAATGCCCAGATCACAAACACATTGGGACATTATTATGTAAACTTTTATTTCTGTATTCGCACATCCCTAGAAAATATGGTAATAGGACGATGTATTCATCCAGCCCAAATTTTAATCATATCCCTGCAGCATCTACACTCACACTGATACAATAACAATGACACTGCAGCACTGCCTTAATAGTAAATCTTCTCCATGACTGTTTACAAGCCTCCTCAGCATTTGGGGAGTCCTTGATCCTTACCTGCAGATAGGATAATAAAACATGACCATCCCACAATTAAAAGAGGATCAGGAGCTCAGCAGTGAGGCTTGGGATCAAGATCACACACGCCAAGGTCAGATGACCAATGGGATTGGAGATTACACTGTTAGGTATTTCCTTTGGCATTGACTCAGGCGTCTGTTGACAGCATGTTGTTGTAGTAGTAGTAGTAGTATTAGTAGTAGTAGTAGTAGAAGCAGAATGGAGATTAGACTGTGCTTGTGGTAGACTTTAAAAGACAAATCAGACAGATTGAATGTGTGTGGAGGAGGAGGGGGGGGGGGGGGACTAGGTGGTTTCACAGTCGCTTAAGAGAGCGACACAGTTGGACGAGCTCCCTTCACCGGGCATTAAACACAATTAAGTGAAGGCACTGTATCCCTACCCACCTGGACGCTTAAATCTCCCGGTGCTACCCCCACCAGGCTGTAAATCCAATCTATATAGCCGGCCTCTTAAATGTACTATTCCTCCCGTTTCCTCGAACCTTTACTCATGCTCTATATAATCTGGCCTTCTGAGGAGTGTCAGCTGTGATCCCCTATATTAGCTGCTCTGCATAGGGACATGACCTTTACCAGCTTTTTCAATTGACGTTTTCATTCTCCCGTTTTTAATCAGGGAAGCACAAAGGGCCAGCGGGTGCCTCCCAGCGAATTCAGATGCGCTTGAATTATTTAGACATTGGATGATTGAAAGTCCATCGCACCTCTCTTTCTTTCTGTCTCAGGTGTGGTCTTACTCAGAACACGTTCAATATGCAACTTTACCACCATCTATACGTGACTAAACAAGTGTCGGGCTCTGTTGGCAGCCCCCCAACCCTGACAGCAGTGCTCAGACTTTATTCACACCAGCTACAATCTTTTATAAAATCATACCTTGGGCAGCACATTCAATATCTGCAGGAATTTGAGCACTCTCAAGCGGCACTTTTATCTACCCTGAGCTATTTACGTGCAGCCCTGATTCTTTCTCTCTTTGTCCTCGCTTTTAATTGCCTAGTCATTTCTTGGTTCTCAGGAGAGCTCGTGTATCACTCATCTTCCTGTGCTGAAGCACGCTCATCCAATGAGGTCAACCTGCACAAAGTCAAACCTCACTGCTGAAAGGTCATAGGTTAATGAGAGTGAAACTACACTCCTCAGACACTTGAGATGGGGTTATTCGGATTCAGTTTATGTATCTATAGATCCTATAGGACTCATTAGACCCGAAGCTTCTCTCATCACTTCATGAGGCCTGCATCTGAAGCCTAAGTGTTACTCTTTTACATCGTCACCTAACATCGCTGAAAGCCACTCAGCAGACTTGTTAGGTGCTTTGTTTGTCAGGCTTATGCTACACTTGTTTATTCTTTAAGTGCTGCGGCACATTTCCAGGTCTATTATCAGCTGTGCTGTTTGTCAGTTCAACTTTGTCAACTCAATAAAATTAGCACAGTATGTGGTGGATTCATGATTGTGTTCAGAAAGAGAAGAAAGCAGTTGAGATTTATCCACGATTCCTACGTGATGATGATGATGATGTGTGTATACTGTCTTTTTTGTGAGCGGCACGGTGTGTGTTTGTTTGCGTGCACAGCAGGTTTGTTGTACATATTGCTGACAGGCATTTAGGTGATGTGAAGCAGCGGCGCGAAGATGAGAAAGGAAGAGAGGAGCTCTGCGAATAAAGGAGGGAAAGAAAAGGTGGCAGTGCAATGATTTACCATGGCGCCTTTCCATATTTTACATCATTTGAGATTTTTTTTTTTAATCCATGGTAAGATTGCCCTGGGTATTTCATTCTATTAGGTGCAGGCAAAAATGTCACCACTTTTTATCCTAGCCTATATTTCACAGAGTGGAGGGGTGGGGGGGGGCATGCTGTGTGGCTGTTATCTGTGATAGATGGAGCAACACGTCAGCAGGCGGGATGCCTCACTCCACCAATCAAAGCCCTCCATAAACACTTCCTTGCATTAATGGACTCAGATTGCAGAGCATACACACATCAGTGGGAGCTTGGCAAAGTGACAGGAAGAGATTAGGGAATTGCTCCCTCTAGGTGAAGTTCAAATCCACTGCAGGGGATTTTGGAGCTAAGAAGTTTTCATTTTGGGGATGGGGGTGGCGGTAATTACATCTCTGTTTGTTTTGGATTTAATGTAATCAGCTCAAACGTGCAGAACCAGCACGGCCCAAGTCCAATTTTTTGCTCTAATCTCTTGCAGAGCAGTTATTGGCTTATCATAGTTGTAATTGGTGTAAAACCCCTTGTTTTTTGAGGGGTGTTTGGTCATGGATGATTGCATGGACAATTCCCCGGGCAGCCAGGGAAATTGAGCCTGTTGCACTGGGCTTTTTGAGTTGGGATTTGTGTTCATTTAGAGCTAACATTACTTTGTATATTACTATATTGTTCTGCCAGGGGAGAGCTAAAACTAAACTTGGCTGTTAATGATTTCTGTAGCTAACCCTAAGGAGAGCAACTTACCTCTCTGTTTGTTGTCTCACCTTGTTGTCTGCCTTATCTTTTTCCTTGCAGTTATGTGGCTGCGGGCTGCTCGGCGTGGGCATCTGGCTCTCTGTGTCGCAAGGCAGCTTCGCCACCTTCTCGCCCTCATTCCCCTCCCTGTCGGCTGCCAACATGGTCATCGCCATCGGCGCCATCGTCATGGTAACAGGCTTCCTCGGTTGCCTGGGTGCCATCAAGGAGAACAAGTGCCTGCTTCTGAGCGTGAGTTTATCTGCATACCTACACAGTGTCCATTATATTAACACACACACACACACACACACACAGACAACTATTCAAACATAAATGCACACACTAACTCTCCCTCTAACACTATCTCTCCTGCTTGGATTTTGTTTCCACATTCCCACACATCACTCATGGAAATATTGACAGAAATGTCTTGCAGAGACTCTCACATTGTGTTTATACACCTACACGCACTGGTCACAGTCCAGCGAGAACTCTGCAGCATATTTGTATTTTTCTTCCAAATGGAACCACGGGGGGACGTAGACTGACAGGAGGAGTTCAGTCTGCATTGTATCAAACCTCAGGGGCTCACACAGGAAAATTAGGGCTGAGAGGTGGGAATCTCCCTGTCTGCAAATTAACGCAGAGGCATTCATGCCATTTCTATTGCTTTGGTCACAGCCCAGTGAAAGCGCTGCCAGTCAGGAGGCCTTTGTGTTACCAATGTTGTTGAATTAGCACACTAAAGGCACTAGATAATTTTTGTTCTCAATAGTTGAGAATATTCTATTATTCATTACAAAGAATACTCTGCCTTGACATTGCACTGTTTGCCCAAAGCTGTATAAGTGTTTTATCTTAAGCACAAGTTAATTACAAAAGTTCACCCAATGGAATGAGCTTGCTTGGATCTGCTGAAAAAAAAAAAAAACTTTCATGTATGAAAACTTTAAATGAGAACTGGAGTTGGGGTTCTGGGTACTTAACATCACAAACAGCCCAATCCCTTGAAGCTCTTGCATCAGTCAAAAGCCCCACCAAATCCTCAGTGTTGGACATGGCTTCCTTCACCTGCCTAACAACTGTGAAGCAGAGAGAGGGTGAGAGCTAGGGGCAGGGGGGTGAGAAAGAAGGCTGGAATGAGAAAAAGAGGGACCCAATGGAAAATCTAAAAATTCTGATGTTTCTCATTAGGTCACTTGCCACATCTGTGGATGGCAGCGTTTCATATCGACCACAATATTTCCTTTCTGAGCCGGGGTCTGTTTTTTTTTTTTTGGTTTGTTTTTTGTTTTTTTCTTGGTCTATCTTTCCAGCCCAGCACACCCAAAGGTGGGGGCAGGTGAGTTCGCAAGACCTGAAAACATCAGAGTGGGTTTAGATCTCTTGGAGCAAACAGATCTGAGCCTCCACCTTGACATATTATCTCTGAAGTTACTCTGCGGTCAACTCTCTCCGGATTAATCCTTTGTAGTAAATTTCCAGTCTGTCTTTTTCTTTGCCAAAAAATCTTTACTGACACAATAAAGAAGAAGGAAAAAAAAGTGGGATGGAAAACACTAAAATACCCAACTGGAACGACAAGCCTTGGGTCCTTGAACGTGTGAATTGCTAGCATATGAGAACATATGCCCACAAAGCAGTGCATGCATGTGACCGCACTCACACATATTTTCATATTTTCATATTTTCACTGCCAGCAGAGCGCCAACAGAAGCTGTTCCTTTAACTTTCAGCACCAGGAAAATATGTGACAAACCGACTGTGAAGGCACACACAACAGTGATACGCTAAACTGACAAGCCAGATATCCAACCAAAAAACTGTCAATTGGGCCTTGACAAAAATAATAGCCTGCCCCTTCCTCCCAAAATGAGTTTGTTATTAATGGTGTTTTCTAAAAATCTAGGTTTTCATGCCTCCTCCCATGCTGTGTAGAAGAGCTTGGTAAATATTGAGCTGAAGCAGCATTAAGAAGGGAGAAGAGAATAGTAGATGAGATGCGAGGCTGTGTTGTAAATTAATCTTAGGAGGTCTTCAAACCTTTTCTTCATCCTCTCACATGTTCGTAGGCCCTCCGGCACTTTAGATTCTTCTATTTCCCTCCTTCTGTCACTCCTCCACTCTCATCTCTCCCTTTTCTGTCTTTCCTTTTCTCATTTCAATGCTTTTTTCCCCAGTACGTGTTGTTTTATTTTATTATTGAGGAATCTAGGTTGCTCTATATTCTACGCACAAACTGAAATCAGTAACTGTAGCCTTAACCCAAATTGACTGATTATGTTGCTTTCCATGTATTACTCAGAAGGAATCAAATGCATTTTAAATCTCAGTTGCAGAGTATCTAATGAGATGCACAAACACTGGCATATGCAGTACCAGTCACTGTATTCCCTTGAATGAGCAAGAGTCTCAGATTTATGTGCAGCATGTTTTCATTGGCATGACAAGGTAGATTTTACAATACTGCTGAAGCAATTGTTAAAACAAGACTCTCTCTCCCTCTCTCTGACAGTTCTTCATTGTCCTGCTGATTATTCTCCTGGCAGAGCTCATACTACTCATCCTCTTCTTTGTGTACTCAGATAAGGTAAGTTCATTTTATTCTCCATGTTGTGTCTGAATGTTAAAGCTTACATCTGTTATCATTCCAGTTAGCTTCATGACATTTTCTTTATACAATCTAGCTCGCCGTCACAGCGAATCCATAGTACGAACTCATGTTGCCAAGGCAGTGAGGAGTACATTGCAGTTTGTAGTCTTGGGCAGTTTATGTTTTTTAAGGCTGAAGACACACACACACACACACACACAGGAGTACTCACAAATGCACAAAGTAATAATAAAAGGTGTTAGTGTGACAAATGTATCTATATGCCAGTTGTTTCCGGGTGTCCGAGTTTCCTCTTTTATATTTGGTCGTTCCTCAGGCAGGAGGTTGAATGTCTTCATTCTGCCATTAACCCAGCAGTCAAAGGTTAGGCCTAAAATGCAGCCCAATCCCTACCAGTTGGCTCCCTGTAATTGGTCCCGAGCACATTTCCCATGACCCTGGCTTGGTCTCAGGTTAGGGGTGTGTGTGTGTGTGTGTGTGTGTGTGTGTGTGTGTGTGTGTGTGTGTGTGTGGTGACAACAGATGACGATATGTAAATCTCTGGAGATTATTGCTATCCACGGGTAGACTGCATCATTGTCAATGCTTAATCAAGTTGCTCCACAAATATTTCAGCCTGAAGAAGACAAATGTCTTGAGCAGGACAAGCAAAGAAGACTTCTATCTTTTTTCAAGGACATGTCATTGATAGATCTGTTTATTTATATATTCAAAGTGTCTATGTCGCAGGCACCAGGGGCTGTCAGTTAATTCTCCCTTTTTGTTCTGAGGTTATTGCTCAAACTAAGTCTCTCAGGCAGATAAAAGAATTCATTTAGCAGCCTCCCCATTCTTAGATTTGGATCAGGTCTCCAAGGCACACCCTGTCAGGAGTAAATATGTCTTTTGCCTTATCTCCAAAATATTACCGGCTTAACTTTGAGAGAAAAAAAAAGAAAAAATTCAAACCCTGATCTCTCTAGTGGAATTTAAATAGCGTACCTCTTGAATTCACAGCAGTTACTTGACATCACCTGTGATATCAGGAAAAGGTAGCCCAAGTGGCTGAGGATTTCTTCAAAAACTGAAATGAGTCTCCATTAGCAAGGGATAGGATTTATGTGTCATTGACGCCAGATCCGGTAAATAGCAACCAAATTTTATGTTTCTCCCATCTTCCTGAATTACAGGGTGTTTATCTCGGCTTCGACCTAATGGGATGTGAAACCACAATAATGCTGATCACTACCAAATATATTTTCCTTTATTGGTGCTCAGATGTCATTGGGAAGCAAAGCCATTACAGCAAATTATGTGTTATTGGAGATGGCATTTTCAAACCGCCCTCCAAATAAGATGTCCTGCAAAATTGAGGAAATTGTGTGGTGCCATTACACAGATGGCATTATATGTCATGGAATGTCAAGATGAATTGAAGGACAATCGGTGTCTACAACGACTTCAGATATTGCTGTTTTTTTTTCTCTCTTCTTTCGGCTTGCCTCTCTCCAGTGAGATCTAGTATGCTGTGTGAGGCTCCCCGTCCTCTGCTACAGGCTGTGATCAGAGGAATCACTAATTCACTTCTCCTATTTGATCTTCTAATCACAAAGCATTTATTAACAAGTCTGGAAGACAGTAGTTGGCAGCTTTTAAACGTGTATCGACAGAGGCCTGCAAAACAGATATTTTAGTCTTTCAAATAGGTCATCTTTAAGTCATGAGTGACGCCTCTGCAAACTGTGCTCCTTGCGGGTGACAAGCTGTCGACGAGATGTGCGGAAGGAGTGAACATTCAGTTTTGTTGGAGGAAAACATATTTTGCTGCTTTCATTTAGTTAGCCTGTCTCACCCCCATTTCTGCATTTCCACCAGTTTAATCCTGCTTAAGAAGCACTCCTCATTCTCCTTAATGGAGAATTTCTCTTCTATTCCTCACCCCAGTTGTTTCGCCTCCAGGTATGGCTTATGTGAAGGTGCTCCTTCTTTCCCTCCACAGCCCAGTGGAGTTAAGCACTCTGATTAAATGCCATGTACAGGCCGTAGTATAATAAAGGTTGGCCCTGCAGTTAGTAACCAGCTGACTACAGCAGATGGCTGGGCCACAAACCAGATTACAGTGATCCGTCTTTAACGCAGTGACCTCATTGTGCCTCCGTCGACCCAACACACCAAGCCAAACAGCGGTGAAGGTTTATTAGCTCAGAACGTGGAAACAGAACCTGGCAAGCAGAGATGGGGAAGCACCGGAGCGTGTGCACAGGGATGTAGGGAGGAAGGGAAACAAAGACAATGCAGGAGTGAGGAAGGTATGGAGAGAAAGCAGGTGAAGAGAGGGAAAAGGACGTGAGATATTTAAGGCATGAAAGGAAAGGAGGAGGAATGTGTTAGGGCGGTAAGTTAAAGGGGGGGAGAAGCATATAAAAATAGTATACCAGGAGGATTAAAAAAAAGAACATATGCACCGAAAGTGTCGTGCGGTGTCACTGTGAATCAAGATGTCAAGAAGGTTAGACAAATAAAATACTGGTTGGGAAAGTAGGTAAGGCTATCACACAAACCCAAAGCCTTGTGCAATTTGTGTACAGGCACAGATATGTTCAATCCCTGACCATGCTTCATATATCAGTACCAATTACAGAGTAGTAGCAGGGGTCTTCCCCTTGCACTGTCGAGTGCCCTGACCTCAGGCTACGCAGCACAGGCTTGCAGAGCAACCAAGGGAATTAAATATTGCATTTAATGATGTGCTGTTGGGGACCTCGGGCTCTGATGCTGCTTCTCTCCACATCATTTATTACGCTTTCAGGGCAGTTAGCTCAAGCTCTTACCCAGACTATGCAATGGGAGCAACAGTATAATATTGTTAGCCACAGTTCTTAGGGAGTGAAAGAATTTGATGATTAGAACCAATGTGCCCTGAGAGTATACATGTGAAAAATGAGCTTGTAAGAGTCCAAAAGTACTTAACATGGGGAAAGAGGTATAGCAGAGAGTGAATGTAACAAATCTGATGTGAAAAAAGAAAGATTAAGTGTAGTATCTGGAGTTTATCCTTGAAGAGGGTACAGCTAATGATGGAAGACAGGGCGTGACTGTCTGTTCTGACAGCAGGATATCACTTTTAGTACGTGGTTGTGAAGCAACACTCTCCATACTGTTGCAGCTGACTGGAGGAAAGCCAACAGTGTCTCCGAGATCTGACAACACATGACAAAGAAGGAAAGGCTTGCTTACTTTCATTGGAAGAAACCCGTAAGACAAGTGACAATTTGTTCTGGATTGTGTAGTTTTTAAAGACTTCACAGAATGAGTCATGTTTAAAGATTGAAGATAAGAGGGGTGACATGAGGAAAATAGAGCATGGAATAAAAAATTTGGAGAGTAGTCCTGCGAAGTGGAAATATGGCCTCTTTATTTATTTATCCTCGATTTTAAAATCTCCTTTCAGCTCTCTAATGGGGAGTAGTACAGGTCCATGCCGGTGGGATCACAGTTTCCTAGGGTGTACTGAGATTATATCACACAGTGCTTTGCCTGCCTGCTCCAAGCGAGTCAACAGGTCAGCAAACGTGTTTTTGATAATAATTTGGCACTTTATTTGTTCATCTTTCCATGTATACTCTACATTTTTCAACCAGCTGACACATGATCACATAGAAAAGTACAGTTTTAGTCTTGCTGTAATGCGTCGTCCACAACAGCAAATATCTGATACTGCCATGTTGTTACTTGGCAAGTCTGTTGTGTGCAGATGCTAAACTAGCCCTAGAGCCATAGTTTTAATATCATGTTGATTGTGGAGTCTACTTTAATGGAAAATTACAAGTTATAGTTATGAAAAATCTTAATTTGTATAATATTCATGATCATATATTAAAATATTGTGTCAACTTTAATTCAATATAAGCATATTTACACTTCAGATGTGGTGCTGTGGTCAAAATAAGTCACAGTCTTTAATAGGTTCATATTTTAAAAACTTCTTTCCATATGATCTCACATGAATCATCATGGGAATGCACTAGGTTCTTAGAGTATGTATGGTTAGTACTGTATGTGTTATTATGTGCACAGTATAGAGTTGGAACAATTAATCAAAAATTGATCAGCAATCATTTTGATTTGACTATTCTGAATACAATTTTATTATTCATTTTTAAGCAGACGTGCTTTCATATAATGAATACAGATTCTCTTTGTGTTTTTGATTTTTGTTCAGAAAAGGCAAGACATTTGAGGAAGATCACCTTGGGTTGTAGGAAGTTTTTCATTATTATCTGACATTGAATAGACTAATAGTTAATCGAGAAAATAATCTGCATACAGTATGAATCGATAATGAAAATAATCATTAGTTGCAGCTGTAGTATAGAAGAATCTGTCCCTTGTACTGTAGGAAGGCAAATGTGCAAATTAAATAGTATGTGTTTAATTCCAGTCATCTTTCAGTGAGAACTTACTGTTCTTCACATTTTCACCAAAGCCTCAGTTGTCTTTCAGTTCAGTATATAGCTGTAAGCTCTGTTCTCCTGTCAGTGTGCACAGAAGGTGGTAACCTACTAACAATTTGTATCTGGCTATATCTTTACGCTTGTCTAATTTCACAGATGGGCTGCTTTTTTTGTTTAGTTAGCTTCTTTCTCATAGGGGTAATATATTAACTGAACCACCTGCGTAATCTGTTGAGGGGGTTTTAGGTGTGAGACTTTACTGCAGAGACATTGTAATTCAACACAGTAACATCATTTGAAGATTGTAATTGCTCAAAGTGATAAATAGCAGTCGGGTAAGTAAATAAAATACACACAATACACTAATTGCTCTTCTATCCACCCATCACACCTCCTACTGTAAATAAGCAATCATTTCTTGTGTTGTGCGACAAACACTAAATGCTTCACAGCATTCAACAAACTGGCATCTGAGACAGCAGTTGTTAGCCAGTTGCCCTCAGAGGCAAAACTAATGAGAGGAACCAGAATAAATACAAAAGAGTCAATTCTAGGATAAAACTGATATATTTCTTACTGGTTCTTCCAGAGCAGGATGTGAATTTTGCTGTCTTAACAGGAAGATTTTTTGTTAACATGAAATAACTGACAAAAAAGATTTCACTTTTTTTTTTAAATTGGAGCAGTCGGCTTCGTCATGGTTATGTAGCCTGCTAATGAGTTAGCAGCATGGCTGTGTGTCAGCTCACTAACATGTCCCAGTGTACATTGTCCCCCAGGTGTTTACATTTCACCAAATCTAGGGCCCAAATCTGACAAAGTTTAAAAAAAAAAAAAAATTGTTCAAAACATGAAACAAAGAAAATGATATAGCTTCAATATGTTGGCGTTTGGTAATTTCAGCACTGACTGCATGTATTGTATTTTTGCAGCGTCTAAGTGACAGGTGTTTATCAGACAATCCGCCACCCACGCTCTGTTGCCTGCTGCTGTGCAGTGACAGAAAACAAACACCAATTTGGATAGAAAGCCCACGCCTTCCTCCTTCCTGTCAACATGTATATCTGCACGGTTTCTTCTTTTTCTCTCCTTTCTCTCCCCCTCTGTGACTCTTGTGTGTTCTCTTGGCTAGCTGAACTCAACCATGTAGACTTCTGTGATGAATGTGCTGCCTTGTATTGCTGAGTGTGAACTTGGTCAGCCCAGAGGAAAGCACCAACTCATCTACTGTATGTTACTGTATGAGAAGTGTGAGCTTTCTCTCAAGGCCTTGTCAATATGCTACACGAGATATTGCGTTGATGATCTGTGGCAACTTTCAGAGAAGACTTACCAGGAGTTAGATGTTGCTGACATACGATGTTTGTGTGCCATTTCCAGTACCAGCAGCAACATAAGCCTCAGTCAAGGCGTTAGTTTTCTTTATCAGAAAAAAATAGGCTAATGCAACAACAATGTGTATGTATCTGTTCCTTTTGCATGGAGAAAATGGGTCAGAGTGTTGCATGATCAAATTTGTGTTTGTTCTGCAGTCATTTGTCTGCCTCTCGTTAGCGGTAAATCTGGATCATTAGGTTTCATTTCAGGCTATAACAAAGACTTCCACACATGAAATGGAAGATGTGCAGAGACTTATTGGAGACTCAAGAGATGATTTTTATTGTAGTATTGAGGCCCCCTGCTCTTTTAGTGACTGTGTTACTGCGAGGAGTCAGTAATGAGCGAGCAGCATCACACATGGAGAGGAGAAAGATGGAGGGTAGAAACAAAGTAAGAGGCAGAGATTGATGATACTGCTCTTCATCTCATTTTCCTGTACTAGGACAGATATAGTGGGGCCTGCAGCCTGAGGTGCAACGCACAGATATGCTCCCCTGCATCAGCAAAGTTACAGAAGGAGAAGAAGAAAAAAAAAGAAAAGAATGTGATTTGAAATGATACTAATCTTATTTCAAAGGTTTTTAGAGGATGTTTTAAATGGGTTTTGCATGATTAATGATTACTAAAGCACTTTATTGCTAGGGAAACTTTAATTACTCAGTAAAAAATCAGTTTGACTTTTATGTTTAATTCAGCAAATAGTTTCATTATGCCTTGCAGCTCAAAAAACAAGGGTTTGAGGCTTTTTGTTCCCGCCAATAAATTGCTGAACCACTTAATATAAAGCTTAATCTAGTTTTCTGTATGATCAAAGAAAGGCTTGATTTGTCTCCTACAGTACAGTATATAGAATACAGATTTTTGCTGAGCTACACAGGCAATTCATCAAGTGACTTTAAATCTTGTATTTCTCTTGTAAAACCATGACTATCTGCTAGCCTGCTTCAATTTTCCTGCTTCTCTTATGTTTTTTTAACTGAGGGATTTACTGATGGTGGTATTTACTCCCACCACTCTAAACAGCGTCTAGCCGAGCAGAAGCCTCTGAATGAAGAAAGTGGAGAGTATGAAAGCATTGTGTTGTGTCAGGCGGTAATAAACATGATGCTGCTTCTCTTATAGTCTTGCCGGGTTTATTTTATTTATTTATTTTCCCGGGCACAGTCTTAGACACTAAGCTTTAACTATTAAAGCGAGGTGCGTTCCTTTTGTTGTGCTGTAACTCATATTGCAGGTAGTGTACAGATGTAGTAGATGTCGTAGGCTGTAGTAGTAGCAGCCTGTGTAGATGAAATACAGCATGGCTCTGGCAGTTCATGTCATTTTTCAAGTAATAATTACCCCCATGTCTGAAGCGCCTCTCAATCTGTCCTGGCAGTTAGCAAATCCCTCGTGGGCAAAGTGAACTGCAGGAGAACTAAAGCTCTGATTTTGTATCTCATTAACACAGCCAATGAGATATTAATCTCCATCAGACATGGCACAACTCTGAGCACAACGCTGGGGTTCAGTCAAAAGGAAAATGATATGCTGATGTTATTAAAGGGCATATTGAAGCAGTGTGTGTAGAGTTGAAGTGACACATGACCTGTCAGATCTGCTGCTCATCATGTAAAAGTCCACTACAGTGCTGGAGCAGGGCTATTTTTACATGACAGGGGGGAAAAAAGGTTACCTGTTACTGAGCTGTGTACGTCGCTGTTTACTGGTCAGTTGTCGCTAACTGTTAGCTGTCTGTGTTCTGTTTTCATCGGGATTAGTCAGTTCATGAAAGAATGCCTGATCACCCCTCTAAAAACACTAAAAAGCACTTTACTATACGCCAAAGGCACCACCATTAGCACTTGTCTGTGCAAAATAAGACACTGACAGCTTTAAAAGAGCGGAATGATGTGTATGTACTCTTAAAAGACGCTCAAGACTAGACTCCCCGCTCCAATATAAAGACTATAATTAATCCTACAATGCACTAACCATGATGTCTTTTCATTCCCAGGTGAGTGAGAATGCCAAGCAGGACCTGAAAGATGGGCTGGCTCTTTACAACTCAGAAAACAACATAGGTCTGAGAAATGCCTGGAACATCATCCAGGCTGAGGTAGGCTGAAAGAGACCAATGCAAAGTTTTACTGAAATATTCCAGCTAATGTGTTTCTTGGCTTGTAGCTGTAGAATTAATGCAACATTAAATGTCGAGGCTGGTTGTTTAATGCGTGCTTCGCTCCATTATTGTAGCACTCCATAGCAAAGGACTGAATTTAATACTTGCATTAAAGTTAGTTTGAGGTCTTCCTGGAAAGACTGGAAGCATAAACCAATCTCATGTCTGGTGTGTGTGTGTGTGTGTGTGTGTGTGTGTGTGTGTTTGTTCATGCACAGTGGAAGTGCTGTGGTGTTATAGCATACACCGACTGGCACGAGGCCCTCAAGGAGAAGGTTGTTCCTGACCGCTGCTGCCAGGAGCATTACCAGGACTGCGGGCGTAACTCCACCACCATGTTCTGGAACAGGGTGAGTTGACATTGACTGTGATGTGATGTGTTGTTTTTTTTTTAGTTGTACATACAGTGATATGATAAGATGTTAGTTGTGGTAATGTATCAGCCAGATCCATACAGCTTTGTCCTTCTTTTCAATTTATGTTTGAAGCTGTGTATGTATACGTGGCTTAAAATATTAATTATGTTGATATAACACACCATGACTGATATTAGTACAAGCTTCACGGGGGACATAAAAATCATAAATCTTCTATAAAATTTGAATCTTCAGTACATCGTGTCCTCATACAACCCACTAGTATACAGTAGAGTAGCTTTAAAGTTTTACTCTTATTGCTTAATTCGGATCACGCTGAATTTTTTTCCATTATGCATGAGACAACAGCTCCTTTCCTCAAAAACCTTGAAGCACAATATTCGCCGTCACATCACCCTCCCCTCCAACCACCACCACCACCACCATTACAAGTTTAATCTGCTATTGGTCTGGCATGTGCTTCTTAGGTCCAAAGCAGGATTAAAAGCTGTAATATAATTGCCAAAATGAGAATAGGCAGACATTGAGCCTGCCCACTGGGAAGCCGCAGCTCTGAAGGCTTGTGTGTAATCCTGCCCAGAGGAGACAGCGACCACACACTCCACAGTTGATTCTTACATGTCGCCTCAGCACCCGCACTCAGGAAGGAACATCACTTTGCAGCTGCAACCAACAGGCATTTACTCCCACCACTCCTCTAGTGGCTGACCTCTGAGTGAACCCAGGTGCGAATACATTTTAAAGCGCAGGATTATGTACCTGCATTGTTAATGCACACGTCTGTCCATATGAGCCAGGAGTCGGGATATAAAAGTCGTCACTCATGGGTAATTCACTTGTTTTAACACCTCACCTCGTAGTTTTTTCATCCGAAGGAACATTTCAGACGCAGGAGATGCATTTATTCTTAAAAATGTGAACTGTTTTTTCGAGGTGATCAGACTGAAGTGACATCCTCTGCCACATTAAAAATGGTAGGAAAGTGGTATCCTTACAAGCTCTTGTTCCATTTCAGGGCTGCTTCGAGAAAGTGGAGGAATGGCTGGATGACAACAAGCACCTGCTGGGAACCATAGGCATGGTCATCTTGGTAGTGCAGGTAGGGAAGCTCAATGATATATTGTTCTTTCTTTCTTATTTTTTTTCTCTCCCTATCCCTATTTTGGTTGCATTTGTTTGTGTCTGCCTTTGTGGCAACATGTTTTAAAAATAAAGCGTGTGAATCCAGTGGCCTCCAGTCGAGTGTGTCACTGTCTTCTTCCGAGAAAGTTATGAGGTCTGTGCTCTGTGGGCGTTCACGGCACCCACTCATCTTGAAATGTTGCAGCCACTGTGTTCTCCATCCTGATCCCGTCTGGGAGAATCAAAGCTACCTGGCTTTGTGCCAAGCAGGCTGCAGCCATGTATAAGGGTCCATCAGAAGATAAGAGAGCTGTGATACTGAATATAGGGGAGCAGGTATAGAGTTATAGATTAAAGGCGCTGTAGGGAGGGTTGATAGATATTCCTCCTGTGGCACTGCTTCCTTTTTTATTATGAACTGCTTTATGTCCCTCTGTGCAGTCCACGTCTCATTCACACTGTCCTTGCAGCAGCTTTTTTCATTTTCTTAGAGGTTGAGATTTTGCATGTGTTCCAGACAGCCAGAGTATGAACTGTACAGATGTTTGGTACTGGCTACTGACCGTAGCTAGAAACACACACCCACTGTGCTGTGTTTGTGTGACAATTCAAACTCTGACTGGTCTCACAACTACAGTATAAGAACAAGTACAAACAAACCAGATTATACTGATTATAGTGAATGATCATTGTCGCTGACTGAATCAGTAGCTTTTAGCAGTGAAGCTCAGGTCACGGGTGACTGCACAGTATCTTACTGTCTGGTTGTAACTTTACTGAAAGAGAGTGAAAGCCACCTACACAATCATAATGTTAAGAACAGACCTACTGTTGTACAAAACTGACAATTACAGCTTGTCAAACTGAACTTAAGGCTGAACTGAAGACAGATTCAGTGCCGAACATCTCAGCGTTACCAACAGTGATGCATTCATCATTACTGATATCTGTTCTGAAGCACATTTGAACTGTGAGGTGGTTGCTTACTTCGGGAAAAAATAAAGAAACTATGTAGTCTGTGGATATTTTAATTATGATTCATAATTTCCACCTCTACTCAGAACTCCAGAGGTCTCTCTCCATTTTTCGCATTTCCATAAGCAAAAAAGTTGAAACATGCTCAATTTACAGATGTGCATTAACACCTAGGACGACTTGCTGTCTATTGAATCCCTCTTACATCTTTCTATAAACATTGTTTGTATTATAGTAGTATCTAAATATCCCTTGGTGTACAGTTTGAACACTCCTTATGTACTGCTCCAAACCTTCACCAACCTGTCTAATAATATCTATCTGCACTGTTTTTCCATTCAGTCTTGTAATCGTTATTACACGACTGAATGGATTTATACTATAGGAGGATATATACTATATGGACTCCTGTGCCCCCTACTCTAAGGTTCATATAACGCCCCAATGGAGATGTGTACATAACATAGCTCTCTACAATGCTTTCTTATTTTATGTTTCCTGCCCTCTCTGACCTGTCAGTGACTCTGCTCTTGCTGTGAAGTCTTCAGTTTGTAATAAATCAATCCATGGTTCATGCAAAGCAACTTTTATGACACTGCACAATTATACTGCCCACAGGGAAGTATGGTGCTTGAGCTTTAGTCAAAGTTCACAGCCTCACTGAAGGAAAGTTAACATTATATATTGGCCAACTTTAGATCACTATGTATTCATGCCAACATCACACAGTCTTCCTACACTTTTAACAGATCGACTCTTCTCTCTACGTCTGACACTATCTTTTCCCCTTCTGTTCATTTCTTCTTCGAACACACACACACACACACAAACACACACACACACACACACACACACACACACACACACACACACACACACACACACACACAGAGCGTTCACATGTGGAGCACTGACAAATATCAGCCCTGTTTGGAGACTGATAAAGTCTTCGTTCTGAATTAAACTCCACAACACCGCCTCAGCTGACATTAATTTTAATGATCTATACCCCCTCTCCATACACATACGCACTCGGATTCAGGTGAGGGGTGGGAGAGTAGAGAAACAGACCTTGAGCTGTCAGATAAGCAAGCTGAGAGGCAAGGTGAAGGACATGACAGTGAAGAGAATCATGGAAAGCTTAAGTCCCATAAGTCTGCACTGTTGCATAATAGCCAGAGGCCCTGAGAACTGGCAAGCATGTATGGCAGATTTTGGCAAAAGCCTACAGCATGTCTATAACTTAATCCATAATGGTTTCATTAATGTCAGCATATTTATATATATACTCTTAAGAGGAGACAGATGATTGGGCTTTGAAAAGTCCTGTAGGAGGGACTGTCAGGCTGTCTCGCTCACGTTGAATGAAGTAGACAGCAGGAAGTTTCCATGCATGTTGAGCCGCTTATATTAGCAACCACATGTAAAAAATTGGGTTGGTTTTGAAGCACCAAGACTTTTTTTAAAGTTCCTCTCGCTGGATGTTTACTTCAAATACCATTTAGTGTTTTGATAGACAGCAGATTAAAGGTGGCGTTTTCTCTGGAGCAGCTTCAAGAATTGAGGTTTTGAGTAAAACTAAAGGAAGAGAATCAGCAGCTTTCCCAAGCTAATCATATTCTGTAGGAATCCCCCAGTCGAGTCTGTTTGCAGGAACGTCACATGGCCTCTTTTTTTTAAAAACTATGCGCCGTACAGTACTTTGCAGTTTTCTTGCCATCTGAACTTCGCCAGATAATGGTTTTAGGATCAGCCTTGTGACTGTGTTTGATGTAGAAGTATCAGGGGTAATGGAAACTTCAAAGAGATAGCTGGCTACTTTGATTCAGTGGCATCTCAATTTACTTCATTGACTTAATGCTTGTGCACGCTGTACATTTTTTATTTTTTTTCCCGCCATCACAAAGATTCCAGAGCTTGTGTTTGAAGGCCATATGAAAAAAGCGAGTGAGCGAAAATGTGCTAGTGCCTCACCACAGGATTTATTGTGCATCAAAACACACTCCAGCCCAACGGCATCGACATCAAAAAAACACGACCACACATGCACACATGCATCATACATAAACACACACATAGAGGAAGTTATCATGCAGACACAAATTCACTAACTCCCTCTCTTTTCCTCTGCAGCTTTTGGGTATGGCCTTTTCCATGACGCTGTTCCACCACATCCACAGAACGGGGAAGAAGTACGACGCTTAGCCTTGGGGGGGGAGCAGCCCCATGGAGAGGAGCCCCACTGCCTGATGGGATAAGACTCTGATTAACCCCCACCCCCCACCCCCCCAACCTTCCCACTTCCACCCTCACTTTACAACTTATTTACCCCTGTCCCCAGACATTCTGTACAGATGTGTCCCTGCTCTGTTCTGCTCTCTCCTCTCACCCTTCATTTTTGCCAAAGAGTAACACAACTGGAAGAGAAGGGACACCTACTTTTGGCACAGAAGAGAATCCCATTGGTTGCCACTCCTCTACATTTTTTCTTTTTTTTTTTTGCTTGGACTAACAATTTGCTGGAGGGAAGGACAGACTCTGAGACAACAAAGACTTTACTAATGCCCACACAACCCCACTCAGAGGCAAAGAGAACATGTTAAACTGATTTCCCTTCACCTCTAGTGGATTTTTCCCCCCACTCATTTTCCCTTGTAAATGAAAGAAAAGTTCCGACATGGCATGCTAGTTTTCTACTTCACTGATTTAGTTTTTTTTCATTGAAATTTCACAGTTTCAAGTTTATTGTTTCTTTTTTTTTTGTAAGTACAGTATGTCAGCAATGCTCCTGTGGAATGTAAGTTGAACGATCAGTGCAATGAGCTCTCAGACATGCAGTGTGTGTGGGAATGGATTTGACGTGACATTGCTTCAGAGGGACACAGATATGTTGCGACAGTGTTTAAATGTAATTCATGAGTCATGTTTTTTATTTCATCTGGCGATAAAGATTTGGGTAAAGTGAGCGTGATGGAACAGCGTCACGTAACTGTGAGGAATCATCAGTGGACGTGTTACAGTACAAACCAAATTTTGCATTATCCTCTGAATAATAAATTGTAAGGCACATATCAGCCTGTGAACACACACGCACACACACGCACACTCTTTGTATTGCCACACTCCAGCAGTATTCTATTCCCTCTGAGACAATACAAATGGTGTAAAATGGCTGTTTATTAGGCCTCCACAAGGACTGTCAAGTGAAGAGATCTGCGTGATGAAGTCAGCCCTTTGAGAATACAGACTGAATTTTGTGTGTGTGTGTGTGTGTGTTTTATCACATTGTCCATGCTACAAAGGGAAAAAAACCAGCACATAGAAACACGGAGAAGCAAGGGCACAAGGGGGCAAAAACAGAGCAGACATGTTGTCTCGCTGCTGCCATCAATTGTGTTAGTGGAGGCGGATAGAGCCTCTCCCCTCTATATTCTTGAGCTCTCATCCATTTGTTCTGCAATCCTTATTCTTTCTCTGTCTGGCTGTCAACTCTCCCTGCCTACTTCTTTTCTCATTTTTTTCACCCCAATTTTCTTCCCACATGTCAGAAACCAATGAGCTTTAACGCTCCCACATACACGTACACACAATATCTCTGCTTACATTCCCGCTCATCAGGCAGTTACACCTCTGTCTTTGTGACTTTGCCTATTTTCGTATGCCTTCTCTTTCTTTCAGCTGCAGAGAAGGGGTAGTGTAGGCAGCTCAAAGCAGAAACAGGTAGGTATGGCAACATGCCCTGTATGACACATCTGTTTATGTCTGTTTACCGCTGATTTGCCACAGGAGGCTTGAACATCAGCCTGCCTCCTTAGGAGTTAATATACTCTTCGCCCAGTGTGGCAAAATGCTCTCCAGTGTGCGCCACTTACTAAGCAGCATTACAGTTCTAAGCTTCAAAATGTCTAGCTCCCTCTTACAGGATCATTTTAGCTTTGGACATCATTTGGTTGTGATGGGTTTATGATAATATAGTGCTCACTAAAGTAAATGCTGAGATGTGAGATCATGGCTAATTATATCAGTTAAATCAATTCCAATGGGGCAAGAAACAAGCAGACAGGTTTTAAACAAGCCAGCAGTTCCACCAGATTATCTAAAATACTTAATGTTAAGGTAAAACAGAAAGTAAGAGGTCTAAAATGTTAGTGTAATACTCTTAATTATGTAGGAAAACTGTGTGGTCAAAGGTCAAAGCTGTGACAAATGTTGGGTCAAAATGTTAATGTCTATGTTAGCTTTCTCCTCCAAGTAAGTCTGGCCACCCTGGGGCGTAGCTGTGCTTAATGGTCCCACAGCTGTTCTGGCACTGCAACACTGCTTCTTTCCCCATTCGTTTCACTGACCAGTGTACAGACTGGCAGAGCAGGCAGCATGTTGATATGGAAACAGCTGGTTAAGGGAGTGTCTTCATCAATTTATGGCTAGTTGTGGGAGTGGAAATGAGGTTAACGTGTGTGTGCATTCACTTCCACAATGACTGATTTCTCAAACAGAACCTTGTGGCACAGGGCTTTGTAAATCTAATGGTATTCAGTATGACATCATGTATGTATTGCCGATAGAGATGAGACCTATGACAATATGTGATCCAAGTTGTATCTCGATCTGGAACTGGAATCACTCATGAACAGGAGAGGACAGGTGATCATTTGTTTGCTGCTGTTGAGAAACGGGAGAAGAGGAATCACTGGGACCAGAAGTGGCTGCGTTCTAAATTTTATCGAAGGTGAACGATAAGGCGGGAGAGTTTGTCGCTTTGGGTGGAACTTTGGAACTCAGACACTGTTCGCTGCTGCTATGAGGGCTGACAAATGACACCGCTTGTTTAACAAAAATCCTGAGATAGACATTCATTCAGTGAGGCAGCCAGTATTGCCTCAGCATATAAACTGGAGCAATGCTTTTATTCAGTCTTTATTATTTTTTTTTATAATGACTTAATATGACCGACAGAGTTTCAGGAAGAGAGACGGGGGGGGGGGGTGGCGTTTGTGCATCAGGAAGCAACAGATTTGGGCAGTGATGTGCAGCGACCCTACTGGCTGTGATTCACTGCCTGCCCCCATATGCTCCGACTCTTCTTGTTGTGTCCACGGGGGGAACATGACAGCTGCTGATGTACAGCGTAGGCACGAATGGTCACATCTCCTTTGCTTGGCTGCCTCCACAAACTCTCTACACATCCCTTATTTACGGCCTCGCTCTGCAGACACCTGGCACCGAATACAGTAGCTGGCAGCGTAGACACTGTAGAAATACAGCTGTGCTCTTTTTGGAACGCCTGGAAGCAGGTGTTAGGGATATTTTGCACTGGATGGAAGGTTGGGAGAAATAACTGCAACAGATCTTGTAAATCGGGTTGAGTTGTAACCTTTACTGCAGGCGAAGAAGAAGTTGAGAAGGAGCTCCAGATAAATATTTTTGTTGTGCTGTCGGGCGCAGTAAAGTGTTTAAGCGCAGATGTTGCAGAAAATGTGAGAGCGCCGGATATAAAACAAATCCAGTTTATGTGTGTGTGTGTGTGTGTGTGTGTGTGTGTGTCTGTTTTTCCAAACCTGACGTCACACTCCAGAGACGCAGCCTGCAAACTCTTTGCCCCCCGACTGATCTGACTGTGCTGACATTTTTCCCGTCTGCGTGAACTTCCTCTCGGCTCTGCTTCTGTCACCTACTTTTCACGGCTACGTCAAAGGAAAAAAAAAAAAACGTCCCTTCATGTTTAACAAGGCAGGGATGAACGCCATTTTAACAAAAGCTGTTCAACGATGTAATTTTTTTGTACATTGGTTGTCACTGTTCTAATGTTTGTTTTTATACAATATATTGTTGTTTCTGTTGTCGCAGGCTGTTTCTACTGTCTTTTCCTTTTTTTTTCTTCCCCCCATTCATGACAGAGGCTCATTGTGAGAACACGACATCATTAAGCATTTCTTAAAAGACCTGCCTATGCGATGTTCCTCTACATAATGCAAAAAAAAAAAAAAAAAAGTTTTAAAAAATGCCTTTCTGTCTTAACATTGCTACAGGCAAATTAAAAGCAATTAAGTCAGAATTGATATAAGGGGAAATTTGGCATTTACAGTAGCATCGGGTGAAGCCCACAAAAGACATACTGCACACTTGTCGTCGTGCTTCTCTGTATTAAGATCTAGTTGAATTCAATTAGGATGTGCTGGTATAATCTGCAATATGTCTTTTTAAAACTGCCAGTGTAAGGCCGATTCTGTATTTCTAGAGCATGATCTATTAGAAGACACTTCACACACAGCGCTCCAGTCACTATATCAGCCGTGTACGTTTAGCCCCGGATGTAAATATGCTCATTTTACAACGACTTACTATTCTACTTTACCTCTGCCACTTGTAATCACATTTACAGCGACATTTTCTAATTTTTTAAAATGCCTAACGACCCGTGCTCTTTAGGCGGAAGTCATTTTCTCATTTACTGACTTATGTTCCACCCACATACTGTATGTATCCATCTGCTTATATTTGGTAGTTTTTCTGCCTGTGTTTTACTTTTTTTTTCTTTTAAAGTACAGGAGCAGTGTAAATTTGATGTAAATTTGTGTTTTTTGTTAGTATGGTTTTCATATTTTATTTGAAAGCATTTGCATCTTGTAGTAAAGACACATTTCTCTGTATGTTTTATTTTTTTTCCTTTCTTTTTTTGGAACAGGAGTAAAAAGTCTTCTCTCTTATCTATAGAAGCAGCAGTAAGCCTCAGAGATGGTATAGTAATAATACACATGCAGAAATTGGGTTTTGTCTGCGGTGAAGAATTTTGAGACATAGAAACTGTTTTTTTTTGGTTTTGTTTTGTATTTTCAAAATTTGTATTTATTTTTTTTTGCCACCTTTGACATATTATTTCTGTAATCTCCTCCTAATCCTCCCCCCCACCCCACCCGTGCTAAAGCTGAATATCTGAGCAATGGAAATGTATGCTCTCGAAATGGTGTGTTTGATGTTGTGTTCTGCTGGGTGGCACTATCTGATACCTGCCAGCCTTGTCCTGTGGAGTTTTTTCTGCTACATGTGAAAGCACTCTGAATATCTATACTAGGTGGTGCACTACCTTCTCTTTATTCTCTAAATCAACTATTTTTTAAATAAAGGAAAGAGTGTCACAAAATCCCACGATACCGTACGCTCATTGCCTTTCATGTTTAATGACTCAATGCTTCGGATGTATTCCCTTTACATGTCACTGTCAGTTACATAGGCAGCATTTAAACAGTGTTTTGATGGTGATTTTATTTTGGGAAGGGGTTTAAAGACAGGACTTGGCATGAAGAGCAAAGTGAACGGTGTCACAATAGATCCCATGGTATACTCGGTCAAAGAGAGTGGCATTACCGCCTTTTAAAATGGCCTCTTTTTAAAAAAAAAAAATAACAAAACCTAAGGGACTGTTGTCTAAAGACGCTGAGATGAGCTAATGGTAGTCAGCCAGTTGTGCAGAGAATTTTTTTTTTCTTTTTTTTTTTTAAAGAACAAAAGGGATATGATGAAAGTGGGAACCATCGCCAATTTGTCTCATGTTTCTACAGCATGGAGTGAGCAGCAGAGTATTTTTGTATGGATCCCTTTATCCCTTTTTTAACCTAATTGTTATCAGGCCCATGTGTGACAGTGAGTGGAGTTTATTGTGCCATTCCATCCTGACTTTTTGTTTTACATCACTGTTCCTTCTATGCAAAAATATGACCTATTTTAGCCTTTGTACAGATTATTTTGTATGAGTAACATGTACTGAAATAAAGTGAACAGAATCAACCGTGGATACTTCTTTTTCCCCTGGTTGTTATTACAGCATTTCACTTTTTTTTCTTACTCTTCACCCTCAGCAGAGGTTATTTCATTAGCCTGAATTGGGAAGACTTTCATTTTGATGAGACTGTTCAGTTTGTCCCCACACAGCAGTATTCTGCTTGTTAACCTGCAGTGCTGTTGATGTGTAGGTTGTTTCAGCTGATATCTGTTCTCAATCTGTCGTGTTTCCCCGAATAAACTCTCTTTTTAACTGCAGAGCGGCAGCTTTTTGGTCTTTGTCGTGCTGTTTTGACATGACTTCACATGCAAAAACAGCATGACTAATACCGCTGCAGGCGTACTGCACATCCATACGATTTGCTCTTTTAAAATTTCAGCTCGATTTTAAATCTATTGCAATGTCATGCCTATATATTAAGTAGACAATCTACTCATACTTATCAGATTTCAGGGAAAAGGCTGTGGGTTTTTAAAGGACATTTTAAGACAGGCACTTATTCGCTTTCCTGCCAAGATAGAAGATTCATACTACTCTTATATCTGTGTGGTAAATATGAAGCCTGACGCATAAATTAAGTTGATTTGTATAAAAAGGGAAGTCTAGAAAAGACAAGTTGTGGTTTTATGGGTGTTCATGTGCCAGACTATTTCCTAGTAGTTACACCCCCCAATAAAAAATAAAACCATTCTTACACTTTAGTTTACCTATTTCAAGTCTTTATGCTAAGCTAAGCAGTAGCCTTATATTTACTACATATACACAGGAGTGCTATTAATATTCTCATACAAGTCTCAGTAATCAAGCAAAGTTTTCTTATTTTCCAAAATGCCAAATTATTAATATTCCTTTCAAAAATATAAAAGGTAAAGCAAAATGTTGCGTTATTTGGGAACTCTCCCAAATGAGGTCTCTGTGGGACTAAAGACAGTGTTGTATCTCATTTTAACAAAGGAGAGATCAATCTCATTAAGTCTACATGTACCTCTGGCAAGGCACAGAGGTGCCTGAGGGACCTCGTGTCCTTCTGTCACTCCACAGGAGACACCTGATGTAATGATAAAAAAAAGAAATAAAAAAACAGCTCTGTGATTTAGTATTCACATTAAGTATGGATACTGCCAAGGACAGTTCAGACTGCATTTCTGAATCATGAGCAAGAATTTGAAATGAGAGATCCATCAGTGAATGCTTCATACATTTACATTGACTTTATAGTAGTGTTTTGTTTTTTTCAGTACTCCTCAGATAATCCCTCTGCTCGCTTTTGACGGACGCTCTGAGTTTTACATCTGAATCTTATTTCATAGGTGACCTCAAATGTGTTTGCATCGTAATACATGTGAAGGTTACTTAGCTGAAATTCAGCATATTCACTCTTGAGCACAGATGGGAACATCAGAGCAAACTGTCTGATGTCATGTAACTACATTAGATGTTCTTTCCTCTCAAAGATGTCATTGTCCAGCCTTTGTCAACTGTCATTCTGCTTTATTCTTTGCAGAGCAGAGCCTTTGAATCCTTAATTTGTAGACTAAAACATTTCAAAGAAGCAAAAAACACCAACCGAGGCTCATCCATAGAGACAGAGGAGGTTACTCCTCCTGTATTTTTGAGAGGCAAGAGACCAAAATATATAAAAAGAGTAAGTGGTTGAAAAAAAAACATTACCCAGTATCATTTAAAAAATGTTTTCCCTCTTCTTTGAAAAAAAAAAGAACTCATAATTGAAATTTTGATTAAAATGTTTCAACCACAACACCTGCAGGGCAGGTAAGAGGGGAACGTGCTGTCTGTGTGAAGTGGTGAGAGGAGAGCAAAGAAGGATGGGCTCCTGCTGTCCTCCTTAAGGTGGTATTTCTTAAATTAATTTTACATACTACAGGCTAGGAACTACTTATAACACATCACTAAATAATTTCATGTTATTTCTTTTCAAGAGAGTCCAAATTTTCAGATTTACCTCTTCCCATTTTTAAATTAATGCAACACTTAATTTGTTGTAGCGGATGGACTGGTGACCTAACGGCGAGAATGGATTTCAGCTGTCCAGGCTGGACAAACAGGATGGGATGGTGGCCTTGATGGGAACTCCTCTCATCACTAATAGAAAATGAGCAGCATCATAATGAAACAACTAGGAGATTTAGCTTGTTTGTCATTGTTGTTAACGATATCTGACTGGTAGTTGTCTGGACAGGAAGTGTGGCTGCTTGCTTGTGAGACTTCATTGTTCTTGTTGGTTTTTAAACTGAGCTGTAAAAGTAACTAGAATTAAGACTTTAAATACTAAAAGTAACTAGAATATGTGAACACTATTAAGCTGTAGGCTGTATCATGCATATAGATAACAGTGTTTAAGTCACACTTTTAGATCTGTGAATGTTCTTAGTGTTCAGTCTTTTTAGTATTCAGCACCAATCTGTACCTGCATCAGATTATCAACTATATGTTACTTCATATAGCTCTGTATACTAAGAAAATGCCATGGAAACGTGTAAACCATGTGATATGCTGTCTGATTTTGTTGGTAAAAAATGATAAAATGACACATTATGAACCACATAACTTGAATATAAGTAGACAACTAAACATAACTTGACACCTTGGGTTGGTTTAACCCCCCTCCCCTCATTTTTTGAGTTACCAGCTGCAACTGATAAACAGTAATATAAAAAGTAAAGGTACAATGAAGAAGAATGCAGTAACTTTGATGTAATAGAGAAAAAGGCAGCCATACAGAGCGGGGCAGGTTCACAATACTCCTAAACTCGTAGGCCATTCAGCTGCAGTCAGCCAGAGATATTTTTTGTGTAATCTGACCCACCGGCCTACATAGATACTTCTGGGCCCCACCAGCATAGCAGGGTAGCGTCACTGCCTCATGCCCCCTTTTTTAGCCAGCCTGACACCCGGCCTGCGAACGACCCCCTCCTCACAGATTCACATGGCGGCTGAGTATCCGCGGGGTGGGGCTGGATCTTGGGGCTGGATCTTGGAGCAAAACTGACAGTGGTTTACGTGTTGGACTGTAAAAACAGCGAGAAACAATGGATAGGAAACTTAATCTGAATCGAGCGGAGACGTTCTCCTTCGTCAACCCCTGGATCAGATATTTTCTCTTCTTCTTCAGCTTCTTATTTTGGGTGAGTAGAGTTGAGTTGGTGATTGTTTTTTTCTTCTACTAACACAGACCAGTGCAGACCAAAAAAAAAAAACAAAGCACAGCTGTCATGGTGTCCTGCGTCACCACATTTTGTTGATATTTCTAAGCATACAAATTGCCAGCTCTCAGGGCGAGAAACAAAGTCAGATCTGCTCTCAAGTGATTAGAAGAAGAAAAAAAATAACTAAACTAAAAAAGAAAAAAAGTATACATAATAAATGAAGGAACATAATTCTGATTGTAAGTGGCTACAAACAGCAGGAGCACCCAGCCTCCCCACTGCTACCTATTTTAAATGTATATAGACATTCAGATTGCTCATACATCACTGTAGCAATTTTGGAGTGTTGCATTCTTATATCATATCAGCTGAGCACCATCTCATAAAGAACTGCAAAACACCTGCTGGTAGTCTTTAACTAAATGTTTCTATGTATTTACTGTCAAATACTGTTGCTTAAAAGCCTCCAAGCTACTATACTATATGTTGCATCACTTCCCAACATTACAGCACAAAAAAAAGTCCCAAATTACCAGCTCCACTGCTGGTAATTAGTGTGAGTGGGAGGCTCGGGAGACAACCGGGATTGTGATAGAAAGATGTAAAAGTACAGGAACACTTTGATGCAGTCATTACACCATCCATCAGGCCTTTGTCCCTCATCATCTGAGCTCAGTTGCTTTCTCACACAAACACACACACAGTTAAGATGCTCTTTGACTCCCACACATTACCACTCTGAGCACATACAGTAGATCACAT
The DNA here is from genome assembly GCF_027409825.1 of Scomber japonicus. Lineage (NCBI taxonomy): Eukaryota > Metazoa > Chordata > Actinopteri > Scombriformes > Scombridae > Scomber > Scomber japonicus. Next base: position 25,198,429 of record NC_070582.1, on the reverse strand, counting down.
CTGTACCTCCATCATATCCCTGTCCATATAGTCCTATACATGCACAGCGAGGGGGCAAACTGTGTAATGCACTCTAATTCCATTTAGAGCCAATCAGCAAAAAAAAGCAGCTCTAGCAACCACACAGCCTGGCCTGCGTTGACTTTGTTTATCAGACGCGGGGGCTCAGAAGTGAACACTGCAGCCCTAATCCGTAAGGCCTTTGTCCTCGTGTCCCCACAGCTCAGTTCAGCTGGCTTTCACCTCCGTGCACAATTCACTGGGAGAAGCCTGATTCATCCTTTTGAAAAAAACCTGAAAAAAGAACTGGAATATATTCACTGTGTATGTGTGTGTGTGTGTCTTCTGTGGAAAATACACGCTGCCACCCGTAAACATAAGCACACACACACTGGCAAAGTGACAAATAGAGCTGCAGGTGCACACGCTCCTACACACGATAACCTTAAAAAAATACCCTGGGCATCAAAAATCTTGAAAACACAACAGTGACAAAGAAAATGTGCATCACTGACAGGTTTTTTTTCCAGCTACTGTCCTGTTGAGACAGATTATTGATTGAAAAATGTGGGGGAGATGAAACGCCACTTTCAAAGCAACAATTCACTAAAGCACATAACAAATATTGTGTTGGACATAAAGTCTGCCAAATAGAAATTACACCTTTTTTTTTTTTTCAGAGCAAATTACGCCATCGAGTGCGGCTCCTCGTGACCCTCAGAGATCCAATATAGGCTTTTCAGACAGAAACAAAACAAATCCATGTTTATACACCCTGAACAAAAAAAAGGCATTTTGTACACATTGACACATAGACACAACTGAGAATTTGTATATAGACATGCTCACGATTAGTAATCAAGAGAATTTGGAACTGGATTTGGGGACTGGAAATGAAAGCCAAGCCATGCAGATTGTTATTCAAGGTGAGAAAAACAATCAAGGGCAGCAGGGAAATTAGTGTTGACAACGCAATCAACAGGAAGCTTTAATTTCACCTATTTTCTCCTCTCTCTGCTATTTTATTTCATGGCAGCATCCTCAAGCAACACTATTACTTACTGCACACGGCCGTCTGTGCCTGAATGTTGTCACTATTTTCAGACCTCATTAAAAGGAAGTATTCTTCCCTTTATCCACTGCATGCACAGTGTGGGCTGTCGACGCCTCTTTTGTGTTTAATATTTTACACAGTGGGAGGTTTTTTATGCTACTGTAATGTTTTCTTGTGTATGTGTGTGTTTTGTTTTAATCATAGAACAGGTCTCAGACAGATCAACAGCACCCTGAGGTCCTCACAAAAACCACCTAATGCTATCTCTCCCTCTTTCACCTCCTCTCTGATTTGTCCTCTCTACCACTGCTGCTGCAGTTCTTTACAATGAAGAGAAGAATAAAAATAATTATGTACAGCCCACCTACTATAGTCATAAAAACAATACATCGCTCAGTAAAGTCTGGGTGAATAACAACCATGGTGCTCTATCCAAGGTCAAGTTCCACTTGGCAGGGAGATTTACACAGACGCTCCTCTCATGTGGAAATATGAAGGCAGAAGCTCTGAATTCTGTTGATTTTGCTTTAAAAGCATAAACTGAATTTGCTTCTGTGTCCATGTTCCATATTAACATCCTCCAAATTTAAACTGTTGAAGCCAAGATCCGTATGTTTTGTTTGTTTTTTCCTTTTTCCCACTGACATCCATCTGTCCGTTCATTATAAACACATACACCGGCAGGGTTACCATGGCAGCAGGTGCTCTGCATACTCAGCACCTGAGGAAAGGCTCATCATCTCTAATCCAATCCCTCCTGTCCTGGTTCATCAAGTAAATAAAAGTCTGCTCATAACAGAGCCAGCACACTGAAAGCAACTCACTTTAATAGGCAGCAGAGCTGCTCAAATGGATCCCAGAGAGTCGTCCCTGAACTTTAAAGGAATAGTTTGTCATTTTGGGAAATTAGCTTAGCCTTCTTGCTGAAAGTTAGTTGAGAAGACTGATACCTCTCTCATTTGTGTCCTTTAAATGTGAAGTTACAGCCAGGAAACAGATAGCGTTTGTCACCAAAAAACACTGAAGACAAGGGGAAATAGCTACCCTGGAAAAACAAGTTGTTTTTGCACTGTTTATTTTAACAGATTTTAAAGATGGGATGTTTTAATTTATATGATCATGTAAGCTTTAGACAGACAGACTTTTTTTTTTGTCCTTTGTGCTAATCGTCTCCTGGCTCTAGATTCACATTCAGTAGATAGACATGAGAGAGGTATAAACATCTCATCTAACTCTTGGCAAGAAAGTGAATACACGGATTTCCCAAAGTGTCAGTTATCTGTTTCCTTAACAACCCCAAAACCCTTTTCTATGCCAGTGTTTGGTTTGCCAACATCATAACAAGTGAATGCAACACAGTTTGGCAGCCAATTTGGAAATAGCAGATGTTGAATTTTCCAAGCGGAATGTGAAGGACAATCAGATCAATCAGGGAAGTAATCTTCTCAGTGTTTGCCACCTGATTCATGTCTTGTGGCAAAAACTTATTTAAAAAAACTCTTTTTTCTTTTTCTCAGGTGTTCTCCTTGTTGATTGTTGCAATGGGGGTGTATGCTAAAGTCCAGAAAGCTACAGGTACATACCATTACACACTTTTTGACACTTCTCAAACTCTCGAAATTGGTCCATAATCTTGTGTTATGTATGGAAAGTGACTTTTTTTTATCATGCATGCCCTCTCATGTCCAGTTTTATGCTCACAGTGAGTAAAAAAACTGTGATGAACTGTTAGTGCATACACTGCAGTATCTAGCTGCGCTGGAGTGTGTGCTGGTGGCTTCTTTCTGGCAGCACACCTGTTGACATCACATCACGTTTAGTGGATCAGTGAGTTTTAGCTTTATCCTTGGCTTACCTGCTGTCATTATCATTTGTAATATACAGTAGAGCAACAAAAAGGATTAACCTGGACTCATCCCGCTGATTACGCTTCTGTGTCCTGTATAATCCTCTACAGATTATTGATGATTTAAGAGAATGAAGGCGGACAGTGTAGGAAGAGATGATTCTAAAACAAAAAAAAGTGGTGTGCGGGAGGAAACAGGTTTAGATAAATGTTGTTTGTTTGCTGTAAGAAGAAGAAAAAGAAGAAAAAAAAACTAAGTCTATAAAATAAAGAAGGGGTTCTCTCTGTCTTTCTGCCAGACACAGTGCGAGACACGTTCCTGATCGACCCGGCTGTCATCCTAATTGTGGTGGGGGTGGTCATGTTCTTCATCACTTTCTGCGGTTGCATCGGAGCCCTGAGAGAGAACATTCGCCTCCTCAAAACAGTAATAGCCATAACAGACACATTACTAATACTGGCACTGGTGTGTGCTTCCGATATGGTAGCTCAAATTACATTTCATCCAAAGCCAAGCCTTAAATCTCATGTGTAACGGCAAATCTGTCAGTTATGATTCTGTCTTAGTCAGACTTTAGTTTTCATATTGTGTCTTTTTTTTCTCCTTTCTTTAGTTCTCCTTCAGCCTGACACTGGTCTTCCTCACCCAGCTGGCCATAGCAATCCTGGGCTTCTTCTACTCTGATCAGGTATCTGCCTCTTTACTTACAGTCATGTGCACAAGCGTAGTTAAATATAATATTATTTATGATATAAAAGCAATGCAGCAAATCACAATGAGGTCACATTCGGTATTCAGTTGTGCTCTACAGTGACTGACAGCAACGACTGGGAATGCCCCTGAGCTCCACTGATTTTGCATGCTGTTTACTCCAGTGTATACAACTTACTAAGGCTCAGCATTTGAACCCACTGATGGGTCTGCTGAGCTGACAGAGGAATGTCAATGCCTGAGCCACACAGCAAACCCAGAAAAATAAACACACACATAACCATGTTCACAAGTTTAGTGTTTACAAGCCTGGCAAATATGTGTATCAGGTTTGTTTTGAAGGCTGTAAGAAAATTAAGGAAACTGGCCCTAATTTCTCTTTAAGTACACTCTTGAGTTGAACTTACTTGAACTAAAATAACTTAAAAAGGAGAATCACGGTTTATTGCAACTTGAGCCTCATTTTCATAATTCTAGCCATCATTCTTTTCTGCAATAATAACAGTGTAGACACCCAGTTAATTGCTAAGATCTGGAAATAATCAGTGACAGGGTGTTAAACAAACAGCTAGGTTAGCCAAACATTTAGAAGAGAAGAAAGCATGACAATTTCTTTTTTTCTTATCATTTTCATTTTGTAACCCCTTGTGGAGGTCCTGATCCCCAGGTTATGATATCACTGATTAAACGTGTCTGTATCTGAATGACTGCAGGTAACCCACTGAGTGACTGGAGGCTATACTATATGTACTTATGTCCCTATGTATCTGTCTGAGTCCCATTTATGACCTTGGTGATTGATTTGGAGGCTACAGGGAAAGAAAGCATACCCCGTCTAGCATCCACTTATCTCTTACAGTAACATCCCATTAGCGTTCCACTGAGAATAAAAAACACAACAGCCAGCCGTGGCAACATTCCCTGACATCAGTGTCTTGTGGCGAGGAGCCTGGTGTCTGATGATACCTCTCCTCTCCCTTGTGTTCTCTGTCAGCGCTCGGACTGCCTGCTGCTAAACAGAGCAGTTTAACAACCCTCCCAGCATCCTTCCTCGCTAAATGATTCAAATGCTTCGGCACTTCAAAGTGGAACCAAATGTTCCATTTCAACAGATCCCTTGAAGGAGACTTTGCCGCTAATGACATGGGGAGGTGTGACGGTGGGCTCTGAGGCCCACGAGCATACTGTACCACGTGGAAAGAAAGAAACAGAGGGAGGAATGAGGTGATGATGGGGAGGAGGATTGTTGTAAAAAATCCTAACGCAATTTAGTTAAACTACTCCAGGATAAAAATTTGGGCTATTTTGATACAGCTCACAGCATTTATCAACATAACCTCCAACGCGGGATGTAATACGAACAATTCCGAGAGCCTTCAGCAAACCGCTCACAGAAATTCATTTCAAGCTTAATGAAATTTTAAAGTTCAGCGATTTATTAGCATACAGTGCTCCATATTAGCATACATTACATCTGAACTCCAGCTGTACAACCATGGATTGCCTGTTCTCAGAATTTAAAAGGATGGAAATTTGCATTAAATACCTTTTCAGCACTCTATTTATATGTGAGAATAGAAAAACTAAATATTAACAATGCAAGGCCTCATTAATAACTTGGAAAAGAATATAATTTAATGGACAATGAAAGCCAACAAATATAATCGCACACAATATGAATGTCTGAATCCGCCTCATTTAGTTTGAAATCCTTATTACACATTATTCAATCAAATCACTGTTTTTCACTTATATTTCATTATGTTTGTTCAGCTCCAGCGGAGCTGCTGAAAATTACCACATTACAATAACAAATGGATAAGTTAAGGCAATTATCTGCCAATACTAAGATAGTATAAAACTTGCATTTGCGCTCTATGTGTTGTATGTATCATGTGTATTGATCCCAAAGGCTTGATTTGTTTTATTATCATTGCTATGCTGCGTTCTTCCAGCCTTCATGTGGCAGCAGTGTTTCTGTTTCTCTGCCATCTTGTTGAGATACAACACACAGGATGCTCATACAATACAAACAAGAGGACGTTATTATTCATGTGTAGTTTTAAATTTACGGATACCTGAGTGCAGAATATTCAATGGAGAGACTAATGCTGCATATCATAAAATTTACAATAGAGCATAAAACATGGTTAACATATGTCCCAAGTTGGCCTTTCATAAATATATATAAATATATGTCTATGTGTGTGTATGTGTAATGCAACAATATAATATACACAAAAATAGTCACAATAACAAATAAAAAATGCTAATTATAATAAATTAGTATCCAAATGAGGTTTCACAAAGAGGCTTTTTGCAATTCTCCACAGATGCACCCTGAGTAATTAACTGAGCCAGCCAAGAGAGGTTTCACCATGTCACCGAGCACCTTCGGCGCTTGGTTACAGACGCTTGTTTACCATTTAATGAAGTTATTAAAACTTAACGGATTTCATTTCTTTAGAACATGGCAATGTTTGTATTAAAGCTATTATTCTGTGTATAAACTCCCGTGTGTCTCCATTCTTAGACTCGTGATGCTTTGGGAAAGTTTGTGAAGAAAGCCATTGTTCACTACAGGGATGACCTGGATCTGCAGAACCTGATGGATTACATCCAAAAAGAGGTGCTCTGGCCAATTCTACTTAGCTAGAGTGGCTGTGCTTGTGTCTGTAGCTATCCACATCACAGAAATCTTTAAATTGATCACAGCTAGTGGTTTATTGAATACGTCTGAGCACTAAACCAAGAAACCACAGCCAGAGACCACAGAACTCTATGTCTTATGTTTTCTATTTTGGCCTGTGTGAGGGTTTTCCACATGAGAGGCTATGTGTAACATACAGTTCCTGTACTCTGTGGGTCTCCTCGTGTGATAGTCCTCCTCCATCTGCACCCACTGGCACACTTGTGAGCATGGGCTTTCCCATGGGAGATGCCCAGACTGGCAGGATGTACAGTGTAAAATCATGTTTCTAAATATATGCCTAAGCTGTGCTCTCTCTCTTTCTCTCCCCTTCACTCAGTTCAAGTGTTGTGGGTGGAACAATTACACGGACTGGTCATGGAACCTGTACTTTAACTGTACACATGAGAACCCCAGCACTGAACGATGTGCTGTACCTTATTCCTGCTGCACTCCTGTTCCCGGGGAGGTCCGTCCTGTTTTCCTTTCTTTTTGTTTGTTTGTTTGTTTGTTTGTAATCGTTTTTGCAGTTCATGGAAAAGTACTAACTTTACATAAACTTAAACCAAAACCAATTTGTTCAATATAAAAAGCTATTAGAGCAAAAGCAAAAAAAACAAAAAGAGTAATTTGAGGCAACTTATGGAGTTAATGGGGCTCCGTGAAAAACTTGTACGTGTATCAATCAGCAAGGAAACAGCGAGTCCCTAACCCTTATTGTAACCAGCACTGCAGCTATCATGTCAAAATGTTTTTCAGTTACATTTTTGTGGGCTAGGCTAAATGCTGAAATAACACTATATCTTGGCTAATACAAACATAACTTCAGGCCTTGCGAGTCTTACAACTGCAGTTTGTTTTTTGTACTGATGTTGCTTTTTTCACGTGGTGCAACACCCCACCCAGCACAATCTGACAGCTATTAATTGGAAGACATCCAATGAAACCAATGTCTTAAAAGCATTGGAAGTGTGTTACAACTGCAGACACATTTTATTTTTTACTTTGAGGCAACACTGACATGTCAACAGCTGCAGGTATAAATTACTGCTGTTATTACTTTCTTTTCCTTGGTATATTGGAGCTTGTCATGCGTACACTTGGTCTGAAAATGACTAGCCAGCTTCCCCTTGTGAAATATCTGCAGTTTTCATGAATGACTGGTTTGTATGTTTGATTGTCAGAGCGAGTTGCAAGCTAGTTCCATGAAGTGCTTTGCAAAAAATAAAAAATAAAACTATAATGATGGAATGAAGAAAAAGTCTCTAAAATAAAGATGATGTATGTACCACTGCACCAACAAAGAGTTACAGTGGTTGAAACTAACCAACTGCCGTGTGATGAACATATCTAGCACGGTAACATCATCAACTTTAGCAGTGTTAGCCGTAGTGATTTTCCTACAAAATCCCAGTTCTTCTCATGAAGGTTTTATGATATTTTGTCTTCTCAGAATAGGCACACACATGCATAAAAAATGATGTGTGCAGATTAGGACGCATGCAGGCACACAAACAGTATATAGTGTACTGATGCATGCATGAATACACATATTTGCAGTCACACAAACACACATGCAAAATAGCTTCCTGCATGTGGGCCACCACTGACAGTTCCTTCTTGTCTATGTGATACTAAAAACTAAAGAGTGCATGTAGATCCATCACACTAATATTGATTATACATCATGCTTCACGGACAACAGATCACAGCAACCTTTTTCCACATGGGTGAAAAATCAATTAATTAAACACTGTAAGAATGAATGCAGTGCTGCAACCTGCTGTTCATAGCCCGCAACTGCATGGCTACCTTAGGGACTTAATAGTATTCCTTGTCACATCAAATGGACGTGGCTGTGCTGGATCTAAGTATTCCTCTCTTGTTGTTTCCTCTCCTCTTTTCTATTGCAAATCTCTATAGTCAGCGGGCTTCTGAAAAACTCTCCCTCAGCTGTCACAATAGTTAATATCCTTGTCACTGCAAAATAACACACGAGGTGTGAAAAAACAGCCTGTGAAAGCATCCTCTGAATACTGTTGCTAGTGTTTCAGATTAATGCGATCCAAAGAAAAAGACAGCTGCTCAACAAGATCATTTTTTTTAAAGCTTACATTCTCTGACTCTCTGTTTTTGCTTTTGTCCATCCGGCATACAGACAGTAATCAACACCATGTGCGGTTTTGGGGTTCAAACCCAGAACTTCCTGGAGGCAACCAAGTCAATCTACCCGGTAGGCTGTGCAGACAAAGCGGTGATGTGGATCGAGTCTCATCTGCTATTGGTGGGGGCTCTCGCTCTGGGTCTGGCTTTGCCTCAGGTAACCCCACTCACGCACTCAGTTCATGCAGGTTGTGCACTAATTGGCAACCTTGCACAGTCCTGCGCTGTCAGTAAGCACCCACAACTCTGGGCCAAGATGACTTTAGTCTTGTCTTGAAGAAGCGCACGCACACGCACACACACACACGCATGCACACACACCCAAACACACGGGTCAATACAGGCATCAAGTGAAAGCTCACCAGATTGAGCGTGCAGCAGTCGAGATATTGACGGCGCTCTGCTGCTCCCTTAAAGACAGACTCGCGTGCTGCATTGAACAGGGCAGTGAAATAGTCCAAGCAACACTTCATCAATCAGGGGCCTGCACCTTTCCTAATGTGCAAATAAAACATCAATTGGAGAGTTTTCAACAACTTCCTGACAAAACCTAGGTTTGTCTCATATAGAATATCCCAATCCAAATACAAACAGAGGTGCAGGGTTCATGTCAGGTGATCATGATGGAGTTCATTTAAAATGGAGTATCATACCTAGACAGCAATAACTAGACACAAAGGCACCATGAAAATTTTATAGTATATCATTAATTTATGAGACTAGATCGAAAGTGCAGGTTAGCGAGCAGGAGGTAAAAGTCTACAGGTGTAAGATGCATTAAACTTTGTGTTTAAGTAAAGGATACTGACTATTCTCTCCTACTGTGTGAGCTCTGCTGCACAAAGACACAGCAAATCCCAAAGCATTAAGTACTGTTAATAACATAAGTCAATATGTTAGATTGGCCATGAAATCAAATTAGCACTTATCAAGAGCTGCCTCTAAATAATTAGTCCGCTTATTTATCAAAATGATTCTGGTGCTGTCACATTGCATTCCGTCTCTCTCGCAGTATGCAGCTTTACCATGGGATCTTTAGCCTGATCTCGCTCGCTCTCATATCTGCCTGATTGGGTCCCTGATGATTCTACTGAGAGGGAAGCATGTGAATTACCCATGAGTCCCGTCAAAACAATTGCATTAGTTTTCGAGCTGCTTTGATGTGCAGTAGATCTGATGATGAACTTACCCACTTTTTTTTTTTTTTTTGTCTTGCACATCCTGACTGAACACTGTTAGTGGATTTGTCTGCTTAACAAGCCACATTAAAATCAAACTGCTAATTATTGAAAAGCTCTGTTAAAAGCTGTGTTTGCCACTGAATGTGGGTGTTCTGTTGCATGGTGATCAGCTCTATGGGAAGTGATATGTATGTAGTGTTATAATCCTGTAAATATGAGTCTAAAATTATTACAAGTGACACTATCCAAGCGGTGTTATCTCGTTTGGGAGCATTTCCTCCCAGAGCCAAATGAGCATTACGGCACTCTTTCCAAGGGACCTTGAGATGCTTGGCAAAGACTGTACATTTGCAGAGAGTCTATTCTGTCATCTTAAGTGGCTGCTGCTGTCCTCTAGATTGCAGGCATTGTGCTGTCCCAGATCCTGATCTCTCAGATCCAAGATGAGATTACCTCCGTGTTGTGAGCGTGGGCCGACACAAGGGAAGAGGAGGGAAGAAAAGAACTTACAGTACTCTGCTCAACTCCTCTGGCATGAGCAAGGACATCTTTTTTTTACTGCTACTGTATCACTGCGACATTTCTTATTCTTAACGTGGTGTTGCCTACAAAGTGTGCTACACTTTATTGTGCTGCTCAAACAGTGATCACATGCAAAATGTATATTTATTGGTTTTGAACATGATTTTTGTATTGATATTGACATGAATATTTTATCTCTGAAAAGTATTTATATTTAAATGTGATATGTTTGCTAATAAAATTCATTTGATGAAGTTCTGTCATCATGAGAAGAAAGATGTACTGACAAATCTGATTCGAGTTGTCAGATCGGTTAACTAAAATAATGAAATCACATAAAGCAGGTGTTTAGGTATCATAGTTGTAGGTTATTTAACATACAAAATGGCAACCTGTGGTTAATATTAGCTCATGATTTTGAGAAAATGTGCACATTTTTTCACTTAAAAACAGATCATCTGTTATTTAAAAGGCCTTCTGCTATATTCAAAACAGAGCATGAAGATGGTTTCAAATGTCTTGACAATGCTGCCAAGCTCCTATACCAGTTTGGTTGGTAAAGGGATATCCCGAAGCCAAAAAGCAGCACATGAAGTTGTGGTGAAGCTTTGATGTTTTTGTGCATGGAAATTGCTCAGTGCACCTTGCAAACAGTCTAGTCGTGAAGAGCCAGGGTTTGCTGCATCAGACGATCAGTCAGAGGGGAGTTTGGCCTCACGGCTTCACGCTCTACCAGGAGACATCTGGAGAAATTCAGCACAACACAACACAGTACAAAGAGATGAACACAAATTCAGAGAGACTACAAGCAGAGAGGCTAACCTGATCAATAATGAAAGTGTAACATGGTGTACAGACAGGGGATGCCGGTTACATAACGGGAACATGCAGCTTGTGTTCTGTGTGCACATAGAAAGTCAAGCAGCTAAACTTGAGTGGACGGCAGCTCCAACAGCAACTATAGAGCATCATGATGAAATCCAATGCTTCAAATAGCACAAGAGCTTTCTTTTTTCTTCTCTATTCTCTCAGCAGGTTCACATGAAAAGACACAGCACTAAAATTGTAAAAGATTGAAATGTTCCTATGTTTGGCCTAAAATCCCTGTTGTGCATTACCTTCCCAGTTTCTGGTGGTGCTTATTCTCTGATTTCATGGCTGCATGAATAAGCAGTTGACTGAAGATATCCCTCTGCAAACAACAGTGAACAAACCCATTAGTGAACAAAGATCAGTTCAACACCATATGTATAGTCAATCCTTTTGTGTTATATTGTATGTACACTGTTGCACCTCAGGGAACGGTTCCCTGAACACAAACAACATAACACGCATGAAGTCCATCAGCATCCATCAATGAGATTCATAATTCATATGTTGGTACAGTACACTGTGCTCCACACTATCTAGTATGTTCATGGAGTTAAAAGCTGTAGCTCTTGTGTGGAGCATTCTTCACTTCTGGCCTATTTTCACAGCAGGGAGTTTTGTTTTACTCAAGAAGACATAATATAATATCAATCGTATCCCAAGAAAGAGAGCTGCAAGGCTCAACATTTTTCAACTACATAAGAAAACTGCAGTCGGATCTGTGTTTGATTTTATTTGACTTTTCTTTTTGTTTTGAATTTACCACAGCTGCCCAATTCTGTGTGCTTTACCTGTGCATCACTGCCCCCTACGCCTACCATGCGATAGCGTAAAGGGTACAGTAGTTCCACACTGCGACTGTAGTTGCCCTGGTTGTATTCCATCATGGCCTGACACATCGGCACGCCTAGAGCCCCAGCCAGCTGATGTTGCTGATTGTCTGCTGGCTCCCTGTCAAGAAAAGTAATTGTTAGGCTAAGAAATAACATTTCTTGGTACAACTAGAAGTTGTAGAAAGTAGTGTGTAAGTATGCCTGTTTTGAAGAGTGTTTGTTTGTTTGTTGAGGAATACATGTTGGATTGCAAAAGAGTATATTATATTATCTATTATCTATAGATATCTGTGTAACCCTTACCAAACTGTTTCATCAAGAAGGAAACAAGACAAACAAGAACGCTACATGTTCATTAAATGTATATAAAACATTTTACCATAATTAAACCAATTTTGAGAGTAGTTTTTTTTTCTTAAAAACACGTAGTTTATTATATTATAAAAAGTCTGTTTAGTTTTTGAGAAGAAATAAAGGACTCATTTTTACAGAATATACTATACTATAGTAATGTAGATTTCTCATTTAAAAAATATTCCATAATAATAATCTATATAATAATAAAATCTATAATGTAAAATTATGAAAATCTACAGAAAAAGCTCTTGTTTCTTTATTTATACCGTCAAACTGGCTGTCAAGAGGTACATGCTTAAAACATGATTTGCTAAAACTCACAACACAATTGAACTATAGGGAGTGGAAGCAGTTTATGGATGTATGGCATATCTAGTGTGGAGGTGTTGATAGCACAAAAGCCACAGAAAATGATGCAGTGTGGATATCAGCTGTAGAAAGAGAGAGAAAGAATGGGAACATGGACTGGCTTTTATAGCCTGGAAGAACCAGGTAAATTAGATGAGCAGCCAATAACCTGCTGAGCTTGGCAAAGGCAACCCTCTAGACAGTGGGAGGGGCATCACAATACACACTGACAAGGGTGTTGAAATATTTCTCTATTGAAGTGTGGAAGACAAACATCTGAACAAGATTCACTTCACAGTAAGACCAGAGATTCAATACCGCTGGAAAGCTTTCTTGGATTAGCTAATGCTTAGACTGACTGTCTCTGACTGTTAAATTACATTATGGAAAAGTATGGATTATGTAAAACCATGCAATCCAACCAAACCAAGGTAACTCAAGTCACATGCTGTGTTAAGTGAAGCAACTAAATAAATGCAAAGCTTAAACATTTTCTTGCAGCTTTCGTGAAGTCTGGAAGTAGAGCTGAGGAGAAACTTTCCATTTCTTACTTAGGAATCTCTTTTACTCTTTCGAGAGCTGCTTCTCCCCTGAAGGTGCATCATCCCCTAACTCTTGTGACTTGTGTTATTGCATAACAGGGCAAAACATGACAATTTAAAGAACTGGTTTAAAATGGCAGCGTTTCTGTGGATATTGTGTATGACAAAATGGAGAGCACAGGCTGTCCATGGTCAGAATGCCAGAACACATTATAACCACAAAACTCCAGAGGCAGCAGCTGCTGGTACAACATCTGCTACAGAGCGAAGACCCTGGTCTCCGAGATGAACTGCAGCTCTGAATTCTCTGACTGCATCCTACCATCCTACGCTCAGCCTTGTTTCTGTCTGTTTTAAATAAGGCCTGGATGGCTCTTATGTAAGGCTGACAGTGTTGAGGTGTTCACTGAAGAAAAGAAATGGTGTGGGAACTCACTTAGCCAATTCCTGGAGGCCCTCCAGCAGACGCTGAGAAGTCCCGGTCTCTTTAGCTCCCAGCGCCACCATGAGGAAGTGGAGGTCATTAAATAAGGTCACATGATCATCAGTGTGAGGCAGAGTTACCTGGAGCAGCTCCCTCCACCTGTTCTTCACACACACACCTGATGTGCACCCACACAATACATATTGTTAGTTGAGAAAGGTATATTTTTGACATGTCACCAGCCATTTCTGTCTAACTTTGATCTGAGGTGTGCTAATTAGATCATTTTCCAAAACAGCACCTTGGGTTTCAGATTAATGAGGTACAATCACAGATTGTCTCACCTCATTAGTAGCTTCACTTAGAATCTTAAAATTAAAGCTCGACTGATATATCAGTCAGCAACCATTATTGGCTGATATTGGTCTACCACAGAAATAGTGGTATTGGAGTATATGTTGTCTAATATGTGCTGGGGGTTTTTTTCCAAGTTATATTTGGTCATTTTTCTTAAATCAAGCTTATGTGTACATGTTTTTATGTTCTGTGTGTTTACAATTAGTATAATCACATCCATGACATATATTACCTAGTCACTAGTGTTTGGTAACCACATCTAAGGGATCACTGCAAAAATGTGTGTTTACATTATTATCTAACTGTGTCATGATATGCATAATTTCCTGAATTTGAATTTAACTCAGATCAGCGGCATCCAGGACAGTGTGTGTGATAGATGGTACAGATCAGAACTCTCTTCCTAGTGTCATTGAAGCAGTCAGTGGTTCCAGTGCTGAGCTGCCCTGTGAATTCCTATATAAACTTTGTATCTTACCCTCCATTTCCAGTCGGTAAAGCATTGAACAGGCATCTACAGTGTCCAACATGGATCCTGTGGCTTTACAACGTCTGAAAACCTTAGGGAAACAGGGTGTACTTTAGTCATTCACCCTGAACACTGAAGAATGTAACATGCAACTACCTCCCCACAGGACCACATAGGCAAAAGACGGCAAAGAAGAACAAAAATACACATTTTTTGCCTGGTGGGATTCCCCAGCAGTAAAACATTCATGACTTTCAGCTAACTTGATGTAAGAATTTCTGTTGTGTTCAAATGTATGGCAGTGGTAAGTAACATTATGAAATGTTCTTGTAAGGTACATGACACCAAAGAGTTTAACTTTAGAGTGTCTGAATAAAAATGTAATCAGCTTTGGCAGTCGACACATAAAAAGGAGGGAGGGAGGGAGGGTGTGGGGTGGAGGGGAGAGGCGGGGAGAGGAGGGGGGGGGGGTTGCTTGGCTCTCGCATCTTCACATGGATTTCACTTCCATCTGCTCACACTTGCCCTGTTGACTCACAACAAGCGAAACACATTTGCTGTAGTCTGTATCCCTCTGTGTATTGGTAAATGCATGACTGTTGAAGGCCTCATGTATTCATACAACTATACCAGCAAAGTTTGGATATGAACTTTCGACACAAACCAACCTGAGAATCATACACTTGAAGAGCGGCTTCATACTGCCCCTGTGGAGGAGGAAGAGGTCAGACAGTCAAAATTTGAATAACTTCAGGCTTGAGAGACAAGCTCGGTTGATAGATTGTGTTGCACAGATGCAAACACAAATTAATCTTGCAATATAATCAACTCTAGGCTGCAAATTACCCATGGGAAATGATATCATAAATACAAGTTCCACAAACAATCCTACTGCCAACTATACGCTTGACTGAGAAAACTCATTATAACCTTTACCTTCTCGATGAAGTATAGCGCCCAATGCCAGTAGTTATGACTGGCCAACACGTCACATACCTGGAATTAAACAAGAGATTTTTGATATATTTTTCTTGAGGATATTTCAACTTATAATTCAAATCTGAGGACTCGGGCAACTATCAGAGAACTGTACAAGGTTACTCAGATATGATTGATTGGAAAAATTACTGTGCCAATGGCTGTACCTGCCAATCTTTCTCTCTGCCCTCCATGAACTTCAAGCCTTTGTCCACCTCTGCTTTCATCTCATAAATATGGGCTACAGCGTGAACAGCCCAAGCATCATCTGGAGTCAGAGCAAGACCCTGCACAAGACGATGAGTTTGTACAGTGGAACAAAAGGAGCAGTAATGCAGAATAAGATGACAATTCAAAAATAATGGCAGGCTTAAATCTCTGTCACTATCTCTGATTTCATCTTTTTTCAAGTGACCCCTACAACTACTTTGTATGCATTACGCATTCAGCAGAGAAGAGTGAGGCTGGTGATGTCTGAATGAACTGCTTATTATAGGTGTTTGACAGCAAATTACTTGCCGAATTGGACTGACACAATCAAGGCAGGCAAAGACAGCCTGGACCACCCAACCACAATAATAGGGTGAAACAGTGTACAACAGACTATAATGGAGAAGAAAATCTCACCTCCATGGCCACTTTCTCAGCCTGGTCGTAAAATCGAGTCTCCAGGAGACCAAAGGAATACATTCCTTTCAGATAGCTGAAAACACATACACACAAAAAACCTTTACGATGGAGTTATATTATAAAATTCACATCAATTTGTTTTTTTAGTTTTTTTGAAGAAGAAAAAACATGCCTCCAGCAATGACAATAACAGCTGAAAGTGACTAACTGATAATGATTTAAAGTGACCTCGTAAACTCTTAGTAAAGTCTCTGTAATACAGATATAGCCTGAATATATTGTTGTAAGGCCTGATTGTTCTGCTAGGTCTGATTCATCTGTTTACTTTACTTATGTATGCTGGAAGTAAGAATGCAGAGGAAAATAATAACTAATGCTCTGCAAGTTATCACCCATAAAAGGGCCTGCATGATTTCAGGGTAAAGACCGAGGCTACCCACTTTGTGTTCTTTTATGGTCTTAATGTAATATTGCACCTGTTATAGGATAAATACACTTTAGTATGATCATTTATATCATTGTATATTTTGTACATAGTTTTTTTCGGGAATGATTTATTGAGGGTTACCTTACACCAGTGAATTCTGAACTTCATTAACTCAGAACAATACATTTCTGTACAAATAACATTACATGGCTGTTTTTTTCTAGAGACACTTATCAAGTGTTCTCACATCATCTTTACGTATGTGGAGCTATGCACACTACTGCGTATATGAATATACAGCAGGTAAAATAAGTATTGAACACATCACACACCATTTTTCTCTTTCCAAAGGTGCTATTGACATGTAATTTTCACCAGATGTCAGTAACAACCCAAGTAATCCACACATGCAAAGAAACCAAAATAAATAAGTTCAGAAATTAAGTTATGTGTAATAAAATGGAATGACACAGGGAAAAAATATTGAACGCGCTTAGTGAAATTTATTTAATACTTCGTACAAAAGTCTTTGTTGGTAATGACAGCTTCAAGATGCCTTCTGTGTGGAGAAACTAGTCTCATGCATTGCTCAGGTATGATTTTGGCCCATTGTTCCACACAAACAGTCTCCAAATCTGGAAGGTTCCGTGGGTCTCTTCTATAAACTCTGATCTTTAGTTCATTCCATAGATTTTCTATTGTCAAGTGATTGCCTGGGCCAGTCTAGCAGCTTCATTTTCTTTCTCTGAAACCAATTGAGAGTTTCCTCGGCTGTGTGTTTGGCGTCCTTGTCTTGCTGAAATGTCCACCCTCGTTTCATCTTCATCATCCCGGTAGATGGTGGCAGATTTTTATCAAGAATGTCTCTGTACATTGTTCCATTCATCCTTCCTTCAATTATATGAAGTTTGCCAGTGTAGTGTGCTGAAAAACAGCCCCACACCATGATGTTCCCACCTCCAAACTTCTGTTGGTATGGTGTTTTTGGGGTGATGTGCAGTGCCATTTGACCTCCAAACAAGATGTGTATTATGGCATCCAATGAGTTCAATTTCGGTTTCATCTGACCAGGCTATATTCTCCCAGTATTTCACAGGCTTGTCTAAATGTTGTGCAACAAACTTAAAACGCGCTTCAAAATTATTTTTCTTCAGCAATGGAGTGGTGTACATACAGTGTACATACAGGCCATGGTGGTTGAGTGCATTACTTACTGTTTTCTTTGAAACAATTGTACCTGCTAATTCCAGGTCTTTCAGAAGCTCTCCACAAATAGTCCTTGGCTCTTGGACAACTATTCTGATAATTATTTTCACTCCTGTCAGAAATCTTGCGAGGAGCACCTGGTCGTGGCTGGTTTAAGGTGAAATGATGTTCTTTCCACTTCCAGATTATGGCCCCAACAGTGCTCACTGGAACATTCAGAAGCTTAGAAATCTTTCTGTAATTAATGCCATCAGTATGTTTTGCAACAATAAGGTTGCGAAGGTCTTGAGAGAGCTTTTTGCTTTTACCCATCATGAGATGTTTCTTGTGTGACACCTTGGTAATGAGACACCTTTTTAATGGCCATCAGTTGGGAATGAACCAGTTGATATTGATTTGCAAGTGGCAGGATTGCTGTCTTTTCTGTTCTATTACTGATAGATTTTAGCTGATGTTTTGGCATTCTATGCCTTTTTGCACCTCCCTTTCTTCATGTGTTCAATACTTTTTCCCTGTGCCATTTCACATTATTACACATAACTTTATTTATGGACACCTATGGTTTGATTTCTGTGCATGTGTGGATTGCATGGGTTGTTATCTATGTCTGGTGAAAATTAAATTTCATGTCAATAGCACCTTTAGAAATATATTTACTGAGAAAAATGGTGACGTGTTCAATACTTATTTTACCCGCTGTATGTACATGCACACAATATATGCTACAAAAGATTGAGTCCATTCATTTGAACTGGAAAGTGGTGTTTTGTTAATGTGTGTATGTATTTCTGGATGTGAATTTAAATATTTGCCTTGCTATTACAATGTCACAATGAAAGGTCACATGACTGTACCATGTGCCTTGTGTGATGCATATATTTAAGGTATAGGTAGACAATAGAGCCCTGCAGCATGCTAGCTGTTCATTTATTTCAACAATGGTTCATTTTCAGCCCAGCACCTGGCCTCTTTGGTTTGGATGTGTTTGCATACTCCTAGCTTGTCCCCTCTGTGTGAGAAATTACCCTCGGCAGGACTGTATGCTTCAATCACCGTCTGCACCTTGACACTCCTCCTGACACACTTTGTACCATCTCAGAGAGAGCAACCTTTGTTACAACTACCCACACGTATTCACTCACTGACTCTGACACTGAACAGGTCTATTATTATCTACAAGATCTGTCTTTGTATGTCATTGAGTGACTTTCACTATCCTTCCGTACCTGGACAAAGGTGTATGTGGTTTCCAGTAGGGCAGCACCCTGGCCACAGAGTCCCTCATTGGGGTTTGGGCTCCCATGTAGAAGTAGCCATCATGGGCAAACTTGAGGGCCAAGATATCAGTTGGATGATCTACCAGAATGTCCTCCCATACATCACAGGCCTTAGGAAAATTTCTATGAGAAACACGAGTCATTGTTGAACACAGACAAACTTGTATGAAGGACAGCAGAGTTAGTGTACAAAGAGAATCACACAGACAACGATACGCTTCATACTGAATGGAGGTAATTAGAGACCCTTGAAAAACAAAGTATTAAGACAATGTTGAAAGATAAACACTCCAGTATATTACACAATACCATAAAGAAACACTGAAGATTAAATACAAACGCTAGACTGCAGCTGAAATTCACAAAACAGTCTATGGCACACACTACAGTTTTTCCCCTGTATTCATTTATGACAGCAAAGTTTCACATAATCATATCAAAATACATAATACCATTGTTTTTAGACATCGGTTAATGCATCATATCCCTAAATCCTCCCTCTCCTTATTATTCAAAGGACATCTATGTGAAAGGTGCTGTTACAAGAGTAGCATAGCTCCTTTAAGGAATTAGGCAGTGTCTAGAAATAGAGTGAGGTTGAAATGCTGCATCTTCTCAAGACTGTCTGTTTCCACAAATCCCCCAGCCCCTATCTCACGCTAGGCAGCAGTAGACCTTGGGGTAACACTGCAGTATGACAGACAAATGGTGTAGGTGTGAGGAGTGTGACTGCACTACATAGGAACTTAAGGATGAATGAATATCACCTGATGGATAAAACACATTCTTGCAGGTTTCTGCCTGAGAAGACAACATCCTTTCATAGGCAATCTAGTCCTCCTGGCATGATGACAAACAAAGCTCATCTTTTCTCTATGGAGGACCAAATGTTAGCTGCACTGTAGTCTGCACTTCAAAACGTACAATATTAAATCAATACAAATCTCTCTCTTCTGCACTGTTCCACAATTTGCTGTGGAATTAAATAACACACACCATTTATAAAAGTCTGAAACTATATTTAGTTACTGCTAGAGCGTGAAAGAAACTCAAATTTTCCAATTCTGCACATACTGTTAAAATAAACAGTAATTTCATATAAAGCTATTTGGGTTCTTTTTGTTCTTATATTTTGATGATAAATAGAGTACATTTTATTTGAAATCATGAAATAAGGCCTCCTCTGTAAGGCAGTTCCTGTATCAGTCACCAATATCAGGGCAGCCCAATCTGAGTCAAGTAGCATCTATCTATCTATCTATCTATTGCAAACCTATACTGAGACAAAAAAACATAGCATAGCAATTTAAAAAGATGAACTCCACTGCTCGCAGCATACATCCCCAGTCTGTGACAAGGTGGTCGATGCTTTTATATAATCCAGTACAGTAAAGTTTAACAAAATTTCCAGCATCTGCTTAGTCACATGAAACCTATCATAGCGCATGTGTGACACACTAAGTTTGACTCAGATCAGGTACAGACGATGTGACTGTGACTTGTTTGGTGAAACAGACTGAGCAGCAGTTATTTTCCTGTCCTGACAGAGGAGCTGCCCTGAGAGCAGGGCCTGCAGCGTCCCCACAGAGGAGGCCAGCAGGCGAACTGGCTTAAATATATAAGCTGATGTCAACTTATTGAAGATGTATTCAAATTAGCATATACTGTCCAGTACGTAACCCTAACCCTCAGTGCATTCTTCCTCACAATTCATTGAAAAACTAATTGAAGGGATCCGTCAGCAATGTATATTCTGTATTATGTTCAAAAACATGCATAAGGGCTGAAACACTGTTATCAGATTTTTAAAACTCTTAAATATCAATATTGGCCTCAAGAATTAGGTATCACTTGAGCTATAAATTTTATACTCAAGTATTATCACAAACATTTCAACCGTAATGTTTAAAGTTTAAATCTGTATTTAATTTCTATGCAGTGATACTTTATCTTGAAATGAAATGCTATTCTTTTGCCAATTGTTTCATGCAGTATGATTACATAGAGGAGAAATATATACATTTCTAGAACCCCTTGCAAATGGACAGTGATGCATACTTAAAAAATGTCTCTAATGTTGCTATGGTTCCCCTGTTACATCTTCAAAGAACACTTGTGGTCTAAGGGCCTCTTTTTGGCAGCCACTGGCCTCTTATATCCAAATTCTTATTCATCCATCTGTTTCATCTGCATTTCCCGTCCCTTTCCAACCTGGCTCTGGATCTTACCCATGTGAGAAGAACTCCATAGCTTTAACATGAAGCTTCTCTCTTGGGGTGATGTCCTGGCTGTTAGCCAACTCCACTGTTCTCCTCACATCACTGGCCAGACGCTCATTCAGACGGGTGGAGCTCCCTGTTCCCACCAGCTCCAGCCCTGTGCTGATCACATGGCCCATAACTACAGGGGGAAAAAAGATAACACTGGTCTTTTCTTTTAGGACTTTCTCACTGCAGTAACAGTTAAAAGTATCAAATCACATGTACTTGTAAAAGTTCTCCCTTTGAGGGGAGCTTTTAAGTAACTGCCTTTACGACTACAGACAGGCCTCTCAACTTATTTTCATCTCTCAAGCAAATCATCCCCACTGTGTGCCCTGGTGACTGTTAACTCTATGTATTGACTTCAAGCTGTATAATTATCCTAATCATTAATTACACTTTAAACAATTTGTGGTTACCGAGCACTGATGCTGTTAAAAGCCATAGCACTCCCTTAATCTGAGTCACAATAGATTAACATTGATTGACAAATAAAGATATCATTAAAGTAACCACCATCCGTTCTGAAGAAAGTTAATCTCCATGATAATTCAGCGTTTACTCAAGTACTCATTTAATCAATGTGATGACATTAATGTATGGCTCACTGCTTTTAGTAAAACAAGGAATGCACAGGAAGTCATTGCTCATTATCCATGAGTTCATCAAATGTGGGAGCAGTAATGAGAGTACGGGGTTATTAAACTTACAAACAATACAAGACATTATTATGAAGTAAAAATAGCTACAAAATCCTGGCAGAAAGTTTGACTGGTAGCAAGAAAAGCACAGGTGTCAATTACAACATTAACGACAGCTACATCCGATTAACTGCACCAGTGAGCCGTTGCAGCTAGGCAGCATGCTAAATTACAGGACTGAGTAACCAGCTGTCATTAACAATGTTGTTATTTACACCTGTGCTTTTTAAATAATAAAACCTACAGTTAAGATGGTCTGTTTAGAGTATGTCTGAAGTTGTTTAGCTGAGAACTGCTGACTTTTAAGTTACCCCTCCTCCTATTTATGTGCTTAGATTACTCAGACTGTGTGACACTTATTGCATAGTTTAATGAAGCCAATACAAGAGAGATGACAAGAAAGGCTTTTATGGAGTCGTTCCTCTACCTTCCTTATGAAAGGGAACTTGAAGGAATTGACCTCTTTGTTGTTTATTTCAAAATATAGAGGGCTATAGTCAATTTTAATTAGGTTATTTTGGTAGCATATAAATTTAGCACTGTTATCGTCATCCCTGCCGCTGTCATCCTTAACCTTTAACCTTTATTCATTCATGTCTCCTTTTATACTTTTTTTCCACTCCTTGATGTGGCTTATTGGTCAGACCTTCTCTGAAAGCGTTGTCACATCTACCTTCATTTTTTTTTTTTTTTTTAAAGATGCAGTGTGTAGAATTGAGTGATTTGTGATTGTGTTGCCCTAGAATGAGCCCTTTATATCTACATAGGGAGTTGATCTTCTTCCATGGAGGCCTTGAAGTTGCACTGCCATGTTTCTACAGTAGCCAAGAACAGATAAACCAAACACTGGCTCTAGAGCGGTCCTTTTGAGTTTTCCATGAGGTTTGCAGCCAAAGAATATAGGTGTTTCTACATGCTTTGAAGTCGATGGGAGGGTTATACCATTGGTTCCAATCCCCAACCTCACCACTAGATAGCACTAAATCCCACACAATGCTCCTTTAAATGAAGTTATTTGGTGGCCTTACCAAAGTTAGGGTCTGCTGCCTTGATAGCAGAAATGCATCCTTCAAATCCTCCCACTGTTTCATCGCTTCGCCATCTCACATACTAGGAGGCAAACAACAATGAGATGTTTAACTGATATTTGTATTTTCACTGACATGCACATGTCACATGAAGCATGCATGAAGGGAGGAAGCACGTGTCTGGGTGTTGGGTGTTAGCTACCTGATTAAGTATGGCGTCGTATAGTTTGCAAGCCTCATTACTGCTGGTGGACATGTGAAGACCCTCTGCCCTCCATGCCTGTAAGGGACACAAGTATTATTTTGTAGATAGAAAGACTGTAAAGCAGTGTGGACATGTAGATTCTGGCTTCAGCAATATTCCTGATTAAAAGTTCATTTTTCTTATAAATAAAATAATATGAATCACAAAATATACATACAAACCCTCCAGCCCAAACCCGTCATCACCACATATACACAATCAGTCTTAGTTGTCAACATAAAGACACAGATTTAAAACTAGACAAAACTCAATAAACAAACTATCACAAAACAAGGAAGCACAGAACAAATACACATTTTTGTCCCTGCACAGAATGAGAGAAGCACGTGATGACCCATGTAAGGTGCCCTCTAACACAGGGGCAGAGCTATAGGGGTGGCTTTTGGGGCTGCAGCCCCCAAAGTTTCCTCAAAAGCCCTGAATCTATTAAAAAAAAAAAATTAAAGTAATTTTTTCTGAACAGTGACAAAACAATCGCTGACTAGATCTGAGCGAGTTTATAACACTTATGATTAAGAGTGAAGCCTCTGAAGACATTTCAGCTGAGGCAGTGTTACAGAGTGAAATGACATCTTTTTTGTTTTCCTTTTGATCTAATTCCTTATTGATAATTATTTATTTATTTCTATGTGCATTGTTTTTGGAAAATTGTTGACAAGGACCAAAATAAATCACAGTAGTAATAGTTTATTTTTGGATAGGGACAGACTACTAGTAGGCTATTGATTTTGCAGTTGTCATACAATGCAGTAAAATTCAATTCTGCACGCAATTCTGCATAAAAAAAAATGTCCCTGGCTGTGGGTGCTCTGGGTTTAGCCCCAGATCCTGCCAACTCCTAAATCCGCCCCTTTGCCCTTTTTACTACAATAAACATCCATGGCTTCACAAATACTCAAGTTTAAACGCCATGAAAAAGGTGCAGGCAGATAATGTGCACTACTAACTTTCACTGTGCAGATGTAATTCACTACCATAAAACCATAAAACCATAAACCCGTTAAAGGCAATTTCATGTCATGTTTTAGTCACGAGTTATCACAGTAACGGCTAAAATCTGCTTTTAAACAAACAAAACATCTTTCATATGTCCACGCGCTAAATCCTATCCAATCAACATCGCGATATTTCCGTTTTCCTGTATATCCAATAAATACTCACAACACCGTTTATCCTGACTGCTAGTTAAATTACGAATAAACGGCGCATATCGTCTCCTTACTCGTGCTTAAACGTATCTTTTTAAAATGTCATTCTTTCTGAAGTCACGTCACTAACCTGACAGTCCCTGTAACTTGAAGCAATCATTGTTGAGGAAACAGCTGCAGCTCAACTCTCACAACTTCCCAACTTCCAGACACTGAGGTCAGATAATAAACATAATAGAGGAGCACCGGAAGTCACGCTTTGTTAGTTTGCCTTCAAACTAAGTGCATGAATAAATGTTTGTGCGGACAAGTAATGCATAGTGTCTGTATCAGACTTTGCCTTGACAGCATTTATTTCTTGGGGGTGTTGTGTGCATGTCTGTGTGAGGAGAACTAGCAACAAACTGCGCTATTAACTATGGGTTTTATGTCTGGATTTTATTTTGTTAACTCCACAATGTTTTCTCTGACGTTGAAACCAGGTTAAAGGGTCACTCATTCACTGCAAACTGTTGAAGAGCTTTGTCAAGTCTAAGATTATGTCCTGTGGTGAAATCAAGGGGTATTAGCAAATACCACCCCCACCACCCCCTTCCCATGATGTCAATAGAGTGAGGTCACTCTGAAGTGCAGTATAGGGGGTTTGTGCCAGATAGGATGGGCTGGAGGGATGATTTGTGAAACTCTCATTTAGATACGCTTACCTTAACCTAACCCTAACCTTAAACCTAACAAGCTGTCTAGACAACAAGTGTAGCATGAGCAGCAGCAGCAGCAGCAGTGAGTGATCTGTGTTTCTACACTGGAGGCATTCAGGTTCAGTGTTAAGCATAGGTCACCTGCACATTGGAAGTGCTCAGAGCCCCAATGCACATGACTGCAGTGACACATGTAAAATTGAAGAAAGTAGATGAAACATAAATTAACCCTTCAGGTCATTGTACACCTGTGAGACATGAGTGTGCACGGAGCTGCAGGCACCTGTGTAGATTAGACTGAAAGTGTATCTGTCGTGTATGATGTACACATGAAAAACATGTCTGACAAGTTTGCTGTCTAGAGATAGGGAAACCCTAACCACACTTCCAAGAGTTAGTCCCACTGGCCCAGCCAATTTGCAAAGAAATTTGCATTCAGTTGCATTATGGGAAATGTAGGATTGAGTGTTTTGGGTGTTTATTCACAAAAATATAACCTTGAAAGTTTGACCATTCTTTCTTTCATCTGCCTATTAATGAGTCCCCCAACTTGAAAATACACTACATCACTGGACTATACCTTTAATTTGCCTTGCCTCTACCACATAATCTATACATTACTGCATATGTACTACAGGTTTATCAAGTATTTGTAATTATAATACCTACAGTAGCTACTACTCAGTTTATATACCCAAGTATTATATTTGTATCTAATCTCATTGCTGTCTTGTGCTCTTTGCCGACATAAGATAATTACCTTAAGACAAAGCTGTAATGCTGGCGGAGGTGGCAGGTCCATAAGTGAGAAAGCAAAGAACTCCAGCCACCGAAGGGGAAAATGAATAACAAATATAGTGTATGATCATTAGTTAAATAGCCCATTACAGATTTTGGTAGACAGACATTTAAAAGAACAACTGCATTGTTTTATTGCCATTTTCAGCATACATCCAACACCCCTATGCATTTTAGCTACATGAAGCATTTACATTACAAGTCATGTGTCAACAGAACAGTTTAAAAATTAGGATTCATTTTCTTTACATATAATACAGTTTGCACACATGTTAATAAATATCAATACAATCATGTCAAACTTATCACACACCATCTAAAACAACAACCCTTAAAATTATGTAACTTTTTTATATTCACAGCTCATACCAAATCATAAATATAGCCTCTAATGTTTCTGTGCTGTCAAACAGTGACCACCTGGAGTATTACAGTTGTCGAAAAAGGCTATTTGATTTGACTGCCCGTCAGAGAAACTAATGTTCTTGTCTGATGCAAGCTGCTCACAAAGCACTTTGCATTTCTCCCACTCCCCATTTAAAATTGGTTTGTTTGGGGACCTGCTGTATAAAAGAATCTGAAGAAAACAAAAAAAAACAATAAAAAGTCTTGAGTTCCAGTGAGACACACAGATGTGACTATGCCAAAAAGCAAGTTAACTAAGAAAAATATAGTATAGAGATTGAAAATGAAAAGGCATCTTGTTTAAAAGGTAAAATATTAACACTGCTATATACTGATGTAAGTATGTAAGTTCTTGTGGCGTACTCCTTCCATACTGCAGCAGTATCCACAAACAGAGACAGTCCTGTGGCACAAAAAGAGTGAAGCGAGCTACACTGATCTCTCAACAGCGAAATCAACTTCATTAAAGATAACATCACTATGGTAACAAACGTATGGTTAGAACCTTGAACTCGAAAAAGACTGTTCCTACCAAGATGACTTCAACTGTTGGTTTACCTTGCTACTGTTTGTAGGAAACATAAAAATCCAATATTGAATATGGACAATATTTGTAAACATTAGCCATCAGTGTGATATACAGTGAATAGCATCTCATGGAGAGGCCCGCCATTATCAAGTCATGTGAAATGCTGAAGTATTCATTTACAGTCTAAGTCTGTACTCTATGTCCTGGCTGTCAAGGACAATGTAACACTATGTTTCTCTATGTGCCTGCAGCCTTCAGCCCTGACATGCAATGGCTTCTGGGTGCATGTGGATTATGCACAAGTATGAGATAATGAGATTCTGGGCACTCTCCTGTGAATGCAAAAATAAAAATGTTTATCTGTTAAAAGCAAACAAAGATAATAAATACATTTAAAAAGAAAAAAAAACACATGGTCATATTTAATGGATTCTTAGTGTTGACTCACAAAACACTGCAAGGGGAGAAAAAAAAAGAGCCTTCCATTGTATCTTTGTGATTCATTAGGATGAGGAGGTCAGTTTGTCACTGGATAGAAAGGCAGCTTCAGCAGAGGATGTCCGTCCTACAGTCCGACTGAAGAGGAGGATCTGAGACTGAAACTGGACATGCCACTCTAGGACATTAACTCTGTAACTGTCCTTTTTGGAAAAAGAGAACCCTCATCAGCTGTAAATGTGACTTGTTCTACACAACTATACACAAAAAACACAATTCTTTACAATTCCTTTACATCAGCAGGACCAAACTGCATTCTTCCCTTTAGATAATGAAACAAGTCTTTAAACATTCTCCCAAAGTGTCCCCCTCCCTGTTCGAGAGGTTCTATTTCAAGTCTGTGATGATAAAGTTGTGAATGTATGCGGCTGTCCAAACGCAGAGAGAGAGAGAGAGACAAAGTGATTAACTAAGACTGCCTCAGGGCAGAGGATATGTAAACGTTACAGGCTGCTTCAACTGAGATGTCGGGGGCAGCCATGGTGTGTGTGTCGGGGGAATCTTTACACATTCACTGCTGCAGGTGTGACAGTTTTAGACCAACTGCCTGCGTCGGTGTTCAGCAGACTATTCTGATAATAAATGACTGTGCAAGGTAGAGAGCGCCTATCATAATTTGAATTTTCCCAAGATGAAATGAGCTTCACTCCTTTTAAGCCCAGTTGAGGTTGAAGCCTTTGGAGAGCATGACAGATTCCAGGTCCTTGTCTTCTTCCTTCTCCCGAAGCCTCTGCTCCTCCAGGAGGGCCACCAGGGCATCACGCTGCTCCACCACCTCCAACATCTCATTCAGGATCTGTTTCTCTTGAGCAAGCTCCTTTTCGTTCTTCAGATGGTCTAAAAGGGGCAAATAAAACAAAACATTAAGGAAGGAGAACAGATCATATAGATATACTAACGAGGGAAGTACATTTAGAGCTACGGTGACTGGACTGTCAGCTGATTATCATTCCTGCATTCACCTTCAACAGCCATTCGCTCCCTGAGTTCCTGCTGCAGTCGGCTCTGCCGGTCCTCCAGCTCCAGCTCTCTGGCACTTGGGGACAGAAAGAAAGAAGATGGATCAGCCAAGTTTCACTGGTGATATGTAGCCTAAGTTTCAACATTTATGTACAGTATATTAATTTCCCTCAAAAAGATAAATAAATAATCTAAGTAACTGAAAGTAAGACAACACAATGGTTATAACTTCTTAAGGGTTAGCAATAATTTTAACAAATATTGATGGGATAGTAGTAATACTCATAAATATAAATAATCATAATCATATTACATCATGAGTAGACTACATTATGTTATAATTACCTTGTGCTTTTATAATAAAATTGTATTTTATGACATTAATATGACATTATTACATCATCAGGTACTTGATCACATTAACAGGATTCATTAAAGTCTTAGTGAGGCTAGCACTGGGGGCCCCAGAGATTACAGCTTTGTTGGCTGGTCTCCTGGTCCAAAGCTTTGGTCAGAATCAAATATCTCCACTATCAACCTTAACCTCAACCCTAACCCTAACCCTATGATACAGACAATTTATTTAACTATTCATGGTTTATTTGATATGGATACAGTGTCCACAGACAACCTGAAAACAGCTATCGAATGTAATTATTGTAGTGTTCATAGTGGATGCCAACTTGTCCTTCCTAATTTTACAGGTGAGTACAGGTTTGTTGCTGTAACTCTGGTGGATCTGCTGCAGCTCTGTAGTCTGTTGATGTATGTGCAGAAAGGCATTCAAGGATTCTGTTATAGGTCAATTTTTAATGGAAAAACAGATAGACTTCGATTTCTTAGTGTTTAGTGTCAAACAGGGGGCATCGAGCCAAGCTGATACTTTTCTGTTGACTCAAAGTGGCCAAAAACTATTTTTGCAGCTCAAAAATGAGCCATTTATTTAATTAGCTTTAACATACTACCTTTATGAAAACCAACTGACCACGACACAGTGCAGCTGAAGTTTAGGCTCATTAAAGAGACGTGTATAACTATAGACTTTTGGTCTTGCCTGACCATATATATCCATTTTCTACATATTGAGAAGTGATTATATAACCCAGAATTTAAGACAACATAATTTGATACAGGTGTAGATACACTACATAACAATACAAAATAAAACAGGAGAGTCTTTGACATCTTTGACTAATACATTTGTAGAGTACTTACAATATCATCAGTTCTGACTCATACCGGACCAGGGCGTTCTTCTCCTGCACCAGCTTGAACCACTCTTGCATTAGTTTAGGATCGTCCTTCTTGCCCATGCCTGGAGGAAAGGATAGGAAGCACAGAGTGTGATGAGAGGCCAGATGGCTGGGGGCTGACACTGATGTCACACATACAAGGACCGACACGGGCAAATGCAATGACAGCCAAGCCAGGATGTCCTTGCTGAGGGATGGTGAGGTGGAAGGATGGAATCGACACCAACGTTGTCAGTTGGGCCATACTTACTATGGCGCACAGAAGATGGCGTGGAGCTACAGGTTTCAACTTTAGCAAGTGCGCGCAACACACAGACAAACACGCGCACACACTCACACACACACAGACACACACACAATACCTGTTGTTGCAAAGTTGAAAGTTTGTGTTACCCAGTTTGGACTTTGTGTTAACTGTAGCTGCTTTTTTAGAGCAACTACTCTCTCCTATTACTTTTGAGTTGGAGGGTATTAAAAAAAAAACTAACTACCACACAAATCAGTAGCTAAAACATAACTCAGAGTAAACCCAAGAACCTTTGGAAATTCTCCATCCTCCCCTGCCCACATATTGACCTACCAGCAGAAATAAAATCCCTTTAGATCCCATTTATGCTGAGCGGTTAGAGAGTAGAAGAAAATGAATTATTCTGCTGCCTTTACATATTGAATTACAAGGTCTAATGTTCATGGAATGGCTTATCATTTAGACCAATAGCGAAGTTCACACTCCTCTATTAAGGTCTGCCTCAGGGAAAAGGATGTTCTGTGCTCTCGGCGTCATGCATTGCAGACGTGCACATGTGCAGCTTGTGCAGCGTTCGTAAACCAGCACAATCAGTCAGAGCACAGAACAGCTGCAGAACTTTTCCTACAGTCCCCTCTGGATGCAGAGACCAGTCTATGTGGCATGCTTAGAAAGGTCTGCTGCCAGGGCGATGCATCCTTTTCATTATCTGACTACAGCAGGTGGAGCCAAGCCGTTTCAATGAAACCCCGGAAGGCAAACCTTCGATGCAGCGTGACATACTTAGCTGGGGAAGAGGAGGCACTTGAAAAATGAAAAGGAAAAACATTGTACACACATAAATCGCATGGTTGTGGTCTTGGGGGTTGGCGTTCGCTAATTAACAGACAAGGGACAGAGAGAGAGGCAAAGCTGGAGAAAGAGTTGCTCAGACTAAAAGGAAGAATACAGCATGTGGAGACAAAAGGAGGAATTTTAAAACAAGGCAAGTTTCCAAACCTATCCTGCAGTGGATGTTTTTCTTTTTCTCTTTAACTGTTTCAACCTTTCAACCACCACCAACCCTCAGCTCAAGGCTCCAAAAACAAAAAGGAAAGACAATCAACCAGTACAAGGCAAAAAAAAAAAAAAAAAAACAGCAATAAAAAAGTAACAAAAACCGGATCACACACAAAAACAAAAGCATGTTTCTTCACGCAAATTAGATGCTCAGGCAAAATTACACAATCCACTGACAAGTGTTAGATTCAGGAACAAACCAGATCCATTCATTTTTAAGTCTTGATTTGTGTAGGACTTGAATATTTAGAACAAATCGTCACACCATGCAAAATGTTCACTCCTTGAACTCCAAACTTGCCCGTGACCTAGCCACGTCTCAGGTGTTCAGCACTCGGTTTTATGAGGATTTTATGATTACATGACACGCGTTAACATTCATCCAAAGTGTAAGGGGCAGAATTCTTAGAAACGACTGGAAAAATGGGATACTGCAGTGAACTTTGCAGCTTTACGTTTTATTTGAGCTCAAACAGAAGACAGAACACATGCCACTGGATTAAGACACACTACAGCAGAGTAGTTTCCCCTTTAAGTGACTGCAGCTACTGATGGAAAACAAATAAATCTTATCTCCATCTCCATTTCTTGAGACAGTGCAGTGTAATACCACTACAAGTTACTAGCTTCAATGTGCAGTATGCTTTTAAAAACAAACTCAAGGGAGTGAGGCAAAGCTGGAGACTCAAGCAACACAGGCAAGATAAAGGTTATAATAACTGTGAATTGTCATTAACAAGAAGACCACTGAACAATAATAATATTGTGCCAAAATGTACTTATATTTGGAGTATGGCAAAGAATCTTCCTGAGAAAGGGAAGGCTTTTTTTTTTTTTCCTGCCTCAATATTAATGTTTCTGGGGAAATCTACTGAGCCTGATTACACAAAAACAGTGAGGTCAGATAAAGAAGGAAGGATAGAGTGGGAGGTAGATGGGAAGGGGGCGCGAGGGGAGGGAAGCCCGGTTCTGGAGATCCGTACGGTTGCCATGGTAACCCGCCACAACCGTCAGCGGAGGCGGCGAGGTTACGTTACCTTCAGGGGAACAGCAGGGACACAGGGAGAGAGGTCTTCGGCGTGGCATCCCCACAAAGGGCTCAACTTCCACAAGACAGAAGGAAAGAGCGTGAGGGGGTGTGGGGGGGGGTGTGACGCAGATGGGTGCATTGTTGGGAAAAGAGAGAAAGAACGGTGGAAGTAATGGAGGGAGGGAGAGTAGAGGCGTTAAACAGAGAGAAAAAAAAAGAGTAGAGGGTACACATGGTGTGTGAGGATGGGGAAGGAGGAGGACAAGGCGGTGAAAGAGGGTCGTGATGAGGGAGAAAGAACATTGAGGAGAAAATCAAAAGAGGGTAGCAGCATTGTGATAGGGAGAAGACAAATCACCTAGGGAGAGGAGGTGGGAGAGATCAGCTGTGTGGTGCGAGGGATGAAAAAAGGAATAAAAATAAGGAACAGAAATAACAGAAGACAGAAAACCTAGAGCACAGAAAAGGGAAAACAATTGTACTGTTTGATCTTGCATCTGTAGTTCTTCGGATACGCTTCAGTTACGCAACGACACCCTCTGTCAATTATGTATGATGTGGGAATACAATGGTTTACATTCATATGCCCAGTGTTTAGTATGGTCCACAAAGTTGTTTAATCTCATTATTAAAAACCATTACTGATCACCGGGAGATCCATCTCATATTATAATTGCCTCTGCTTGAAAGATATTTCAGCCTCTCCTTGTAAGCATCACTTGAACATGTTTCGAACAGTCGGCTTAATTCGTTGCCAGTGTGGTGACTTCTGAAGTGTATCTACTTTTGAAGTGCAAATTAGGACTTTTTCTAATATGCACCCTCTAAACAGAAATTCTCACAAAAGTAAAATCATAGATAGATACTAATTAAAGAAGCCATAAAAAAAAGACTGTTTTTTTTTTTTTTTTGTTTTGTTTTTATTGCTTATTGCTCCTCCACTTGGATGTTTGAGATTCATTGTGCAGAATGATGTATGTGCAGAGTTTGACACCAGAAGGCTGTTTTTGCATTCATCTGCTGAAGGGGGAAAGTTTCTCTATGCTCTCCTTAAATGTGAGTTTAAGATGTCTACCTATAAGCATGATTTGTGACATCACAACTGGTTTCAAAGCTAATTGTGGTTGAATATCAAACTTAAATGAAGTGCGACGTGGAAACTTGAAGGTCTACAGTGTACATATACTGAGAATGGAATTTTATATTTTATATGTAAATTTGCATGTTCAATAAGGAAGAAAGTTTAGATGTCATTTTAATAATTTCTAACTAGGTGTTTGAACAATTTGACGAGGCAACTGTTTTTAACATGTCTTAAAACATGTTTGAAGTGTCTTAAAACGGTTGAGGAAGCTTCAGAGAGAATATGGAGATAACTGGGAAAAATAAGATATTTGAATAGAGGACTAAAAGTATGACAGAAACAGAAGTTTTAAAGCCAGAAGGTGAAAGAGCTGGGAGAGTGAAATGCCAGATAAATCACTACAAGGGACTATCACAGAGAAAAAAGTTAGATTCAGTTGGGAAAACTGCAATTTAGAATATCTGTTTTGGAACAAACCTGGTTGACATCCCAGTTCTAATAAAATTGCATGGCTCCACCAAATATGTTCCTGCAAATATGGTTATGAAATTCATCATTAGCACTTAAAGCTTAATAAAAAGATGTAAATAAGAAGAAGAACTAGCAGTCTACAGACATATTCATCTTGCCTTTAATATTTGGTGCCCAACCCATACTAATACAGCAATCATGTGACCATATATTCTGAAGATGCTTGAATTCCTCTTCATTAGACCAAACTCCGAAGATAAGACAAAGAAGACTAATAAAAATGTATCTGCAAGTATCTCCTCCATGACACATCCAGACCACTGCAGACACACCGCACCCAGCTGCAACACTGATAAACTAATTAGGGTATTCATACATGGAATACATGGAATGAAATGAGATCTATCAACTAAAAAAAATCAGGTTTAAAAAAATTGGATTTGAGTTAATGACATATAATGCTTGCAAAATAAGGCTGGAAAAAAAGTCCTTTTGGGCACTTAAATTCATTGTTAAGTCAAAACTCCACGCGATCTCCTGTCTGATTAGTGACAATAACCAACAGCACAAAAAAACCACAGAAAAGCACAGACCCTGCTTAAATATGTAGAAATGCACACACACATACTTCTAATGAAAATCTCCTGACTTGACAACAGACATGAGGAGGACAAGATGCATTTCACTCATATTCAAACAAGACGGCAGCAACAACAGATACCACGAGACGTCCCACCCAGACACGGTGGACACAGTGGACACAGTTACGTTTTGACCGATAACAGTTAGGTTACAATACAGCTAAAGGGTCAAGGGTTGCAATAATTGCCTAGTAGCACACTTTACACACTCGGGGTCGGGGAGTTACGCAACTGAGCAGGTATGAGAAAGTCAGAGGGGGAAGGGGGCATTGCTGGGACTACAGGGCAGAATTACAGCAGCACACAGCTGTGAGGGGGAAGCTAAGAGCAAGGCCTGCAGTTTAGTATGAGTCAGTCCAGAGCAGCTTATACAATACTTTCACAGGGTATGTATGTGGGGGGGGGGGAGGGGGTGTCTGTGTTTGTAAGTATTTGCATATTTCAACATGTGCCTCTTTTGTATGCTAATGTGATTTTTCTTCATCTGTGATATTTTTGGTGCAACAAAATCAACAAATTACAATATGAACATGTTTTAGCTTTACTGTGCAAATTCACTTAGAGAGATGAAACAAAGTAAAAACATGTCAGCGCACATTTAATCTTATGTTTAGCTGTGATCACAATATCATTAACAACATTATAGGACAGCTGTAAAATTTGCAAGGTGGCAGTATTCCATGTTTCTTGCAGACAAATCCCATGAAAAGACCCAAGCTAACAATGTGTTCGTCTCATCTCTTAAGACTCATGCTTCCTTTCTCTCACTGTAGCTCTCAGCCTCAAGCTAAATGACTCCTACTGAATATTCACATTTTTAAAAAACAGGTCACAAATACATAGTTTCATTTTTTTTTTTTAAAGGGGGCTATCATTTCCCAAAACAGCTGAGCACTGTTGTTTTTTTCAACTGTTACTCAAACAAGAGTAAATAGTATTTTTTAATGGGGACTATATTCAGCTGTGGAATAATACACAGTTGGTGCACTACAGTGTGAAGTATTGACTTAAGAAAGAGACTCATTGATGTGTTTTTAATCATTTTTTTTTGGGAAACAATAAAGATCACAGATAACAATATGCTATATCTGACTTTAAATACGGGTAGTAGGATCATTTTATTGTTGATTTTGATCTTTTCATGGAAATTGTTGACAATAAGAAAAATAAAGAACATAGCCTTTAAATCTCAAATCCATCTTATGTTATATTTATGTCAGCCAACATTTTGCACTTTTGTTGAATTTCATGTATTAATGAATGTGGTTGAACAGATTGCCAACAGGAAGGAATCTTTAATTAGTACATCCTGTATGTAATATGAAATTGTCAACAATATCAGTGCATTATTATTCATTCATTTCATTATCTCATGGTGTCGCTACTTTCAGTCCTCACGTGGTTAATGTTTATTTCAATGCAATAATGTATACTGCAGTTTGGATTTCTCTCATTGCAATAATGTATACTGCAGTTAAGATTTCTCTCATTGCAATAATGTATACTGCAGTTTGGATTTCTCTCATTGCAATATGTTGCACTTTGTATCTCTGAAGCAGTTTGCATCCACTCTGAGTGCAGAGAAGTGACAAATAAAAGTTACTCATTAATTCATTGATTCATCATTCATAAGTTTACCGAGATCAAAGACGATCTTAAGAGGACAGCATGAGGCCAAGTATCTGATCTCCGTTTGATGTAAAAGAGTGTCTGAACTAAAAACCTTGAGAGGGTGGAGGGTTCAGGGGAAGGGGGAGGTGGAGGGAGGGAGCAGAAAGTATTGCAGGCTAAAAGCCAGCCAGCCAGCCAGCCAGCCAGCCAATCAGCCAGCCAGCCAATCAAGGTTTATAGGAGGGGTACAAAGCTCAAGTAGTAAAAAAAAAAAGGGGGGGGGGGACAGATTTGGTTAGCCATTAGGTTAGTTTAAAGCGACAGATTTGAAATACATACCGCCCAGATGCAAGTCCAGGATTTCACTGTAATTAGAATCTCCCCAATAGTCTACAATGACAGGGATATATTAGAGATAGGAGTTATTTCACACAGCCCCAAACTGGGCACACAAACAAACACACACACACACACACACACACACACACACACAATTCTCCAACAAGTCATGCATGTTCTTGCAAACGTACGGATACACACATACACACTGCAGCGACACTCAAAAGAAAGAGAGTCCGTCAGTACTCACCACAATGCACAATGCAGACATGTTCAGCTTGTGCATGGCCATATGGCATTTCTCAAAATAATAAGAGACCGCTACATAGATTTGCTGTATTGCTGTTAACTGGTTCAGTCTGCTTAATATCACACAAAGCTTTGACTGTGTTGTAGTGCTTGTGCTGTGTGTTGAAACTGATCAAATTTGATTGATTGTATTTAGGGGAAGGGGGAAAAAGCTCAATTTTCTCCAGTTATTTACTATGCAGCCCTTATGTGCCAATGTTCTGTTGCAATAACGTAATGGTTTAATGCTTAATTGTTTCCAACTAACAGCACAGCTGAGTGTTAATGAGATCTTTGAGTGGAACAGATGAAGTCAGAAACAACTCTGGATTGCTGTTACTCATTTCCAACACCACAGTAACAAAGATAAGATGTCTTAACAGATAAGATCTCAACAAATCAAGGCAATCAGCCACAAGAAATATTTGCAGAATATATTTTAATAAAAGGGGAGGGGGGGGGGGCGTATAACCAATTTAAATTAGATTTCTTATATTGACTTCATAAAATGTAACGTGATCAGAGTACAGAAACTCTCCTCATTGAGAGGCGGTGAAGGAGACAAAAATAAAGACATCCAGAATGAGCACAAACAAATCTATGTCGGGACACACATTCTCCTGATGGCATGCAGCTCGGACTGAAGACGGCGGACATGTTATGAACGAACAAAGACCAACATGTTCAGAGATGGAGAACTGTTGCAGTGTGTCACCACAGATGGAGCCTACATAACAGTGTCACATGTCATTAATAATAAAAAGGAAACTACAGTAAATCTAATACCTGATCTTCTTTTGTGCTGTTTGGGTAATGTATAAGTACCTTTATACAATCCTTTAAGAGAGTAGAGTGGTAAAGAAAGTTAAAACATACTCAAACATAGGACTGGAGAAACAGCTGATAGCCAAATTGAAAGAAATGACTTGATGGCTCATCTATATGTGCATGCATTTTCATATTACTAGGTTTTTTGTTTGCCATCAAATCAATTTGGATAGAATACAAAGAGCTGAGTCATACACTCAAACAAAACCCTCATCACATAAATGATATTATTGCTAAGGAGCACTGTTCATGCTTCACACGCTCATAAAACTGTACCAAATAATGAACTGCGCCTCTCGCTAACAACTCATGTATTCTTCATCTCGGAGCTATATTGTCTGTGATAGTCCCTTGTCAAGAATAATTTGGGTTTATTACTTTTCAGAAACAAAAAATGTCATTCCAAAAACACAAATCTATGTGTTGAAATATGCCGCAGTGCCGTCAGATAAACGGCCAACGCAGCCCATCATTTCAACACAATCGAAATGTGCAGGGACACCTTTTTTTTTTTTTTTTTTTGAGACAATGCAGTTCTGTGTTACATCACGCTAATCATCGATGTCGTTATTATTCCCTTCGGAGCTCTAGAAAAGGATGAACGCCTATATCACATAAAACATGTTCTCACGAGGCAGGCGTTGGTGAGCAGCAGACACAAAAACAAGATGTCATTTTCATACGTGCTGTAAATCACTTTTAAATGTTAATAATAAATAAGAGTTACAAGTGTTATGAAACTTATTACACCCTTCAGTCGGCTGAGTGTGGGTGCTGTGTCTACTCTGCGGTAACATCTATAAATGAATAAAAAACAACACATGAGCCGATGACTGACGGGTTTTTTTTTTTTTACCTGCTTCCCCTCTTAAGGCTTTCTCCACAGCTACACCCCTCTCTTCAAGCTGCCTCTGCTTCTCCTCCACCTGCTCCAGCTGTCTCTGGATGATCTGGAGGGACAAGCGAGGTTAAAGTCACATTATTAAAACAGATGTGCACACACTCACAATTACATTATAAACAAGTCAAATTACCTCAGGTGGCCACAGAACAATAAAATCTACTGCTAATTACAACTGACTTGTCCCAAAACGTTGTGAGGGAGACAACTGCAGAGGTTAGTGCCAACCCTCCGTCAATGCAACAGTTTACACTTAAATAATGTCTAGGGACACATAGGGAATACTGCTAAATGGAACTGTATTGATGTCTCCGGGCACGTTGGCCTGTTCTGATGGACATTTAGCATCAGATTCCCTCTCTGGGAATCCTCGGACAGTGTTTCCCTGTTGAGCTGCGGTGGAAGTAAAGTAACAAAAACAGGGACTTTGGCAGTAAGAAGATATTAACATTGAAAGATATCTACTTGATTTGACTAATTTGGACAGTTGACGGTTCATATTAGCTTCAGATACACTTTAAATACAAATTTAGCACAAAAGGAGGACTGTGGATTTTGACCCCCTTCACTTACATTATGAACAGAAGGAATGATTACGACGAGAAAAGCATGTTTCAGTGTTCATTTGACCGCCTGTCTATTGTTTTCAGACCGACTTGAAAAATTGTGAACACATCCTTTAACATCTGTAAAACTCACTGGAGCAGCAGGACCTGTCACTGAGTATCTCTTGTTAAGAGCTCTGTGAAGCACAATTGATACATGTATCCTCTTTTAAACTCCTAATGTTGTGTGAGATGCATTATTAATCTTAAAACACCTATTTAAGATTCTTAAAAATGTAGCAAAGTAGCAAATGCATTTTAAAAAGAATCAGTGGCTTTTTATAAATGATTCAAAGTCATTAAAATGATAGATTACTGCAGTGTCTGTGAGCATTGCGGCTACTAGCACTTATTGTCTTCCAGGAATATCAAGGGTACAATAATTGAAGATGGATAACATTTTATGAAACACTAGTGAAACCAGTACAGATCTGTTGGAATGGGTTTTGCCTTGGGTCTTTAAATAACAGACTGCAAAAAAAAAGCTCACAAGGACCCCTTTGGTGAAAAATAGAAAGGCCATTTATTTCACATATTACTGTGTTATTTGCTTGAGTATAATTGGTTAAATGTGGATAAACTGGTGTAAGAGGCTAGAATGAAATATGAATAATTTGAGCAAACCTTTCTAACTCGCTCGGTTAGTGCTCGACTTTAATCAGCGCTGTGCAGCAAATACAGTTAAATAAGAAGCTCTGTTTAGCCTCTGCAACAAGGAAGCAGAACTCAGGCCAGCGAATACCAGCTCCAGGAGAAGAGCCTTTAGCTATTTCTTAGTGCTGAGTCAGTGGACTGAGAGCCTGACTGTAG
Source organism: Scomber japonicus (assembly GCF_027409825.1). Classification (NCBI taxonomy): domain Eukaryota; kingdom Metazoa; phylum Chordata; class Actinopteri; order Scombriformes; family Scombridae; genus Scomber; species Scomber japonicus. The sequence goes on along the minus strand of NC_070582.1, from coordinate 25,159,086 downwards.
AGGAGTTGCAACATCTATCACAGAGCACTTCCTGTCCAAAGGCTGAAGCTGGCTTCACTCCAGGAAGGTTGAGTCACATGACGGAGAGGATATGTTAAGTTCAAAAAAAGTGCTAGATTAGATAAAAATATTACAAACTATGATAAGGAAAAAAAGACTCATCTATAGCTCATCAATGACCTCCTCAGGAAGCTGGCTGGTCTGGTCCCTTTTTTTCTGGTCAATAAAGAACAGTTGCTGTTGGTCATGTACCTGTGCTCTGTGTAGCCTCTTGAGTTCCTCCTGCTTAGCTTGTCGTCGTGCAGCTTTCTGGACTCTTCGTGTCAGCTTGGCATTCAGCTCTTCCTCTGTGTAGGTTTTCTAGTAGAACAACATAAAACATGTGTCAGGGGATTTGCATCCACAAGCTCCTGATATGCGCACTTGGCTCCATGGGGCTCTGGCCCTTCTGGAAAAAAGCCTACAAGGAAAGGACTGGGAAACTGTGTAGATCTACAAGGTGAAGGACAACATGGACTAACGGTATGTAACTTATGTTGGAATATGATTTAAATCTTCTGCACGTATCTACAGACGTTTCTGGGCCTTCAAATCTCACAAAAAGCGCCTTTAATATAAATCATCTTAATATACAGTCTGACACATACATCCGCTTCAATGCAGCTTTCACGGCTATAATCCCTATTGCATTATTGTATGCATCATGAAATCCTTTATAATAATAGGCAATATATTATAAGAAAAAGCAGGGATGTTTCCCCCCCACAACAGCTGACTTGCGAGGACACATAAAGCTGGCGTAAATAAGGAGGAAGAGAGAACAGCGCTGAAGGAAAGTTTCTCCAGCAGCCAGATTGGAGTAAAAAAAAAAAAACGCTTTGCCGCAGTGACAGAAAGGCAGGTCAATATTATACCAGTCAGAGAGGAACAAGCCCTTGATATCGAGAGATGCAGAGGTGTCATTGTGACCAGAAAGGTGAGTGCTGCTGAAAAGTCTTTTTTTTTTTTTTTTTTATACAGAGTGGCTGTCCAGCAGTGAGCGAGTGAGCGGCTGCCGCGGGGGCCAAATGTCGCATGCATCCAGAGAGGACGGTTAGCTTGAGGCCAGACGCATACAGTAGAGAGGGTGTTACAACAGTAAACTGGCACATGCGCTTAAGGAAAGGGGGGGGCGAGGAGTGAGGGTGAGGGGGGGGATTGATGGGTGGGTTATCAATGGGAATGTATGTAATACTACCTTTGTGGCGTACGATCTCTTGAACGCCAGTGCGTGAGGGACATAAACAGACTTGGGGAAGACAAAACAAAAAACAAACAAAAAAAAGGAGGAACAAACATGATACAGATGATATGATTAAATGGGTTAATGATTATGTTAAATTAATCAAAATAATAAAAAACTAAAAAAGAGAAATAATAATGGTACAATCAAAAACAGGCAATGTTAATATCCCACACCAACACAAAAATATGACAGGGTGCAGTGACATTTTTATACATTTATATTAATAATCAGAAATGATTAGTCAAACAAAACAATTCAAAATCACTTTATAAAATAACAGATTTTAAGAGCAAGGATTTTAGAGGCTTTTCTTATTACAAAAGGGGTAAGTTCTACAGACTAATGCCTACAGTATGATGATATGTCATACACTCACAGGTCTGGACAACTATCAACACCACAACGCTCACTGGGGACTAGTCCACACTCCTGTGTACTCATGTTGAATTGCATACGGCCTGATAGGCATGACACAGTGTTAACCTCCCCTGACTGAAGCTGGGTACACCCTTAAGATATTTATGTCAAAGTCAGAATTCAGTCAGATCAATATTCATGAAAAATAAGAAGAGTGTCAACTTCTTCCTCGTGTACATCTTTGTAAAAAGAGAAACAAAATGGGAGCATGTCAGAGTTTTTAAAATGTGTTTACAATGGTTAATGAATGCATGCCTCTGGCTCTGAACTCAACTGTATCTATCTAAACCTACAGAAACACACACACACACACATACACAGAATGAGCAGCAGTGGAGACAATCATTTTGAATTTCAGCCATGAACATAATGAATGCAAATGGATTCAAATAAAAGAACTCATATTATAGAAATGTGGGCTTTATGTGCTGAATATCTGCAGAGCCCTAATACGATTTATGGCACTAGCATATTTAATCTTGTGTGCGTGTGCAAATTCAAAGATTTTGCAATTCTACAAACAGATATCATTATGATGTGCATCTAACATGTCATATTGTGGTGCTGAGGATATTGAAAAATGTGTTTTTAGCATGATTTGGTTGCATCAGCCTAAAAAAGCCAGAAGCAAGCTGTGTAAACTTATTTTATTTATGGTTATTACTGTTAATCTGGACAAATTGCATTCAAATGATCTTCACTTATCACAAAATGATGTTTATTTGAAATTCAAAATGATCTAACCCCTCGCTACAAAATACCTCCTTATTGCCTTTCTCCTTCTCTCGATCAACCTCTTTCTCCCGTTCTCTTTCTTTATGTCTCTCTTTCACCCTCTTTCTTTCCTTTAACTCCCTCCTTCTCTGCTTTTCCAGTTTCTCCTCCTTTATTGCCTCCTTCTGCATGCCTGATACTAGGTCAAAGATGTCCGTATGTGTCTGGGAGTGGAAGAAATGATTTCAAAGTGTTTTATAGACAAAGCAGAAACACAAATGGATGCAGTGGATGTGATAATGACACATCAACTAAATTCACTGTCTGGAATGCTCTAAATAGGCGTATGGTACTTACTTGGGCATTAGGAGAATTTAAGTATGCTGTACAACAGATAACTCATTATGTTCCGCTTCATTAAGACAGCATCATGAACCTTTCCAATGCCACCCACTTGACTATCTTTGATGCTCGTTTCCAGTTTTCACGGTGGAAAAGCATGAGGGCTGCTCTAGAAATGCCTGATTTTGATAAAAATGTAGACGATAATCAATTTTGAAGAGCAATTTACTGTTATTTATTATATGCCTAGGTTAAATACTTATTCAGGACCTTCAAGAGTTTCAAAAGGTGTCGAATCAAATCATTATCTAAGTGGATGACTCAGACACAACTCTCCCGTCAGTGTGTTCAGTTAAATACCTTTTGTCCAAAAAAAAAGTGATATCTCTACTTGTGTCTGTCGTTACTCACATCTGCCTTCGACTTCTGGGACGATCTCTCCAGAATGTCGTCACATGACAGGTCTGAATCCTCTGAAAAGCTCAGGTTTCTACGCGACTTCAAGTCTGTAACATCGAATAAGTCAAATGATTAGTTTCACAGAAAGTGAAGCATAAACACCACCTTTGAAAACACATTTCAAATCACCTGATGACTTTCCAAGAGGCGATGTTCTCTTCTTCCCAGAGTCCTGAGTGGTGGAACTGGAGGACGGCGTGCTTGGACATGATTTTTCATCCTGCTTTTTCTTTTTGTCCTTCTTATACCCTGAGAAGACGGCCTTCCACAGTGACTTGTGTTTAGGCGGTGTCTCATCTGTGCCGGAGAGCCTGCTGCTGTCGTTCTTGGCTTTTTTCTCTTTCTTATTTTTGCGAGGCGAGAAGAGGGAACTTCGTTTCTTGCTCTTGCTCGAGGAGGAGCCGTCAGACGACGCCACAGAGCTGTCCAGACTCTTGTTGCTGCTGAAGAAACGCTCGGGTAGGATCTCTGCCTTCTTTGACTCCAGAGCTTTCACAGCTGATGTCTTTGGAGATCCGACTGACTTTTTCGTTTTTCCAGTAATATCTGGGGTTACACTCCAGGCCACTTTAGGTGAGGCACCCTTATCTACGTCAGATTCTTTCATTTTATTTAGCTGCTTGGCCATGGCATCTTTCAGAGCCTGGCTTTTGACAGACTTTTCTCTGGCCCTGATTCTCTCCTCAGCAATCTCTTTGGCCTCTTGAGAGAACTGAGTCTCCCTCTGGGACTTAGAGGCTGAGTTGACAGGAATATTGGGTTTACCGTTCTCCATTGCTAAGGCCAGGTGCATGGGAGGTCTCTCCCTGCTGGGCTTGCTGGTGGGTGGAGTGTAGAACTTGTTCATGCTCGTTTCTGGTGTCCGCTCATCGTACGTCTCCTCCACGTCATCAGCAAACGGAATCTCCTCCACCGTCTCCACGAACGACTTCCTTGCGTTCTCCGGCCGCGGCTCCTTCTTCTTCTCCCTCATGACAACCACCGGAGGAGTTGTTTCTATATCTGCTTGTGGTGACGAGACTTTCCTGGGTGCAGGCTTGGGCACAGACACCGGGCTCAGCTGCGTCCTTGGCGTGGGAACAGGAGTCTTAGTTTTTGCTGGCTCTTTGGCACGCTCGCATGGAGGTTTTTCTGTTCCATTGCTCCAGGACACCTGGTGTCTCTGCTGCCTGAGTATAGCAGGAGACTGATTAGCAGGCACAGGCGGCGGTGGACTGGAGGGTGGGGTGAGCATGGTGGAGTCAGATGTGCTATAGCTGTCACTGTTTGCTGTTTGGCTTGTGGCCATGCTTCCGTTTAACCCCAAACCAGAGCTGCTGCTGATTTCCCTCCTTTCAGAGCCATTACTCTTAGGCTCTAGAGGAGCAATAGGAGTAATGACTTGACCCTCAAGAGTGATGTTGAGTCTGCGTATGACAGCGCGACCAGTGACGGCAGGCTTCTGTTCCTCAGACACATTTGGAGGCTGTGTCTTGGCAGGGGTGGGTTCCTGTGTTGGAGCCTTATCAATACTTTTCTCTAAGATTTTACTGCTGCGGTCCAGAGGAGTCAGACCGAGGCTCTTTCTGATCTCAGCGCTCTTTAACCAAAATTCCTCAATGATATCCGTCTTTTTAGATGGAGTTTCCTCTGTTGACGAGCTGTCAGACCTTGAGGAATCAGGTGTGGCCTTGTCTGTTTTGGCCATAGGTGTTGAAGTGACTGCGGGAACAGGCTGAGTTCTGACGGGAGAATCAGAGCTGAGGGGTGATGAGGGTTCGTGGCAGGTTAAAGGCTGGGTACAGATCGGGGAGAGGGGATTGCCAGTGAGAGGGCAAATTGAGCGGTGAGGGTAGACCGGAGATTTAGGTGTGCAAGTCTCTGGTAGGGGGGTGGGCTGGGAGCGGATAGGTGAACCAATCGGTGATTGGACAGGGGATCTGACGGGTGACTCGATGGCTGTCTTGACTGGAGAGATGACGGGTGATTTGACGGGTGACCTGGGGGGAGATGAGGCAGGTTCGGCAGCAAGAGTGGGAGAGGAGACTGGAGAAGGACTGTGGCCAGGAGCAGGTGAAAGACACGGTGGGCTCTTGGTGACTGGAGATAGAGTTGTCTTCTCAGGCGTTGTTGCCTCAGGAAGGAAAGGATCTGGGAAAAACCGAGTGCTAGGAGACTTCACCTGGGAGGGAGGAGATGGAGATACCTGGGTGGGGGCGAGGGGCAGAAAATCAAGGTTTAGTAAAAATGAACACAGCATATGTCAACTTGATAACCATGACGTTATCTCACCTGTGTTTCAGGCTGTGGTGATAGTTTGAGTGGAGAAAGAACAACATCCTCTTCTTTCTGTGTCGGGCTGAAGCTTGATGGTTCTGAATGAACAAACAAAAAAAACGCTCCTCTTTTTATTCATGTAATAAATAAATCTCAGGGATCAGTTTGAAGTAATGATTGATATGTACCAATACTTGAAGCCATTCCCAGACTTTCTGATTTTTTGTCTTCTTCAGGAAGAGCCTCAGCGGGTTCTAATTGGTGCAAACGAGCCTCAGCTTCTGCATCTGAGGGGATGTCATCTGGAAGTTAAACATAACATTATAAAATACTGCACGTTACATTACAACTTGAATTATGTTTATGTTTTTATTGTAATGGAGAACAGCTCTGTAATCAGAAAATGTGTTATTCTGAATTGATGGTTTTATTATCATCTGTATTATTTTGACTGCCTACCCTGATCCACCTCTGTACAAGGCTCCATATCCGGACTGTCTGCTTCTTCTTCCAGGTCGTCATCCTCACAGGGCTCTGGTTTGACAAAATAATGGCAAGAAATTATCCAACTGGCCATCACATTTTGTCTTCTGTTTAAAAAAAAAATGTTTTTTTCCCATCTTCCTAACAACCTAACCTGAACTGAAATGTTCTCACAAATTCTAGCTGCTAGCATGATTTTCAAAAACAGCACCAGAGTTCAAAGATTGCTTAATGAAAAAAAAAACTATCAAGACCAATTTAGAAGAGTGGAGCGCTGTTAAAGAAAGAAATTTAAAGTTGAAAAAGGATGAAAAGGATTCAAAACCAAAATCCTTTTCTCTTGTGAGGACAGCTTTAAGGAAAGTTTGTTTTTCTTTCTTGGCAAGGAAACCATAAGTTTTGCATACAAATGCAATAATATGCAATAGTTCTGTTAATAAATATGAACAAAGGATGGGTACAGAGTAGCATTAGTTGACAGGTACATGCAGCTATCCATTTTAGGATTATCAAGCAAAAGCAGAACCAATCCTTGTGTAAACAAAATTTCCTGGTTGAAACTATTTTTCCTAAAAAAAAAAAAAAACTGACACAGGGAAATAACCCACACAGTTAATACATGCATTTGAGCAGCCTAACAGTAACCATTACAATCATTTCTGCTAAATGCACTTAATATGCAGTTGTTCAGGTGGGTGCACAGACATGTAACAAATATCCACTTCTAGTGGGTCGGAGCACAAGGAGACCATACTAAGCTTTTAACCCAGAACGCAAGTGCTGCCCATTAACTCAAATGTATGTGTTGAACTCTCATTTGATTCATTCACGCTTTTAAACAGTTGATCAAGTACATCATCAGCATCATTCTCTGAACTTTGTGCAAGTACAAGAGGCAGTAAAAGGGTTAGCCCGAAAATATAACAACAGTAATAGCAGCTTTCAAGTGCAATACTTCACATGTTACCCATCAGGGCAAGAAACACAGTGATGATGAGTGTTTTCAAGCACTGATGGCTTATCTGTCTCTGGAATATGTTGCATTACAGGACAATATACCAAGCAAAGTAAAGAGCAAATACATTGTTTGGAAGTTGAAAGGGTGGGATGAGAGGTTTGGTTGTGAAAGGTGAAACACAGGTGTTGGTCTGAACCCAAGAGAGCAGAACTCTCGAGAGCGACAGCCTTACAGCGCGCATGCTTGTGAGTTTACTGGTCTTTGCATGTGTTTGTGCATGCTCCAAGAAAAAAAGGTCAGCCGGCAGATAGATAGAATATGAATCTAAGGCGGGATGTCGTGAGATCCCTTTTAAGTCTGTGCTACCTCCAGACATTGACTCCAACCAGACTCGCACTGCCTCGTGTCGGGCGGATGTGTGGGCGGGGGCTACATTCAAACCAGAAGATACAGACCAAGGAGGGATAGATGGCAGGGGAAATAACAGCAAAGTAATTAGACACATGAAAAAGAACATAGCAGAACACAAAAGAACAAAGCAGGACAAAAATCAAAAAGAAATTGACAAGGGAGGGGTTATATGATGCACTGGGATGTGGTTGAAGAACGTTTTATGTTCACCCCACAGGATCGACAGCGACTGTAAACGACAAATTAAAAGATTGAATACAAAAATTAGACATTCCAAGAAAAAAAAAAAAAAAAAAAGCAATGTGACAACATGTACAAAATCAGAGATGATTAACAACACAACAGGTGGGTTAGTTGGGGGAGGTGGCTCCTCCTGTCCCAGACACAGACATACAAACAGAACAGCAGCAGCCACACTGGTGCAATGACACGCTCTCATCCTTAACACTGTGACGGCCTATAGCCCAACGAAGCCTTCCCACAGTTCAGCTCCTCGCGGTAGGTTACCTGTGGAGGAGGGCTGCGTGAACTCAGAGGGGTGGGAGGGTTGGGAGGCTGAGGCTGGCTGACCATCCTTGTCTGTCTCAGAGTCCAGGTGTGTTCTCACCAACCCTGGAATGGCCTGGGGATCCACAGGCTGCAGGACTTGCTGAATCTGTAGGTTCCTGGCTAAATGAGGTTGTCAGCGCATGATGCAGCGTTGTGGTTTTTTGTTTGTTTGGTTTTTTTTTTAATGAGGTGTGATGAAGTTGTGTAAACCATGAGAGGAGAGACAGATAAAGAGAAAGTAGGACAGTTGTGCAGGGAAGGTAGAGAAACACACAAGAGGAAGAAGAGAGAAGGGAAAAGATGGGACAACGAATGAAAGAGAGAGGGCAGAGAGACAGTTAGAATATAGCAGCAATGAAATTTCATCAGAGAGGAGTAGAGGGAGGCTGCATGCACTAGACTGCAAAAAAAGTCAAAACAAAAAAAGTGAGCTTCAAAGATATAAAGTTAAAAAAAATTATATTATCCAGAAAATGTCGTTCAATACCAAACCATACTGTAACTGCAACACCTAGGGGAGGGGGGGGGGGCAAAAAATCTCTGGCATTTATCAGATTAGTATTTCAAAGCCATACACGAAAACAGATGGGTTAAACAGCAGATTAAAAATGGGACTCATATCTCTTAAAAAGGAACCAGTATGAACACAAAACTGCAACCAACAAACCAAAAAACAAAGACATCAAAAATAGAAAGCCACACTTATCGGAGAAATCCTTGAAAAGAAGAAGAAACCCAAACCAGCAAGGATTATATATCACGCTCAAACACATCCACAGGCAGTTTTGCTGCTACCTTTAAATGTACCAACATCCTCTTCATCTGTTAGGTACTTCTCCAGCCAAAGGCCTGACTGGAGCTCCCTGTCCCAGGGGCAGTAATCCCCCTCTGCCAGCAGGGGGAGACAGAGGCCCAACCAAAGAAATATATACATACACATACAGATACACACATACACGCACCCACACAGACACAGTTGACACGGGGAGGAAGAAATGAAGAGGAGGAAGTGGACAAGGAGGGAAGAAGCAAAGGATGAGGACAACAATGTTTGAGACATCGACACCACACGTATAACAGAATTGGATAAAAAGTAGGTGGAGTTCTGAATTGTATCGGACAGGTTGTAAACATACAAAAAACATACACAACAGGAAACTAACTACACCTGGTTTTCACATGAGCCACTCTGTGATGGAAAAACAAAATTTACCATCGCTTGACTCCTCATCATCCTCATCCTCATCCCCGTCTTCCTCCTCCTCCTCTTCGTCCTCCTCATCTGCTTCCCCGTCTCTGCTGGCTGCGTCGTCGCCCCTCAGTTTGGCGTGGAGTTCTACCGCCTCCTTCCAGGGAACACCGCCCAGGTCTGAGGGGCTGAGAGGTTGCTGCTCCACCTCCACCTCCGCCTCCGCCTCCGCCTCCACCTCCTCCTGATCCTCCTGCTCATCCTCCTCCTCCATGTCTGACTCTGAGCTACTGTTGGGAAAAAAAGGAGGGAAATTCGGTCAAGTGACTCTAACTTCCTTTCCCTACATTTTCTGAAGGGACTGAACAAATTTGTAATATCTACATCGACAATCTCCTGCAAGCTTTTCTGACCTCCAGTGTTGAGGAATCAACACAACGTACACTGGGACACAACTAATGTTTGTTCTAATTATCAATTCATTTGTCATTTATTTTGAGTGATGGTTTAGCTTATCAATTAAACATTTAGTATGTTAAGTGTCAAAAATTAAATGAATGAAAGAAACAAAAGAAGAAAAAACTAAAATATCTCATTAAATTAAAACAACAGCCCTAAACTGATCAATTCCATCAATTCCAATAATTCACATCATGGTTTCAGCAAATTAGAAATACTTAAATTCGGGGTTGAGCTTAGCTCACCGGGTAGAGCACCCGCCCCATGTGTTGAGGCTATAGTCCTCGTTGCAGGTGACCCCGGTTCGAAGCCCGAGCCGAGCGGTCTTATCCTACATGTCATTCCCCCTCTCTCTGCCTCCTGTTTCCTGTCTATCTATACTGTCCTGTACATTAAAGGCAAAAAGGCCCGAAAAAATATACTTTAAGAAAAAAAAAAAAAGAAATACTTAAATTCACCATGGTTAAGACATTAACAAAACAGTGTTTCCTGTTTTTCTGCTCCTACCTAGAGCCCAGGTCAGCTTCTGTGGCCTTGTCCAGCACACTGCTGAGGTTGTGTTCTGCCAGCGTCTCCTCCGGCACCTCCTCCAGCTCTTCCTCCCTCTGCAGCGACAGGCGGTAGTTCTCCAGCTCGATGCGCTCAGGAGTTCCCCGTAGCCGTTTAGCTAGGCTCGGCTCCTGCAGCCCGTTGACCTCCGGTGCTGTGGTTGACGGTGGAGCGCAAGGTAGAGACCCCGGGGCGAAATGATGACACCAGACCGGGGATGGAGGTAAGAAAGCAGGGCACCGAAGTTGGAGGGAAGAGAGCACAGAAAACATAAGTGAGAATCAGATCAATTCACAGAAGAGGGGAGAGAAGCAAAAAAGAACATAAAACCTATGCAGGGCTGACTGAGGGCGTAGGCATAATTAGACTTCCAACTATATTTGCCTATGTGTGAATAAACTGCACTATAACACATCTACTGTGTGCCAAAAATATGATTATGGACACAAAGGAATTCTGCCAATGTCTGTGTGTCAGCATATCAGTCTGATTGCATCAAATCCATCACACATCCAACAGTAGCTAACTAGAGTATTTCCACACACATTTTTGCACAATTATATTATTATTTCCATTTTAATCCCACTATACCAAAACAAACTTATATTTTAAGGACAAACTGACAAGAACACACCGATTTAAGCTCTATAACTGAATTTATTGCATTAGATTATATTCCTACAGCAGATAGTATCAACAAACACAAATAAGTTTAACACTCTAAAACAGTTTTATTATTCTACAGTTATAGGTACGAGGTTGGTGCCTTGCCTTTTTCCCATCCTGAGAAGCAAATCTTAAAACTTTTTTTTTTCTCCTCAAAATTATAATTCAAAGAGTTTGGGGAAGGTGAGTGGAATGGATCAAAATAGTACATTACTCATTATACTACATCTGTCATCTCTCCACTCACTTAAGCAGAAATAAAATGCCCTCCCCCCAAATGACCAATGACCCCCTGTGTAAATCCCACTTAAAAAAGAGAAATGTGTGACCGTGAATGTGTGATATTTGATACTTGTGTTATTTTTTTTTAGTAGATGAGGAATGTGGTCTGTGGTTGAACAGCTGCAACTTTTCCCTCCTCTCTCTTTAATAAAGCAACATGCCTGAAAAACCAAGATAACTGTGAAGAAAACGACCCAGTCCTTGTCAATTTTATGGTTCATATTTCCCGAGCGAGCCCTGAAATTAAACGACTTCTACTGTTATTACTACAGAAAGCACTATATTGATACTTATCATTTACCATGTCATTAATCATAAACCATAATGAATAAACAGCACGGAGTAATTACTAAACTGGACTTCTCACAAATTACTTAAAATACTTGAATACATCAGCTGGAAGTAATTTTGAATGCTGAATTAAGAAAAATATGATGTCATTTTTCCTTACACCTTTACAGTTACCGCTTAGGAATTATCAAAGCTCATCACAGAACTCATGTTAGATATATTTAGTATTACTAGTTTATTTGTAATTAACTACTATCAAGTTATAATACTATACTTGCCACAAAAGGCAGCAGGCCTACACTTTATATACTTAAATGGCCATATTTGCTTTTCTCTCTATCTATTCTGTTCACCTCTTTCTAGTCTTATTCAATGCAAATAACGCTGCAAAGATGCATACAGTATATTGAGCAAACACAAGTGGGTCTTAACAGCAGTCTGACTGGGGTGAGAGGTTGAGGGATGCAGGAGGACAGCCAAGAAGGTTGGACAGAGAAGTGTGGAGGGGGGGGGGGAGAAAATCACAGGAAAACCAATCACAGGCACTAATTCAAGCACTAGTAGAGCTCTCAGTTTTAAGCTGCTCTGATAGGAGGGGGGAAAGGTAAAGCTCACAAAAACATTGGTACAGGCACTTTCATCACAGTATGGTGAGTTTCAGTAAAAAGGGATACTGTAGGTGCAAAACAGCTTACAGAGGGAGAGAGAGAAACACATCACAAAGCAGGCTCTAAAAGAAACACATCACACAGGAGAGGAGGTAGAGCTAAAAGAGAGCAGTCACAGGCCACTAGAGGTTACAATCACAAATTAAGTCAGCTTGGCTCTTCATTAAAACACAGATAGGCAAAAATCATGTGAAGGTAAATAATGTACTTAAGATACATGCATTTGAAGCTATATGTCAATTTTTAACGGATATTTTGAATTAAGAAAGCTGCCACGTCTAACAATATAATCAGAATAGGAAGCTGTGCAAAAGAGTCATAGAAATGGTTAATATTGCTGTCTGGAGAACTAACCAGAAGGAACTTTGCCAAACTAAGTTTAATTTCCAAGCCAAGAAAAGTAAATAAATTCAAGATGCACCATTCATTTCTAATATGACTCTGCCAGAGTGCTGTTTCACCGCCTCGGCCAATCACAAGTCATAAAACGGCTGCTAACAGTAACAGAAAGAATGCTGCATCTTGAAGAAAAAAGTCACTGAGACAAAGAAGATGTATATGAACACTCCGCAGGCTCAGTGAGTCAATACAATCAGAGGAGAATGCGAGAGCTAAATCTATACAATCCCACTGACATTAGTCGGCAAAGAGTAAAAGAAAGGAAGTAAGGTGGGGAAAAAAGAAGAGGGGACAAGAGAGTCATGCTAGAGGAGGTTGAGCAGGACATTGATGGTGAAACAGCAGAAGAGGTAGATGCAGTAGGTACACAGGAAGGGAGAGTCTAGGGGGTTGTGTGCCACCTGGTGGCAGGTCCAGGAGAACGTGCGGCGGAGGATACGCATCGAGACTCCTACGCCCATGGCCAGACGGCAGGGAGCAACCGCCACAGCAAGAGAGGAAAGTGGGGTACCTGAAGGCTGGTGTTCGGCCGAGGGGGCTGCCGCTGCCATCGCCCTCCCGGGGGCATCCACGGTCACCACAGGACTTTGGGGCGCTTGGTTCTCCTGCAAGAGACAACTGATGTCAACTATAGCAAAGTGTTGGGAGACACAAGTGGTTTTAATGCAAGTACAAAATGTCAGAACACAACAGAAGAAGACTGAAGTAAAAAATGTTTCCCCTTTAATAAAGTACACTGCTTCCCACATGTTGGCCCTGATGCCCATAACTAAGCACAGTTTTTAAAATATAAACCAAACAATTACTTCCTTCATTATTTACCAGCTGGTCATGATTTCCACCAGGATGTAGTCAATAAAAACAAGTACCTTAGCTGTGATTGGAGCAGGGGAGGGAGCAGGCCTCTTTCTCTGAGCATATCCAGACAGACGGTAACAGTAGTGCGGCTTGCAGTAAAATTTCCCTGCAGAGTAAATGAGAAAACATCATAAATGCAAAATTGAATATATACAGTAAAAGTTAGGACACACCTTTTCATTCAGTTGAATGAGAACATGTATCCAAACATTTGACTGGTACTGTGTATACAGAGCATTTTCTGTATATTTCACCTCACAGAGTCCATAGGCCTTATCTGTTGTGCAGATGGAGACTGTGTGTTTGTCATTCAGACTGAGAAAATACTCAGTTCAGACGCTCAGTGGGTTTTAGTCCCACGGCGAATTCCAAGAAACTGTTACTGTGTTTGAATGAACAATCTGCTGCCTGTCCTTGAGAATAATAGACACCTCCCAGAGAGGAAAAATATGAATCATGAGACTTCACTCCAATCAGGGGTCACTGTAATGTAATGTCACATCACATCATCATCAAATTACATGTGGTTATAAGCAGCTTCAGAATTATTATGACTGTATGAAGGTATTGTTTGTACAAAAATTAGAAAAGCTTGATGACATTTGGTGTAGTTTATATATTGCTTTCAGATCATTCGTGGCTTAAATCCATTGGAAGGAATGGGAGGTTGTGGTGCAAATGGTCTGCCAGTTTCTTTTTTGATACTACCACTGGAGGGCGCCAATGTTTGCATTATCAAATCCAAGAAATGAGTAGGGGCACTTGATTAAAACTGTTTAGTCCAAGTCAAAGCATATACTCTTTTTAATGTTCTCCCTTTATAGTGCTGTGATCATGAAGCCAAAGATACGTTTAATTCCCTTTGGCTGCAGCTAATGATAAAGAATGTAGTCTGAATGTTAGTCTCACCGTCCTCCACATCGAAGGCATAGGAGGACAGACGGAGTGTGGTGCCGCAGTAGTCACACTTGAAGCAGCTGCGATGAAAGAACTTCCCCTCTGCGCTCAGCCTCTCCATGACGTACACTCGCTTTCGACAGAAAAAGCAAACGTCGCTGCCCCCAATGTTGACGGGGAACTCTTTTCGGAGAGAACCCTGTGGAAAGAAACATAATGGAATCAGTGTTTAAGAAGAGGAGTGGAGATGAGGAGGAGAGGTTTAATACAAAAAAATGTAGTGGGCATCAAACTTCACTCTCACACACCAAGCCAAGTGGATGTATGCTGGGTATTGAGCTGATTTATAACCTAATAATAATAATACCACAACATAGTGAGTTAAAGGTTTTAACTAACAGGGAAATGCAATAAAAACTCATCACTTATTACTATATACAAACACAACAGCAGCCAACACTGCAGTTACTTGTTGAACACACATTGTACAGCTACTGGGGAGATGGATCAAGGTTAACTAGTGACAGCAAACAACACTCTGAGGTTCTGATCTGTGCAGCAGTCACATGACATCTACTCCTCAAGGTGGGGACAGCGTGCTTACCAAATCCTTCTTATCAGGCAGAGGCTTGGGCTCTTCCTGAGATTGAAGCTGAGTGGCTATCTGCTCAGCCAATGAGCTAACTCCCCCTGTGTACATCCTTACATAGCGCTATCAACAGCATTAAAGGGAGGGAAAAAAAGACAGGTGGAGCACGGTTAGAAAATAATGCATGAGAAGGAAATATGGGAAACAGAAAGGATAGAGAGATAGGAAGGAGAGAGAAGGGAAGGTCACTCAGTATAGCAGCAAGTGCTTAAACATAGAGGGTATTCACAAATAATAGAGTCTGACGGAGTACACATGATAGAGTGATGTTTTCATGCTTGCTCATCTAGTGTTTCGATGTGCTGGCAGATCCACCTAACTACAATCCAAACACATTAAGACAAAACAATCACTTCAGCCTTCAGTCAAACAAATCATTCTTTCAGTTCTGGTATTCATTTACCTGCCAACAAACAGCTTTATTGGGTTTAAGACAATAAAGATATACCAACAACACTAATATTTCAAAGACTACAGCTGCTTAGTGGACATGTGTTCCTGTTATATAATACTGTTCATGAAGAGTAGTACACATGCTTACACACTCCTGTAAAAGCAGTCATGCATTCATTCATATTTTTCATTGACATGCATACTCAGAGGGCCTCACGATGACCCTGCACCATTGCTCCAACTAATCAAACAATAAATATGAACAAAACTAAATGCTTGAAAAACACTTCTTTGAATCTATTGAACCTTCCAAAAAGCTTTATTTAAACTTTCTATAGAGGAAGAACTGGCATCACATGTAGTACAAGTCATGCCAACCATTGCAAAGCTGTTACTCCGCCACAGTTGCAACTGTGCTTGTCAACATGAGATTCCCACTAGATTGGATTTTTTTGCTGCCAAGCTTCTATTGAGGCCACAACAACCAGTAGGGACTCCATTGGCAAAATAACTGTTGGATTCATAATTGAGTTCAAGCATTTTGATATCTTTTCAGATAGAAATCAGGCAGTTACAGAACTGATAATTCACCTACATATTAATCAGAACAACCATAGTTAACAAGTGAGGGGTTAAATGATTTTCTTCAAATTTCACAACAAACAGCATTGAGAGTAAGTCTCAGGTCATCTTAAGTTGTGTTAAGTGACATCTACAACTAAGTGAGACGATGCATCGCTTCTTAAAAAGACTAAGTCCAGGTGTAGTGTGTTAGCGTCACCACACTCCATGCCTTCCAGGTGTGAAATGACTACCTGTCTCATGGTGTCAGAGGAGGAAGTGGGAGAATCAGGGGGACACTGGGCTCGGGCCTGGTGCCATTGTTCCATAAAGAAACGTGAGGGTTTTTTCTTAGGCTCCACGAAAAGTAGGAAGACAGGAGAGTAGTTACAAGTACAGAAGAGTTACATTAAAAAGTAAATTAAAAGTTGCAAAAGTATTAATATTGTAATATTAACAACTGAAGAGCCTAATATGAACATTGATCTGTCATCTTTTACACCCTTTTTAAAAATAAAATTATAATGTCAAACATTGTGTGGAGGGACCGTGTTCTTCTTTCATGTGTTCTTCAGAAAGTCAGGTGTTGTTATGCTAGCATACTTTTGTTAAGTAATAGTAGGCTACTATCATTGCTATTTCAATTTCAATGTGTGACTTCCACATTCTTCTCTTTTGTTTCTCTTTAATAATATTCCTATCTCTCCTATTCTAATGTGTTTATACTCTGTTCCTGTGCAAATCCCAAATAAAGTCAATTGAAACTGATTTAAATTCAAAGGAATGATGCGTTTTCCGTTCATGTCATGTCTAACACCTCTAGCCTGTACTAGCATACAATGCTACCCAATTAGCATGGTTTTATTTTGTTTTGGGGTTCTTTAATCATGAAGTATACTTTCATACAGTTTACAGATGAAAATATGATTAACTCTACAGGTTTAAACAGTTTATATTAGGGATGGGTGATTATGGCAAAAATCTAAATCACAATTAATTGAACTTTTAACCTCAATTACGATTAATGAACGATTATCTCCACCCTTGAAGAACAATTATGTATTTTCAGTTCCTTTTGTTTGTAGGGAGTGAAAATACTGATGTTTTAAGGTGTGACGCTGTGGTTAATGTCTAGTTTACTTGATTAGAACTATGTAAAGATCATGGTTTGGGTTCAAATGATCACTGGAGACAAGTTTTCATCTGTTCTGTAGCCAAGGTTAGCTACTGATGTTACCCACTGATGTCATCCACTGATGATATAAACAGAGAAACTTTTTTTTCATTATTAACCATTTAGTTTTACAGTGGCTTTGAGTTTGTATTTACATGCTGCAGTTACTAGCATATACTGACTAACTTTTGGTGTCTGACCCTAAAAAGGTAAAGTTGACCAACTGGGAAACATTATTTTTTATTGACATGTTTAAATCATTATCCGTTTGAATAGTGAAATTTCACCTGTGGTCCAGCTGGCCTGCCCTCAAATTGGGAGGCAAGTTGCTCAGCCCTTTCCTGAATACTAAGTACATATAAGGGCACTGGGTCATCTGAATGCAGGGGCCTTACTTGATCCTGCAGAGAAATAATGATTCAATCTCAAGTGCGAAGTTGAACATGTAGTTAATGCTCTGCCTTTTTAGTGGTTTCCAAAAAACTGATCTCCTTTCCAAAAACCTTGTCATTGTAGAAAAGGCCATATATGGTCTGTCAACCATTGTTTTTTATAGTTCCAGCTGACAGCCTTTGATTTATGCAGTAATGTAAGACTGGGTGAGTTAACTATGACAGCAATGTGCTGGCATTAGACAAACAGGCTACACTTGAGAAGTTAAAACTGGGCCTACAGTACAAGTAAGGCTTTATACTCAAAATGTTCATAAGAGGTTATACCTCATTATCATCATTATTATTATTATTATTATTATTATTATTATCATCATGTGTTAGATTCTCAGAACACAGCACCAAAAACCTAACCTTTCTGCAAGAGTCAGGAGAGGAAAGTGGTGAGCCTCGACTCTCAGCCAGACCTCCGGACAAGTGCCACTGCTCTAAAAAGAAACGGGACGGCTTTTTCTTAGGCTCCAGGAAGAAAAGAGGGATGGTTGAAAGAGGTAATTAGACTTTAGAGAAGGCGCACGCATATACCAATAGCATATTATTCCCATGTAGACTAAGAAATATACCCATATATATCCATGCATAGTGTTCACCTTTGGTGGCTTGTCAGGTCTGCCTTTAAACCTAGAGATCAGGCGTTCAGCCCTCTCCTGTATACCAGGTATATGAATGGGTCCTGGGTCTATCAGGTGCAGCGGCTTCCACTCCTGCCAAGAAAGACTATGATGATGGTTTGGGTGTAGCTAGAGGGCTGCTAACAACACCATGTTTTTTATATAAAGAATAGCCTGGTTTGGCTGTTTGTTTAAAACAGAAGTCTGTATATTCCAACCATTATCTCATAAAAAACCCACAAACAGAGAGTGCAGTGTCAAATCCATGCAATCACTCATTTTACTCTACCCCATATTTCAGAGGCGTCTCATAGCATTGAAGCTCCTCTTCCTCCGGACTGTTACCCAAATGCTTGAAGGCAGAGATGAGCAGACACACATACTGCATTATCACTTTGGTTTCCATCAAGCAGAAAAAAGGTTCTTACAAAAGGAGTTGTTGACTGTAGTGTCGGAGCACAGCTTGTTATGCAGAATCGCAGGCAGTGCCTGACAATAAGGACTACCCAAATTCCCCTGAGTGCATTTATTTACAAGCTGCCAACATCCCAACAACACACACTTCAGCATGAAAACAAGCAGCTACTCTGACAAAATGACACACACTACCCACTCACAGGGAAGTAAACAAGACTGTAACCTTTATAGGGAGTTCACTTGGGGAATTGTAGCATTTTGTTTTTATTTACTATGCACATTGTAGGGGTCAAATCTGAGGTACAGTAGACATAATTAGGAAGAGTGGTTACAAAGAAGAAAAACGGGAGTGGGTGTTATGGGACGCTAGATGGGTTTGCGGCAGAGATAGACAGAAACAAACAGACGGATACAGCGGAATGTGTCACCTCTGAGTGAAGACAGAGCGAGGAAGTGGAGGAGGAGGAAGGAAGCAGAATGGTTTTCTTTGGGCAGCTCCGAGAACCTGAGCTGGACAGTTGGTCTGCGCCACTTCTGGCCTTGAGAGATGAGGGACAGGAACAGCAGATTCAGCAGAAGTTGATGAAGAATGATGAAGAAAATGATGAGCTACTGCTGAGCGTAAATATGACTGTAAATATGACTGATTGTCATTCATAGTGGCAGACTGACATGTGGTGCCTTCAAATGACTGTAAGTGTGTGTATACACTACACAAATGTAATAACAGAGTTGATTAATAGGATTAGTGTGGTGCCCCTTTGCACGTCAGTTAGGTTCACTTACACTTTAAGCACCATTAGCAATGCCTGACACACTGGTGCACACTCACATACATGCTCCCAGAAAAAACAGACCACCCACAAAGTGCACGTGGACAAATAAAACCGCTTCATACTGTAATACAGTCCAGTGTCTGTGGTGATACATTTCCAAAAGGGGAAGTAATTTACTGATGCTATAATTAACCTTTGGCGTGAAGTTTAAAGCTGAATGTGCAGAAACTTATTATAGAATACTATAGAGGAAAAAAAATTGGACAAGAATATCATAACCAAACAAAGGATGAAGACACTGACACTTGACACTTTGTGTAGAGAAGTGCTTTGGATTATCAAGATTATTTCTAGTCTTTACAATTGAGTTTCAGCTAATTTACACAGCAGCTAGACTTAGAGTGACACTTCAGAATTGCGATTAATGAAATCCTTTTTAATAGCGTGAGGCTTTAAATCAATATCTGATGTGAATGCTTAATCTAGTCACAAGACCAACAAAAAAATTCTACGCATCAGCGGCAGAAAACTGTTGCTGGCAGTTAACTGTGCTGAGTCGGTTATTCACATGGGAGCGGGCCAGCTGACTATAGGTGGTCTTCTACAGAGGCTGGAGGAATGACTGTACAGTAGCAGTGGATCTTAAGTTGGTGGTTTACAGAGGAATATCAGGGAAGGTCTTAAGTTGTAGAAAAGTAATAAAAAAATTCAATAGAGAGGGGAAAGGTAGTCAGGATAGAGGAATATCTTTCATTCTTTTTTCCTGTTTCTTCCTATACTGTTTTAAATCCTTGTATGTTATGTTAGGGAATTCAATCCCCTTAACTGGTTTCAAATTGTATTGTTTGTCCTGAAAACAATGACCCATACCTAAAACAAAGCTTGTTTGCCCAACCAAATTTCGACATGGAAAAACACGTCTTGCAGAAATGAGTAGTTGCTTGTCCAAGTCGTATTTTGTGTTATGTTATTTTTAAGCAGGTTTGACCAGTTTGGGAAGATTTTTTTTTTTTACCATTTCTCTGTGGAGGTTTGGAAACAATTGCAAAACTTCATCCTCAAGACGCCAACAAAATCAATTTCTCCATACAGCTGAGGCAAGAAATACTGTAGGCCATGCAGTTGCAGAATCATGTCTCATCTTACTGAAACAGCTGTTGACTAGGTTTTTAGAGCCATTAAATCATCTAAACACTTTCCATATAATGCTGATTCATCTGCGTGGGGCTTAATCGGCTCTCTGTGGATGTTTTCAAGCATCTTAAAATGAGCTCATGAGCTGTTCACTGGCTTGGCGAGGCTACCTTCCCCCTACTCCCCCCCTCTTCTGGATTAAAGCGCCAAACCATTTACATCTGTATGAATCATATGGGATGAATCTGGACTTCGTGGGATGTGATAGGGTTGAAGGAGTGGAGGACTACCAGGCTAGCGTAGCTAACCGTACCTGCTCCCCCCTGCTGGGCAGCGTCTGACACTTGAGCTTTTCTTTGTAGCGAATGCTCAGCTGCTCCTGCTGCTGTGTGCGTCTCTGAACCAGGACAGGAGAAGCAAGGGGGAGAGACCATGATGGTGCTGCACTCTCAAGTCTCTCTCTCGCACTCTCACACACAACCAAACATTTACACACACACAGACACAAAGACCCGTTGCTATCTTACTGAGACGTTAAAACACTCACACGGGTGATTGGATGGTTAATAAAACTGAGCTATTAAGTTAATTCCTCCAAGATCTTAAACAGAGAAGGTGGCACAGACAAGTATTAGGTCAACACAGAGCAGTTTTCCCCACTATGACACACCACAGGGACGTATGGTTAGATGCTCAGTCTAGTGGTTAGTCTCTAAAAGGGCGGGGCATGTCAACTCTTTACCTTTCTCCATGCTGGGACAGGAGCCAGGAACACTGGCTCATTCACAGGGGTTATGGGCGGGGAAGGGGGCAAAAGGCGGTCCAGATTGGGCAGAGATTCCCCCTTTGCGGTCAGATAAAGATGAGCGGACAGCGAGTGTGGCCGGTAAATAGATCGAATAAACCATGCAAGGCATCATGAAATAGTCCATGATGGGAGGTGGAGACCAGGAGAGAGACAGAGAGAGAAACAGAGAAAAGGAAGTGAATCATGGTTGGATGGAGTCACAGTGGCTGGAAAATATGTGTCAAAGACTAATGAGGAGATGACAAAGAGTCATAAGATCATGCAGAGCATTCACTTTGAAAAATACTCCAGAGTATATGTCATACAGAATGGACTTCAGTTACAAAGGGAAACAGAAGAAAACACAGTTTGTGTGCATGATGTATCTTTACCCAAGCCTGGAAGAACATTATGTCAGTGTATAAACATGAGCATCACAAAATGTAGGTTATCTCAATAAACAACTGTCATATCTAATGGGCCGTGCTGTAGTACTGTAGCCTTTATTGATCTTTTATAAATCCACAAAACATTCTCCTTACTCACTATTCAGCTGCAACTACTAAACCAACACAGTGTTTCATCCATTTTAACAAAATCTATTGAAGTAGAAATGCTTTGGGAACACTTGATGACTTTTATGAGACTGACCTCGTGCTGCACCGAGTACAACACATGCTTTCCCTGCAGAAGCCTGTGTCCTCACAAATCTACAGTTTTCTTTGCTACAGGGAAAATGCTGTTGTGAAACAGTGATGATTTTGTCCAACAATTTTAGCAGTCATAAATCCAACTTGGATGAAACCCTCCATGAGAATAATCTCCCTGGCTGGATGTCACTTGGTGAAGGATAACTCATCTTAAGTACAACAGGTTCAAGCTAATATAAGAGCTTTTGAATCTTTAAGTTATTTCAAATAGTAGCAGGTATATTTGATGACGTGTGTGCAGTATGTGGCACTGCAAAATAATGTAAATTACTGTAATGTTCACATTTGTTTTGTTTTTTTGCTACTGTTTCCTTAAAGTTTAAAAATGTAAAAAGTGCATATTAATCGTATGTTACATATAATTATTCATTATGCATTAATACATAACACATACAGAGGTGGTGAGATTTTAAGAATTCTGAATTGGACAACTATTTAATTTTTCAAACTGCAAATGTCAGAAAACTCCAACATGTCATCATAGTTTCTATTTTGCACCTCTGAGTGTAAAACAGTAAAGTTGCAGGCTCTCCTAGGGAGAAGTCCCTCTAAAAGTCAGCTCGGTCCCACTCGGAGGTATGTTTTGAGTCACATTCCTGATTATTCTGATACGCTTGAATACATAAATAAATACATGAACACAGGCCTAGATTTGATGGCCTAAGCAATACCCCAACAGAAGCTTTCAGAGAGTGAAAGATCACATTAGAAACAGCTACTCGGAGACACACAGTAACAAGACGTAATCTGAAACAGCAACAGTTGAGGTTTGTCTTTCTCTCCATCAACAATACCGTCTAGTGTTCTTGTAGCCCACTCCTCCCTCCCACTGCTCAGTGGCTAGCAAACCAAAGCTCTGCAAACCGATTCACCCGAGCCCCTCTGAGCCCAGTCAGCACTGTGAGGTCGCCTACATGAACCAGGAACAATACCCAGCCTGACCAATATTAGCATTGTGGACCGCGGCTCATTAATACAGTGGCCTACAGCTCATCCATCATGAGACTAGAGGCCATACCACACAGCATTGAAATCTACATGTTCATCAAACTATTCATTGTAACAACCAAAACAAGAGCGCAAAAACAGTCTGAACTCCTACGAGGTTCAACACCTCTTCCCTGTAGCTTTGAAGTGTGCAAAATTGCAAATTCCTCCATACCTGTCTTTTCAGTCCTGTGTGTTGCGCTGGGGCGTTCTCCTCAAATTTGGCAAGCAGCTGGGTGGCCATGACCTTGACTTTGTTGTTGTTCCCCACGGCGGCGCAATCCATCTTCCTCTCCAACAAGACAGGTTGGACGGACGGCCTGTCGTCACGACCCATCTTGGACACTTCCTCCTGTGGGAATAGTAGAAAAAACTGAATAAAAAGTCTGCCAGTTACAGTTGATCTAGTGGGATTAATTAGTCCGTTCTGCATGGGTACGCCGCTCAAACAAGTACCACGAGCTCACCATCTGAGACGCTTTGCTGTCAGAACTACTCACATCTTCAGACTGGCTGGTTTTCCTTCTCTTCCCCAAACCATCCACGTCCTTCTCTTTTTTGTCCTGCTGATGAAATGTCATGAGTTATTGTCACTCCCACTGCAACAGTGGAATAGTGAAGTGCTGTATTTGATGTTTCAGTGAGGACCTGACCTTGGGGTTACGTTTCCTTGAGATTGCTATGCTCTGACCAAGCTTGCTGAGGAAGGAGATGGGAGATTTGGTGCTGGATATCAGTGCTGCCTTCTCCTCAGGACTTAAATTGTGGTTATCTGAAAAGAAGTCCACAAAAAGAAAAAAATAAGAGTGTATCAGAATGGTAAAGCAATTTAAATCCTTTCAGGACTATGGGTTATGTCTCACCTCCAGGTGGCACTGTGTCCTTAAACATCTCATAGAACTGGCTGAGGTACATGACCATAGAAAGTTTGTCTGGCTCCACCACAGAGGACATCTCCTTGCCAGTCATGCAGGGCGAGATGCCAAATTCCCTCTCCGCCACGTCAAAACCCAACTGGTTGTTCTTCTCTTGGTCTCGCTCATCCAGTGAGTCAAAGTCGCTGAGGGCAGGAAAAAGGAAGGAAGAGGAGAAAAAAGGAGACAAAAATTAAGTTACAATGAGAGAAGTTAAGTCTAGGAGCAATGAATCAAATGTCAAAGGCAGAAAAGAGAGATGTGCAGAAAAAGAGCTAATAAGAAAACCTCATGTGACACACAAAAATGCGCACATGCAGATACACAGCCACTTCAGATTTTTGATTCTATGGTTTTAACAGTTAAAAAATTGAATCTGAGCCTAATATCTGACCCTAATATTGGACATTTGTATTACCTTATATAGTGAAACCAAGAAAGAAGTAAAATACATACTTTTTGCATTTTAGCACACAATGATTGAGAAGTGATATTTTATCTGGAATGTCAGATTTACTGTGTATAAATATTGTGAAATAAATTCTATTTTTAGTTTGTGAACACTAAGGTTTCCTTAAGGACATTGTTTAAATACCTTTAGCACAGTCCTATTATCATCATTTATAATCTTGAGGAATGAGATGCAGGAAATAGCTCTCAGAGACGTTAATGGATTTCTCAAATATTCAAATCAATGCAGAAAGTACTAAACATCCGTAATTTTTTTTTTTTTTTTTTTTGATGAATCAGCTAAATTTAAGTAAATTAGAGAGGGAACAAATCTATATTTTCCAACCACTACTATTCAAAACTACTATAATGGAACCAGCACTGAGCCTGTAATACCATGAACACGGCAGCTTACTTGACATGCTATTGAAAGCATTGCTGTAAATGCCATTACGCTGTAAGCTGAAAACACCATTAACTTGGCTCATCAATACAACTCAACAGCCCATTTAAAAGCATTAGGCTGGAACATCACATCAGGCACAGAGTGGACCATCCATCCAAACCTCTTTCACCATTCGTCTTATACATGTGTACACGTGAACACAGTTTTCCCAAGGTATCTCCCACTCTTGACTCTCCCTCCCCCTCTTCCCATCATTTAGCCTATCAAAGGCAGCGAAGCACAACTGCAGCATGACTTGGTAAAGGTCAGGCAGAACATAGACGCTAATAGCTTATAATGTTAATCGCCATGTTGCCTCAAGAGAGCAACAAACTACATTAGACAATGTGGATGGAGACTGTGTTGTTTATAATGTGTGTGAGTGTAAGAGGAGAGCTTGCATGTGTGTGTGTGTGTGTGTGTGTGTGTGTGTGGGAGGAGAGGGGATATGAGGAAAGCTTCCTTTAAGAGACCAGAGAGGCCATTATGGCGAGTTACTGTCACCTAATTTACAATGATCTAGAACCCAAAACCAAGGTCCCAACCGGACAATAAACATCATTTGCAGTGAACAAACTCACATAAACACAGCGGGCCAGTCATTCCTGGCACCGCAGCCATTTTAACCCTTTCACTTCAATCTCACACAGTGAGACAGGCTTGGCAGAATTTCCGCACATTGGAAAACTAATTTACCATCTGTACTAATCAGCTCCTTATGTTTGCTCTGCATGTGTTCCTTTCAGTTACTCACATGAGATCCGGTCTGTATCGGTGAATGAGGGCGCACAGGGCCAGTCCGCTCTTCCAAGACATGGTGAGGTCTCTTACGTTAACGTTCCTGTATCCCTCCGTTTGTCTCTGACACCAGCTGAGCAGCTTACTGGATCGAGCTATGGATTCTGGCGTGGCAGAAAGAGAAAACGAAAGGTTTGATATTAAAGCGGCAGATTGGAGAGAATCTGGATTAAACATGGAAAGAAATATAAACGGTTTCTGGGCAGCACTACATATCTCTTGCTGCTATCTAATTGCCTTGTTCAGGCAAGGCTGAGCATAGAGCCATAAAGTTTTGTCATCCATGGCCTCATCATCCATGTTAGTACCAGTTTCAACCAGCCAATGAGGTATTATGAACCATGAAATGTAAAGATTTTATTGATGTAAAAGAAGAAAAGGGATGCAAATGAGAAGTTAGGAAAGGATGCAGAATTCACACGACACCTTTAAAAACAGCTATAAGTGACGTTTTTATGTTGAATATACTGTAACCAGGGGGCTCTAATGAGAGTATCAATGAACGAGTTAGTCCAGGCAAAATAAACTTCATGGGCTGCAATCAGTCCATCTAAACACCTCCGTCATTCCATTATCATCCATTTATGAGTACAAAGCAGGTAACCACCAAACTGTTAAAACAATTAAGGATCCCTGAAAAGCAACACCATGCATTTGGACTTTGTGTTACCTCGCAATTGCTTGTCAAGCAGGCAATTGTCTAGAGTGAAAATAGTTCATTATTATTATTTCAGCAACAGTGACTGCAGCAACATCCTACACTGATCATCACTACATTAAGGAATGTCTTTTTGCATTACTAAAACAGTTAAAGAGTCCTTTTTCCTCAAAGCATATCAAACACATTGGAGATACAAACCATTCCTGGCCAACTTGGGTGTTGATGAGTTGATCACATTCTCGATTTCAATGCGCATTTCTCTCGACTCCCCT
Source organism: Scomber japonicus (assembly GCF_027409825.1). Classification (NCBI taxonomy): domain Eukaryota; kingdom Metazoa; phylum Chordata; class Actinopteri; order Scombriformes; family Scombridae; genus Scomber; species Scomber japonicus. The sequence goes on along the minus strand of NC_070582.1, from coordinate 25,132,763 downwards.
GTGTCAATGAGGTGCCGTACCTGCAACATCCATATTATTACTATATATTTAAAAAATGTAGTGTATTACACGAATAACACTGGTGTCAAATTACTTCAAAATTGTGAGTTCTTATAGAAATAGATCCCCATTTTAATTGGATTGAGTAGTTATGCTTGCCTTTGAACTTCATAATTCTCTACAATGAAAAACAGAGAGAGAGAAAAAAAGAGGGTTATAGTGATTTGTTGTCTCTCACACTCACCTGGCTGGGTTTGAGGAAGTTAAGGCTAATGTTGGGGTAACGTGTGGTGGGATCCACACTGTAGTGACTGAAGTTCTTACTGACATTTTCCGGTGTGGTCTGGGGCAGTAGACGATATATGCTCTCCCTAAGTAAGGAGGAAAAAAAGTTTCATAACATAACACATAGAAAGAGACCTCTGATTAGTTAGAGAAAAATATAATAGCAATAGATGAAGAAACCATATTAACATGTTACTGGAGTTCACATGAGTCACATTCCATTCACTTCTTTAAGAGCCTCTTATCCCATTAGTACTAGCAGAGGTGGGACTGATGTTTGAAATCACATACAGGCACTATTCCTAGTAAAGCACTTAGAGATAAAAGGTGTGTTTGAAAGAGAGAATATGTGTGTGTGGCTGTGTGCACATGAGTGTTTGAATATGAGAACAAGAGCAAGGTAAAGTGAATTTATGTGTATGCATCAGTGTTTCCACACCCTCACCTCTCAGCCAGCACCTCAAGAGGGGTTTTTCCCTGAGCCCAGCTCTTCACCATCCAGCCGGAGTCCATGGCTGCCAAGAAACCACGAGCGATGCCGGTGCCCATGGGCCAGAAGGGCTGGAGACAAAAGTCAACACTACATTCAACAACCAAATATGGCCACAGAAGAGCCGAGGATATCAAACATGAACAACCCAGAATTTGAGCTTAATAAAATAGTAAAACATAGTCTCTGGTGTGATCTCACCTCCAACAGGCTGTCTCCTACCAGCGCCACCAGCAGGTTGTGGCCATTGCGCTGGCGCACCATGGCGGCGTTCTCTGAGGCGTACATGCAGGTGAAGTCGAACATGGCTACATCAGGCTGGCCGTAGTGGTTGATGGCAAAGTCCAGTGAGGGCAGCTGGTGGTTGGTGGAGAAATCAGCAGCCTCACGGGCGTAAGACAACAGGGCCACCTGGTCCACATTAGCCCTTGACAACAGCAGCTCAGTGTCGGCGTAGTCCTACAGGAGAGATCAGAGAGATGAGATCAGAAGTGACAGAACAGTGATAGATTGAAAAACAGCCTTCAAACTTAACTAATCCATATTAATGCAAGAGTTATTAAAGATAAAGAGATGTGCCATCACAGATGTGGTGGATGTACATATGTAAGGAATAATACATGATTGATGACACATGAATAATACATGATTAAATGTTCTGACATATGAATATAATCAGCGAGACACATGCAAAGTCAGTCATTTCTACAGTGTCTCATTATGCCTCAAAGGAAAATAAAGTCATCTGTATTCAAAGCACAATAATCATTTTTTTATTCTCAGTGAGTACTGTTATCTTGTATCACAGCATCAAGCGGAAATATCATTGCTATGGTTACCTACAGCTCTAACACAGCCGATCTGAGTTTTGCTTAGGGCATAAGTTAAAATAACTGGTGTGCTGTTGCGCAGCTGCATGTGGCAGATAAAAGGAAAAAGTCTAGAAAATTATACTTAATAGGGCTGGGCAAGTAAACCGACATTTAGAAACTCTAATCGACTCATTGCTCATGTCAATTAATCGTGGTGTTCACTGTTGCCATGACAATAAAGGTTGCATATCTTTAAGGAATTTAAAACTTGTCTCCAGTGATCATTTTAACCCAAACCATGACCTTTACATAGTTCTAATCAAGTGGGTTTTGTGCCTAAACTATACATTAACCACAGCGTCATACCTTAAAACATCATTATTTTCACTTCCTAAAGATACTCATGTGCAAAAATATCACAGAATATGGAGGGTGGAGATAAGTGTGGAGATAATCTTTTATTTTTTGCCATAATTGCCCATCCCTAATACTTAAATCTTACTTTTTAGCCACAAATCATAGAATAATAGTTCAAATTTGGTCACAAATACATCCTATTTAAAAAGGCAGAGTGAGAGATTTCTTGTGACAGAGCGATACATCACATTTGGATGTATATAATATGTAATAACATTGTCAATCATTGTTAAAACCAACCTGTGAAGTACTGAGCTTGAAGTTGACCACCACTTCAATACTACACCGTGCTACAGAGAGGCCCATGTACTTGTGCAGTGGAATGAACCGCTCTGTTCACAAGTCTCTCCGACATGTAGCATCAAATCACACTGTATGCTTTCAAAGTGACGTGTTTTCATAGAGGGCGGTGAGAGGCACATTCTTCCATCTTCGAGCTCCCCTGGTTGTCAAATGCCAGGCTGGTGGAGGGTGAGGGGAAGGGCAGGGCACGGTAGCGGAAGATATGAATGTGGGTTGTTTTCTGATTTGCCTTGAACTGTGCAGACTCGTCGCCCTCCTGCCAACTCTTCCACCCTTCCTCTATCCCTTTTCCAAGCAGCAGGGCTGAGTCATTTAGATTGCTATAAAAGGATCTTTCTAGGTCTTTGAATTTAAAGGGAACTTCCAGAAGTCATACCGATTGAGTAAATTGTGCCTTTTCATTAATGTGTGCCTAATGACTCCAAATCTCCTCAGGCTTCAGGCCAGTGTATAACAAACACTCACTAATACCATCAGCTTGGAAACACACCTACTTGCAAACACATGCATAGTTGACATTCACAACACCGTGTAGAACAATTTGTGCGCAGTTCTGATAGCTGAAATTGTCCCAAGAAGAGAGATTATTGTGACTAAATGTTCATTTAAGACATTGTTTAAAGCAGTTTACCACCATTAAACCCTTACACAACTATATCACACCTTTAATAATGTTGGCACATGAAGACAGACATAAAAAGGTCTTTCCGCTTTCCTGTGGAAAGTGGCCAGGGAGAGGAAGCTACTGAGTATAGTGAGGACACGAACACTCAGTAAGTGTGCTTGACTTGGCAGTTTGCTCCTGAACACTGTTGGCTTGGTTAGACCATTAGGCCGATACTGGGCAAAAACAAAGAGAGGAATAAAAGACTGAAAGAATGAAACAGCGAGACAACAAAATGAGAGACGGGAAGACTTGTGATGTCTGTGCGTGCAGTGCACATAGTCTTTATGTCTGCTACAGTGAGACTGAATGAGAATCAACGATTGTCTCTCAAAACACACACACACACACACACACACACATCACACTGAGATGTAAGCTTTGGTTACTCACATGCAGAATGACTCCTTTTTCCAGCAGGCTCTGTTTTTTGGCAGTCATCACAAAGTAGTGCGTGTCATCCTTGTAGTAGACGATGTTTTCCAGGTCAATACCTAGGAAGACCAATAGAAAAAGACTTATTGTTACATACCAAAACACAATGCTTTTCCTTATTGCCATTGCTGACTGTCATGTTGTCATTAGAGGACAAGACCGGCAATTACACGACTCAGAGCACATAACCAAAGCTCTTAGGGACATTGTCGTGTCAGCAATAAACTGTGGCGGGTTTGGCATCAGACCTAATGTTAAGCATTTTAATTGGATGAGCTGAAAAATTCATAACGGAGATCAAAAGGAAAGCAACTGGAGACCTTCCAAAAATATTTTAATACTTTTTTGTGGTGTTTGATGCTGTACCCTAAGGTGTATTAAACAGTCGCCTCCAGAAAAAGAACACCCCTAAAGCGATGTGACACACCTGTTGCTTCTCTGAGATCCTGAAAGAATTTCTGGTTAAAGATGAAAGCTACCCCGCTGATCTCCTCCACCTTCGCCTCCGCCGTTGTGTTCCTGTTGATGAAGTTAGCCGTGATGGCGATAGCGAGCTTGCCCCGGAACTCCTTACGTCGAAACCCTAAAGAGGACAAGGAGGGAGAGACGACATGTGAGCTCAAGGTCGGGAATTAGGGTGCTCTGTTTGTGAACCCTCACACCATAAATTCAAAACATTCCCGAAACGGAGAGAAATCCTTCAAGTCATAAAACAAAAGGTTTCATGTGCCAACTCATGTTTGTTTTTAGAAATGTGAAACACTCCAAATACATGAATGCATATGTCATGATAAATGCAACCACATGTTCTGTATCATGAAAACATAAACATTTTATTCAGTTTTTCAAGCTGTGTGAATATATGGTTATCCCACGAGGAGCCTGCTGCTTCCCTTCATTACTGCAGCAGTCAGTGGTACAGACAGGGGCCATGGTACTCCACAGGGTTTCCCTTTGCCAGTTTGGCCATGAGTGAGGCCCCAACACTCACATAGAGGAAACAGACGGCCAATTCAACTATTTCTATTCTGCTCTGGTGGGAGAGCCCTTAGAAATACTCTTAGAACGGAGCAGCCGGACACAAACAAACACACCCACACACACACATACACACACATACACACACATGTGCACAAATGCTCATTCATTCACGAGGAACGGAGTGATGTCAGGCACCCCGACCACAGCTGTACACAAGTGAGATCATCATCATAATACCGTCAGGCCTCCAAGACCATGTGAAAAAACAAACAAAAAGTGGTGTTTGTGCATCCCCTGCTCAGTCAAGGGAAAAACTGCATTACTAATGCATTTCTCCCAGTTTGTATACACACACACACACACACACACACACACACACACACACACACACTTGCCTGGTAGCGTATTTCTCCTTCCATCAGCGCCAACGATGACATCAAACTCCAACTCGCTGACAGGGTGTGTCTTAGGGTGGATCTCAGCCCTCCAGCCTATCCCTAAGAAAACAGAGAATGTGTAATCAGACAGAAATGCAGCAACCGAGTCAGGCTCATAGTGTTTGACAGATACATCTGTGACTAAACACATGTTCACTTTCCATTCATTTTTCTTGGGCTTGTCTGGACACACTTACTTTCAGTTTCTTGATCTTCGGGAGGTTCGATAAGACCTTTAAACTCTACGTTGACGTGGATTTCAATGCCCAGGAGGAGGGCAACTTTGAGCAGCATTAGCTGAAGTTGACGAATACCTACAAAACAAAAGACAGAAAGTTAAATAATATAAGAAATACAAAAGAGCAAATCTCATTTTACAGGCAAAGAAGTCACATATTGTAGTAATGTAAATTTGTCATGTCCACTTACTGATATGATCGATAGCACCAGCGCAGAACTTTCCATAGAACTTCTTGGCCCCGAGGCCCCTGAGGTCCTGGATGGTGAAGGGCCAGAGGTGAAGTACATTGTTCCTAGAGAAGGCATCTCTCTTCTCTAACAATACCACTTTGGCTCCCAGGAAAGCAAGCTCGATGGCTGTACGTAAGCCGCATGGTCCTGCACCGATGATCAGACACTGGAGACATAGAGATGCACATTCAGCTGTAAGAACAATGTCAACCATACATACGGAGGGTCAGGATAAACTTCAAGCTGCATTAACTTGATTTTCTGGATACTTGCAAGCTGCGGAAAGAAAGCTGTGAATTCAAGGCTATAATACCATCACCTTTTTAAGTTGATGTGGCAAACTTCTTGATTTAGAGTCATATTTGTAATCAACTTTGCTCTATTTTGGGTCTATATCATCTCCTGAGGGAGATATCTGGCTCATTAGCTGCTAAATGCTCCACTCTGTTCAAGAGCTAGTTGCTAACTGTGTCTGTTTGCTATTTTGGTGCTGAGCAGGTAATGCACAGTGGGTTTTTAGAGCTTTTTTCCCTCAAAACAGATGCCTGCAACCCCTGAAAACAACACTATGAGAACAATGAGAGTGAACCAAAGTGGTAAAGTTGCAGCCAGACTGCTAAACAATGAGCTTAAATTCACTATGAAACTCTGTATACCCGAAAAGAGTTGCAGAGTAACCAACACTCTTGACTTTACACACTGTCATCTGACACATTTCTGTTATAAAAATAACAATTATAGCCACTTTAAATGCAGACAAATAATAAGATACACATATATAGACAAAAACTTACAAAAAGGCAATAGCTGCAAATCAAAGGGGACAATTTAAATTTTCAAGACTGAATTAAGTGAACTTTCTCCTCAGAAATGAATGTTCCAGTGGTATCCTTTCATATAAGACACCACTAATTCCTCTAGAATAGAATTGATTTTTTTTTTTTTTTAAAGGACTTTGTTTAAAGCAGGACAACTCATCATTAATTTGGTATTAACTAAGACTCAATAAGTTTTGTAGAACTCATTAGATTCTTTTCAATTAGTTTTGCCTCTAACTTATGTATGCACCTCTATCAGTCAAAATATCTTTGTCAAAATTTTTCTGTCAGCTATAGACACTACAACCCATGAGTGTTCCTGGTTGTCCTTTCATTTAAAGCAATCACACACTGCTTTGGCTGATAAACACAAACATCACATGAGTCCTCAATACTGATGTTCAGATTTTAGTTAGTCAGTAAGCACTCACTGAACTGAAGCCGCCATCAAACAAAGTCATCTCATGTAGCTTTACCTGAATCATACAGTTTCTAAAGGTGCAGGCTTACCTTTGAGTTGGTGCAGGCACGGCCCTTCTTGTACTCCTTATGGCCTGCCCTCTTGTCTAACTTGGCCCAGAGTGCCTTGGCCTTCCAGTAGTTGAGTTTGGACTTGAGCTTGTGATAGAAGACCCTGCACTCGGTGGGCTTGACTTCCAGGTAGTCACACAGCTCCTGGAAGGCCTTGAGCGTGCCCTTGCACGTTGACGCCTGGACGAAGCTGTCAAATAGGACATGGGACCGGTTCACCCTATCTCCCCCGGTTGCACCAGCACCTCCATCCCCCATTGTCCAGACTCACACAGGACTGTGAGAGCCCTTTACCCCCCCCCAGACAGGGGTCTCTGGGTCCAGCTCCAGCCCTGGAACACACTCTCTCTGGTGGAGGGTTCTAACTTCCTGTCTCTGGCATCCTCATTCTGTCAAGAGAGAGAGAGAGAGAGAGAGAGAGAGAGAGAGAGAGAGAGAGAGAGAGAGAGAAGACACTTTAACCTTCTGCTACAAAGTTTAGCACTGAATAAAACACAATCACATGTTGCAATTGAGCAGAAAAGCAAGTTTAAAAGATTACAGCTCTTGAATCCACAAATGATATCAACACTGTCTAATCCAACATAAACAAGAACTGAAACGAGATCTCCTTGACATATGCAAAGAACCGAGTTGAGATCGCCTGCACAAGTCGCTTCTTTTGGCACCTCCTTTATGAAATGAACGCTGACAGCTGGTCAGGCAAGCAACTAATGCAGTGATTAAGGATAAAGGTCAGGTCATTCCAGATCATTTTACTGCATTTCTCAGAGCAATGTCCTCAAACCACCTCTTATCTGTCTAGGAATGGGACTGCCGGACACAGGAAAGGCACTGAACCCACACAAAGCCACACACAGGAAACGCACAGGGTACAAGTGTGTAGACAAGTCTGTGTGGCACCGGATCACTCCAGGCAGACTTTTTGTGCCCCAGACACAGGAAATAGCCAGTTCATCCTAAAAACACGATGAAACAAACAGTCATTCAAGAAAATTAGTCTCCACAGAAGCCATATATCAACAGTTTTAGCTCTTCTTCCTGTGTAAATAATGAGAGAGACTTGACATTTGCTGTTGTTTCACCTGCTATGACTTGCAGCAGTGCAGCTTTTCATGTTCGCCTTTTCTCAGCCGCAGGGGGACGAGATCATACGTGTTCTCTGGCACAACTTGACTAATTCCAACTGGTATTTAGCAGCGTGAACGGCATTCACAAAGTCAGCTTTTCTCAACATCAGTGCAGCTATGTTCAAGGACAGCAAGAAGTAGCGTAGCGATGTATGATCAAGCCTAAGACTGAGAAGTATTTCGTGAAACAGTGGCTCTGGTTTGCATTAGCTCTCCGGGGCAACAAAGCAGAAACTGGCCTTTCTTGTTAGAGGTTAGCAATTGTTCAGCAAATAGGATAATTTTACTGAGGTTTTCCCTACGCAACCGACTGTCATGCAACATGTAGAAAGATTACTCCGAGCGTCAACATCAGTTAGGAAAAAATACAAAACATCAAGATTATGTTTGTAAGTGAGATGGTGTCAGCTGTTATTCATAACAGTTGTTATAAACAACAACTCTAATAGTTGTGATGAGGAACAGCTGAGTCGACAGAACATCATCATGCAACTGATCGGTGTATGGCACATCAATAAAAAAAGAGATTAAGCGTTTGTGTTTGGTGTATAATCCTTTGCTCTAAAGACAGAGACATCAAACAGGTGATGACATGACTAGGGTTGCAACATGCTGGGAATTAATAGGAATAAGCTGGAAATTTACAAAATTGAATGTTATGCATGCAATGTAGTTAGAAAAAAAACATCATGTAGCATAGTCTTGTTTTTTTGGGGGGGGTGGGGTCATAGGGAATATGTTCATTTACTCAACATTGATGTTTTTGTTGCTCAATGAAAGAATTGATTAATTGATTAATGTTCTACACAGTAAGTTGTATGTTATGACAAAACAAAATGTTTATATTAACCCTTTATAGGACACTCATTGAAAGGAAGGGAGGAAGTAAGGGAGGGAGGAAGGAAGGAAGGAAGGAAGGAAGGAAGGAAGGAAGGAAGGTAGGGGGGAGGAAAGAAAGAGAGAAGGAGGGAGAAAGGAAGGGAAGGAAGAAGAAAGGGGGATGGAGGAAGGAAAGAAGGAAGGGAGGAGGGAGGGAGGAAGGACAGACGAAAGGAAGGAAGGAAGGAAGGACGGAGGAAGGAAAGAAGGAAGGGAGGAGAGAAGGAGGGAGGGAGGAAGGACAGATGGAAGGAAGGAAAGGAAGGAAGGACGGAGGAAATAAGGAACGAGGGAGGGAGAAAGGAAAATAGGAAGGGAAGAAAGAAGGCAGAGAAGAAGGAAGGAAAGGAAGGAAGGAAGGAAGGAAGGATATTTTGGGATATTTACAGAAGTTACCAAATATAATTATTTGCCCAATAAAGGGTTAATGTTTATGTGTTTGTATATAGTTGATACAGTTTGTATAAATTACCCCAAATTTCCAGTTAATACCCGTTAATTCCCATAAATTCCCATGAAAAGTTTCCAACTTTGAATATTTTCCAAAATATACATACATACATAACTTCCCATGGAAAGTTTCTGGAAATTTACCGGAAATGTATAGGACATTTTCCACCACTTTGCAACCCTAGACATGACTCATGACATTTCCTAAACTCCTGAGCAATATTTCCACCATCAGCCTTTCTCTGTCCAGGATGTTGAGCTAGTTCATGGAAACTAATGTAGTCCTGGTCCCACAGGCAAACACACGATGAAAAGGAGGCAGGTACAGAGGTCAGCAGGCTTCCTTTTCAGACCCTGCCAACTCCTCACCGCAGTGAAAGCAGCGGGGTCTGGGTTTGGCTCGGCCTCAGTCAGTCAGGGTCAGGACTGAAGATTCAGCGCCAGCAGCACACACTGAAAGGACCTCATCCAACACAGCCATTTAACTGGCTAAATCATTTCCTTCATCCCACTGAAACTTACAGCACAGCCTGTCAGTGGAAGTGCATGGCTTGTCTATCACCTTAAAAACAACCTTTAATAGTAAAAGGCCGTCTACACCTGCAGCAGTTGAGGTCTGGCTTGATCAATTATGTGTGACAGACCTCCTACTTAATGCAAATTACAGTGAAACTCTTTTTTTCTTCCTCTGTATGACAGTAGAGAACAGATAGTGATGTAAATATTGATCAAGCAAACCAAATTAGAGATGCTCTGATGGATTGGGAGTCAACATGAATCAGCTAAAATTTAATTACAAATGACTCACTCGATGGTTCTTAACTTGCCGATTAATAATACTGATTGTATATACCAAATGAGTCACAGCTGTCACTCAAACACCAGTCAGGCATGTGAGGCATGTACCTGCCTATCTCAACAACATGAGATGCTACAGCTGATTGCAGAGCCAAGCGCATTGATATGCAGTCAAGCTTGCATTTTCTTCAGTGTCTGGCAAGTGCTGGAGGCGTGTGATAGCACGCTGCGAACCAAAGGAGATAAAGGAGAATTTCAAGGTTATTTTCCAAACAAAAATTATTGTAAGCCACACATCCTCAGTAGTCGTTTTCTTGGCGCGTGGTATCTAATCCACGCTGCATGAGTCCATAACAACTATCCAGACTGAGAGTCAAGGTGAAAACTATAATGACATTTTTTTGTGTCTGTGTCTGTGAGAGCTGAACCAATAAGTAGTGTTTGTTGAATCACTGAGCTGTAGGCTACATTTTCTTATTCATCTATAAATATTGCTATATTGACATACATTGAGTTAATCACTCTGTGCTGGAAGTTAGCAGAATAAATTCAATATTTAAATACTTGGTCTATGTTGACAGCCCATAATTACTGAATCAATATGTATTGTCATATTGGCAGTCAATCTCTTTACATGGTATATTGACAGATATACATGGTTCAACATTAAGGCTTAACCAGTCTGATTGCCCAGGACAAATAAAATGCCACACTGAGCTATTAAATCTGCTAACTTTAAAACAAATAAATGAACTAAAAAAGTAATAAAAGATCATTGTATGATAAATAATGTTCTCGTTCTCTTCCACATAGCATAGCAGCATTCCTGTGCTCGCATCAGAGGAAATTGGCATGCGCTGTTGGCCAATCAAGAATTGAGTCAGCTAGTAATATGTTGTGTGAAACAAACATCCCTGAGGATTATGTGAGCACTATCAAACAAAGGAATCAATGGAGTGTGTCATTTTCACTCCCATAAATACTCTCGAGAACAAGAAATATTAATAAGCAAAATCAGGAAGTTTGTAGTGGATAAAATCAATCTAAAAATGTATATGCCATCAGATTACGGAGTCTATTCCATTATTTGAAAAAAATGTAGTGTAAAATATTGAAATGTAGGGGCAAGGTCGTATCATTTTAGATCAGGGGTGTCAAACTCATCTTCATTCAAGGGCCACATACAGCCCAATTTGATCTCATGTGGGCCGGATCCTTAAAATAAAGGAAAGGAAAGGAAGGAGAGAAGGAAGGAAGGAAGGAAAGATGGAAGGAAGAAAGGAAGGAAAGCCAGATGGAAGGAAGAAAGGAAGAAAGGAAGGAAAGACAGATGGAAGGAAGGAACGAAGAGAAGAGAAGACAGGAAAGAAAGAAAGAAAGAAAGAATGAAAGAAGGAAGGAAGGAAGGAAGAGAAGACAGGAAAGACAAACAGAAAGAAAGGTAAGACGGAAGGAAGAAAGGAAGGAAAGATGGAAGGAGAAAGGAAGGAAGACAGGAAAGAAAAACAGAAAGAAAGGAAAGATGGAAGGAAGGAAGGAAAGATGGAAGGAAGAAAGGGAGGAAAGATGGAAGGAAGGAAGGAAAGATGGAAGGAAGAAAGGGAGGAAAGATGGAAGGAAGAAAGGGAGGAAGGAAGGAAGGAAGGAAAGATGGAAGGAAGAGAAGAAAGGGAGGAAAGAAAAACAGAAAGAAAGGAAAGATGGAAGGAAGGAAGGGAGGAAGAGACGACAGGAAGCAAAGCAGGCCAGATTGGACTCCTCGACGGGCCGGTTCTGGCCCGCGGGCCGCATGTTTGACGCCCCTGTTTTAGATATTCAAGAATGTTTGTTGCTTTGCTTCTATAACACTCTGTTTCCTTGTTCTATATCATTTACTTGAATACAGATTAAACATGATAATCAACTTTAGTCTTTGCTTTTATTTGATGACCACTAACAAACTACTTTTCTGAAACACCTCCCTGACCAGATAAGTTAAAAAACATTAATGTTGAACCTAGTTATATCACTATATTTAAAGAATTCATAGGATACTCACGTATAATTATATTTCATTGACAAAATCACATTGTATTTCCTATGACAGCAGATAGTGGAGATATCATCTTGTCCATTTTGTTTTATTTTGGTAGCATTTCCTGCCCTGACAGCGGAGCCTGCACCAGAAATGTCCCCACAGAGGAGCCCTGAAGGCAGACAGGAGCACCTTAAAACAAAAACACACCCATCAATTCTGCCCTGAATTCTCACACTCTGCTCTTTGACCCCATTTCAACTTAACAACACAAGACAGGCAAAGAGATCACAATTCATCAGCATTGAGACTGTTTTATGAGGCAGAGAAAAAAGCAGGTCATCGGAGACCATACTTTAAAAGAACACACACATTTTTTTGCCTCTGAAATCTGGTCTCAGAGGGATAATCATTTTCTTTACTGTGAAAACAAATATTCTTTTCAAGTACCAACTTTAGTCTCTTGTGAAGCAACTTTCCCCATTCACAGCAGGGACACAAATATTTTCTGTTATGTGGGATGTTCCTGTAAAGAAGGGTATGCTTCATGTTGTGATTGACAAGTCTCTACCACACAACAGTGATCAAGTAACATGACCCCAGATTTATGGGCTATAGGCGTCACTATTTCAGTGTTTTCAGTTGCAGTTGATCAAAGTTAATTGTAACAGTTTGGTTGTCTAAAAAAGTCTTGTTCAGCATTTGGTTGAACTAAAAGACCCTATCTAAAGAGTGGGATGCTCAGGTTTTCTGGTAAGTACATTTTGTTTAAATGGTTTTAAGCCTGTTTAGCGAAAATTAGCACCAGCATTATCACAATTAACCATAGACTGTACAAGTATCCAGGTATTTTAATTGATGTTTAACTTTTTCATTTAGCTTCTAACTTCACTGTTACCCCTTTTCCACCGAGCTGGAGCCAGTGCTGGTTCGGAGCAAGTGCTAGAGCCAGTGCTCAGTTGGTGCTAATCTAAGCACCTCTTATGAACCTTGTTCCACCGGCAAGGTGCCACGCGATTACGTCACTGTATAACATAGCCAGCGTGCGCCTTTGAAGCACTTCCATGATTCACCAGTGAGAGGCAGCAATATGGTGCAAGGCATCTAGCCTGCTGGAAACTAAAAAGAAGAAGAAGAGGAAGAAGAAGAAGACAGCTCTGGCAAAAAATGATAAAAATAGTACTTTTAAATCAACAAATCTTTAACCCTCTGTAAATGAGTTAGCCACGCTAGTCAGCTACTGAATGTTAACCCCCCATGTCTGCTAATAAACGTTAGCCCCGCTAGCCGGCTAATAAACGCTAACCCCGCTAGCCGGCTAATACACGTTAGGCCCGCCCCCAGCCCGCTGACGTGATTGGTTCTTGCTTTAGACCAGCAAAGAGTTGGTGCTTGCTCTGGCTCCCGTTCTGAGGCTCGGGTCTGGAGCTTTGGTGGTGGAAAAGCAAAGAACCGGTGCTTAGTCAGGCTCTGGCTCCGAACCAGCTCCAGCTCCAGCTCGGTGGAAAAGGGGTAATTGAAAACTTAGTAAAGAAACGGAAGCTCAAGCTAGGTTTTTATTTTAGAAGCAAATCCTGCTTGTCCCATGCTGCCAGGAAAAACTGGTTGATGTTCCTTCTCTTGCTCCACTATGGTGATCTGTTGTACATGCTCGCCTCTGACCAATGCTTACATAGGCTACTGTGCACCACAGTGCTCTGAGGTTTGTCACAGACTGCAAAGCTCTCACTCATCATTGCACCCTACATGCCAGAGTTCAGTGGCCATCACTGGCTTTGCAAAGAGTCACTCACTGGTACATATTTATTTAGAAATCCATCCTCGGTCTGCTCCTCTCTTACCTTTGTGAGTATATCACACCCAAAACTAGTACTGACTCTGTGCACTCAAATGACAGCCTCTTACTGTCTATCCCTAAGGTAAGCACTGCACTTGGCAAACAGGCTTTTATGTTCCCTGCCCCTGCAGTCTGGAAACATTTGCAAACAGATTTGCAGCTAAATGAGCTGATCCTGATTAGGGCATTTAAAAATGTAGCAAAGCGTTTGGAGGCCAACTCAATTGGAGTTTTGGAAATGCTTAGCTAGATCCATATTCTTCTGTCTGTCTTTTTAGGCATGTGATTTTGTGAGTTGCTAAGTCTAATAATAACAGCAAACATGGTCTATAATTTGAATAATAGTAGCCTCCAGCGGAGACCCATATGCCCACTCAACGGGAGAGGTTACACCATGTGTTTCTATTTGGTAGAGTACAGTTATACATAGAGGACAGATTATCACAAGGAGGTCATAAGACATCACAATAAAGCATACATTAATAATATAAACAAAAGGAGGCTTGACTTGAATATTTTGACCAAAATACAATACTAAAATTCCAACCAAAGAAACAACTCACTTTACTTTAGCAGACTCCTAAAATATCCTGACATCTGGATGAGCTGCAGCATTTCACACACCAATTATGGCCCTCTCAGACACAACACAACACAACACAACACAACACAACACAACAGCAGTACTACTGTGCTCTAAAACCCATTATTTCCAATGGCTACGTTGAACTTTAGGAGTTGCGTGCAGTGACAAAAACCCACATGACCAACAGAAATACAACAATGCATGCAGCCAGGCATCCAAGGCAATATGGAAGAAAAGTTCATATTAATTAATATTTGCTCCATCCTCCACAACTTCCATGAACAACATGAACACCTAGTCACATGTTGCTGAACCCATAAGCAAGCACAACTCAAATCACATTGCATCTGAAGGGCCATTACAAACAAATTACATATAAGCCTTTACACACACACACACACACACACACACACACACACACACACACACACACACACACACACACACACACACACACACACACACACACACACACACACACACACACACACACACACACACACACACACACACACTTTGCTTTTTACTGACTGTATTACATCATCATCTAATCTAAAAATAGAACCAGAGATTAGGCCACTAGGCTACACATTGGTAAGCATTACTATGTCACTACTGGTAGTAATACATAAACACACTGTGCAGAAAATTTGATTCAAAGCTTTCATATAAATATCAAAACTAGTGGCAGCTTGTTTATTTTGTTTTTTCAAAGCCAAAGCCTACAGAAAAAACATCATACAAAAATCAGAAAAGCAAGCGAGCACAGATGTGATGATTAGACTTAATTGATGACTATCAAAAAATTAATCAGCACCTCTTTGAATAATAGAATTGTTTTGAGTCATTTTTTGAGAAAAATATTCAAATTTTCTAATTCAAGCTTCTAAAATGTGAATATTTTCTTTGTAGTTTAGTTTTCGATAACATTTTGTAAACTAACTATCTCTTGGTTATGGACTGTTGTTCGGGCCAAAAGACGACTTTTGAGGACATTTGGGAAAGAGTGATCAAATGTTTCATCATTTTTGAACACTTAATAGACCAAATGATAAATTAATGAAATGAGAAAACAATGGACAGGTTTATTGACATTAATATATTCAAAAATAGAGAGAGACCACACAAGAGAATCAGAGGAGTTTGGCATTGTGAGCTCAAACAGCAGACAGAATAACTGTGATGACAGGGCTGACTGTAAGCTTGCCTGTACGTGTGTGTGTGTGTGTGTGTGTGTGTGTGTGTGTGTGTGTGTGTGTGTGTGTGTGTGTCTGTGTGTGTGTGTGTAGCCTTAAATAGAATTTTGTCCTTTGTCTGCCTCCAGCTTTGGGATGACAGATACTCAGAGGGCACACTAGAGATGAAATTAATATCCTGACCTCTCTCCTCCTCTCATCCATCAGTAGACTTGGCAGAGAGGAGGAGAGAGGCCAGGATGCAATGTTCTCCCTCTCCCTGAGCGCTGAATAACATCTCAACAATATTGGATGTACAAGCAGAACATTTAGTCCATCGAACTAGTAGCACACCACACCCAATTTACTAGTGGAGTTACATACTTGCATTACTCAAGTTTCAAAATCCATAATCAAGGTATCAGTCCATTTCATTTGGTTGTCAACGGCATTACATCTCCATTGTAGCTGTTTGCTAAAAGTGGTCAAAGAGATTTTTTTTTATCCAGTTTAAGACACTTTTTTTTTTTTTAGATCTTTGTCATTTTTAACATGATGAATGAGTTTAGTCACTGGACATCTGAATCTTAGAGGGAATATTTGGCATTTGGTTGCCAGCTGTAGCGCTCTCATTCCATACTGGACCAATTCTAAAAGTTGTCCCTGTTAATCAGTTGGGCACAAAAAGATGGGAAAATAGAGCCACAGTAAAAAAAAAAAAAAATCCTGAAGTTTCCCTTTAAGTTAGGGTTAGGTTTAGAGAAACAAGCTGAGCAAATGTTAGCTGCAGCTTGGCTCGCATCCCCTCTCTGGACGTCCTCTGTCTGCTGAACAACGTTGGAGCAGCACTGATTTCTAACACTGGTATTAAATCACTTGCTCCCTTTTTTTGGAGAGTAAGGAGACCTCTGCAGATAGTAAAAGACTTCTACGGATAGTAAGACACCTCTGTGGATATTTCAGCTCCTGGTAAAAAACCACCTGAACGATGAGAAGCTGACTGCAGACCACCCTCTGTATGGCAGTGGTGTGGCTGCTTAACAATGAAGACAACTCACATGATCCCACCGTACTTCACACCATCATCAAACTCCATCTTTTATTATTGTTTTAATTGAGAGACGCCTAGTGGCAGAAAATTACATATTGTGCATTAAAAAGGAGACTGCCATTTTTTTTGTCTTTGTTCTTGACGGTTAATGATCACCTTAACATCCCACTTGTACTCATTATGATAGTCACTGGAGATGGCTACAATACAGTTTGACAGTAATGCTAATTACAGAGCAATGCAGCAGCAGGTGTGGTCTATTCACGGTCTGTCTGCAAGCTGTAACTAGATCATACTGACAGCTCGAGTACAGAAGCAAACTCGTCTTTCTTACTTATTTGTTAGTCATGCACATAATTGTAAGGCTAGCAATTATGAGAAAATCACAACCGTCACTGTTTAAATATAAACACAGAAGAATGCCAGGCTAATTATTATTATATAGGAATGTGCCATTTGGGGAAATACTTGCTTTCTTTCTATGAAGTGGTGTAGTATCATCTGGTTAGAGCGTCAAAGGACAAATATCTGTTTTCAGCACTTCAAAACATTACTGCAGCTCACGACAGCCACTGTAGTGCAAATTTAATACATGACTGACATCATAAGGAAGCTTTAATCATCCACCCTCTCTCTTTACCTCCACCCACTTCCCCCACCCTTCACAGGGAGATCAGAAACAAGGTTACAGAGCAGCTGCTACAGAGGTGTCATTCAAATATTATTCAAATATTACGAGTATGAGTGTGTAACCTTATTTTCATATAACATCCACAGTCAATCAAACAGTCCCTCATTGATTTGGTAGTCGCACTGTGATGCTTCAAACTAGAATTTCCTTTTCAAAAAGGCTTTTGAGGGTGCGTGCGTGCCCTGTGCACAGCGGTGCATAACAATGAAGGTGCTACCAAGATCCATTCATAAAACTGGGCTGTGTTCCCACCTACTTAAAAAAAAGGGCATCACACTACAATTTCTTCAAGTGTTTTCTTTGATTCATGTTTCAAAAGCTTTGTTGGGGATGCTCATCATTACTGTGTCTGCCTGCAAACTGTACCTATACCTGTACCAAATTCCATCCATACGACTACTTATGGCCTTACAGCAGTAGTATAATGAACCATGAGAGGTCTTATGAAGAATAAAGTCTATTAACACCAGTGTAGCAAGTGTGTTTGTCTTTGTAAGCACATGAAAAAGCCAGCAGCAATATAATTACCTGAAAAGACTGAATGAATGGCTTGTCAGTCTTAACATTATCACTGCATATCAACAGGATGATAACATACATGAAGCTGAAGTCAACACAGTGGATTAGAATAGCTGCAGTTCTCTCTTTCATCTCTTGTTTGTGTCCAGTTCTTCATTATGAGTCTATGCAAACCACTAAGCTATTCATAGATATATTCATATTTACTGTTTTTTTCTGACAGTGGAAAGAGAGAAAAAAAAAAAAAGTGTCCATTCACATCAGCTGACAAAAGCCTCGGAGCTCACTGAGCACACAAACATTTGTTGACTGAAACTCGTCTTGCCTCTGGCAGCGGCCGACTCCAAACCATCTGGCTTTTGAATCACTCCTGTTTCTGACAGTCAGGCTGGGATGTGCAGCTGAGCACTTCATTTTAGCTCCTCATAACTGTTAGATACTTCCAACAACTCCAGCGACAGATCAGCTTCTGAGCCGATAAGCATATAAATTTCATGTTTGGCCTCGCACAGAAAACTCCAAACAGGCCGACGTATTAATACTCAGCCAGCACACTGGAAATACATCATGTACTCTGTCAAATTCATCACTTCTGTGGTGTCCTGGGATTCAGAACAGTTCTCATTTTTTTCCCCTCCTCCCTGTCAGACCACAATATGCTACCAGTAAATGATACTAAATCATCTTTATGACTTTAAACATGTTGGAAGTATCTAAATATTTTCCATCTTTACAAGATAGGATGTGTGAAAATGTGTGAATTTATGATAGTATGATAATACTAGCATAAATTGATACTAGCATGATATGTGTATGATAATATTTCCTTTATTGTGCAGTAGCCTACAGAATAAGTGGATGCAGTTTTTTGGGAGTTCTTGTCGCTCTCCTAGAGACATACTGAAATAGAACAGCTAATAAGCCACGACCAGCACCACTTGACCTTTTGAAGCTTTCTTTATAGTGTGTTTATATTGTGTGTGGTGAGACATCATGGCGTTGGCCTCTGCAGATGGTGCACGAACTACGAGCGTGCACAGACGCATTTTTGCTCAATGCGTTGTGCGTTTGCAGCATTCTCCGAAATGACCGGGACAACCAACAAGACTTTAATTTGTTCAGCGTATCAGCAGCTTATCTAACAATAGGTAAAAAAGACTAAATGAAGTACGATAGAGAGAGTGGAAGGAAAGGAAATTAGGCTGCCTGGCAACAGTAGTAAACACCGACATACCAACAAACATTGAATTTGTGTATTGTGATTACAGTGTACATTGCAGTGTAATAATTACTGTTGCAATAACTACTGTGTCACAATCAGATAGACCTGGTTACAAAAATTCAGACGTGCACAACCAAGCACCACACCAACCCACTCGATGATGTCATTTTTGTGCACGCATCCTCACACCGGTGGACACTGCACAGAGCACAAACCTAGATTCATATGATGTTTTCTGAAAGGATTGTATTTGTAGATGAGAAAACATTGCTCTGAGTGATTTGATTAATATTGGTCCAAGGTCTGCTCAGCTGTGCTGCCAAGGAAACCTTCAATTCTGTTCAAAAAGAGAGTGAGCTAATCTGAACCTGAGCCTCATTACATCTCTGAATATACTGGCCTGTATTAGACTCATTCCAACCATGACAGAGGTTTTCAAATGGACTGCTGCAAAAGTGCAAATAGCACAGCAAATGAACACAATTACTTTAAATGTCTCTCCGAGGGGACTCAGGGGAATATTTACTGACAACAAAAGGTCTTTCTTCTGAAATTCATATTGACAGTTACTGATGAGTCTGTGCCAGTGCCCCAGACTGCTTGCTTATGGATGTCAAACATGCTCAATTATGGCTGCATGCCAGCACTTGCCACAGCTATTTGATTTCGGAAACCTCTCAAATCCCAACTTGAATGCCTCTTCTACCACCTTCATGCCATTCATAACAAAAGCAGTGCAGGTACCACAGCTATGCAACCATAAACACAGAGACCCAAACACAAGCAGTGCAGAGGAAACATGCAAGAGCCCTGCAGAGAGCAGCTATAAAAATCTTCATGGTTTTCAATATTTGGTTATCGGCATTGTTAATTTGCATGGTTCACAGTGTGCAGTGAGAGGGTGGCGTGTATCTGGTTACTCATACACTCAGATCTATCCTTCCCAGTAAACTAGGAAGTGTAATCTGAGGCTGGCAGGCAAACACAGTCAATACAGGCTAGTCTCCGATGCTTGGTCATGACCGTTGAGGAATGGAGGCATGCAGGAGAGAAGGAGAAAGCCAGAGGGAAAGAAACAAAGACGGTGCTTCAGAGTGACTGTATAGATGTCTACTGTACCTTAACTGATTTATTATATAAACTGTAGAGAGGCTAACTGGAAAATGAAGTTATAAATTATCTAAACATGGACAGGAATCAGGTCTCATGTCAATCTTAATGGATTTATTTTTTCATTCTTTTGTCTTTCTGTCTTAAACATGAAGGATGATGGACAGGAATATAAACACCAGGGCCAAGACATAAAAACTAACCTTCGAGGGCTTACACATTTTAACTCACAAAGGCTCACACGTGGTAAGCTTCTTACTCAGACGGGCCATGGGAAACTACAGTCCAACTCTGCTCACTGTCCCAGCACTCCTCTCTTTCCCATATTAATTACAAAGCTAATGTTTAATCTTGGAAGAGTCTGGTCAAACAGAAAGAACTCCAGGCTGTGTGGACGAGTGCCGAATGTAACGGCAGGCTGACAATACTCTAAGAGAGACGTGAGAAATCAATTCACACTGACATTACTGACATTTTGTCATTCCTTGCCAGAGTTGACTGACAGCTCCCAGATATCTGTCTGTTTTCAATATTTTAGTGCAGAAAAGGACAAAAATCTGAGGAAAAACAACAATGGAACACAAGGAATGGTTTACCATGGGAACCTGGACCATCGCATTTTGAGATTTATTCCTTCCACATTTGCCAACCACCAGTGCCTGGCACCAATTATCTCAATTTTAAGTGAAGAATTTGAAATAATTTCATGATCAGCATCATCCGACAAGGACCGAAGAACCAATCTGCTGTGCCGCAAAGCCTTTACGGGACATTTGACAGTGAGCTACAACCAGCATAAGCCATAATCCTGTCACATCCACACTTGCTTTCTCTAATCTCCGTGCGTGGGCGCGTCTGCGAACAACTCAGATGGTAAACAAGTGACGGGTTGTGTGGGGATTGTAAGATGAGGGAATCGACAGAATGAGCCCTCCCTGACTGGCGGACGTTTCGATCTCGACCTGCAGACGTTTTGACCTTTCTCTTGGGCTCGAACATCCTCAAAATCTGGCATGTGACGGCCTGCATCAGCGAGCTATAGTAACCTGGATCAACCAGGATACTGAATGAGATGACTGTAAGCTGAGAACTGTGGAAAGCAGGTATACAAATATCAGCAGGGCAAAGACCAACACTCCTTAGTATGAAGTTTAGTCAGTGAGTGCATACACCTAAAACTCATTATTCAGTGTTGGCTTTCACTCAGGCGATAACGAAGTCTCCCGTTTAAATTGTTGCACTGCTGCTGTATACTCACTCTACAAAGTGAATACAGTCATAGTGTACACAGTGTGCACAGTCTTTGTATTTTCAGCTGTGGTAACTTGAGAAGAGTCCAAAAATGTTACTTCCCCCTATTTACAAGTCCAACCAAACAAGAAAACCTGTAAAAATGCCACAATGTGAAATATTTGAAATGGTCAAATAAGGGTTTTGATTGCACACATATGCACATCAAAAAGACAGAAGTGTGAGAGTATGCGTGAGAGGCTTTCTTCCCAGCCTCACACTCTTCAATCATTTCATCTCCTTCATGCCAGTTCCACTAAATAGTTTAGCGCACCCAAGACCAGAGGAAGGACGGCCTTCCTGTTTGAACCATACAGAGCAGCAGGCTGATCCAGTACGAAAGGTAACCGAACACCCACACAGAGCCATGAGACACGCCGATAGCACTTTAATCCCTGTCACACATTACAAGATGCAGGCGGCGGTGGAATTGAGGGTTTGGCAGGTGTAGCTCTGATTACATTTAAACACAAGGACAAGAATTTTAAGTACTTGGCAATAAGTCATGTTTCAATAAATAAAAATAAGAGAGGAGGGGATGGATTAAATGGGAAGTAGGGGAGTGTAGATACACCATGAAAGCAGACACCATCAATTCCACTGTGACAGGTCACAAATCTAAACCCAATAAATGACTGTGGGAAATGCTGTGCACTTAAAAGATAAGCCATTATTATTCATAAGGTAATGCTTAATTTTACATTGTTTACTCGCTGGCTTTCTTTCCAGTTTGAATTGAGACAAACTCATTAGTCCTACAATCTAGTCCATTAGTCCAGTCCATCATTAGTCCATCAGTTTCATGTTTTATTACTAAGACTGAGATAAGAGTGTTTCTGCCTGCTGTTAAGGAAATATGACCTTCACAGTCAAAAAGAAGGCGCAGAAGGGTAGCTGTGGCCCACTGCTGGTTACTCCTAGACAACTCTCTGACTGCACGCTAATGGAAGAAAAACAAGGAGATTCAAGTGCCTGTGTCAGTTTATACTAAGGATGTCCTGATCAGGGGTTTTTTTGCCCTGATCCCCATCTGAGTCATTTAAGATCTGCTGATACCGAATCCCTACCTGATACTTGTATTGTCCTGGATAACACAGCTGCACGATGCAAACTAATTAAAATAAATCCAATGTACATAAATGACAACTGAATAGCTGTGTAATGCCTTAAGATAAAAAGTGCCTGTATCCAAGGTGGAAGTTTGGATATGGCTTACTGTGCCTCCAAGAGCTCCAGAAGATGGTGAAAACCTGTATCTCTACCACAGAGATGGGCTGATCATTCAAAGCAATGAATTCTATCAACTATTCTATAATACTTTGGACTCATGTCGAAAAAATGTCTCTCCTTTTACAAGTATCGTTTGATTGCTTCAGTACAGTCTTTGTCTGAGTCATCTGAGTGAACTCACTGTATTCTGTTTGAGCATTCATTTTTTAGGTGCTGTATCAAATTGGCAGTACTGAATACAGCTCTGTTGCTACCACCTTGCAAAATGCTTACATTGCAGACATTAAAAGTGGATGGACTGCTTTTGTTTTCCAATTTGTGATATTTCCGGACTGCAGACATTTCAGCCGCAGGTATACCAGAGTACACTACAACACCTGTGTGACAGCTGATGTAAAATGAAGAATCAGGCTTAGATTCAATATAGCCAAAACCGATCAGTTAAAAAAAATGCCTTAATAACCACTGATAAAAATCTTGGAAAAAAGATTAGGCTTGTTTCTCCATCAGACCTGTCAGAGAAGAATCTGTTTCTTGTCCAGATGAGCAGGTAACAAGGCTCCAGGGCTCCCCCACACACAACCAGAGAGTGAATGTGAAATATGATGTGGTCCTTGGAGGGATGAGTGGTTTCTCGGAGTGAAAGGGCCCGACTTGGGAAAAAGGTTAACAACTATAGGCTCAGCAGCTGTTAGACGCTTCCTGAAGCCTGATACCTACAGAAGACAAGCTGTTAGAAACAAGAAAAAGGTAAATATATGTTCTAGTATATAAAGCTGTGTCAGAATAAAACCTGACTGTGTGCCGTATGGCCCAAACCTATCAGGCTACACCAGCCTCCTACTCAGTAACACCCCAGGGTGCTATTGCTCTCTCATCTCTTAAAAAGTAAAGAGACATGGTTTACAAATCATGTACAGTAGATCCCAGTCTACAGAGTTTGCAGAGTTCACACTACAACAGGCAGGGATGAATTCAGACTAGAAAGAAAACATGAAGGCAACTTCAACCACTAAGCATGAGACTAATATGATAAAAGTCACATGACCAAAGGTTAGATTTGATTTACAAAGGTCTTTGTCAGTGGGGGCCCCTTCTGCAAAGGTGAATGGTTAGATGTAATGATTTAGATGTTACAGGTGTTAAGTTTATGTATGGTGATGAAAACACATGTCAGCAGTGCTTAAATCATGTGAAGTACATGAGTTGATGAAAAGATGGTTGGATAGAGCAACATTTGGTGTGGTAATGGTCAGAGTAAGGACCTGAGAAAACACTGGGTTTTTTTTGCTAAAGAGCAAAAATGTGGGACGTCTTGGTAACCTGGTGGTTAAAACACCCATGTAACAACAATATCCCCTGTTCGAATCCAGCCAGAAACCACAGTCCCATGTCACACACCCCCTTCCCGCCTCCTATGTTTCCTGTTTCTATTCCTAATGTAACCATTTATTCTGGAATTACTATTTATGTATTGTTCTACACTGTTTGTGGGTTAGGGTTAGGGTTGCAAGTACATAAGAAAAGACATACAAAGGAAATCTGTTTTAATCTAAATCTATAAATGCTGCTAAAGTGAATAGGTTTTCATATAAAATACAGGTAAATGTTCCATATATGACTTTTCCAAGTTATACAGTTCTGTAGTGCTACAACTACACTTTCACTTGTAGCCACTAGCCAGTTTGTTAGCATAGAACTTAAACAAGAAAACCTTAAGAGACTTTCAGGTAAATCTGAATGAATGAAAAATGTACACAACAGCACAGTTATCTAATTTACAGTGTAGCGTAAAATTAACTACACGCTATATTCATTAGCAGAGATAGTTCAGGCTAATGTGCTAGCAAAGAACTGCCTACTTACACATCTAGCAGACACAAAACACCATTTGCATTCATGAAGAGTTGTATTTCTATCCATTTATTGAATCTAAATGCAATATTGACACTACTTTTTACATTGTGTTGGTCTCCACCAACCTCTAACAACAAAAATATCTGACTCTTTTAGCTGCTAAATGCTCCACTATGCTCGGCTACTTGCTAAGTTTGCTAACTTTGTCAGTTTACTAATAACGAGACTGAGGAGAGGAAAAGTCCTAGCACATGAATGCAAAATTCCATTTAGCATGACCATGGGAATAACTTGATACGTGAGAGGTATCACGTATTATATACAATTCATCACTCACCACTCAACACTACTTTACAACCACACAATAAAAACAGTTTGATACTGCTTACCTTGAAACCAATCTTTTTTTTATGAGTGCTTTGTACACGTGTGTTTTCAATCCTACTTACTTAGCCTGAGATAAACAACACCATTCATACACACACATATGCTCACACAAGCAAGCTCGTGTAGCTCTGCTAAACAGTGTTCAAGGGTCAGCAGACAGCAAAATGTAAACGGTCACATTGGCCCGACCTCAGGAATGCATTCGTCATACTGACCTACTTCTGACCTGCTAGGTAGGAGAAACTGCTGAGATGTAAGTCTTTAATCCAGAGCTTTAAGAAATCACCAAAGCAAATGGAGCTGGGCCAAACTTGTAAATCAAACACACATCATCAACTAACTATGGTTCTCCAAATCTGACCTGCATAATACCATGTTTACAAGTTTAATACTTTACTGGTTTATTGGTAGGAGAACTGCGAGAGATATATTTCATCAAAATCTTAAGAAACAGGGTGAGAATTATAGTTTGACAGAAGCCTGAGTTTATATTTTAGAGCTTTTTTTGGACATTTTATTCTCAAAAGTCTTTTAGTTCTTCTCGAAAGACATAATAACCTAATGATATCTCAATGGTTTTTATCAGGCTGTTTGCTTTTACAATGTTTATCTGACTCAATACTCAGGAATACTCTAATCATCATGACCTCATCCAGGACACAGTTAAAAAGGGTAACACAGTAATTTTCCTTCAAAATAAAAGATTTCCTTACAATAGGTACCTCCTGTAGAACACAACCTTCAAACACTTCACTGCATGCCATTAGCATCTGGTTACAGGCATCTATCCTTTTAAGGGCGCACTGCAGACTAGTCGGCTCTCACGTGGGTGCTGAAGTTTATACGACATAAACGGGAGCTTGTGATGAGTCAATCAGACCAACGGACTTCTGGGCAAAAAAATCCTGACAGTTGGGATCCATCCAGTTGCTCATGACACAGCAGGAGCAGCCTTCAGAGGACTTCCTTCCCTCTGTCCTTTTCATCTAAGCACTGTTTCCAAATCCACTGCACTTTGCACAGCTGTGGGGGGTCAGAACTAGACAGGAACTCACTCTCTCCCTCTGAGAGACAGCCACTGAGAGGTCAAGTGACTCAGACTCACCTTTTTTCCTCTACAGTTTCCCCTCTGTACACAATGCACGCAGAAGATGACATTACTGTATTGACAAAATGTTCTCCAACACCAAATCTGTCATTTTTTTTATGCTGTACAGTTTAAGCAGCTGCAGGATGAAGCATGAGGTGAATATGTTAAGAGAAGATTACAGTTTTTGATGCCGTCTTGCGTCTGTAACATGACTTTTCTTCACTTGACACTGGATGTAATGGCTTGATATAATACAGAGGTGTATTGGACTAGAAGAAAAATTAAGTAATGTGGAAAAAGAGCAGTTTTTGTACATGTAGAGGTTTGCGCACACCTAGAAAAAAAGGGTTATCTGGGGTTAGACACCCCAAAATACAGTTTCATACTATGTTGCAATTATTTCAAATTGAAAGATAGTGAGCGCCATGTTATGATAGGACAGATGGAGGAGGAAACTGTTTAAAACAATTTTATGCCTATTGGATACGATGCAATCAGTTCCCCAAACTACAAATCATAGGACTGAACAATACATTCAACCAAATTAACAACCCTTATACGGACAGATGCCTTGATCCAGTTTCTCTCCAGAAAGCCAGACTGCAGAAAACTCTGGTTCTTATGCTGAGTCAGACACCAGGCAAACATCCTCCTCCTTCTCTGCCTCACATCCTGATCTCTTGAGAGGGAAGCAGTAAGTTATGATAACACTGAGAGGCAGTACATCCCAATTAACGTCTGCCTGCACAACAGTACACCACCCTGTGTGACCTCCAAAGGACGTCCAAAGTCTAGCACTGAAGCTACAACAGCCCGAAAAAGAGTTGGATGAAATACAAGAAGAAACAAAAGGTCAATATCACGGATCAATAGAACAAATGTTCCGTCACTCAACTGAGACAGAGTAAGAGTCTTTGTCCAGAGAAAATGCTCGTCAGGTCAGGATCTTACCGCTCCATTTAGCCACAGGGCAGGCTGACTCTTTTCCTTGTGTTGATGTATGGCCCAATCTGGGTCAACTGGAGTAATATGGTATTGTTATTATCGCTTAGGTCACTTTGCTCTCAGTCAACAAGACTAAAAACAGACCCATTTAAATGAAAGTATTCATCAGTGCGAGCCAAGAGGAGTCTTCTAAAACACAAAAGACCTCAGGTGTCCTCTAATGTGAACAAACAGAGGACCAACAACAATTCAGACCTCAAATTCTTCATGTAACAACATCTTCCTGCTTGTCTTCTACACATACATAAATCAGTTTTAGATGATATTATGAAAACAAGCTGCTAAATGAGTAACTAATCCAGGTTTTCCTTCTTAATGAATACAGTGAAGGGAAAAGACTGTCAAGGTCACACTGTTTTGTCTTTAATGTGTTACAATGCCTCTAGAATTTGCAGAGCAGATACAAATAGTATGCACTTCACTGGCTCCAAACACTGGCTCCTTATTCTTATGTATTATGAAGCAGCAAATATGTACAAGATGGGTGAAATACACCTACATAACAACA
This sequence comes from Scomber japonicus, assembly GCF_027409825.1. NCBI lineage: Eukaryota > Metazoa > Chordata > Actinopteri > Scombriformes > Scombridae > Scomber > Scomber japonicus. The sequence continues at coordinate 25,105,290 of NC_070582.1, read as the reverse complement.
GGTATCCTCTACTGTAATTAGTCTTTTTTCCAGTTCAGTTGTAATTGTATTATTACAAAAGCATGCTGTCAAAGCAAGTTGGGAAAACTCATGTCAAGCAACGTGAAGAAGGCAAATCCTCATTTGGCAGTTCAATGGCGCCAATTCGGCTATTTATCCATGGCACATTTCAGGAAATAAGCCAACCGAATTTCGTCCTAAATTGGGATATTTGACTGTTGGTGATCTGGAGTGAACAAATGCCACCATACACCACATTCCACAGGCTGTAGACCCCTGTCCCATCCGACCAGCAACCGGCTGAGAGCTAAACTGCATCAAACACGGTTGTTGGCAGACGAGCACTGATGCAGCACTACAGCAATGCGCATGTTATATGCAGATAAATCTGAGTTATTTACTGCAGGACCTTGCATCGTTCAATCGTCGGTTGGCTCTGTTAACATTCCCAAACGTGCAGAGGTGCAGTCTGCGGAGAGAGGGGACACGTTCAAAAATTGCACCGTGTTTTGTAAGCGATCCGGTGCAGTATCTCATCTTACCTTTGAATGCTGTGTGTTTATAATCCACTTTTAGATAGCGGGAATTAATCCATTTCCGTTTGTAGATCCAGATTTCCACGTACAATCCACAATCCTCTCACCTCTATTTTTTAGTGACTAGTGCTTGTTTAAGGCCAGGGCAGCCAGCCACACAGCGGAGGAGAAGGCGCAACTTGAAACTGACAGAGAGGGATCGGTCGAAACCACTACAGCGACAAGGAGGGGGAGAGCTTAACGCTATAAATAATAACACGTTAACGAAACGTTGAATGCTCATTAATTCCACCTTTATTTACGCTTACACAATTATACAGCAGATTTTGATGTCGAGAATGTTGTCATGTTGGCATTCACCTGTAATTATTTGACGGTATAAAGTGAAAAATCCCCCGCTACTCTTTGGAGTGAATCTACGTGTTTTAACTCACTTTAATCCGATTGGTCTGTACAACGTGACGCAGTAGTGCTGCTCCCTTCACATGGTGTCAGAAACATTATCACTTTATACAAGTGGGAGAGCGGGGCGGGTTTTTATATGATAGCAAGATTGCAGAGATTTTTTTATTGAAATCTATATCAAAATAAAGTGCTCTGACATACCATCTGTTTGGTTATGGCACCTTAAGTAAATACTGACTCAACTTGACATGAGACTTTCAGAGGGCTGTTCATCGATACCTGATAGCCATAAAGCAGAGCCTGGTTGTTATCAATTTAGTCATTTCACACACCAGAGCTATACATTATACAAACCAAAATTATATACAGTAAAAGATGCACAGACAGTAGTTTAACCACAGTTTGTTCCTCTAGTGTATTATCATTGATTGTAATCTGTTAATACAGTAAAAGACACAAAACTGACAAGGGCTGAATAGACTGTGAGCTCCTTAATCTACAGAGATGATGATTAGTTTAATTGTGTTATCAGAGTATTTCAGTGAACACAGTATTTGTGACACCCAGAAGTTTTTGTAGTAGAAATACGTGGAGCATTGAAAGGAGGGGATAATTCTTTTAATTGGTTGCATGACATAAAGTAATAGTTGTACTTCCTCAGTCTCAATAAACTTCTGGAAATGTCTTTTTCCTGTATGGAATCGTGAAAAATATAGTTCCCACTGAATTCCAGAGCCCTTTTGTTTGTTTTCTAACAAAGCCATAGACACGGATTGTGCAGTGGTTTGAGAGGGGCTGAAGTTTGCCTTAGTGGAAAACCACGTAAGATTACAACTTGGGAAAATTATAAGTTTCAAACAATCGTTTTCAAATGGCAAGACATTGCATGGAAAACAGTATAGTGAGTCTTTGGCTGCTGCCCACGGACAGAAATATGCATCACTGATACACTGCTGGTTCTGTTTTAATCCCATCACAATCCAAGACCTCAACTCACACTACAAAAACATATTGTATACATTGACGACCAGCATTCCAGGCTGCAAATCAAAAGAACCTATTAAAGCTGTAATGATTATCCTTAGTGTGCTGGCTGCTTCAATGGAAAGGTCAATGACATGCAGGCCCATTGAACTAACCAAGTCACTGCTGCTTCAGATGCGCCATTGCCAAAGAAGGCCAGCAAGAACAGTTCAATCTCAAAATGTGATTATTTGAGATAACGTTCATCCACTTTGCTCAGAATTAGGCTTTTATCTATAATTTTAGTATAATGCAATGCTGAGCTCTTTTGCGAGTTTGTGCTGGGAGGAGGGATCCCTCTGCCACTATCAGCTCTGTGCACATTACAAAATCTCCTTCTCAAGCATCCAGTGAGGCGGACCCCTTCCTGTCACTGGACAGATAGACCTGTGTGGCTGGTTTCTGAGAACACCCAGAGACACAAGGCACTTGTAATCCTTTGCAAAGATACTGTGTAAACTTCAACTTGAATACAGCCACGTGGAAGGATCAGTACTATCGCTGTGTATTTGTTTATTCATTCAACAGACAAGTGATGTAATAAGTCTGCAGTGAAAACAGCTGTTTTACCTTTATATAAAAAAAAAGAATAGCATGTTTAGAATAAGGCATAATACGAAGTCAAAAACAAGGTTATTAGGTCACGCATCTGTTCAGCTGTGAAGTATTTTTTTGCCTTAAATGAGTACTGGTTATGTCTGTCTTTGAAAATGAAATAATCATTAGTGCACCTCAAAAACAACTTCCTCTATTAAATGCTCATTATAAGTATAACGTAATGCTTTCTTTTATGACAGTGAAACACATTCAACTTGGGGTCTATATAGTTGCATGCCTCTGTAAGTACATAATAGCTCTATAACTTCTTCTGAATCAAACAAGAACTTAACAATAAAGTTAGTCACTGAGTTGACCAGCAAAATAAAACATTTCTGCAATTAAGATTATGTGCATAATAAAAATGCAGCCCTTTATTATAAAACTGAAAACATTAACGTTACACCACATCTCTCAGATCTCATGGTGGCAGAATACTATATGAGGTTCAAACCCATCCTAATTTAAAACAGCAACAATTTGACTGTGAGAAGACTTGACATGAAGGAAAGCTTACTGTTTCCACCACCACAAGGACATTCCACATACAAGGACTCCAATCAGAACAAGCTGCCCTAGTTGGTTTGCACAGATTTGCTAATTAAACAAACCACAGGGGGATGCAGGATGTCAACCGAGTCCGGTTGTGTGAAAATGGGAGAGAGAAAAGGCGAGACAGATTTGGAGGAGAGGAGTAGAACTGAAGAAAAAAGAGACTGATAGTAGATTAGGAGTCAGGAGCAGACAGGCTTGCTGATAGCGTTCCATTTTGCCACATTATGAAACCATTCCTAATCGCACTGAGCACCTTGGCTCCCACCATGCCTCTGTTCACCACTGAGGTTTGTCATTAGCCATTCAATGAGGAGCAGAGGGAGCTGACTGAAGCATGCTCACAAAGGATCGTCTACCTGAGCTGAGGCTGGCTGCACACATTCCCAACATAACAAAGGAAATGCACATGATGTCATCCCTGAAATCTTCAAAGGCATCTGCCATATCACATAATCAAATACAGATGACAATAGGCTGTGTGCAGCCTTCATTCATTCACCCATAACAAAGCTGATGAAAGGGGATAATAAAGGTTAAATACTTACTGCACTGAGGGAAGAGGTGTTCCTCTGGCTGGGTTTGTTCTCTCTCTGTTTTCCTCCCTCCTTTTTCCCCTTTCTCTTTCTGTCTCTCCTCCCTCCTTCTTCCCCCCTCTTCTCACCACAGCAAGATGCTGCCTGGACCAGTGCTCGTTGTCATGGTAACCAAGACTAGGGGATTCTCACGTGACTGGATCTTCCTAGGCGCTGATTGGTCAGACACATTGAAATGGGGAGGGAGGGATAGGAGAAAGAGGAGAGGGGGTGGGGGGGGGGGGTGATGTCACACTCCCACCGGTTCACAAATGGGAGGGATCCTCACTCAGGCCGCCTGCAAACACACACAGACATAATGGGCGTGGTTTTTTTTTTGTTTGGTTTTTAAGGTGGGGTTGAGCTGGATGACTGAATTTGAGCTATTAGACAGTCAAGGATGATTCTACTTGACTGACTGACTTAGTGGCATGTTGACTGACTTAAAGGACTTTTGGCTTGCGGATCTTAGATGTCGGGCTTGGCTCTGGCTCAGCTGTCTTCACACTTATTAAATCACACACACACACACACACACACACACACGCATACACTTATCTGAGATGCTGCTGCTGCTGCCAGGGGCCCGAATGCAGAAATAACACAACTGTTACAAGACATATGAGAGCCCCCGTATGTGGCTGCTTGACCTGCTGGCCTACCACACTTCAGCCTCTCCTACAGGGGCAGCAAGGGACTATTTATAGCACTGCGGCAACCAGACAGATGCATAACTGCTGCTATTCAGGCTTACATTCAGTATTAATGTAGACTACATGCAAAGATAAACATTCCAACAGTAAAACCAGTGAACGTTTGGTTATTAAAATATTTAATACAGAAGCAGACCACTGTTCCTGCTGATAACAAGTAAATGACCCGAGTATCTCCTGAATCAAGAGATTACATTAATACAGCACACTTAGCTTAATATGTAACTTAACCGGTGGTAAAAATAAAATAAAAAAACAACAACAACAGAGCAACTCATGCATGTGCTGAACAGCATAAGTGCCATAATTGCATAATGATAAGCGCCCTGCTGTCATACAGTTTACAAGTGTTGTACAGACTTGAAAGCTGAGGGAAAAACTTGGCACAAGAACAGCATCCATGAAAGCAGTATTTAGCTGGTGAGAGAAAGGGGGGAAAAAAAGAAAAGCTTTCTGTGTTCATTGTGACAATAAAAGATTTCAGATAGCCTGGGTGTTTTATACCCCATTTGGAGAAAAGTAGGTCTCTGTCAATTTCACGCTCATTCCCAAAGATGACATGAGTAATCAATCATGGTTGTCCAGACTGTTGTGTAACGAAATGGGATTGGTCCAGTTCTGACAGAGATGTGTTCTTGTTCTGGTTCTGATTTTTTTTTTTCTTTTTCTGAGCTGACGTCATGTGTTATGAGGTATTGAGCAACTCAGAAAAAATGTTGTCAGCATGAAAGATTAACAGGGAGTAGCACTAATACTGAGTGAGTAGATACAAGTCCTCAAAGTTGGCAGCCTAAGTTTGGATTTTCTTTTTATAGGACAGTGTTATGGTAAAGGGTTTTTTTGTGTGTGCGTGCAATTCATTTCCTGACAGACAAATATAGATGCTAAGATTTGGACCCTTTGGTTAGTTGGACACCTGCTATGTTTGGGTGTGTCATTATATTCAAATCACACACTACTTACGCAAGCAGGAGTTAAGGAATTTACATCTGCACTTCTTTTTAAGCTAAAAAGAACTGCAGTAAAAAAACTTTTTTTTTCATTTCAAAAACTTACAAAGAGGATTTAAAGGCATCATTTTTTTTTAAACAAATTGGTTTCTTTCATCTGTGTTTTCCAGGATGCCATTTGTTCATGATAATCCTTTTCCAGTTCAGAGGCTGTCTGAATCGATCAGGAATGCATCTCAGACATCATGTTCCGGAGGCGAGCAGGGCTATGCATTATGCAGCCATTTTTCTTCTAATGCTGTAACTGGGCAGTCAGATTTATTAATAAAACATGCACCGATGTCGCCGAAGCCATCTGTTTGTCTGTATTCAGCAGATGCCGCCCTCATAAAGGTGTTATTCACTCTAATAAAAAAACATTTGATTTAAAAGATTTGACATTTTTTCTTAAGAATAGGAGTTGTTTTTCCAATGCCTCCAGTGAAAGAAAAAACATTATAAATGTATCCAGTTTTATTAGTCTTGGTGTAAGCCAATCTGATCTTCTTTAGCCTTGCTAGTTTACTTCATGGTAAATATGTTCTTAGATATTTGAGTGATGATTGAGAGAAATGAGAACAGAACAGTGTGTGTGTGTCTACATGTTTGCGTTTGTATGTGTGCATGTGCTCGTTGAGGTCTGAATTATGAGAGACTGCAGGTTAAATGAGGTTAACCTGAGCTCTCTGACAGCACATAGGCCCCAGACCCAGTTAATAAATCCCAGATATTGAAAATGTCATGTCAGTGAATATTGAGACTTCATCGGCTTTTTACACATCCCTCAAGTCTTGTATTCTTCTGTGAGGTTAAACAGATGATGAGAGCAGTGATACCAATAAGTGATCTCATCATGTTCATGGCCTGCCATCAGAAGCCTGTTACGGGCCAATGAGCATTAAGCTGCAGACGAGAAGAGACAGAGAGCAGGAGTACAGCCAGTGATAGTATCTGATACTTGCCTCTTCCAAATGTTAGTCTTGCTCATTTTTTTTTAAAGGCTCAGCAGGTGCAAGCACATGAGAACTAAACATTAACAGTGAGATAAGATAATATTATTTAAGTAAAGATTTTTTTAATGACACAAAATCCACCGTATCTCAGATATTACTCCATACTCTAAGACAGTTCTTAATTCAGTGCAGAAAAGTTGGTTAATCTAACCTAGGTCTCAGATTTCAATAAAAGAAAAAAAACTATATAAGTAAAAAACGAAGATAAACTGGAGGCCAATTTGAACAGAATGGATACGTTTGTTTATTGGAGCAGCCATAGAAAAATAATGATAAGACTTCTTGCTGTCTCACACACTGTCCCACTTACTGTTGATATATTTATATACATGACCTTCTTCAGGTACATAAACAAGCAACACTTCCTAATCTAGACACCTTGTAGCTGAATAAATGATCATATCAGAGGACCACAAAAGTTAGGTGAATGGAACCCCTTGAGAAAACACATACGTTGCCATCCAGGTAATCAAGTAAAAAGGGTATTTTTTCCTTTTAAAAGAACTCTAAATATCACAAGGTCAAATTGATTAGAAAATGACAAAAGGTATTAAGGGCAACATCCATAATTAATCACAATTTTACAGTCAGTGCATTATAGCACCATTTAATAACACTGGACTGTCCAGAAGTAAAAGAAATTGAAATAAATGACCAATATTCCTTTAATGAATGCATATGTTTTCCATCTATGAAACAACCTCACAGTATCCAAAGAATGAGAAGGTTAGATATGGATATAATATTACAATAATACAAATAATATGCAAATCTTGAGTATTGATCTAACCAGACACTTGCCTATAATCGAAGTTTGACTCTAACAAGTATACACACGCACAGTACCACAAGCTGAACAAAACAAATGCTCAGAGATGTATAAATATGATATTTGAATACTCAGTAAGCTGCTTGCTTAAGACAAATTACTAAGGAAAGCAGGAAGTATGCAGTCTCTATATAGAAGGTAATTGTTTAAACCCACAGATGAGCAAAATATGAACCCTCTCAATCCAAACAAGTGATATTGAAAAAGATCTTCCCAGAATCACACAGAAGTATTTTAGGTAACATGAATCCTGCCAGTGCTGCAACTTGAACATTTAATTTCCTCCAGAATGGTGAGCACTAACCCTGTGCAAACACTACGTAAATCAGCTCCAGTCGGCTGCCCCTGAGCATGATGGGTAGAGGGAGAAACGAAGAGAAAGAGAGATGTGTGTGCGTGTGCGTGTGTGTGTGTGTGTGTGTGTGTGTGTGTGTGTGTGTGGTGGTGGTAGGGGGTCAAACAGAGTGAAAACATGTCGACCAAGTGAGGCCAAGGCAGGGGAGAGAACGGGCAGACAATGAGGTTGGATTTCTGGAGGTCTTGCTGTGACTGTGGTCAGTCTGAGCCAGTACTAAATTTAACTGCATGTGTTTAGGAGACCTCAGACCAGGGCTGTGTGAGGACTGAAACAGCGGCAGTGTTGAGGGTGCGGCCACACTGGACCCATTTCTCACATGGCTGTGTCCGTGAACTGCTAGCATCGTAAGCTATAAATCAAACCTTTCCTAGAAGTTAAAAGGTCGAAAGTCACAGCCATGAGCCTTTGTCCACGACCCCTTCTTGATCCTTCACGGCACAGACGCTCCTGGCCTGAGTATGGCTATGTCTGTACTGACTCTGGCTGTTTAATGAGATATCTATATTGGATTGGAGTGGTTCCTGTGCTGATCAGTAGAGATGTAAAATAGACCTATTACTGATTCATGTTCTATCGTGTACATTTAGCTTGTATATAAAGAAAATTGTAAAAAAAAAAACCAAAACACTCACATTGTGGTTTTACAAGAAGTTATATGCAGGACTACTTCTTGGTCATGCTCAGTGACTTCCTGGAATCTCCACTGGTTGGAATAAAGTAAATGTTCCTGACCAAAAGCCAGGCTAGCTGGTTCCCCCTGTTTCCAGTCTTTGTGCTAAGCTACGTTGCAGGCTTTAGCTTCATATTTAGCATACAGACATGATTGTGGTAATGTTTTTCTCATCCAACTATAAATGTCAAATTGTGCCTGTGGTTCTCAAATTTCCAAGGGGTCCCCAGCAAAAAGGGAAACAACTTATTTTCACTCCATATGTAACACTATGACAGAATGTATTGTAGTCATGGGTTTCACACACTTTCTAAAATAAAACATTCAAAGCAAAAATCTTATCAGATGGGGAACCCTGGAGCAAAATCTTATCATATGGGGATCTATGGTCTAATTTGTGTCAGTTTTGAGGTCATTGGGGTGAAAAAATTTGAGAAAACACTGATTATGCCTTTAAAAAATCATCAGCAATATCTCTGTCCACCATCAGTGTCCAGGATATTTCACAGATCACAATTAATGATTTAGTACTATGTCTTCTGTGGAAAATAGTTACAAGGAAAACTGTGGACATCCAAGTTTTAGGCACTTAAAGTAAAGTGTGGATGCTTTCAAAAGTAATGCCATGAACATTTTCTTATTTATTCATGAACTTGGTACAAAGTGGATTAAACAGAAGAAACCTAAATTAAATCAAGTATGGATTATACTGGGTAAACAGCAAATTGTTTCTGGAAAGACACACTGCTGTTTAATTTTCATTACTATATAAGTATTGTTAACAAAATTCTGTTCACCTGCATTGCAGAAATCTCAGAGCCTATAGAATGGGATTAATCTTTGCTAGAGGGCACTAAAGTCATAGTTTGCAGTCATGTTTTCTTACTGCAGTGTACTCATTACCAGAATGGATCTTTCCATAGCGCAAGACAGACAGGATGTACAGACACTAATTCACTAATCGAATCTCTGCGTCTCTGCCTGACAGTGAAAACAAAGAGGGCAGGACAGCCTTGAGTAGTCTTAGGAGGATGTCTGGAGAACTCTCTCTCTGTCCTGCAGCTCTACAAACGGGCGGTACAGTTTTTATTCCACTTAGTGTGTAACATACCCTGATTTCTTATTTTAAAAAATCAATACAAATCAACTAACAGCACAAAAATACCTCTTAGCAGAGTGTGTATGTGTGTGTGTGTGTGTGTGTGTGTGTGTGTGTGTGTGTGTGTGTGTGTGTGTGCAACTTTGTCCATATGATAATTTGAGCCAATTTTCATGTCTGTGGAACTCCAAGGACTTACCTATCTAACTAACTAATCCCTGACTGGCAGCATGTTTTGCTTCACTGCACTCACCTTCACTGCTAACACAAACATGGCTTTTAAAAAGATCATCAGTTACCATAGCAACCAGATTCTCTTCCTGCCCAGGCCAATTTGAGAATCCAGAGCATTGTTACCTAAGATATTGCCAAGCATGTCATTTTAGTAGGTGGGAGGACAGTACAGCTTGATGGGAGAAGGCGCTATATTATACATACATAGGAAAGGTTTAACTGTCTGTGCTGAGATCATTTCTGATATCAAGTTTTGTTTATATATACTCACAAAATAATGAAAAATGAAAAATATACTGTCCTATTCAATCTAATGTCTGGCAAAGTATGCTGGATCTCTGTCTTTTCCCTTCTGCAGACAGTAATCTTAATACAACCTAATCTTAATTTAATAGGATCAGCCATCAATCCTACCATAGTGAAGTTAATATGCTGGCAGGGTACATGCCAGACACAACAAAGCATGGAAATGGGTAATTGCATCTAAATCCATGGCATTAGACGATTTAATAACTTGAATTATGTTGTACCAAAAGGTTATATTCTACCCAGACCTGAATGTTTACTTGGTGGTTCTTCTGTTACTTGTGCCGCGTTTTATCGACAGCCAAAAAGCCCCCAAACTGTACAACAAAGAAGTTTGTCACTCACGTAATGTAAGCTGCATTTAACCGAATTACAGAACCTCATTAAATGTGATAATGGATTTGTTTCAGTCACGTCACAGGTCCGGTTATGTAATAGTAACATTTAACTTATCACACTCAGGATCACATGCTTTGCTTGAGGGAAATCTGCATGATATTATATTAATGAGTAAGAATAGAGTGTCGCTAACATGGGCAAACATGGCTGTATGGAAAACTGTCAGTTAAGACAAATAGAGGGGAAACTTCATTTACTACTCTCCAGCTTAACATATACACATAATAAATATACATAGGAGGAATATATATTTGAGAAACATTCCACACTGTGTAAATTTGTGAGTGCGGAGTGTAAATCCAAAAACAACAGCCTCTATAACATATACAGTTTACAGTATATGTGTATATATGCATATTTCCAATTTGACTTACTATCATGAAATATTTACCTGAAGTAAAATAGTGGATTTGACTTTGTTGTAGTGTACAGTTGCTTTTACAACAATCGCTTATGTCCATTCATGGATAGTGAATGCAACATATTTGGATGTGAGTTCTGCACATCACAGTGTGAAGTGACATCAGTGTTACCTGTCAAACTTGGCAAAGAGAGAAAAGTTAAATTGTCCCCTTATCATACTGAACACTGACTCCAAACAGTGTGTGCTTGTGACCAGACCAGAATTTTAATTGTACTATGCTCTGCACTGCCAAGGTGCCCTCTCTTGCTCTCTCTCTCTCTCTCTCTCTCTCTCTCTCTCTCTCTCTCTCTCTCCCTATCTCTGTTTGTTTCTCTCTTTTGTCTCCTATTCCATGAACTCTCTCCCTCCTTCCCTCCCCTCTCTTTATGGAATGACTATGAAGCCGCAGTATCCTTACCATTACAAGCCTGATCCAACTATTTCCCCTCTAGCAGGCGCTAACTGTAATCAGTAGTCAGTAAACAGTCCTGAGCAAAGCCTTTTCATTGCAGCCAGACAATGCAGAGCTCAGCTGCAGTTTACACAATGACCTCAAAGCTCAGTGCAAATCACTATACATATACAGCACAGGACAGGACAGCACAGCACAGCACAGAGACTCACACTGAGAAACCTGCAATGAGTTCTACAGGAGGATTTTGTAATCAAAAACTTGAGCTTATCACATAAGACAACATAAGCTGAGCTGCACTGCTGGTTTTTCATTCCTGCATCGACACTGAAATGTGCTTGACCCCAAGTCGACCTTGACTTACAAAGTGAAAACAAATCCAGACTGTTCATTTAGCATCATTATTTTTGTTTGTTTTTCAGCTCCTGCTTTGTATTTTAATTGCAGCTCATACAGGCAGATGTTGACTTAGTAATCCAACAACAGGCTGAGGTCATGGTTTCAGTCGATTCTTGAACTTGATACAATGTGGCTATGATGGTGGCATTCTGCAGCGTTCACGGTGAGTTAGCACACAAATACAGCCCAAGGACAGAAACCAAACACCTTTGTGTCTTTACACTGAGATATCAGTGAAACACACATACACACACATATAAACATACATACTCAGTGCCCACCACTAAGTAATCAGTGTTGCTGCAGGGCGAAGGCTATTACTTGTAGCATGTATACACAGTCTTTCAATTTCTTTGGCTCTCATCAACTATTCATTTTTGACTTGACACTAGCTATGACTCTCATTAAAAACAAACTATTAGTTGTACAATGTTCACATGCTTAACACACTCTAGCATTGTGGCGTGGCAGTAATCATCCCTTTCATGATTATCTCTTTTGTCTTAGATTCCTTTTGGTTGCACGTCCACAAAGCAGCCTCCTGCCGCCAGCCCTGAGGCTGTGGAGTCAGTAACATAACAGGACATGTCAGCAAGATGGAGCTGGACTGGTTATTTAAGATTTAAAGTAGCCTACTCTCTCTGTCAACTGAATATCCTATGAGTATGACCAGGATATTTTGAAGCACTGCATCGATTGGTACTATATATGAACATAAATGCTTTTTCTTGTGGTTTTTTGCACCACTAAAGAGAAAAAAATAGGAATTTGAAGATTGTCCCGTGTACGAGCCACACTGAACACAGCACGTGCAAATGTCACATTCCCAGCTCTAATATTGACAGTTTCAGGTTAATGGAGCAAGTGAGAAGTGACAGAATGGATGGAGCTGTCAATGAATCTGCTAGCAAGCTCTAGCAAGAATGTGTCTGCAGTAATAGCAACACATTCAATCTCACTTCAATTAGGCATAAGTTATACACTCTGGGGCAGATGTCATGATTTATTTGTGATCACATACAGTGTTGCTACTTTGTGTTGTAGTAGTAGTAGTGCTGTAGCATAATTTAATAGTGTATTTTATATTAGAAGGAAAGAAAAGAAACAGAAAGGAGACATATAAAATATTTGTCCTCATTCTCTCCCTTTTTCTGTCATGTGCTCACCTCTCCCACTGCTCAGCTCTCTGAATTCTCACACTCCATCTTATCAAACCAGCTATCTGCCCTCCATGCCTGTGGAAAAGAGCAAACACCCAACTATCGTCTGCAGCTGTTCAAATATTGTGACATGTGATCTCTAGCTGGCACAAAGAGCTCTTGTAATGAGCGACTGAGACACAAAGACTAGGAGAACAGGGAGCTCATCTCTACGTCCTGACCCCACCTCTCGAACCAAACACATACACGCACATCCTTGTATTTTTTTAGCTACTGTGACTTTTACCATACTTTTCTAGCACACTAAAAAATGGCCACATCTATACTGTAGGACTCCCACACCCACAGAGTCTGCTGCGTTGCCACTTTACCACCCGCAATCACGTAAAACAAACATGGAAATCAGCAAATCAGAGGCATTATCTACATTAAACATGTGTTAAATAAAGTTGACATTGAGTGGTGGTTTTAAGCATAAATCTTATCAAAGGAAGACAGAGTAATTGAAATCCTTATCTTCTAAAGGAACAAAACTGCTTTTGTTCTGCTGTTTGGCCTGCTTTGTTACTCCTTGACAAGACATACTGAGCGATTTATTCATCACACTGCCAGCACTTGTGATTTGTGGGCTTTGTAGCTTCTATCACAACCGGAGATGGGGATCAAACGGACAAAGCCTCAGTCTCTAAGCCCTCCTGACACCTTTTTTTTTGAATCAGACATAATGTCCTTCCTCTCTACAACTGATACTGTGTTCAGATCCGATGGGATTATCCTGGGCTAAATGATTGCAACATTGAGTTTATCTCTGAGAGCAGAATGGGTGGTTAATGTGATCAAGAAATAGTACTACTACAGCTGAATAGAAAAAAAAAAACCCTTACAGAAACTTCATGAGCAAAAGTATCCAGTGACCTCACAGCAGTGCTGACATGTGATCTCTGGGTGTTTACAGCCATGCTCACAGCTCTAAGAGGCACTACAATTCATCCTGAAGAGAATAGAAAAGGGTCAATCAAATTTTAAGACAAACCGTCCAATAGTTATTGAGACATTTCACTCAAAAACATGATGATGGTGCTACGCTACATGTCACAGGATCAAGAAAGTCAAATGGATGCATCGTCAGGGAACCACAATTGTCTGTAAAACATTTTGTTCCAGTTCATCTGAGATATTTCACAGGACAATTGAAGATTTTGACTTGCAGCTGGGGCTGGATGGAAAGTAAGGGGATCACTAGTTTCATTCTTTGGGCACCATGGGATGTACAAAATTACATGGCAATCCATCCAATAGTTGCTGAGATATTTCAGTCTGGACCAAAGCCGTGGACCAACTGGCGTCAATCCCTAAAGTAAAAAATGCCGCAAAATCATACCCAATTATCTCCAAAAATGCCACTAAAATCAAAAAACAGGAATCTGCAGATGAACACCTCAGTAGTTCAGGTATGAGTCTAAAGTCTGAAAGGCCTGGTTGTTAAATAATATATATTTGGTCAGCAAAGAGCAATGCCCTCAATTTAAAATAGGTCAAGGGGAGCTATACAGTATGTGGAATTTCTATTGAGCTCTCAAGACCTTTGAAAGGCCCAAATGTCAGTTTTTTCTCCATTATAAACCTGACAGAAGACAAACATGTTCAGCATGAAGATAAATGCTATGCACAACATCTTGGTTTAAATCTATGTGGCAGGATTACAGCATAAACTGCCTGTCTTGGAATCAAGGGATCATATATACATGTTCATTGAAACAGCTCTGTTACGTATGCATAATGCAAACATCACTGCAGCCAAATGTATCTAATTGTGAAATGAAAAACAGACGGCAGAGAACACCACCCTTCAATTACAGTAAAAGAAGAGAAGAGAAAATCACGTCAGAGTTGAAGTATTCTGATAATCCCAGAGTTGAGGCATGATCTCACTGAAGAGGCCTTGTATGGTGTATGTCATGTCCACTTTTCCTTTTTGGCCTGACGAGCTTCTGCAGACTTGGCTCCTCATGAGGCACGAAGGTATGAAATAATACTTTGATATGAAGGGCCTCTGGCACATTTGGGTTGCTGTAGTGTTCCTGGATAAACAAATAAAGAACGTGGCTCAGTGAAGCTCTGAAACAAGCATGTTTCTAATGAGAAAAGGCCAATAAAACTCAAAGATATATTAAATATCTTTGTCAGATCTCTATTTTCTTTCCACTGTCAAAAACATGAAATGATCATGTTCATCAGCCTCACATAAAAGAGGATAGTTCAGAAGATGATTCATATGTACTGATATCAACTTTCAGTGATATATATTCTCATACCTGTCAAACTGCATTTTTATAACTATGTTTAAACTGATAGAAGAGATTTCACACTTAGATCTTAGCAGTGTTTTACTAAACACTGTTCAATTTGGGCTCATTACAGCACCTTAGCAAAGATTAAGCTGGGTGGAGCGGTTGTCATCCTGCATTACTTAACTATGTGTTTAAAAGCAGTATACTTTCCAGATGTTGAACAAATAACACAAAATAGTATGTTTTTCATTCAGAAATTAGTTATCCAGAATTGAAACGGCTTTGATTAAAAATATAAGATGCTTTCTCTTCTAAAATGTATGAACATAAAACAAATTGCGGTTGTGAGTCATTTTGAAATGTTGTCTTTGGAGGTCAAGTCATTTGTGTTTTGTGAATTGTAAGATCCGCAGTAGATTGACTCATACTGATATGAAAGAAAAGCCATTCAAAAAAAATCTGGCACTGAAATCAGATTAAACTAATTGAGGAAACTAAGAGTCAGTAGACGGTCAACTTTTTGTCATACTGTATGAATTTACCAATAATATGAATTTAGCACATTTCCCTGGCGGTTCTGTTTAACTAATGGCTGAGCTTTTCTGAGTTCAGCCCATGCAAATATGTGTGTGTGTGTTTTTATGTGTGAATCATATTTGGCTTTCAGCTCTCATCCTGACATCAGCCCTGATATGTGACCTCATATTTTTTCCCCCCTCTCCTTTATTGGCCCTTGTATCATTGAGAAAAAGACATAAAGATTGTTAATATCACCTCTTGTCAAAAAACAGCTACACTTAAGTAAGAAGAGTGACTCCACTGAGTTGTTTTGACATTCATTCACGTGTCAGTCTCTGGTTAAACCAAGATTGACAACACTTTTCCCTTTTGCTGAAGGCAAATGGCAGCTACACTGGTATGCAGTTAGACTGAATGCACAAAAACATAATTATAGTGCACATGTCTTGTATACAAACTGGATATCACCCAAAAGAACAACACTCATCTCGGCTGATGCAGGCATCCCATAATTTTCTCATCTAGTGAGGGTGTGGAGCAGCAAGTAGAGTAAATCCTATAGTCAGCTTTTTCTGTGGTGTGATTTAACAAGGTTACCGTGGTAACTGTGCACTCTCGGACAGTGCCACTGTCAGTAGCTTGTGTCTATGTGGCTGTTTTTATGGGAGCTGTGGCCTCACTCTGATATAACACATGATACCATGCCTCCTTAACCACTCCGAAGACAAAAAAGCAGTCCAGACAGACAAGCAGAAACAGGTAAGGCTGTAGTGCTGCAGACAGCTGCTGTTCATGTAAGTGCTGCAGCCTGAAATGAACCCACTCTCCCCTAACCGAGGAAAAATCCTCTAAAAGCAGGAATAAAACTGAACCCAACCACACCCAGAGTGCCCAACCACACTCAACAGGACTTTACACAGAATACATCTGGTGCAGAGAAGAAGTGCATATACTGTACAGATCGTGAAAAAGGGCAGGAAGATTATTCCCCACACAATTCCCTCTGCTCTCCCACTGAGGCTTGCTCAGGCTCAGCTCTCTGTCTGTATCTCGGGTGCTGAACCTGCATGAGTGCCCAGCTGGAATCCTCACCCTGTCAGACAGGCTTTCTTTAATCCAGTATTCAATTGGGACTCTTCATCTCTACAGTCTACATTTTTCATAACAGCACTGTCTTTTGCCAAGCCTACGCATGAGTCCACCAGTCCATTGTGTCATTTTGGATGGTTACTAGGTTACCCAAGTGTTGTTTAGTGTTATATGAAAGAAGACCAGTCCAAAAATGTACATTTAAGAAAGAGGGGGACACAAAAATCATATTTAAATAGTAATTGATTGATTTGGATAGACTGACACCGTAAAGATAAATATTTGGAGATAACTGAATAAAAGAGTACATTTTTTGATATTACTCTAAATGTAAGGATATTCTTTAGGATATTCTGGCAATATAATTGTGATTGGAGGATATGAATTCTAATTTATTTATGAAATATGTTCCCTCATTGATTGTGTAATGGTGCCAGTTGGGTCATATTATTGTATCTCAAAGTTTGCAAGTTGTGACGTGTGCTGGTAACTTCAAAATAAAATAAAAATCGGAGCCCATGTAAGTTACTTTTCAAATTGTACTTAATTGTCATTGCTGTTCATAAATAAAGAAACAGAATCAATTTCTAACAAACACTAAATGTTGAGCTTTATGTGCACTCAAACTGCATTTGAAGGCAGCATTACTGATATTCAACTTAGTCAATCATTTATGATCAAATGGGTGTGTCAAAATGTAGTATCATTGGTATGATATAGGATATTATTGCTCAGTGGCTTCCTCAGTGATTAGTGATATCTATCAGTCTCTGCTTTACTACCGTACAGTGTACTACTACTGAAAATCTGTTTCATAACTCAGTGTTGTCGTGTGACACGCCATCTGTCCGAAAGTTGATCCCAGTGGGATTGGGAAGAAGAACCGAGGAGACAGCTGCTGTGAAGTCCAGTTTGGACTTCCCTGTGTGTGTGGAAATGAATCATATGTCCATGTGTGTTGCATTTATTTTTGAACATCTGACCCCGTGTCTGACCCCATGCCAACACCCCCTGCCCTGTGTATGTGTTGAGGCGTGTAACTCTCTCCTTCAGCTCTGCTCAAAGTTCAGAGCTGCCATATCCTGTTTTCTGCCTCTCTGCCCCATAAGCCTCTGATCTTTACTCCCTGCTGACCTACTTCACACACTGCAAACACACATAGACACATAATATGTATTGTCACATAAGTGCTTAATGATGTAACACACAGATAGGAATAAACACACAAGCCTAGTAACATACAGTATGGCACTGTATGCTAATACATTAACATACATTACAGGCAGCATCTGAAAATAACCAGAGTGGACATGTTGCCACCTAATAAAGTTTTTATGGGATTGTGCTCAAACAGACAGCTATATAGCATTAGCATTCATCTGGAATTGTATTTACACTTTCCTCCTTAACTATGTTTAGGTCTCCACCAACTCTTCAGAGAACTAGCTTGTTGCTAGCTTTGTCTCTCAACCATTTTTGCTGACCAGGAAGTGGATTTATCAGAACTATTTGCTCAAAACAGTTGCCTGTTGTGACTGTTAATGAGGTTGATGAGACTGGTAAAGGTGAGACTGAAGAATAAATGGAAATGTGTGGGCCATAAAATCAAAACAATGAACTGAAAGACCCTAAAAATGTTCTGGAGAGCTGACTGGAATGCTTATGTGATTATTCTCTGTGGGTTTGTCACTAATATGCACAAATCTTACATTACATTTCTCCATTGTTAATGTTATGACATTGATTAGTGCAGTTTTAATGAGTTGGCCTATATTCTAACGTGAGATATCAATAATTCAGTTTAGCTTGGTTAATTTAGAAACTATGTCCACTGAACACTCCTTTCACCTGCTGAGCATTGCCAACCAAAATACCACCCTAAATAAACAAGACAAGCCGAATGCAGCAGTTTAAAGCAGAACATTATTTTTATACCATAATTAATGTAACCCAGGTAGCTGATTCTGGTCAGCTGCAGCTGAATGTTGAGTGTGGCTTAGGTTGTTCTGGCCCCAGAGGACCAAACGTGAGACAGTCATGTGTCACAGTCTGTATCCAATAGTGTCTCCACATGTGTTTCCCATACTGCTATAGTGTTAAGGTCTACATATAGGTTATGGTAAAGTGTCATAGGGACTGTTCAGAGGTTAGGGTAAAGTTGAGTTGAGGTTAAGCATCTCCGTAGATGACTGGTTGGGATTGGGTCAAAGGTTAGGCTTCGGTCAAAGTCTCCTTTCAGTGTACATAATTATAAATACATAAGGACTATGCCGGGAGCTTCTTTATCTAGTTTTTTGTTTAGTTTTCACACAGTCCTAGCCACCTGTTATCCCACTACATAGCGAAGTGTATGTTATAGAGTGAACATGAAGCACCAGAAGATATCATTTATCAGGGGCACACAGTTTATTTTGCCTTTTCATTTTGTTTACTTGTCAATTATGCTGACAAAGAACTAAAACTTGCCGCAATCTTCACAGCACAGTGTCCTCTGACCTCTTTCTCACCAGAGTTCACCCACATCTGAAACAGGTTACTGTGATGAGGTGTAAACAAAGGACAAGCTGGCAGAGACAACAGGTCTGACACGATAGCAATGCATTTCTACAACGGTCATTACTGTGATCTAAACTCCAACAGATGTGTCTTTGTCAATTAGAATCACGAAAGCCTCGGAGACAAATAAACACTCTAAGTAGCTTTGGATGTTGTTTTTTCAGTGTTTGTTTACTGACATGCACAACCGTTCTCACATGAGACATTGCAGTTCATGTTTTTTGCTTGCGTGTATTTTTGTTCAGTGTCATATGAGAAATGTTTCTGAGGATTTTGCACATTCGAACAGAAACCTGACACAGAAGTCAACAGTGTAATTACATAATCATATGGTGCTGATGTGTTCCCTGTACAGTCTGATGCAGATACATTGTAGCTCATAATCAAACATCAGACCATTATTTCTTAAAGTTATTTAAACTGAGAAAATTGTCAATTTCTCAATGTGAACTTTCTTTTTATAGTACCCATATTGACACTAACTTGTTCCCAACTGTCTCCAGTTATGTTATGCTTATTCGTTTTTGCCCTTCATCTTAGATATGTATCGTGGTTGTGTAAAGGTCTTGTTCTCCTTCAGCATGCCCTTAACAAGTGTCAATTCCCAGAGACTAACAGCATTCATCTTTACTTAGAGATGAAAGTAAAACACTTAGTTTAAGCTCATTTAGGGGATGAACATTTAACAAGAGTCATGACTGCATTAGAGGGGTCGGACTGTCCTAAGAGTGAGGAGTTCACGGACATTATTAAAACTGCAGAATTTTGTAATACTACAGCTAAAGAAATCAAATGAAATCTATTTCCTCATTCATTTTATAAACTCTATTATTCCATATTTATTTATGTAAATGTATACAAGCTGAAGACTTTGGAGGGCCCTGTCTGGAGGGTTAACTCCACTTTACAGAGGTGGTCATAACCACAACTCTGGCTGCTGACAGTCAAAAAAGTATTTTTTTCTCTATCATGTGACTGCCAGATACCAGAAAGCAAATCCAAAAGACTTGTTCCCAACTTTGATTTGGCTATTAAAACAGACTTGTATGCAAAATCAAACCCACATAGTGGTGATTTCACACAGTAAAGCAGGAGAAAATCCAGGGTCACTTCTGTCAGCCAGACAAATCTATAATAAAATAAAAAAAGAATATAAATGCAGACAAATGAGCAGTTGTGAATCTGGGCTGCAGTCAGAGGAGACAGAAACAAAGCCCAATCCAAAGATGGACATGGTTCAACCACTTCAGATTTCCCATATTTTACTTCCTTCATTCAGCTGTCCTTTAGTGTATGCTGAATACAGCATACTGCGTTTTGCTGATGTCTGCTGATGAGGTTAGCTAAACTCCAACTCCCTGCATAGGAGAAACATGAAGGCAACGTTAGAGGCAAACTCTGACACAGACCTGAACTAATATACTTCAGACAAGAATGAAATGCTCCTTTTTGGATGTTGTTTATAAAGAGTGGTAAGATGTCTGAAATGGAAAAGATGGTGACAGATGCTGAGAAAGTTTTATGTTTCAAAGTGAACTCCAGGTTATGTTCATGATCACATTACCCAATATGGATTTTGGATTCTGTGGGTGTTCCATAGATGGCATCAGATAAATATGTCATTTCGGAGATTATTTATAGGGACGTGTTTAGTCACAGCCTGTTCACATTAGGGCAATAATCATAGTAATGATACTTTGTGCTTCAAAAGGAAATCTGCCTCCCACATACTTCCACAAGCAACATTTTTTGGGCATGACCTAAAAGACAAATTAGTGATTTGATAAAAACACTGTTCAGTTGAGTTCTGGAGTCAGCAATGATAACAATGAACAACAGTCAGACCAGACAAAACACCCACCTGGAGAGTCCATCTGCTGACAAAAACAAAGCCATTAGAGGAATAATAGCTTAACAGGATTATCTGCTGATTATCATCCGGACTGCTCACAACCAAAAACACTAAATCTGAAGCTCTTCAAAAAGGAACATAACAAAAACATAATGTGATGCATTAAAACCTCGACAAACACATGCACCCCCCCCCTACTTGCATCATTTTGCTCAAGCCCCTGCCTCTCTTGTTTAATCCATCTTCATAGTTTGACAAACATGCAGACACATGCACTTTCTGCCTCTCCTAAACAGCTGTCAATATGCAGTTCAGGTGCAAGATAAAGGCAGAATGAACAAGACGTTGTGAGCATGCCTCTCGCTCCCATCTGTTGGGTCCTGCCAAGGCTGCAATATAATGCTGCTGCTGACTGTCCTGAAAATGTCCAGCGGCTGTAGTTTGCAGGACAGCAGTGCAGAGAGATCCAGTGTCGGGCCAACAGGGATTAACGCTGCCAGAGGATCAGCTGCATGCATACCGTGTAGCTTTATAAAGTTAAACAAAATACCTCTTGCCACTAAACTCCATGCAGGATGCAATACATGTTTTTATACATCATCACCTATTATTTTCAGTTTGTGAAGAGAAAAGATAAAAAGAAAGACAAAACCTTAGATTTCAAAGATGACCTGTCCTTAATTAAGACTGTGATAAGACTATGATCTGGCATTAATTGTGAGTCAGTGTGAATAATAATGCTTTATGAGTTTATGCTGTCCACCACGCCTCTTATCAAGCACAATAAACATGTTTAATGTGTCAACTTCTCTTGACCGAGGGGACAACCGTTCAGCTGTGGAAGAAGCACGGCAGCAGCTGACAGGCAGGATCAGTGTCTGAAGTCAGAGCAGAGGGCAGCTGCCGAGCAAACGGGCACTCTCTTATGAATGACAGCTATTCACCTCCCCCCTTGAACATCACATGAGCGCTGCCTCCTACTCAGCACAGCAATACCAACAACAATATCACGCTGTGTCTTCTGATACAGTACAGCCTAGCGGGGAGAGGGAGGCAGGGAGGGAGGGAGGGAGGGAGAGAGGGAGGGAGATGGAGATAACCTGCACCGTGACCTTGAGGGCGGCGACCATCCACTGTGACCACCACCAACCAGAGTTTGTGTAAGCGAGAGTTACCTGATCTAACAGTGCACTGGTACATTTAAAGCAGCTACTTTTGTTTGTACTTCTAACCTCAGGGATAATATAGTTTTGTCTCATGCAGCAGTAAGTAGGACAGAACCAGCCACTGGCACCAAAAAAGCAAACACCATATTCTTTCTTTACCCTTCTCTAACCTTCTCTCCACTCTCCCACAGCTTCTTGTTCACGTGTTATGAAAACAGACCATGCTGGGGGTCCGTGCCTCTCCTCCATGACATACACATGTGCGCAAAATGTGACCTTATCCTCTAAACCCTTTTGTTTTCTGCACTTCACAACAATTACCTAACTGAGATTAGCTCAGTAATAAAACTCTCACAACCCTTCCTCCCCCTCTTGCTGTGTTTCCTGACGCCAGAGTAGGACAGAGGAATGAGAAAATGACCCAATTACAGAGCAAAGATAACCTGCGCCGGGAGGGCCGGCGTAGAGAGAACAGGGAAGGTGATGATGGGAAAGAGAAGAGGCGTTTAGGCAAAGCGAGGAGCTGCTGTGGCTGGGCTGGATGCATGTCCACAAGAAGAGCGAAGGTATGATGTGTTGTGTTGGGAAACTTGTCAAATTCATCCACACAAGTGAGGCTCTGAAAAGTGAAAACAGTGACATCCTGCGGTGACAGCAGCAGTGGTTCGTGACCCAAAGCTTGGATACTGCAGAGTGTGGTAGAGGATGCCTGGCTGCTGCAGTGTCTCTGTGTAGCCAAACCCACCCTGCTGCCATTGATTCATCAGCAGCAGCAGCTCTGATGCTATGTAACAGCGCAGCGAGCAGAGTGTTGCATAATAATAAAATAATTTAAAAAGCCATGCTGGTGCTCAAGGAGGGCGAGGACCACAACAACACCACTGCAACACTGTCACTCGAATCACTTCATCATCATTATCATCATCATCATCACACCGCAGGAATGTCTTGTTTCTGACAGGCTGCTGCCCCAGTCTGGAAGAATAACACGTGCTATGCTGGCCAAGTGTACACAAACGCACAGACGTGTGCATACAGCACACACAGGCTTGGAATAGACTGTAATCACCTCCCTCATCCTCTTCCCCTCAGGAGAAAACAAACATATACCTTGGTTACAACAACAAACAGTGGAGAGACTCCCTGTCTGCTCCGGTTGAGAAATTATTTCTATTGCATCCATAAATTCCTGAGATGTGACTCTCATTTTCAGTCACTGCTGTACTGGACACACACATACAGCCACAAACACAAACACACACACACACACACACACACGTACAGTTGGCAAGTTGACAGCAGTCTACTCACAAGGTTGAATGCTGTGGCTAGATCAGTGAAAAGACAGATATCCTCTTTTCTCTCGTCTGTCAAAGGATTTGCCTCACACTCCTGCTCCTCCCTGTCTTTCACCGGCAGACTAAAAGCGAGAGCGGCTGAAGACAAGAGGGAGATCTGCAGTGCTGGAACTCTGTCAGTATGCTAATGCCTGGATCTGCTCTGCCTCCCCTCTCTGTTTTCTCTCCTCCCTCCCTTCCTCTCGCCCTCCCTCACAGTATTCTCCAAGGTCAGTGGGTAGAACTGCCTACTGGACTCCTCCCTCACCAGGCAATTGCTTCCCTCCTCATACCCTCCTAGCACACCCCTCCTCACCCTCTCCTACAGGCTGGACACCCGGGCAGTAATTACCGTCATGATCCAGATTAACTCCTGGGTGTGCTCTTGTTGTGCTACGCTGGGCTGAGCTGGACTCAGATAGCCGAGCATGGGACGGGACAACACACAGACAGGATTACTTTGTATGTGTGCAGAAGAGGGGTGGAGAGGGGGTGGGGGGGTGGGGGTGCTTTGGTTGGACCCCACAAGGAGGGCTAGGGGCAGCCAGCAAGGACAGGACACTTTTAAGCTCAGCAGGAAACAAGAGGGAGAAGAGCTAAAAGCATTAGAAACAGAAATTAAAATACAAATCTGAAAAGAAATCTTTGGAATGCAGAGCTGATGCAGTGTTCCATGTCAGTGATAAATCATATGTAGATTAAAGTGGAAGAATTTATATGAGGGTGAAATAAAGCCTGAAATCAAAGATGATCGCTTGGCCACTGCCATAGACTATAACATGTCTGGAACTATATTGTAATCCTGTGCCTGGAAATGAGTCTGGAGTCTGACACAGTGTCAGAGAGCAGATCAGGGTTAAATAGCTTAGGAGACCCAGGATATCATACACAAAGGGGTAGTTTTTAACTGTTTAACTGGACACTAGATTATTCACTGATATTCAAGTGCCATATAAAAAGCAAACACATACTGTATGCACACAGTTTTGATGAGTAGAGTGTTAACTGTCTAATATTTGCTGACCTGTGCCGTCCAGCCCCTGCACAGCGACTTCAGGAGATTTGCTGAGCGTTTAGCTGCATCACTCAGTGGCTTTAGATCCTGTGATGGGATTAAAGTGAAGAAACGTCTGATGGGATGAGATAGAACTCAATACATGCGCAAAAGAAATGCACCTTCACCACAAGGGGAAGTACCCATAACAAATAATCCAATCCAATCCCTTTGATTAACACTAAAGTGAGTTACATGTGATTTAATTCTTTACTTAAAATAGGTGAAATGCGCCTTTATTTCCAGTGCGGGTGCAGTTTTGACTGCTTTACACATGCTGATTTTCATTTTCGTTGTATTATATTGCCTACTTAGTATTCCTGTCTTATTTTTTTTCACTCTTGCCCATGAAAAGAAGCATCGCTGATTAACATGGAGGCATTCATCCTCCACAAACACTGCTTCCAGAAATATTACATAACCATACACACACCCCCTCATAAATTAAACAAATTATCCTAATTCCTTCCTTTAGAAGTGAAACCTTTCAGAGACTCAGGAACATCCTTGTGAATCGGTTACATCATCTGCACCAAGGGAGCAGCAGCCTTTGTTGTGAATAAATGCCTTTTGGTTTCCTTGTGATAAGCTGACACCTTGTGGTGGTTTATGGTAAGTACAACACCTGCAAACATGGTTGATATTAAAATGACATGAAATTATGCAGTTTGAGACTATTTTGGCTTTGAACTCAAAACTGAAAACTGCAAATAACATAGTCTCATATCTAGGATGCAATTAGGTAATAGTGATAATGTGTGGAAACCTTAAAGAGAATTGTCCAAACTTTTATAGCATTTTTCTTTTAAAAAGGTGTAGACACATCAAATCTAAGCCAGACTCAAGTTTAAGAATTTAAAATATGAAGATGCAATGAGTGACAGCTTCATTTGTATTTCAAGAATTATGGAAGAGCATGCGCAAAAAAACAAACAAAACAAATACAACAAACACCTTAACATGCAACAGGACTCAAATGTAAAAGTTGGGCCAGCCAATAGATCATTTTCACAAAATACAAGACACAGAAATAGCTGAAACACAATGGACAAAAAATATATATATAAGAAAGCAACTGAAGATGAACAAAAGCGAATGGGCTGTTGTTACAGTATAAAACCAGCAGATGGAGGCATACAGTGTGAGATTGGTAACAAAAACACTGGACACATAGAGATGAAATGGACAAGACTCCATACAATGACAATGTTTGATCACCGTTACCTGGACGTTGTTTTGCTTGAGCTCTGAAAAGCACCGACAGTTCAACAGCCAACAGCTGAGAGTAAGTAGGCTGATGATGTCATGTGTACTTTATCTGTTCAGGTGAGTTCAAAAGGCACTTCTTCACATGGTCAAACAAAACAAGGCGAGGGAAGTAAATGTCACAGTTTCGGCTCACTGCCCAAACAGTTCAGCTGTTGTTTGTGTGGGAAAGATTTTTAATCCACCACTTTATACTGGTATATACTCCACTAACATATGATCAGGCCCTGCTTTTAAAATCCATAATTTCCCCCTTTATTTTTATTTAAATAAAATATCACTTCAGGCCCCAAAAATATTACAACATATCAGGTGGAGGGTCACATAAAAAACAAAGGAACCCAGAATGATTTCTGACCAGTTTGATGACTAAGAGACATTTAAGTTGAACATAATCACATGAGGCAAGTTAAATCCAAAGAAATTGAAAAAGCAAATAAGCATGACTGGTCAAAGTAAACCTTAAATGATAAACAAATACAGCACACTTTTTTTTCTTCCCCTCCTGTGAGAACAAAAAGGCAAAGCATACTTGAAATACTGCATGAAAACAGAGATGGTGATTCAGTATACAGTATACAGTCAATGCATGTTAATGTTAAAACACAATACTGGTCTCCAATGACTTCTTCCTCATTAACACTTCATCCACATGAGCTATCACACTATCTTTGTTACTGATTTGTCCTTTAAGAATCTCTTTTTCATAGACCTGAGCTGTACCTAGTAGTCTGCATACAGTGCATCAAATTACAACCAAATGCTGAGTACATGCAGTACGCCAGAAATTGTCAAGTACATACTGTTGTTCTTTATTCATTATTTCTAACACATTTGTGCCTGCATCTTTAACACTGCTGCCTTGAGTTGTCTTTGTAAGATTAATGTGATTCAAGGCCATTTTTCTTGTTTGTCTAGCTGTCTGTTAGCTACTAAACATAAATTAAAAAAACAAGGTACAAGACGGGACTTGAACGCAAGGTGTCCACAAAATAAACAAGTCTTAAGGTCAAAAAGTATCAACTCCGACTAACGCTGTGCTACTGCAGTAAGTAAGGAAAGAATAGGTAGTGTTAATGAGAGTTAATAGTCTCTATGTTATGCCCCTTTGTGTCTACACTCTGAACTGGCTTGCTGGCTGTGAACTGTGACCCTGCCGTAGGTTTGTACAGCAGATCGGATCACGTGAATTAACATCACAGTGTCAAGGCATAGCATGGCTCATCATGGCAGAAAACATGAAGTAGCACCTGATGGTGGTCTGTAGGTTAAGGGCGTGCGTTGGAAAAACAACAACAACGTGTGGTAGTTTTAAGCGATTTCTTTAACTGACTGTGAATGTGTCTTAGCGAGTGTTTCTGTTTTGTGAAGGCAGCATGAAAATGGAACACTGAATACTGAGTCCAAAGAAATGCAGCAAAATCTCAAATAAGTCCAAAGTGTGGATCCACAATGGCCAGAGCTCGGCATGATCCATCCCTGATCCACAGGACAGAAACACGTCCATTCATCTCATCTTAGGTCCAGCATACTGTTCATATTCTGCGTTTCATAAAACTGTCTCTGATGTGGTATACTGCAGTTGATCTGATTCTGTACTCTCTGAATAGTCCAGGGGCTCTGTCAACCATACTGTCATTCAGTTCTTCAAAATGGCCGCCATTTCAGACAGAAACCTCATTTAGCCGCTGCTTTGTGTCAGTTTTTAGCAGGACCATTTCTCTCCTGTACACCTTCAGGGACTTCCATGGGAAGCATTGTCAGATTAGGCGAAGCAGGCGAGCGGGGTCAGTGGCATGACTGGTAAAAACTACAGACTGGAGCTTCAGCTGTGATAGCTGGACACAGCTGCCTGTTTCTGGGAGAGACGCAACAGCTCCTCCCTGATGGCCTTGATCAGGGAGGCAGAGGAATGGGTGGGGGGGGCCGTATCCATGGGTGGTGGGGCTGCTAGATAGCTCACCCCAGTGTCTAGGTGGGCAGGGGGAGCAGAGGGCTCCCTGATAACACTTCTGGGCATCTGGAAGATAGAGGGGGACGAGTAGTCAGGACAGTCCAGGAACTGAGGGCAGGAAGGATGGTAAAAGAAGAAAAAAGAGAGAAAGGAGGTAGAAAAAATGAGGAAAACAGGAAAAGTGACAAAAGAATATCAAGAAACAGAAGTAGAGAGTGGAAGAAAGCTAGAAGAAATTTTAAGAACTCCATAGTGCTATTATAAAACTAATCATACACTATGTTATTAGAATTACTTTACATTGTTCCTTTTAGTCTTATAATAATAACAAAAATGTAGAATATCATCAGAAAAAAAGATTGAAAGATTGAAAACAATAAATTATATCTGAGATTTAGGAGATTCACTTACTGCATCTTTTTCAGATTCTGCCCTGGCGAAATTGTCATCATGGTAGTTGTTCCAGACAATGCCTCCATTCTGGCCTGGAGGAGCCCTGACCCCCGCTGGGTAACCATTCATCCGGCTGGACAAGCCCACCTGTGTAAGATGATGGAACTGGGCACCTACACACACAAACACAGACACACACACATACATACACAATCACATCAGACATACAGTACCTGACACTCAATCTTCTGCAGCCCCTCTAATATACTTTGATGCAATCACTGTCCATCTCTCTGCTACACTGCACTCTATATGTTAAATGCCAGAATCCATTTCTATTAGAGTGAGTCACATGACAGCTGTAGCATTGCACCAGCTACATTTAATTTAAGAGACAGACTAGGTTCTTTTGGTTTGACTGTATTAAGACGATAACAAAAATGTATGAGTGGGCAGTGCAACAGTCTGAATCTACAAGTTTACTGTTCTATAATGCTTTGCTGTGTTCCACTTATACCTGTAGTGCCCCCTACTGGTCGCGGTCTGGCAGATGAGGGTAGCTCATCAGCGTACAGGCCCCTGCTGGAGTACAGGCTGTCTGGCTGGAGCTGCTCAGCGTGCCCTGCTGTTTCTCCTGGTGGCAGGTAGCTCGAGCCAATGCCCTGCCTAAAAAACACAGAGAATTGGGCTTTCCCTTCACATTTCATGGAAAATAATGTCGACTTTGGCAAATAAGCTGGAATTCTTCTCAGTTCCAGTCTCTGCACCATCGTCTCGACACAAGTCTCAAATATGTGAAACATGCTGGTCCAGCTCATAGCATCACATAATGGTAAATTAAAATCAATCTCATGCACTTCATAAATCTTAATGTTTCATAATTTACAACCACAAAGTACACACAACAATGCTTTGTTGACAGCTGCTGATGATATTTCAATTCCACTGTGCTCACATATCCGGTGCTGATAAGCTGTTTGACCACAAATACATCACTCGGGTTTCATTTGGCTGCTCCGCTCTCTAGAAAATTAATGTATGGCATGAAAAAAGCTGCTTACATTTTTGGCACTATGCCTGCATAGCGTGTGTAAAGTGTGTTATGACATGACAGTGTGTGTGTGTGTGTGTGTGTGTGTGTGTGTATGTGTGTGTGCTCTTAGGTCTTTTTGGAGCCAGTTAAGAGACCATTGCCTGCACCTGATCCATTAAACCAATAAAATAAAGATGACTCTTCTTTAATTATTCATAAGGTCCAACTCACTGGATGCACCTAAAGGAAAACATTCCCTGCTGGTGAAGTGGTGGAAATTAGGCTGTGCTGATCAATAAGAAACAATTCTAGTGTAGGCAGAAGTCAATGTCAAATAAGAATAATATTTATGATCTCTACACAAATATTAATAATTTTCATTGACTGTTCTACTAACCTTGGTATCAGGCTTTGGACTCCAGGTGGGGACATGCTCAGCTCAGTGAACCTCTGGGGGACACAAAGAGTAAAACAGTGATGACAGGAAACTTAACTACAGCAGACACTGTTTACATTTATTATTCTCAGGTATAATCAAACTATAAATATAATATGACACAGCTTTCATACTGTATCAAGATATAACAGATACAAATACTGCAATTCATCTGATAATGTTTGTCTATGCAAAGCTTTCCTGTGCCTCTTACTATATTCAGTACATTTGAGCAGTGGGGTTAACTTTATGTAGTAAACACTGCTGTTTTTACCATGCAAGGGTTTGTTGGATATCCTGCTTTTTTACAGCTGACCTTTCATGGCGCATGAAAGCACTGAACCTGCAAAAGCAGAACCAGCAAATGGCTTTTTATTGCTCCTCTGTTCACTCTTGAGTCTCTATATTTTTCACCTGAGGCGAACATCGGTGTTGAACCTTTTAGGAACAGTGCAGTGAATACTTTTTGATAGCTATAAAATGCATTTAATTATGGAGAAGTTCAATTACCATAGTGGATAAGTGCATGGATTAAGCTCAAATAATAACTATTATTCAAATTCCTGCAGTCAAGATATGAATAGGCTTTTTTTATTAGGTTCAACACAAAAAACACTATACTTTTAGTTTTGCTGATTGCTTTAACAGTCATAATGCTGACTGTATAGACTTCACTGCTGGTGTAATCTGAGTGATAAAGGCCTTTACTGCTGTGTGATGCTCTGCTGTCTTGAAACAACTCCTAATTTTCTTATATAATACACATGGGCACTGAAAGCTTTATTTAATTTTAGCTCAGCTTTCAACATTATTAAATATACAACATACAGCCTCTGTGTTACAAAGTGAATTTCTTTGTAGGGTGCCGTTTTAAACAGACCTCCCATCAATAAAAAGCATAATGTAGAAAAAGAAAAAAGGGCTGCGTACACTGAGCTTATTATTCCGTCAGCCTTCTGAGCCGTTATATGACTGTACCTTTTTTGAAACCAGCCTACGCTAACAGCAGCTAATGCAGATCAAGCATATGCAGGGTACATTACTGCAGAGTCTTAGGAGTTGTAGATAGCTGACGGGGGTTGTAAGGTCGCAGCTACATGGGGGCGACAGATGGAGGAATACTTAACTGATTAGTTTGCTAAGAGGACACGATTAAACCTGAAACTATACGCTTCATGCTGGGAATGAGGTGAAAAAACCTCATGAAAGGGAAACAGAGAGTGAATACAAAGGATTTTACATGTCTGTAGTTTTGGTCATTAAACATTTAAACAGGGGAGCCTGAGCTTCTTTGTCTTCAGGTCTGTCCACAGATTAGAGAATGGAAGAGGCACCTTGACCAGACAGCTTACAGGAAGCTTACATGCCACACAGAACAATTTGTTGCCAAAAATACTATGCTGCTCAGCTCCACGGGCCGAGAGTTGGCTACTTACACTAGGGAAAGGGGGGCTAAGACCTGGATAGGAGGGACCCCAAGGTCTGGGCCCACGGGCCGGAGGGCTGGTGCTAGGTGGGTTGGTGTTGACCCCTGGGAGAGTGATCCCTGCTGTGCTGCCCTGAGAGGTGGGCGACACGAGGGCGAAGGCGTCGTCCAGCAGGGAGTGCATCTGCTGCCGAGCCTCCTCAATGGAGGGCTGTGGGGGCATGTAGGGGGGTGGGGGAGGTGCATGACCTGGGGGAGAGGAAGCGGGACCCAGGAAGACGTCATCGGTGGGGGAGGGGCTCCTGTGAGGGGATCCTGGGCCTTGGTCAGGGTCCGACTGGAGTAAACACAATGACAAAAAACCACAAATTGAGGTTTTTCCCAAAATGAATAAAATGATTGAATGATGAAATTTTTCATATTCATTCATATGAAGATTGTAAAAACACTATGTCAGCCCTGTACTACTTACCACGTAGGCCACATTGTTGACCCCAGGGCACTTTCTGTAAACTGCATCAGTGTCATCAGTGATGAGGTGGTCTTTGTCTGCATCCATCATGCCTCCATTCAGCTGGTCCTTCATCCTTTGTTTGGGAGAGCGCCTTCCTCGACCACTGAGAAACAAACAGACAAATGTCCTCCAGGTTAACTATTTTTGACATTTTTTCATAGCAAGACCAGAAAAGTACAGCTATATAACAGGTCAACTTGTGCACCACAATACCAAAGAAGTGCATTGATCCAAAATATGAGTCCTAACCTTTTCTTTGACTCCATGAAGATGGAGGGCATCTGTGCATTTGGGTCCAGGATCTTATCAATCTGTATCTGTGCTTTGTGATAGATGCGATCCTGGTCTTTGGGGTCTGCGATGCCACTCATGTCATCCATTGCGGGGAAGTCGTAATGGCCCTTCCTCTTGGCACGCAGACGTATCTTGTTGCGATGGTGCTCAATCTCGGATTTGTGCCTTAGTGCAACTTGGATCTGAGGAGAAAACACCAAATCAAAATATGAAGCAGTTACTTACTTTAGACTGATCAATTTGCTAAAGTGAACACAGTCAGAAGGGCGAACCTCTTTGTTGATTTGGTTGGTGTCGGTCAGTTTGCCATTGACTGTGGGGCTGTGCAGTGGTGGGACAGGCATGGGCTGCATGGCAATAAGCTGGACTTTGTTGGGGAGTCTCCTGCTCGCGTCGGTGGCACGAGACATCCGATCGACATGTTCAAAGATGGAGGCTGAGGACAGTTGCTCGAGTGTGCCGTTCATAGGTGGAGGACCTGAGACGGAAAGCAAGAAAGTAGAAAAACAGATATCATAATGCAGTCAGAACAGTGCAAGTCTTAAATGGTAATGTTGAATTAAATCAGGGGTACAGAGTGTTCAGAGGCAACTACTGAGTGAGGATCACAACAGCAACATTTATCTTCTTATCTAACCGCCATGACTACATTAGAAAAAGACTTGGAGGAGATGTTTCCAGCAGTAACATGAAAACAAACACTTCATTACAAACAATTGCCTTTTGCCTTTGTTTGTGAAGTCGA
The DNA here is from genome assembly GCF_027409825.1 of Scomber japonicus. Classification (NCBI taxonomy): domain Eukaryota; kingdom Metazoa; phylum Chordata; class Actinopteri; order Scombriformes; family Scombridae; genus Scomber; species Scomber japonicus. The sequence goes on along the minus strand of NC_070582.1, from coordinate 25,072,693 downwards.
CTGCTTCTACACTGTGACTGACAGCTCAGCAGACAGTGATGGATGGTGGGAACAAGCGGTGCAAAAGCTACCACAGAAACAAACACAGACACAGCTGCTGGAGGTCAAGAGTGAGGTCTACAGAGACACAGACAGAGAGAAGACAAACTCTTACCAATTCTATTCTTGCCTGCAGACCGCAATAGAAAGGAAAGAGAGGAGGTCAAATGAAAGCCTCTAAGATAGAAGTGGCAGCTGTATGTCGACAATAAAACTAAAAAAGTCTAGTATGGTTTGATTCTGGTCTTGTGAAGTTCATTAGCGAGAGAAAAGAAAGGAAAGAGAGCTGCTGTTGTTTGTACTTTAACTTATGATGAGCATGAAAAAAAAACACTGATACAGACAGAAGGACCAGAAAGAGAATAACAGTATGTTATATAATGCAGAATGTGTCTCATATACAATGTACTTTACTTATAAACAGTGTGGCAGAGTATATACAGTCTCAGGCGGAGATTTATCAATAACAAAACAGAGGCCATTCCTCTATGGGTGAGTCAGGCTGCTGTCTGTGTGCCTGACTGATTCTGGCTCCGGCACATAGTCTCTGAGTGGCGTTGCAGGCTTGAATCTATCAACAAGCAGTCAGAGAGTGTAACTAAAGATATCCCCCTGCCCCTTTTTTCCTTCCTCCCTCTTCTCTCCCTTTCCTCTCTCTTTTGGCTATCAAGTAGTAGTCCTTACCAGGTGTTTCTTTTAATGTTAGTTCTTCACTATGTAATCCTAATGTCAGGTCTTGAGCTGTTAGGATGACTCTTTTCATTAACCTTTCTCTACTTTGCATTTTAGCCACATCACAGTCCTTTCTGCCCTTTATCAGGTCATCCTGTCAATCAAATCATCCCAGCTCGAGTTGCTCTCTGCATCTCTTTACGTCCGTCCAATCCCCTCAGTTTCCTTCTTCCCCCTCTTCCCTCCTTTATTCTGTATTTGAAGGAGTGATGCGAGTGTTGCCAGGGCCACTTGCCATTTAAAACATTGATGGGGATCTTACGGCTGTGCTTGCTGTCGCTGGGCGTGGCGTGGGCTCTGAGGTTCTCCTCAGTCGAATCTCGCTCACTGGAACGGTCACTTACCACCGAATCACCGTCTGATGGCGAGATCCTACCAGGAAAAAACACATACACACACACACACACACTTTCATGAATAATAGAAGGCCAAGAACGCACTTACATGTTGAAATGCCATGCATAATCGAAAACAGTGGTATCTCCACAAAGGTAAAAGCTGGGGGGAGTCTAAGAAATACTAATAGGATTTTTGAAGTGCTAAATTCTGACAGCATGTTCATTACTAGAACTATAAACAATCAAGTATCAATCCTCCACTCTGACGACGACAGGCGTAGGGTTAGGATTATATTTACAACATGAGTTAATGAACATCATTAAGAATTAACTGCTGCTAATGTTTTGGTGTCAGATATTGTCTAATAGCCTGAGCAGGAAGTGATTTGGGAGTTGCTGGTAATGGTGCACATATCTGGAATATTATTACAATGGAAAGTTGAACATTCCTATATGAATCTCCGCTATGATAAATAATAAATATCGAATGTGTACATCAAGTACATCAGTTTGAAATAGGCTATGGCCAACTGAAGTTAAATCCATTTTCAATCTATTCTTTTCAAAGAAGTTTGAACAAAGGAAGTAAAACTATAGAAACTATAAAAAATAAATCTCTCTATATATCGCAACTTAATATAATTGATAGAGACAATCTGTGCCAGTATGTACTGTAAGAGCAAAGGAATAGCCCTCACTGTCTAGTGCATCAATTATTGATCAGACGGTCTGTCAAGAGCTTTTTGTCTGGTTGACTGAATGTCCCAATTGAGCTGCATTGAAAATACAAGTGATGGGGTAAAAAACAAGCTGTGAAATATCTTGATATGTATCAGGAAAAATCAGCAAAAATAACTGTCAGTAAACTGTGAGTGTTTTGACCAGATGGTGGATTAGGAAAGAGAAAAATACTCCATAATCTGGAGATTATAATTGGGTAAAACACAACAATGAAATACTATTTCAGAGCTTCTCGTTGGTTGCTGTTCTCTCTTTTTCGTGTTTTTGGTGTAACCTCCGACTGAATGCCCTACAGTGTATAGACATAACTCGATGCAATTTAATGTTCTTATTCCTAATGCATTTGATTAATTTATTATGCTATGTCACTCCTCCTGCATTATACTGCCAGCAGCACTGACCTTTCTCGTCTTCGTCCGCTGCGGGACGCCTTGGTGGAAGTTTTGGATATTGGGGTAGGGATCTCTCCATTCTCAGATGGACTGAGGCCTTCTTTAATGGACACGGGCAGGGGCCCAGGTCCAGACGGGACAGATTCCTGGATCACCATGACATCATCCTTACTCTGCTGGCCAAGGTGCAGCTTGGCAAAGTCGAAGCCTTTCACACTAGGAGCCTGCAACTGAGGAGACGGGCAGAAGAGAAGAAAAGTTGGGAGAGTTTTAGGAGAGGAAAATGGAAAGAAAGGTGGAAAGACATACAGTTGAAGTTAAAGAGGTCAAAAAAAAAGAGTGAGCGAGTAAAAATGAACCAGACTGTAAATATTTACTTAACAACAGGAGGGAAAATTTCTGTAACAGCATTCATCACCCTCAAGTTGAACCATATTTCAATATGACATGGTGACGGTTAAACTACTTAAAATCAATTTAACTTTTTGACCAAAAGTTGTGAGCGGGTAAAGTAGAGGCCAGGTAGATAGATGGACAAGGCTGAAAGATGATGAATGGATGTCCAGGAGATGAGGGAGACTCAGACAGACACACATTAATGAATAAAGGGGAAACGAGAAAAAAAGACAGAGATGTGGGGAAACATTGAGTCGCTTGCTTTTCTTTGAGGTGGTTGGGGGATGGAAGCAGTGAGACTGTTTGAGTGTAAAGCCCTCGGGACTTTCCAACAGCAAAGGAATAAACAAAGGATGTCAGATCTCAGCGTGTGCGCTTGGAATTGTGTAACTCTGGTCCTGTGACATTGAAACGTGTCTACGAGAGAAGAGTGACATGACATATTCTCTGAATTATACGTGCACACACGAGTCTATTATTGCAAAATGTGTGGCTTAGAAGAGGCTTGTTGGTATAAAACTGCTAATCCGGTGTGATGCTTGCCAGACTGAAACTGCTAATCCAAAGAGAGTGTGTGTGTGTGTGTATGTTTGTGTGTGCTGCGCTCCACGGCATATAAACAACGCTGGTCTTTGAGAGGGAAAAAGCAGCAGCTGAAATACTCCACCTGTTTCATTACAAGTGACACTGAGGCTGAATGAAAGCAAACACACACACAGCTAGTGGCTATCTCTCACACATTACACTCACTTATTACTACTTAGCCCAGTTTTATGGCATATTGGGGACTGACTCAGAACAAACAGTTGACAGATGCAGAATGACATGTCTAAATGTACTACTTCACAACACAGAGTCACTGTATGCTCCTCAGGATCTACAGACTACAAACACACCAGTACTCCACATTGAAATCCATCATACGTAACGCTGGATTTTCTAAGTCAAAGCATCAAAACACTTTATAGCACCATCCTAATGTCCACTAATGAAACAAACACTAGTCTCTATGGCAACTACACCATATACCTCCTGCTTGGCTCTCTTTCCTTTAGACAACACTTTTCTTTGCTCTTCTTTCGTCATCTCCCCCATTTTCTTTTGCATTGCCTTATGTTCTTTTCCTCTTTGTTCTTCTGGTTTCAATCCTTTCCTTTTAACTTTCTCCTTTCCGTCATCTTCGTCTTCGTCTTCTTCCTCCTCCTCCTCCTCTTCTTCTTCCTCTTCCTCCTCCTCTTCTTCCTCTTCGCTGCTCAAACTCTGTTTGCTCTTGGGAAGAGCTTCTGGTCTCTGAGCAGAAGCAATGTTGGACAGGATGAATACTTGTAGTGATGAGGCACAATGCTTTTGCATCTGTATCTATACTAAAAATCATAAATCCACCTTTCAACTATTGACTTTCACTGAGTTAACTGTATCTATTGTTGCTGTTCTTTCACATAATTGTGAAATATTTAAATAACTACTGACAAACAAACACAAACTAGGTCTCATCTATATCTTCTACGCACCACCAAACACTGCTCTGTACCTTCCCCTTTTTAATCTCTTTCTTCTCCTCCTCCTCCTCTTCTTCTTCATCCTCCTCCTCCTCTTCCTCCTCATATTCTTCTTCTTCTTCTTCTTCACTAAACTCTCCCCCCCTCTTACTTGGAGTGAGTAGCTGTGGAAGAGGACTCCTTGATTCTCTGAGCGAGGCAGCAGACTGAGAGCAGAGGAGTGGTGTTAAGTGACAGATGATTGTGTTAAGCAGAGAGGGTAAGTCATAGTTACCTCAGCACATTAGATTAACTGCATTACACCGATGTGAGTTCATCGCTCAACTCAAATGCGAGTGGAAGGGTATGACAGCCGGTCGGAGATAGAAATATCATCCAGTAAGGCACGAAGCTCCAAAAAATACGCACATAAATCTCCAAAACAGCTCCAACTAAATTCAGCGTATGAAAATCTATTCAAGGACTGGATGGAAGTCGTATTCCTCTATCACTGATATCTGAGTTAATGATGAAAGAGTCACTGGGACTGAGGCAGACTACTGCAGGGGTTACTTATACAGAGAGCCAGTTACTTCTGTACTGCATCACATACTGACATACATAGAAAAACACTGTGTTGGACGTTTTTGAGATTACTATGGGCACTGGTATCTCTACTAGGCAGTATACTGTGCGTTAAAATGCATTGTATCCTGCTGAATTTATACACTGTCACAGCACCCTTTCTTGATCTTTGTGTCTCTCAGTAAACGGATGCATTTTCAACAAAGACCACATTCATTTCATTCCTGATTAAAATATGTTGTTCATCAGGAGGTTTCCACAACAAGCAGGAATAAAATCTCTCTCCTGAGATTTAACTTCAGGGCAAAACGGGACATGCTTTAAAGGGAGAGAGACAATAATAAGACAGGAAGCAGCCTCAGCAGAGTCAAATTAAATTATTTCTATTTCAAGCTTAAGGAAAAAAGAAAGAAGAGTTTAGTTGTCACAAACACAAAATACGGTGAGATGAAGTTGGACTGTCAGGGCAGGGGAGTTAGATCTTTAACCCGGTGAGTAAGAGAGGCAGTAGAAGAAGAAAGCTTTAAATCACTTAACAGAGTAGTTAAGGCTCATGGCATGTACTAGACGTTTTAATCCAGCTCATGGCCATTAATAAATTCCTTACTGGGGTCATTAAAGTTTTACTAATGTAATCTAAAGAAGAAATGAAGAAGAAGTACAGAATCTGTACTGTCCTGGAGCACAGTCATGGCCATGACGGATACATCTAATTAATCAGCACTTCATATAAATTTTATATTCACTTTCTAGCTGAAAACCAGCTGCCATTCATTTCTCTATGCAGAACACAGTAATGTTCATTGCGCTGATTTTCATTCACATAACTAAATATATTGTAACACAATGAATAAAATATATACATACACAAATGAATGCATATTTGAACAAATTAATATGATTATCAATGTCCATTACATGTTTTAAACAACAACAAGAAAAACAAGTTCAATTAAAAAAAACTGTTTGCACTCTGCTTTCCAAAGTTTAAAGTACATTTGTCATTAAAAAAGGACAATTTAATGCCACAAAAGAACATCAACACATTTTTAAACAAGCTGAAGTAATTGATAACACAATAAATAATGGAAACATTCAAAAATGTGGTGACAATTATTGCCATGTTACATATTTCAAAATGAGCTGTTGATATGGAACTACCTACGTTGAAACACATGGTGAAATCTGATGTTGATGATGAATCAGACACTTTACAACACTGATGGGACTCTACCTTCTGTCTCTGCTGGATGGAGGTCATGGCATCTGGCTGGAACTCCAGCTTGTCTGTCCGACACAGTTTCCAGTACAGGATGGAAATGATGACGATGACCACCAGGAGGGGGATCACCACCCCGATGACGATCCACATGTTGGTGTTCTCACTGTCGGACGGTGAGGACGCCACCTTCTCTACAGCTGCAGGGAGAGAGGTTGAAAAGGTGACAAAGGGACACAAATCGCCTTTATCTTAAAACAAATAATGAACATATGTGTGTTTGCATGAGTCAAGGTATTTTGTGTACACGTTTCAATATTTCAAGCATAATCCAATTTACAAACACCTTGTGGATGCTAAGCTAAACATGCAGTACATCTATGGAGTACTGCCTCTTTTCTCACTGCTGCAATCTTCAATGCAGACCTTCATTAGTTTTAATTAACATTCATTTCATCCCCTGGGAAAGTACCATAGGAGAACACAGTCAACACAGAAAGAGACCTCCCTTAAGGGGCTCTCATTAGGCCTTCATCCCTTGTTTAGATTCTTACTGAGGAAGACAAGCTTTTGGTACAATACATACAAGACGAGGTAATTAGTCAAATGCTGCTATAAACATAAAAAGGAATACAGAGCCAGAAGTTTTATTTTTTTCGCAGCTTGTGAACAATGGGACATAAGGCATGTCACAAAGCTGTAAGTGAGATCATAACATTCTATCTGAGCTTCTTGTTTTTTGTGTCCTTCTGCTCCAGCTCCTATTAAGTTAATGCAGTACACTCCATTTCAATGATATGTAACTCATATTATGTATCTGCACCGCCGGTAAAACCTCCATACCAGCCCTTGAGAAATAGCAGTGATTGTACTGTCTTATTCTTCAGCAACTTGGATGCTGACAAACATGGGAGCTTAAACTTAGTTTGTCTATGTCAAGCAACATCTCTTTATCACTGGGGTGCCCTTGAATATCAGTTATCTGCTCTACCAGAGGTACTCACGTTGAGCTAAAATGCCCTGTACACGATATCCCAAGACGATGGCAGCCTTTTGAACGTCCAAGCTGTTGAGTAGGTTGGCTGTTCTGACTGCAGGCATCCTCTGACCACTGGGACCCTCCACAAAATACACAACCTCCAAGGGTTGGTCCACTCCCCCCAGCCGGTTCATACTTACAACCTGGAGATTGAAACAATCAGAGAAGTAGAGTTAGTAATTTATCCAAACAACAAAATGATGGGGTACACTAGTTAAGTGGAGGTACAAAAGGTTTGATTTTAAACAGTTCAGTCTCAAGGAGGTATGCAAATGTATGCAAACAATGATCCACTATCTAATAAGGTGGCAGGCCACTATTTTTGATTGTACTGAGATATTCGAGTATGACTACAATTTCCTTAAGTAATAAGAAAAAGAAATCTGCTTTACATTAAAGTTCAGGAAGTTTGAATGTGGCAATTAGCAAGGCTTTATAATATGTTTGAGTTCATCCAAAACATGGACACTCTTCAGTTTGTTTAGCTATGTGTGTGGGAGCATATATGTTGGCATGTGGGAAATGAGGAATCATGCCTCAGTTGCAATATAATTACACAGAGCAATTATGAGGCTTAATGACTACTATGAGATGGCTGCATGTACTAGTGTCCACCACCTTTTAAACAGAGGGCAGACATCATGGCATCTTCTGTTTTCTTCTAAACATAAACATGTCCAGATGTTGCTTTTGTCTTTATATTTCTGCGGATGAAGTTTTACCATCGGACAACCGCTCTTCTTCTTTTTCTTTGTACTCATTTGTTGTCACAACCTGTGAATGTTTCCACACTGCATCACTGGTGGCTAACAGACAGTGCTCAAGCAACTTGAAAAGAAGTCCTTCCAAAAATGATCATAGGACTCATGAAAGATGAAACACTACAGCCCCCTACACTAAAAATGGAATGTTTGATGAAGGTCCTAATGAGGAAAGTGTCATGATTTTAATAATAAGGATGACTTTTTAATGGAGAGTGTGGTACCTCATTTTCCATGGAGCCCTGTAACATTAATAGTGTTTGAGGTTTTGTGACTGCAGAAGAGAACATTTTCGGCACCAGCTATTTAGCCTCCCTAGTTACCATAGTTCTGCCTCTAATTGCTTTTTGTAAATGGCAGTGCGCATTTGCATTCATGGAATGTCCTGGAAAACATAAATAATATGTCAAAAATTTAAACTGTATGTAACTATATGTTTTGTACACTTCTTAAACTTAACATTACATCTGTATAGCTAAAGCCCTTTTATATGAGCTGTTGTCATTATTCTACCAACTATTTTATGCACAAAAACATCTACATGGACACACACACACACACACTTAGAAAAAGCACACTCATGGTATGTCAATGTGCTTTCTGTATTCTCATCAGATCATTCATTGAAATATTTCTCCATGTTGTCTAATATGCCTGTGTGTGGGGGCATGTGTGTGTGTAGGTGTGTGTGTGTGTGTGTGTATGTGCTTGCTCTGAGGCACAGCTCAGCCTGCTAACTGCATTGCTTGAAAGAGTAAAGTGCAGGTCATGCCTGGGCTAACACAGAAAAGCAGCTGTGCAAGCTCCCTCATCCAGGACTTAATCCAGTCCATGCACGGTTATTAGAGTGGAAAGATGGCAGCGTGAATGTGTGTCTTTATTGCACGACCCCATTCTTCGTCCTCTTTTATCTGTCTAGGCGGACTCATAAGGTATTCTCGTAGGTGACGACACCACACTGATACTGTCATGACAGTCTAGGGACATCTGTTTGAGATATGTGTATATGCATGTGTGTGAGTGCGTGCGTGTGTGTGCAAGGAAGGAAGACAACGTATTCCTCTGAAGTACAGTCTGAGACACCTCATTCTCATTATATCTAAAAGACACTCAAAGCTGAACGTCTTTGAAATGTAAAAAAAACAACATCTAAACTAGGCTTCCTTAATGACAGAATCATATCAAGGCTGGAAGGAGCACAAGCACATAATAAGCCGTCTATGTATAACAGACATTCATATTCATGACTGTGAAAAAACATAATCTCTGAAGGTAGAAAGGATGCCAGAGCTTAAAATTAGAGATCTAATCATAGCACAAACACACAGACACTAATGGTTCGCCACAAATATGGTCCTCCGTTTTCCTAAATTACACTGTAGGTTTCATACAGACAACAATGTGGAAGGCAGAAAGGTCAAAAACTGTTAGGTTTCTACTCTAGCCAAGGATGATATTTATCACTCTGACAGCCCCACTGTTTAAAGACCACCATATGCACTCACACCTCATGAGGTCAGATCAAATATGCATTCCTCGTCTCTTAAAACATAACACATAAGTGTCTTTTACTTGAGTGTTTTGCACTCTCTGTTCCTCTGATTTCTGAACCTTTTACCTACCAGTGTCTGCTTCCTCATAATGTCTACCCTCTCAAACACAGAGACAAACTCTTAATCATGCCAACTGCAGGATACAGACCGAGAGAGAGAGAGAGAGAGAGAGAGAGAGAGAGAGAGAGACAGAGAAACAATTAATAATTGATCTGCTCTTAGCAGTTCTGTGGTTCACAAGAGCCATCAAGTAATAGGAGCAGAGAAATGAGGAAAAGGAGAAAGAACGACGACTCATGAGGTTGTGGTCTTTGAGTGGCTCGCCCCTGGGCTGAATGGGATGCTGTTGCTATGGAGACAGAGCCCTATCCTGTCCCCTTAGAGATGAGCAGGTGCAGAGCAAACCCACAAAAGCTAGAGCCATATTAGTAAAGCAGTAAGGCTTTCAGTGGCTACAAACACTGCAACGCTCACATAATGAGCCCTCAGTACTGAGACAAGGTAGTTAGAGAGAGCTTGCGTTAGGGAATAATGACATAAATGGTACAAGGAAGGAAGCTTTTTCAAGATTAAGTGAGTAATACTTAACAAACTTTCTGTTAAAGAGTTTGGAAAGTTTTCTTGTGTAATGAACAAGAAACTTAACTAGTACTTCTGTTTTATACTACAGTATATTTAGAAGAAATGCACTGCGAGCGTATCTTTATCCAACACTGACTTTACAATTATTGAGGGTCAAGTATTTTAAAATCGTAAAAATGTAAAAAAAAAAAAAAAAAAAAAAAAAGTGACGTTATCTAGATTAGCTTGTCTTTTTTCCCAGAAAAGCAACCGCGTTAAATTGTAAAGTATGTGTACTATCTTCTGTAAAGGCTAAGTAACTCTTTATACAATAACTGAATACAATACTTTCTATATGGTTATACAATACCTGAACGCTGTTGTTCCCTATGGTGGTGGCTCTCTTAACACGTCTGACTGATCCCATGGCTTCCCCAAGTAACATGGCCACACGGCGCTCTATGTTGGCTTGAAATGTCCTCTCAGCTACTTTCTGGTCCAGTACACCCAGGAGAACTATGTGCACAGGCAACCGGAAGAAATATATTATAATCACAAATGGTGTCATATGTAAGTAGTTATAGCAGCATGAACCATGCCAACAAGTGAAACCATCATACCTGTTTTAACCCAGGAGGAGCGAAAATACTGGCTGGTATTCAACTCTGGATAATGGAAAGCTGTTGGAAAAAAAAGGAGAAAAGGATGTTTAAGTGTAGTAACATTTAACTCAAGATGATCATTGGTGACATGACACAAGCAGAGAGCAAACTTCCAGGTGCAAAAGGTCACATATTAGATATCACTTTGAAATGGAATCAAGTTGAAATGGCTAAAATATAGTGAGACAACCCTATGTGACTCACGCTCAGCAATCTGTAGAACAGGAAAGCCCATGTAGTAGCTGAATTCCACCATGGTGAGCTTCATCAGAGAATTGCTGACCTCTGACCCTGCTAGATGACCCCTTGAAACTTTCACAGTGAAAGTGATGTCCACCGGCTGCCTCATCAGCCGTTGTTCCTGATACTTAGGGGTCATGTTGATGTTAAGAATCTGAAACACAGAGAGGTATTATTTAGAGGTCAGACAATTATACAACAAAATGTGCAAAGCATTTTCCATTCTGTTGTTCATGTCATTTCTGGGAAAGCTTGTCTGTCACTTAAAGAGTTAAAATGAAGCCCCATATCTGAAAAAATCATTGGCTTCAGTGATTGGAAAGTAGAACACAAAATTGAGCAGTGTGGCCCAGGGCATAGTTTGCTAGTTGTTCATCAAACATGTTCATGCCTCAACAAATGCTTGATTTAATCCCTACATTTATTCCAACTAAAATACTATAATACAGGCATCAGTGTAATAGGATTACACAAAAACTCTGCTGAATCCAACAATCCACATATCCAAATAAGCTCTTTATTAACAAACAATAAGCGTCTTTAATACTTAACAGCTAGAGCATGAACTACTACAAGTATCCAAGTGAAAAAGCTCATGGACGTTGTGTAATGGACTGTCATGGTAAAGAAGGAGCTGAGTCTGAAAGTGACTGAACCCTGCCCTCGGGTCATGACCTCTGCTTTGTGATTGCAAGAGTGAGACTGTGGAGGAAGCTTGGACAAGAATAGCTTTTATTCTGTATTGAAAGGAGCCAGTTAAGGTGCTTGGGGCATCTGATCAGAATGTAACCCCCTTGTAAGAAGTGGTGGATGTGGAAGAGGAGAGTGATGTCTGGGCTACTATGCTTAACAGGCTGCTATAGTCATCCACACCAAATAAAGAATGAGAAATGGGTGGATGGATACTTACATTATTAGTAATTAAGAGCTTACAGCAAGCAGGGATTTTTAAAAATAGTTTTCTCCCCAGGCAATCATTTCGGCCACCGTTCATTTACTAAAATCCAAAAGACCCAGCACTTGTGATTCAAAAGAAAAGCTCCTGTTTGGAAAAAAATATCCCAATCTGTCAGCCTCTGCTGCTGAAATCACAGTCATCCACTGGTTAAATGACTGGAAAGTTTGGGGTCAGCTTAGTCAGCAAACAAGCAGCAGGTCCAGCTGTTTAGCTTGTTTGAACAAAAAGCATACCAACCCATGTTTCTTAACTTTCTTTGTAGGACAAAAATACAAAAATAAAGATATCTCTCACTTTTCAGACAGACAGATACTACATATGAAGGGAAGCAGCTGTTAGACAAATGTTATACAGGTTTCACTCACATGCACTGTGAAGTTGGTTGACTCCTTTGAGCGCCGACGAACTTCAGCAAAGGCCATGGTCAAACCTTTCTCAATGCTCTCACTAAAGTTGCAGTACCGCACATCTACATGACCAGGAACAAACTGCAGGACTGCAGGACAGACACAGAGAGTTTTAATTCAAGTCTGAAAAGAAACGGTTATCTTATAATCTTTCAATCTTTCAAATCTTTCTTTAATTTTCAGTCAAAGTTCATTTACCTGTGTGGACTTGATATTTATTGTCTGGTGTTGTCCAGTTGGGAGAAATGGACAGGAAGCGACGGCCGGACTTTCGCAGCGCATTGATGATAGATATGGCTGTGTACACAACTGGACCAGACACTACCCGAAACACAAACTTTGGTGGGGGGCTGATAACCTTCACAGATAAAACAAGAAAATATGACACATTATTACTTATTAGAATCATTTATTCACAGTTACTTCAAGTGATTTGTGTTAAATAAGCAACTGATGGTCTTCACTGGAGATTCTGTGGAACTTAATGTGACTAATCCTGAGGGTTTTTAATTTTTTTTTATTACAGATTCACAGATTTGACAAATAAGGAGGAGGTGGGTCAGCCTTTATGGTTCACATGCACACATCTCAACACACACATTCTGCAACATATCACTCTTCTATGTTTTTTAGTAATAAATCAAGCTAGATATAGCTTGACCTTGCAATATAATTCATATTTTAACATCTCTTTTACACCATGTGACTATGTTATCATTGCATGTTTTTTCCCAACACCTTGCATAACATTATCTTAAAATTAATAAAAAATATATTGACTCCCTGTTGACACAACACTTACCTGCAGCTCAACTGATTTGTTGAACTCCAATTTAAGGATGTCTTTAACTTGGGACTTGGCATATCCAACAGTGGCTCCAGAGGGAAAACCTTCAGGAGAAAAAACAAACTTATTGTTATAGTCTTATTTTATGATGCTGTGTATATACCATATATGTATTTCAAGTTCAAATTACAATAACATGAGAATTCAGACTTACCAACTTTAACTAAATAGGCAGGCTTGTCAACGTTGCACAGGTACTGCCTTGATGTTGTTGCTGTAGTCGGTGCCTTGCCACTAGTGGTAGAGATGATGTTGACACTTGTGGATGCTTTTGTGGTAACAGTAGCTCCGGTTGTTGCTTGACGAGTAGTAGTGGTGGCAGTTGTAGTTGTGGGTACAGCGGAGATTGTGTTAGCTTCACTGCTAGCAGGAATTGAGGTCATTGTGAATGGGTTGTCAACTCCATCTTCAGTCACCCCTTGATCACCCACCATTATAGGGGAGACCAATGTGACATTAGATGTGGGTTGAGTTGAAGCTAAAGTGATATTAAGAGTTGGTTCGGTTGTAATAGTAGTGCCTTGAGGATAAGTGTCTGTTGTACCAGCAGTTGTGTTGGCAGGCTGTTCAGTGGGAACAGGGGAGAAGGCTGTTGTCGCACTTAAGACAGGAGTGGTGTGTATGGTATTTTGAGGGAAAGACTCTGTAACAAACCAATGGACATCTGTCAAAGAGGAAGACGTTACATCATCTGGTAGTAAAACTGTAGCACCAGGTAGTATAGCTGCTGTTGGTGTAGTGCTGCTCAGGCCAATTGTAAGAGTAGCTGCGGACCAATCTTCGGTGGACACTTGACTGATCCAGATGGAGGATGAGGAATCAAAGAAGGGGGTCGTGACTATGGAAGGATGTAGAAAAGGCTCTGTGAAATTGACCGGCTGAGGACTCTCTTCTGTGGTAAACAGTGTTTCGTCATTTTGTTCAAACCCTGACAGATCACTTGAGGACTCATCCTCAGTCGATTTGGTGTCATTGGTTAAGCTGCCGGTGGGTGTGATGTCTGTAGTACTGATGGACACCACAGTAACATTCCCTCTTTGTTCAGCTCCACCCTCTGATCCAGTGTTGTCCTTGGTCAACTGAGTGGTGTAATACTCCAAGCTGTTCATGTCAGGTAAGAGGACGTCTGTTGGTTGAATGCTGAAAGTATCTGCCCAATCTATGTCTGATGCTTCGGCTATATCACTGTGGATTGTAGGAGTAGGTTCTAGTGTATAGTGAACTGTAGAGGACAAAGAGGAAGGATGAATGGATTTCATTGGGAGAATGGTGCTGTATGCTGTCATGAGGCTGGAAGATGGTGAGATGTGAAGAGGATTCAAGGATGAAGGGGATATGCCCGCCCTAGAAGGGAAAGATGTATCATAGGTTTCTGTATAGTCCTCCAGATCATATGGGTCAGAGGGCACCTTGGTGACCAGAGAGTAGTCGTCGCCGTCTGAATTCATGAACGACATTGTCTCCAGATAGTCCCCAGACCCCCAGTCGAATTCCATGGTGTTGGTGGGGTAGAAGTCCTCTGGAGAGACCTCAGTGGGTTCAGATGCAGGTAATGTAGGGTGGGGGCCGATAAAAGGCACATTGTAGCTAGGGGCCAGAAGCTCATCTTGGTTGGGTAGCATGTTTAGATCATGTGCTGCTTTGTACTGCTGAAAGGGGGCAATGCTAGGGTTCAGCGGGTTCACATCCTGAATTTTACCTGGAGCATTTACTGGAAGCTCAGGGTCAAGTACAACATGATCTGAAATATATGATTCATCTGATGGAGAGTCAGTGAAAGCCAATTTAGGAGTCTCAAGAGCCTGACCAGGAGGTGAAGTTATTATTCCTAGTGTTTGCTCTGATGCCCCATTCTGTTGCTTGCTGAAAGCTGACAAAGGTGCATCACGAACTTGTTGCTCAGAGGTAAAACTGAGCTCTGGTGTTACTGACTTTGTAAAAGCTGAAGAGCTTATGTTGGATGTTATAGATATATTTGACTGGGGCTGCAGCTGAGATCTTGTAGGAGTTGGAGAGAGAGAGGAAGCTTGCTGGGCAAAATTTATCCTGGCAACCTTCCAGTCTGATGAGAGTTTAGCTGGTGCCTCAAATTGTGGACTCGACCCCAATACATGTTCGGAGGGACTTAATGATGCAGTGGAAAGACGCTGTGGTTTTTCTGCAAGGAGGTAACTTGGCGTGAAGGATTTAGAGTTTTCAGGCCCAACATGTCCCCACTGAAAATGCATGTTGTCAGCAGTCCTGGCTTCATGGTCGGGTTCAGGAATGGATGGCAGGGCACCAGGTGAGTCTGGCCTCCCAAAGGCAGTAGTATGTGAGGCTGGTAAGGCTGATGGTGAGGACCCTGTTGAAATTGGAACATCTGGGAGAAATCCCTTGGAGTGGTGTGGGGATCCCAATAGAGACTCATCTGCAGAAGAACAAAGACAACAACTTGGTTTAGTATTGAGCACAGAAAGATTTATGACTAACTAACTTTGATTACAAGGATAAGGACTAGACTGTAATTCAAATTGGGCTTCTTCCAGTGTTGCCATTCACACACCAACTCTGATTTATTTTGCTCATCAACATAGGGACCATGATTAACTAACCAAATAATTTCAGGAAAAATAGTGTAGCCAAATTGTTTAACAGACAGGCAAGACAAGATGTACATGAACATGTAAAACAACGACATTAAATAAGTGAAAAAATGTTAGTTTGAAAGGGCTGTGTTGGGCTAACTCGACCCCAAATGGCCAAAATGAACATTGACCATGAGTCGTTGTAAAAGTCGTCACCTCAGGACTGAAGGTCACAGAATGATAAATATACGGCAAAGTAGTATAGTACGATACTTCATTGATTCTGTACGAGAAAACTGTGATGG
This sequence comes from Scomber japonicus, assembly GCF_027409825.1. NCBI lineage: Eukaryota > Metazoa > Chordata > Actinopteri > Scombriformes > Scombridae > Scomber > Scomber japonicus. Next base: position 25,056,873 of record NC_070582.1, on the reverse strand, counting down.
ATTTATATCTCTGGTGGATCTTATAGCCTACCTCTTGTGACCTCGGTCCATGTTTAGATAAAATCAATACTTCATTGACAGCTGATTCAGAAACTGCAACTACTGATACCAAGCGGGATTGGAGATCTTTAAAACTGTGAGCATGGTTGACCAGGAAACACTAGTTATTCAGCCAGCTTATTGACCTTGCTACTAACTAGAGCATGAACAAAATAAATGGTTAGCCAACTGACATTTACCACTCCACTTTATACTTGTTTGTGCTTGCTGACTACTAAAAACAATCATTAAGCCTGATCACTAGTCTAATTGATGTCCCATTTGCCTAAGTGGAAAATGGAACCATTCACCTTGAAGAAAATGTCAAAATGAGGAGTCTACACTTATATAAAAAAAAGCTGACAACAAAGTTTTCCTCAGTTCCAGTTTTGACCTGTGGGAATATGCTGGCCTGCATGCACTAACCATATGTCCCAAAATGAATGAGTGGTCGTTCTGGCTCAGCACCTTGATGGCCTAGGCTTTTTACGGATGCACTCTGGAGAGAACATCTCTTATCCTTTTTTATGGTGCCTGACCCTAGAGTGATGGATGGTGCAATTTTCAGCTCATCAGGAAGCAACTCTTCCTCTTACACACTACATTAAAATCCTTAAGGATGACATTAGACCAGACAAAATGTAGGAATGGTAAATGTGACATATGCAATTTATCTCCAACTTAATCTGAATGCCAAGAGCCTATATCAACATATTGCAAGATAGTGTATCATGCATGATTTCATTTAGGAAGCGACTTGTTTACATGATGAAGATGATATAAAGTGCTAAAGAGAAAGATAAAATAATGAAAAATAATTCATGGTAGCTGTATAAGTTTGCTTCTTTTGTATGTGGTTCATACATTTTCCATAGGAACATTCAGAAGTTTCATGGTTCTGTTGACATGGTTGCCTCTATACTACTGTGACACATCAGATATACAGAACAAATAAAGGGGGATGAGTTAAGGTGTCTGCTTACATTAAAACAGATGCTATCCGTTTTGGGGTTACAGATGATCAACATGTGTCATGACCAATGCTCATTCCTGCATTAGAGACTTATATGCCTAAACAAACCACATCAAGGAGAAAATATAGAATAATTCTTTTAAATAAGATCAACGTGGGCCATATGTCTTGACTTTGTCCTTGAAATTAGGTCTTGAAAAGAGTGATCATTATTGTCACTGCCAGAGGCAAGCCACCAACAGCCTCTACAAAGTGACTCAGCATTTTCTGGTAATGTTGTTGCTCTTTGTAGTCGACAGCGGCTTTGGAGAATCATACACACTTGAAAATAGCCACAAAATCAGCTGAGGAAGAAGACTATTTTTAACAGTGGGAGCAAAGCACAGATCACTAATAAAATAGCATCAAGAAAAAAAAAAAGAATATACTTCTGGAGCGTCATCTTCAATTGCATCGCTTCATACAAGCAGACTGCCTTTGGCTTGGCCCAAGAGAAAACTCCCAACTTAATTATAACCTACTCTGGTACCTTAATTGAGTCAGCATGCTATTATAACAGAGCCCATTGGAGAGGACTTGGAAGGAAAAGCCAAGACTTTCTTCTCTGAAGGCTCGGCTGTGCTGCACATTCTCCAAAATGCTGCACAGCTTCTCGTCTGCTGTGCCAAGTGTTTGAAACCCAGAGGGGTAGCACACAGCTGAACAGATGTACGCACACACACACGCACACACACACACACACACACACACACACACTGAGAACACTAAATAATGTCCTTAACCATTAATATGAGGTAATCTGGTTGCCTGTTTTATAAGAGCTGTTCACCGATGGCCTAAATCCTCAGTATTGTGAGAACGTTTTTTACTAATCATAAAAATAAAGTGTGGAAAGGACAAGCTACAGAACTTGGTGTGCTGTGCTCTGTCAAGTCAGCTAATTATAAGAAAGAAACTGCATCAACTTGTATCAGAATCTCAACTACTGCAGACATCAACATCAACAGTATGGGACAACAGTTCAGTTGTCAATATGAATGTAAATGTGGTGCTCTGCTCTATAAACCATCCAGTATGTTGGCCAACTTTGCACTCTTTTTTTTTGCATCTGAAAGTAAACAACAACAACACATTTAACATTTAACAGAAATATAAAAGACCAAACAAAGACTACTTGAGCAAGCTTTGTTTGTCTGAAGAGCATGCTGATGTTTGAGGTCATACTGTGGCACATGACCCCAAAATGTCATTGCAGCTCAGCGCTTCCCACCGTGACAAACGCATTCAATGATCGTCACATTTAGGACGAATAAACACAATTGAACGCATGACAAACCATCCAGTTAATGAAGACAAAGACTATCATTGGCAGGTGATTGATGATAATACTGATAATTGTACTGATGATGACAGTGGTGAGGATGGTGAGGATGGTGATGACGGTAATGGTAGTTAAGGACATCATACTCTCTTTGTTTCACCACAATGAGGAATAGTACTTAATATATAAGCTTAAAAAAATAAAAAAATAAAAAAAAATAGATAAATAAACCTTGCCAGTCAAAGCTGAATCATAACTGCAGAAAGACCTGGCTGGTTATTTTTAATAATTAAGCATGCATGGCCTTAATACTTGAAGATTAATCATAGGTACATGATGACGGGCAGAGGTCAGAGCGACAGACAGCGTTCAGGCACAGAGCGGGTGAGACAGGCATGAGTCGGGACTGACATTACAGTAGGCGAGAACTGACAAAGGCCTTGAAGATTAAGCAGCGCTGCCACCTGTCCCACGAAACACGAGTGTGTCACACTCGGCTGGCCGCTCATTGTTGAGCCTGCCGATGAAACTAAGCACTAAGACCCTTGCAGAGGGACACCTTCAAATATCAGGTCACAAGTGCATAAATGTCAAGTACTCAACTCATGTAAATTAGAGTATCCCTGTGCAGCTGGTCCTCTCAATGCTTAAACTCTCTCTCCCAGTTAGTCACATTTTCACTTCCTGGAGTAGATGAAGCATTGCCACAATAGATCCTCACATCAGTGGCAATAATGACTCATTACAGACAGGCAGTTAATGCATTTGCAGTAATTCAAAGAGATAAACTATATGTAGGGATCACAGGTTTATTCAGATTAAATTTATATCAGAAATAAGCAGGGGTTAAAACAAAAAAAAATCCTGAGCCTGAACTTGTGTGTGTGTGTGTGTGTGTGCGTGTGTGTGTGTGTGTGTGTGTGTCGTCCTGTGGTGTGGACACATTTGCAGGGTAAAAAACAAACAAACAACCAAAACATTATGACAAATGAATGTTTGCAGATAATGGTGGGCCTTTTTGAAACTGCCATAACAAGTGGTAGCCAATAGTACTCAACCTCACTACACTATGGTACTAACACATGTAGCATTTAGGATTACTTTTGATATCAAGTTTTGCTGCTAAGGAAACTCCTGATACAGGCCGTCCGTTCCCTGTACCACCGGTGTCAGAGCTTGGTCTGAATTGCCAGCAGTAAGTCGAACTTGTTTCCAGTGGGGGTTGGACCCTGCCAGGGCTGTCCTTAGTCAATCTCAAATCTGATCTTCAAACATGATTGAAATAGTGAAAATAAGTGTTTAGTGTCTTATAACCTTGTTGCAGCAGGGTTTGTAACACTAAGGAAATAACAAACACAATGAAGGAAATTTGGAGTACTTTGTATAGCAGAGGCTGACTTCGAACAGTATTCAAGCAAAAACCACTAATGTGACTTCTATGCTGCCATAGTGTGTGCATGCATGTAAAACAAAAGAGAACTACAAAACAATATGGCTGATTCAAACCATGTGCAGTGTGTGAGATGACGTGTGTGGGTAAAAGGGAGACACAAGGTAAGATGGTGAAACTAAGCAGGAAGGTTTGAATACTGGCTGACGTTTGTTCCTCGACCTGTGTTAGAGAAAGAGGCTAAAATCACTACAGTGAGTGAGACCCGATTAAAGAGAAGGGTTGGATCAATCAAAACAAAAACTTCTCAATAAAAATAGCAAACTTTATTATTTATACCTAATAAAAATCCAATGCACACAGTCAAAACATCAGCATTCAGCATAGCAATAGCTAACTCAGCCCAGATGTCAGCTTTATTTTGATGATTGGTCTTATTAGACCAGATGTGTGTGTGTGTGTGTCCGTCCTTTCCACTGAATTGTGTTGAGCGGGTGCAGGCGTGTGGTCCCGGCTGTCCTGACTAGTCAGCTGTTCTAGAGCACGCCTCTGTGAGTCCAACATGTGCAGCGATGGAAGAAGATCAGAGACAATCGACCGGAGAAATGAAATGAACATGATTGCCGTTTGTTTCTTAAAAACAAGTGTGTGACTTGTAAAATTAACCGGTTGAAAATTAGAAATATACTCGAGTAGTACACAAAGCTAAGATCTTACTCTCTATCCATGGCCAAATGATAAGGATAAGAAACATGAGGAAGCCTTGTCCTTTGTTCTTGTCTGATCAGCTAGTCTCTTTCAGCCGTGCAGCTTTGCAAACCAAGCCGAGAGAGAGAGTGAGAGAGAGGAGTTTATTCACTGCTTTAATTGATATGCTGATGTCATACGTCACAAGCCACAGTGAACAATGTTAGCTGAATATCCAGGTGTGAAAACATGAAGGATTCTGGGAGACTGAGTTCAACGGCTTCCTTTGACAAAGAACATGTGGTCTCAGTCACCATCTTGGATGGGACGGAGGTACTCTACACTCATAAAGACTCATAAAGTAGCTTACATTTTCAAAAAAGTATCACTGTGCTTCCTCATAAAATGTGAACTACCCTGTGTAATACCCTTGTGAAATGTGTGACTCTAAAAAAAACATCGGCACAGTCTCGTTACTCTGGCAAGAATGAATGCAGTGTGATTTTCATTTATTCATTACATGAAAAATCACAGGCAGATGAGATTCCATTTTCAGTGTCCGAAATGAACTTTTTGACTCACCTGCCAAGGGGACTGGCAGATAAAAAAAATCCACTGGCCGAATATATTTCTTACCAAGCAACTATAATAATAAAATTGCCTTTTTGTGTCACATATACATTCATTTCAATACATTTCATTGGGAAAATAAAGTATTAATAGCTATTTGATTAACGGTAGCTAGCAGTAGACCAGCTGCCAGTGACAGTTTAGCAGAGAGCTGCGATGTTGAGTAACTGATGTGTAGTACAGATTACAACACATCATGTGAAACTACGAGTGCTTAAGGCGGTCTGTGGCTGGCTCTCCAGTGCTTCTATAGTTTCGCAGACACACGTAAAAAAACACACAGTGTAGGGACAAACACAAGTCATTTCAAGCTATCATGAAAGATGTTTTATTACATGACTACTTTGGTAAAACATTTACTGCCAGTGTGGCCTTCTGAGATTCACTTGGCAAATGGAAAATCCCAAAATATCATTTGTCACTTGGCGGGTGTTTTCGTACTCTGTCCGTTTCCATTTACCAGGCCTTGATGTGTCTTTTAGACTTGCTCTAATGCGCCATCTACTATACATGTACATGGCTATAAACACTGAGTTAATAAGTCAAATGATGCACAGCACTGGCTGGCATTTACATGGTGTGGTTTATATAAAATATGATTTTGCAGTTCTCTACAGGAATGATAATCAGATGGAGTATATTCCTGCTCTAACCTTACTCATAAATGTCCACCAATAACATTAATATAGTTCTATCTGACATTATAATACAAGAAATGATAATGTTCTTTGGCAAGTTATTATGTTTTTTGCATTATTGGTCCTATAATATGAGAAAAGAAAAGAAGTGCCTTCACTGCTCTGTGACTGTGGTTATCTGTTAAAGATCATGAAATGTTGCTCTATCATAGATTTTGAGACCTTCAAGTTATTTATTTTATCTAAACAGTAATGTATGATGACACCGATGCAGTTGAAAGTCAGTTTTTTATCTTATTTGAACACAGCGCTTTTTTTGTCTAACATTGTAACTTGAGTCCCACAGCAGACGCAGTAACGACGACGACTACAGTCAGAGCTCAGACACAGACAGTGACCCCAGTTTGCCAAAAAAAGACAAAAAAAGAAGTACATTTGAGAGCAGAAAAAGAGAGAGAGACAAGAAATGTTCTGAAATGAAGAGCAGTAGACGACAAAACAAAGCAGAGCAAGAAGAGAATATATCTACCATTGAATGGAACTGTATTGTATATCAGTTTTGCTAACTAGGATGTCAAAACTTTGAACCTCAATAACTCAAAACCACAGTGCAGATAAAACGTTGTGATTGTGAGGCGTCGATTTGTCTGTATTTAAGCAGACAATACATAAAAAAAAGGTCACCCTGCTTGTGGCTTGGTCGGTTTGTTCTGTCTCAGTTTATATATCCGGTTGCGGGCTTGGATCACTGCCAGAAATCATGTAAAAAGGATTCTGACAAGAGAGGGATTATTACTGCTGTTGGCTGATTCGATGTTCCTTTATAAAATCCCTACAATGGAATAAAAAGAGATGGAACAGCTACAGAGACTGTGCTGGAGGCAGACACAACTCCAGGCATCTGAAATAGTACTAACCCATTTACCCAGGATGGATTCTGGCAAAATCCTATAAAATCAGACGTGAGATAATCACAGCTCTAACCCTAATCTATATGTGTGTGTGTGACTGATGAGAATAACTCTACTGTGTCTAAATAGACCAGTTATTGCACATACAAATGGAGAAGAAGAAACTCCCATATTTTTTATTTTGCTCATCTTTTTTTTTTTATTCACATCACATAACGGCAATACCTGTATGACTTTATATCCTCATCACCACATGAAACATACTGCTTTGGGACTTGTGGTATGAACATGACACAATGTTTGAATGTATGCAGGATTATGATATCCTGTATAAATATTTTATGCAGGATAACATAATTGAGTTCCCAGAAATGACACATTTTTCATTGATTTCTGAATATACTTTTGAAAGTTTGGAAAAATAAATCTATATGTTGAATGTAAAATCTACAGATTAAACAAAGAATAATTTTACTATGGCAACTTCAGTAAAGCCTCAATGAATACAAACAGATGTAAAGTACCAGTCAAAAGTTTGGACACACCTTTCTGATTCAATTGAAAGGGAAAGTGTATCCAAACTTTTGACTGGTAACATCCAAGTAAGTTCAGGCTTAGCTTTTCTTCTTATGAGTACTGATCCCACGACTGAAACACAGTTAACATGACTGTCTGCAGACAGCACTCTGCTCATGTCTGGAATTGAATCATCCTTCTGGGCTTCTTTAGCCATCCAGACCCCAGGCTAACTCAGAGACAGGAAAAGGTCTGTAAGTGAATCTGAATCAGTGTCCTTTCACACATTGAGATACTTGGACATTTGAGAGTTGTCAGACAAAGCAATTATGTCAGCAACAGCGTAAAAATTAAAGACAACAAATGTGTTTCTGTCTCCATCTGCTTTCATTACAGTGACTGCGTAAAAGACCAAATATGAATTGTCAGCTGAAAGCTTGAGTACACCCATTCTCATAGAGGAAGAGACAGTGTTTCCAAGCTAAAGGCTAATATTGTACAATACTGAGCATATTATAACTTTCTATTTTTGGAATAAGGTAACTATAGCTCACTAAGTACCAGCCAGGCAGCTGTGAAACACACACACGTGCACAGAGTAGCACAGAGTAGCACACATACATTCCTGTGAGCGTGGAGAAACCTGAGATATACCAATTACAGAACAGTCTAATGACATAATTTTCTATGTTTGCCAGACTCCTTATTGGAAAAAAGAAGTAATTTAATGGTTGTGTAATTTGAAAAAAAAAGGAAGAGAAAGAAGAAAGAGTCTTTTTGGTATTAATGCTAGCTAACTACAACCCCACACATGGTTCTGTTTTCAGTTGAGCCCCTTTGCGTGACTGGCTCTTTTCAGTTGGCAGGAGCCGCGTATGCTGAGTGCAGTTGAACAATCAAGATATGGCTGTGTTGACATTTGGTTTATCGGGGAAGCTTTTACAACGGGAAAGATTCCATTGTTTTTATCAGTGGAGTTCAATTAGATCAAGTTCTCTCTGCCAAAGCTCGAGCAGCCCCCCCCACACAGAAATAAAAATAGTCTTAACTTTGTAGTGGTGCATTTATTATAAAACTACACGAGTTGCTTTCCGCTGCATTTGCTTGTCGCATTCGCCCTACGTCAAACAGTGAACAGATTAAAGAAGAGATTTTTTGCAACAAAGTGAAATAGAATATAAATAGAGATCAGATTTGAAATGCTATCCAAATGTAAACTATTGTATAACAGGTCAATAAAGGAAAAGAACAACATCAAGTTTTTTATAGTTGGAGAGTTTGCCAACATCTACTGTAAACTAATTCAATAGTGTGATTTGGCCAAAACTGAGTATGAAAACGGAGACCTGACTGAGGTCATGCCTGCACTTCATCAAGTATTCATGTGACCCTTGTTTTGTTTTCTTGGGGGTGGAGGGATACTTTTTTTTTTTTTTTTTGAAGATAAGAGACAGGGGAGTGCAAGAAAGAGGGGAACAGGATAAGGGGGGGAGAGAAAGGGTTGTATGAGAGGAAGAGAGGTATCAGAGACGCACTGAGGGAGTCTGAGTTAAAGGTATAGTTAGCTACAAGGTAAAACTAATTTTCCCAAATGAGTCTTAAGAGATTTGTAGCATGCTGGACTACTTTTTGACAATTTCAAACAACATTAAAAGATCCACAATAGACATAAACTCACACAGGTCTCCACAAAATTCATGCCAGTCTACGGTGTGATCAGTTTCACAGAGTGGACTATGATGGTACCATTCATTAAGAAAAACCCTACACTACCATGTACAAGCACACAAACATGAAATCTGTTTAAACTCTTTTACTTTCTGAAGTCCTGATTTTCTTCGAAAGACAGGAAGGCAAAGACTTGTAACCAGAGAGGCCCAGAGGACTATGTCACTCGGCACCCTGCCTCAATCTTCCCAGCACAAGCCACTCTCAGGCTTTTGGTCCAAGGAGAACAAACACTGTTTATTGGGTTAGGATAAGCTCTCTTGGAAGGAAACGGTTTAGTAATAGGTCTAAAAGTCAATATGTGAGTAGAAAAGAGCAATGTCTGTGCAGCGTTCAGCAGAATACTACAGCTCGGGTTAAAAGTAGTTGTGGGATGTTGAAAGGTCCGAAACCAAATGATTCAGCCTGGAGTGGCTCGAAAGAGGCCGGGCTGAACAGCACCATCTGCTCTGATAAATATATAAATAATCAGATCAGTTCATCAGAGCACATAGTGATTCAGGATCAGCACAATATGGCCTCAATGTTGCCTTCTGTCAAATTGTGAACTTTGCATTGTGCATTTCAAGCTCTTTACACTGACAGGCTGTTAGCACAGCAAACTGTGAGCACAGTCAAGGCAAAGTAATAAATAAAGGTTCACTGGAAGCTTACACTCTAACAACTTATGCCAAGAGAACTGTGGCAGATTGCAGTCTGGAGGATCTCCGAGTTCATCGCTTCAAAGTGATTTTAACAAGAGCAGCTTACATTTGGTGATTCTTTAACATCAAATAACAGCATTCAGAAGCTCGTAAAGTGGCATCGCAACTAGTTTAGAAGCCAATTCTAGTCCAATATTCAGATTACACAAGTGTGGTGTGGAAACTTGAAGCTTCCAGTGCACAAACACAGAGAATGGACTTTACAGTGAAGTAGGAGACATCTGATGGCCAGCTGTTAACTTCTAAAACTGAAAATATTTGCATATTCATAGATTTTGGAATTTTTAGTGAGTGAGAAGGAGTAAATGTCATTTTAAGGAATTAAAAGTGGAAAAACCATATCAGATACACATTGTTTGAAGCTGAATATTATTATATATCTACAATATTATATATTATATACTATATCTATAATGTATGTCCATAGGGATCTCTGATAAGCATTCTAAAATATTACCATTGGTCATTTCTCCTTGTGGAACATAATTAATTCAGAAGAAATGGTAATTTATCTGTTTAGTCATCTATTAATCCATGATTCATGATTAAAGCATTTTGTGAATCATAACCAAGAAACTTTCATCTTTTTTTTCTTTACAAAAGCACACAAACAACGTCTCTGTACTAAGTTTGGACCCCTTGTAGGATACTGAAACTGCAGTGGAAAGCTGCCTTGGTAAAACCCACGAAGGGCACACAAAATCACTAACAGATGTACATTCACTGGTCCCCACTACAGTGCCTTCACATCACCACCTACCAGTATAATGCAGGTAATAGTGGACAAAAAAATACATACATGAGACTACATCTATTTTTCTTAATTGCAACTGACTACATGATTACTTTGATGTGTGAATGTGATATATGAAAATATTATGATAGGCACTAATCATGAAGTGGAAGAAAAACATTAAAAAAAAAGTGGTTTTCAAAACACGTCATCGTCTGCTATTATTGACCCACCCTTCCACTGTTCTCACCAGAGCGGAATAATGCTGGGACGGGCCAGTTGGATGATAGGCAGAGCCACAGCAACCAACTGCTTTCCAATTGGTGTTTCTGGTCAGGCTGCAGGCCTGGTGTATGCAAAAGTACCCAGTGGCTTTTGATAGTTTCTGCCCATTGATCTGCAACTGGCTCCCAGCTCTAATGAATAATGAATGGCCATATTGTCATCCCACACAGATCACATTTCACATGGCAACCGACTGCACTTGTAATTAGCCAGGACTGGCTGCTGCTGGTTGGGTTTGAACTTGCCAGCCATTGTTGAGCAGAGAGAGTGTGAGACTGTTGAGTCAAAAAAAATGGCACTTTATGATGCCATATAAAAAGTTTGAAATTATACTCCATTATTAAGTAACTTTCATTTGAGATATAAGATATAGATGTAGAACTATTTCTTTAATAGAAATGGAGCAGAGGATAAGAAAAACAAAGAGAAGCAGAAAAGTAAAAAAAAAAAAAAGACTATACTTTCAGGTCAGGAAGAACAATTAGGTCACTATGCCCTATTCGACCTAGAAACTATGAAATGTGCTTCTCTGAGTAGGGATGCACGATATTATATTATATTGGATTATTTGCCAATTTCCAAGTCAATCCAATACTGATATATTCCTGTAGTGGAATGAACATATTTCAAAATCTACTTATCCACCGGGAAAAATAAGAAAACTACTTTACCTTAGGTAACACGTACAACATATTTTATGCAACATTTTCAAACCAAATCTGTGAGATTCAATCAACAAAAGCCTGTTAACATCTCAACATCTTCAACAAAAGACAATAGCTGGTTGTCCAGAGCAATACACTCCATGAGTTTCTGAGTGATGCCTTCAGCATTGACATGGTCACAGTTATATCTTTTGGCTTTCTTAAAGGACCGGAGAAAATGCTACAGTTTTGCTGCTGCCTGTTCTTTCTTTTTGTTCTTCACAAATTGTTGTTGCATAATGATCGGGATGATGATTCTAAAGATGGGCCTTCACACCGTAGACATTTTGATGTGCACCATCTTTCACGCTCAAAGCAAGAGACATGATGACATCGTCCTGCACGCACCCTCACACTGGAGAAACTGCATCAAGCATTTAATCAAGCATCGAGCATTTAGGCATAATTAAAGCATCATCTTACAGGTCTGTCATGTCAGCAAAAGAGTTCATTTTGGGCCAATGACTATATTTCATTTTAAATCCTTTGTTGATACCGATGATGTGCCATGCCTAGTTCTGTGTCTGGAAGAGAAAAGCAGAATGACTGCTGATTTCATGGTTGAAACAGACCATGGAAACACATTTGTCATCCCGCTCATGAATGTTTGATAACTCATGTTATTCTAAAAGTAGTTTAACAAGATCTTTTGTGTGACGAATGTTTCAATCTGAGCTAAGACTTGGGTTGTTTTGCTAGTTCCTCTCAAAAAGATCAGGAGTAAAGAGAAGTAGGTTGATATCCAACGTCAGCAGACAAGAAAAAACTGCAAATGGAGGTGTTATCATATGATTCTTTGTTTGTTTGTTTTATTTTTAGATTTACTAATTCCTGATTTCCTGCAGGCTTTCACCCTGGCATTTACTACATAATCCTATTAGTACCACATAATATCATGGGTTTATCACTGCCCTTAGAATGGGTTCTTTTTACTGGGCATGTGTAGGGGGAGGGGTGTTGGTGTTGGTTGGATCATGTCACTACTACGGTTGTGACCCTTTGCCTTTCCCTAATTACTGGAAATTGGCTTAACTCTAAAATCTATATAGGGACACAGCCACTTCACTACACTTGTAGAAATCCTGAATCAAACATTTGAGTGTTCTCATTATCACAGCTATCCAAGGTCATGCTGCAGCCCTGATTCTGCTCACAATCACAGCCAAGACATGACAAAGCTCACACTGAGGTAAACAACTATACTGACGGCAAAACAAATATATACATGCCATCTAACACTTTATTTCTTTGTATCAAAAAGGCTTAAAGTATGAGTGTTGGCAACAGTGTTAGGAAGGCAAGCTCAGGACTGGAAGGACGCTGGTTGAGTTGGCCTTGAGCAAGGCACAAAATATCCCAAATGGTCCAGCGCAGCTGCTCAGTGGCCCACAAACAAGGCTGCGGTTGTACTGTTAGACATGACTGTGTGTAACTGTGTCAACTATCGCTGAAAATGAGCATTCATGCTCAGCAAATCCGCCCTACGTCAATAGAGATTTAAGAATAAATGGATGGTTAAGTCTTAAGATAATTAACAATTCCTTACATCTTTCAGGTAACAAAATTCACTGCGACCCTGTACAGACAAGCAGAATAGAGAATAGATAGATGGCTTCAGGCTTCTGATCTATCTTTAACCCAACCACCAGAACGAGAAAAAGTAACTATTACCAGAAACTCATCCATCAAGACTAAGATCTCGATTATGCTTTCTGCTCTTTATCTTTTTGCTTTAAAAAGATCATCGTAGTCTTTGCTGGATTGAACTGATTGCCTAACAAGTACAACTTGAACTGTACTGGGTGTCTATTTCTTGTCAACACTCTTCAAAGGTGCCTGCAGAATGCTGTACAAGATACCGATCAGTGTCACTTATGTAACAGAAGGTACAAATTCATGGATCATGTCGTGCGAGTCAGAGAAAGGTGTTCACTTACCTGCAACTGGTGAGTCAGCTGCGATCACGGTTACCAACACTGTCATCCCCAGGAACGCTGCACGCTGGCCATGGGCATGCATAAGAGCCTTGAGCATTACCACCAAACCCACAACAGAGACTAAACCTGCCATCATACGGCGGGGATATGGTCAAGGCATTTCATCCACTTAAGAAGAGGAGAGTCATTCCGAAGAGACCATCAAGGTTTGGGGTGTTTTGAATTGGGTGGTGGTGCAGCTTCTGGTCGCCTACAGTTTAAGGCCCCTCCTTGTTTGACATGTGCTTGCAGTGAAGAATGGCTGTTTGAACACAGAAGAGCAACAGTGTGACACTCAAATCAAGGCAACCACATTTTACAACCAGAGCAACCCTCCATTAGTAAGCCATTAACTGTGAAGAGACACTATTAAACAGGGATACACATCTGTATATATATTTTTTTTATATTTATTATATGTGAATTGTATATATTGAACCTTCTTTGTCATTCATTACTTCATTTGTACTTTTTCTGTGTATGAAATATCTTTTTATGGCTGCAGACAAATTTCCCAACCTGTGCTGTGAGACAATAAAGTTAATCTTGAATCTGGATATGAACACACTCTCTGTTCAAAAAACTCAAACCCTTTGTGTGACCATATCACACCCTTGCAAAACACACACAAATGACAATGGCTACTGTAATAACATAGTGGTTCATCTGAATCCTGGCAGGATCAACCTGATAGATATGACAATCCCCTTTTTCCGAGGAAACCAGCTTAGTTATTTATAAGGCAATAAGTTTCTGGTGCATTACATTAAGATACCAACATAGATTTGTTTTGTATTTGGAAAATGTATCATTGGCTACTGCAGGGACAATTATAGGATCAGACTTTTAGGGGGGGATCAGCTCCCAATAAGATTTGTGTTAAAAATCAGAACATGTAAGTATTAAAAACATATAATAATTATTTATTTATTTTTAGGGGTGGTGAGATCAAATTTAGGGGATGCTAGAGCCTCCCTAAAAAGGGTCTAAAATCACCCCTGGGCTAGTGTATATAGCAGCTCTGTCACATTCACTCTCGCACATGGTCAGCCAGGTCATTATAAGGTAACGTTAATAACATCTAAACAGTTGGATCCGGATAACATGATCAATTATAAACGTTAATAACCACATTAGGTCCATTTAACAACTTTAACTAACTCTAAATAGGCGGTTAAACGTGTGATGTGGTGAATAAGGCAAAAATCAGCACACATAATGCCCACACAGACTTCATCCCTCGGCTGTATAGCTAGCTCTCAGTCTCATCATGAAACAGACACAGTACAGCCTCTTGTCCTACATCCCGTCCCGTTACTTACAAGCTTATCGGTCATGTGGCTCTTCATAAGGCTCGACAAAGCAGGTTACATCCCTCATTTGAGTGACCAAACGAGCTGCTAATACGGGTCAGCTAATATACTTTGGTAATATTCCCAAAGCTAGCTATGAGTGCACAGATAACACGATTTTTTTTCCTCCTTTCCCCCAGCCATTCCTGTCAGCCAGCTCATAGCTGCGCATTCAGACTTACCAAAAAAAAAAGAAAAAAAAGACGGAGCTCCAACTCTATTAAATCCTTTGTCCGGGCAACGATAAGATATCCTTGAATGAAACAAAATACAGTCTGAGGCCTCGTCATAAACCTTCATGCAAGCACCTGCCCACGCTTGAAGTTATTTCAGTATAAACGTATTCAGCTGATAGCTGGCTTTCATCTGACACTCTTTTGGTAACAGTTACCTTCTCCTGTCCTGAGGATCGGGTTAGCCCCGCCCCCTGACATATCTGATTAGTTTATCATTGTCCCAGACCCGCTCTCATTGGCTGCAGCGCTTTTCTGTCAAAATGGGGTTTAAAAATTAGGTTGGTCATCTCCGTCTAGCGTCTGCGGCTTCCACGGCAACGTTGTCTCATGCGATGATGCACATAATGTATAACCACGAACTGCAATATCTCTTTGAGCCTCTTTTATCATGTGAATAGAGTGTATCTACTTTTCCTACTGACATTAATCATCTTTTTTTTCTCCAAAGATGGGCTTTTTTGTTTAGTGGTTGTTGCACGCCTGCGTGTGTGTTTGTGTGAGTGTGTGTGTGTGTGTGAGTGTGTGTGTCGCCTCGTTTATAATTTCCTCATCATTTAGAGGCCTTTTTAAGCACAGTGTTCGCACATAATAGGCCTAAGTGACACTGAAATTAACTGGATCAGTTAATCATGATGCAACATTTCATCTTTGATGCAATCCAGTCTATGACAGCCAGGGAATAAATGCACCAATTATCAGATAACTTGCATAAAGCCGAGTTATAAAACAAATAAACATCTTGCATGGTAAAGTTTTCTGGTTGAAAATAAATAAGGATGTTGAGCATAATCTAATCACGTCAGTGCCAGGGTATGTACATTAACATTTTGGTGCACATCTCCACCTAGTGGTAGTACAGCGTATAATGAAAATTACAGTTGCTGTGGATTTAAATTGTATCATGAAATCTTCTCTTTTGAGAAAATGACTTAATTCCATAAGAATATGCTTGTTTTGTTAATATAATACTCACAGGACTATTGTTTTTATAAATTCATTTTGCTGATAATACTTCTGTACTTTCATGAAATCAAATATTAAGTGCAGGACTTATTTCTACTTTTAGTTAAGTAATGGGTCAGAATACTGCCAACATGTTAATTAAGTTTATGTGTGGTGACTTTGACCCATAGGCAACAATATCTCTTTGTGGAAAATCACAAATAGAAAATAGATTTTTCTGATTAGTTGATGAAATGAATCCACATTCATGGAGAGTGTGAGAGTGTGAGTAAGGTAAATTTCACACAGATGGCATGACTTACCAAATATTTTTTTCACAGGTGACAAATCAGTTTGTCATCTTTTATTTCTTCTGTGATGTATTACAGGAGTTACTAAACCAAAACGCACACCTAATCTAAAACACACACACACACACACACACACACACACACACACACACACACACACACACACACATATACACACATAATAGTAAAAACAGGAGACTGGTGCTGTGACTTAACAGTTTAATGTAAATCCAAGACAAAGTGTGATTACATTTCTACACATATACAATATGCATATGTGAGCATACAAATTCTCATTAATAACTCGATTCACCTCGGAGACCGAAAAAATGATCAAAAGTAACAGTGAATAACAAGCTATAACATAGTTCACCACAACGCGAGCCCCTTCTCACCCTACAGTTAGTAAAGAGGACAATTAAAATAACTATATTCTTCTATTTGACGAAGCTGTTTGTCTGTTAAAATCCTCCTGTAAATTTACAATGCTATCATTAGTTTTTTCGAAGCCTAATATAAATTCACTCCATTTTTCTACAACGAAAATGATTAAGAGAAGCACACAACATCATAATGGTAACACAAGCGCTTAGTAGCAAGTACTCAACTTGTTAGGAGGTTTAATTAATCCTTCTTCTTATTGTCATTATTATATTTATTTAAACATTCTATAAAGCCAGTAAAATATCCATTCTCATAACATACTTAATAATATTAGGCTAAGGAGCAGGGTATACATAGAACGCTACATCAACAGATTGAAATAATGAGACATCACACCCCAATAAACAAAAAGTAAATAAGAAAAGACAATTAACCAAGAAGTATACTAGGAAATACTGCAGCACACATTAGCTTTATCGACAAAGAATGAGATTTTATACCATTGAGAAACCATACAGCAATGGACACAAAAGGGGGGTCAGGGTTTGATGCACTCTTAGGTCTTAAGAAAATGTAAATGAATAGATGTTATTACTTGCATAAATCTTGTTGTGCAAGTAGCTATTTCAGAAGTTGAGCTGCACTGATTTACAAATGTCATTTTGAGGATGTACCAAAAATGAATTATGTCACTTTTCAAATGTGACTTTTACATGTCTTCTAGCTTCATGTTTTTGTAGTGTTAACAAGCAAATCTGACTTTGAATGCAGCTTTGGTCTACCATCTTCAGATTCCATATATTAACACTACAAATATCACTATTTTTTGGCTAGAAATCATTCTGAAAGTAGATGGGAAAAGCTACAATTTCCATCATATAAATTAGACTAAAACGATTGTACAACCCCAAATTAGGAAAATCAGCTGGTAGAAATCTTTCTGTATTCTTGCCTGGTTTTAGAGAGATGGAAAACAATCAAATTTGAATCCGTTTTGGTAAATTCACTTGTTGCAATCACCTGACTCTCTCTATCAGTGATGGCATCAAACCTTGACCACCTCACCCTGAATACCCCCAAGGAATAGCCAGCAAAGGAGCAGATCTCCTTAACAAAGGTTTAAAAAATAAGAATAAAAACAACCACTCTCATCCAAAAGGGCTTTAAGAATGTTCGTGTAGCTCGATTATGAATTTCCAGGTGACAGAAAGTACATCAGCGCATGATTATTCCACCTAACACCTGTTCCTAACCCCTTTGTACTTTGGGAAGCAGCTGCGACTTTTTCTAATGATTTATATGAGCGTGTGGCTTGATGTTGCAGGTTATCTGTTCACTTCTGGCTAAGCTTCAAGTCACCTTAGAAGAGTTTGTCCGAAGAAGACTAATGTAGCACTGTGTGCCATACTCTCAGGAATGTTTCTCAGTGTTTCCAAAGCTCCATTAGGAGGAGAAGTATTCACGATAACACCACGAGCAAGTTGGAGTTGGAAGTTTGAGTGTATTTAATGCCAGGTAAGGAGAATGCCAGGCTTCATAGAGAGTGAGATGCTGCCTTATATAGTTTTCTCTAATTAAAATGACGCCTTAAAGCTTTGGAGGTATTGTTGGTTATTTGGAAGGCAGTACTCTAACAATAAAGTCGCTAGCTGGGAAGGCTACGCTCACCTCAACAACACAAAACATCTTTACACTCTACTTAAGCACATTTTGGTAATTGTAAGGTCACTCGATCTACATTAATGCTCACATTTCTGATTCCCCCTTTTTTTTTATAAAACACAAAACATTGGCTATGTGAAACAGAGTGATAGACAAAGGTATCATACACATTAAGTTATTTTCCACAATGTTGAGCACACAGGGCTTCTCATAATTGGGTATTTCCTTAGAGAAAATATAGAACCTCTCCTAATCATGAGGATAGTGGTAATTTTACATTATTTCTCTCACATGGGATTTTGCTGGAGATCAGATGTATAATTATTGCATCATGCATGGCCACAAATGGTGTAGAAATTAAATTAAAGGTCACCCACTGTGAAAGATCTAAAGCCATTTCAGATGTCGCAGGTCACGTATTACATTCATTTTGTGCAGGTGACCGTGGTTTTAAAGGTATTGTTGGTACATTTTTTAATTAATTCATTTTTACAGTTCATTCTATTAAATGGCACCCTAATGTAAAACAAATTGGGGGCCAAGTGTGAGGAATAATGAAAAGAAAAAAAAGAAAAAGCATAAAAACAGACTGCAGCTTTTCTCATAGTTGAATGTCCAGAAACACTGTGGCAACTCTAAACAAATGAATGACTGTGCTGTATGACTTAAGTATGTTAAATCCTCCCTGTGTACTTGTACATTGTATACACACATGCATTCGCTTGTGGGTAAAGCAACGTGTCATTAAAAGCACTTGTAAAGCATTTAACGATGAAACCAGAGGTTATTGCCTGTCTGCTCTAGCAATGCTGTGGAGGATTGCTTGTACTGTACTGTGCTGTGCTGTACATGGTCTATCTGTTGAAGTCTTTGGTGGGAGGAGCGAAAAAAAGTCCGAGTGTGATGACGCTGTCCCCGTGGTAACAAGAGAGGGGACAGGACAGCAGTCTAGCATGGGTAATGCCAAATTCCCTCAAACAGTGGAATGTTTCAGTAGTCTGCCTCGTAACAGAGGAGCTAAAAGATTTCAATGGAAAATCATCTCCCTTATGCATGTGTGCTTAGGCCCCGGTGACCAAGAGTAAATTAAGTCGATAATAGAAAATAAAAAAACAACAACAACAGAACAGAGAAGAATGACGTAACCAGCAACGTACTATGTAATCACATCTTTAACTGCCTGGACCCAAGGCTTGCATGCTGGAGCTGATGGGGAGTGGAGAGTTTTGGGGAAAACAAGTACCAGGATGAAAGACCACTCAGGGGCCCATCAAGAGATGTCTTTTAAGAGATTGTTGGATTTCAAACCTGGGTGTGGCATCCTCAAGCTGGGCTATCTAACTATGAGGGCCCCATTGGATTATCATCACCTCAACACTTACTATCATCAGCAGTGTTGCAACACTTTACACAATTTCACCCACCTCCACGGAATACTAAATATTACTGTACATCAATCCCCAGGTTATAAAATAGAAATGAGCCTGACATATAATAAAAACACACACACACACTCTGATAAAACATCCACAAGAATTATTGCAACAATCTCTAAAAATAAACACAACATGTACTACAGCCATGTCAAAAGTTCAAGATAATGTTAATTTAACAAAAAAACAAACAAACAAAAAAATAAAATCACTTCAAATGCAAGTACTATGGCATACCATGAAGGAGAGGGGGGAAGGCTTTCACTAAACCACCAGCAGTTCTAATGTGCCCACTTCATGAGGACAATTGAACAAAGGAGATTATTTGTATCATTGGCTACAATAAAATGATGTCTGTTAAATCAAGCAGCAAACACATAAAGCGACAGCCCTATTGGTTCTCTAAGTGTTCAGGTATCCCGTTCGGCTGGCGTGGCGATGTCTGTGGTGTACCTGGTTCGAAGACAAATGGACAGTGGCAACAAATCGAGCTTGTTTCCACAAGATGCCCTTCCAGGTGTATGCTGTGGCGTTTCCCTTCTGCTCTGTTCCTGCAGCTCTGAAATGCTACCCAAACCTCAAGCGCAACAAATAACTTCCAATTATCTTTGCTGGAAAAAAACGAACGACAACAGCAACAATGACAACAACGAAAGGATTCATGTCACATTTCATGGTGTGCATTCAAGGTAAGGTAGTGCCCCTGCGGCTCCTACCGACCAACCGGGCTCAGTGTTACTATCAACCTGCTCAGTGCCAACTTGCTATCATTTTAGTCCCATTTAAGATAGAGAGTTTCACCCTGCCCTCCACAGTCCCTACCTAAAACTGACCCTATGCTTTCAACCGGCCCCCTCACTCGTGCCTACACAGTGTCTCTCTCAAACAACCCTCGATACAGGCTATCTCTAGCCTCACAGAATCACCCTCATTGCAACAATCACTTTCTGTCAGGCCCTTCTCTCGGACTAGCTTTTAACCTTAAAACGTCCTTTACTGTGTCTTAAACATTGTACTGTAACTCATTCCTTGTACATGAAATCTGAGCTAATATCTCTGCTCTGTAATCACAATGCATGAATTCCCTTGTGTGAATAAAAAAGACATAAAATCCCCAAACAAATATATTCCAAACTAAAGCCACATTTTGGGTGCCACTGTGATAAAAGGTTTACGGCTACAGCTATACTGTACATTTTCATATTTACATTAATATCCAGAGCAAATGTAACAAGAATTTATCTATGACTTTGGTAAGTACCCCAGGCAAGTTATCTCATGCACACATAATAAAATAGCTCAGCTTGATATTAACTCTGACATTAATCTTCATCAACTATAGTATGCTGTCATTAAGGACAAGAAACAGCAAGGGCTGAGCCTACACCTGGAAGAGAGCTACAACTGCCCCGACTAGGATGTCAAACCAGGGGGGAAAATGTCTATGTATAGCTATAGTCTCTTGTGGCTTTCAGGATCCAAGCCAAGTAAACTGTGTCGTTATATCTGTAAGGCACTACGAGGGAACAATGGTCAAAACCTAAAGACTGAAGAGGGTTTTGAGGAGGTGGACTACACACGCATGGCTGACAGTAGCACACACAGACAATCACGTTGTACATGCCTATGTTATTATAACCACTTTGTGCAATCACATTGAAAAAAGAGGAACAAATAAATCTATTGGTATCAGGAAAAAAAAAGTTTTCTTCTTAAAACAAACAGGTGCAGACTGCTACATTCTAAGAACGGGGCCCAGCTAAGACACCTAGCTAAAACTGAAGTATCGTCATAAAGGTGAAACATAAAGGAAAATATCTATAAATACACTAAAAAGTTTGTTTGTCTTCTGTTGGTTATATTTCCAGAAGCCTCCTCGGCTGAAGAAGGTGGAGTGGGGGGAGTTGCCTCTTTTTTCTCCCCACACCATGAATGATTTGGAAATATTAAGACAGTTCAAGGCCATCAATATTTTTTTCTTTGAAGAGCAGCAGGTTTCCGTATTTCACCTTCACCCAATTCTCTTGGGATTCAAAACTTCCAGTCAGTAACCCCTGTTCAACAGTCACTTCCCAAATTTTAGAGGGGTAAATAAAAGAAAACAAACCAGAAAACCTCCACTGTTCTAAAAGGCCTGTTTCAAACTCCTCTGTAAAACTAATGAGACATAACTTTCCTTATAAAGTAAAGCATATTAACGACAAATAAAAGCAAAACTGGCCCTTTCAGCGAAAAAAAATTGAAAACAAAACACCTTGAACTGTACCCCTCTGAAATTCAACCCCCATTATTCCCTTCTAGAGAGGCTGTGAATCTTTTTTTTTTCTTTTTCTCTCTGTCGTTATATCTTCAAGTTATTCGTGACAGTTTCATGAGGATTGCATGTTCCTCTGTCTCTGTTTATGTCTGAGGTTGAGGAGAGGATGTCTAGGATGTTGATGGGGCTCAGGGCGGGTGGGGAGGGGGGAAAGCAGCAGCGCTGGGTCAGGCTCTCCAGTGTCAGTCAGTGTCTTCTCTAGAGGTAAGGGTACTGGTTGACCTTGGTGGGGCTCAGCGGGTATCCAGTGTAGACAGTGGAGGCGGGTGAGGCGCTGATGTAGGCCTGGTGGGCAAACTGGGCCTGGTACTGGCTGTGGTGTAGGGTGGGTGAGGGCAGCACGCGGTGGCCCATGCTGACTGGGACCTGGTGGACGATGCTTGGGGGGTAGCTTCCGTGCTGGACTGCATGGCGCGCTGAGCCCTGTGACGCCACCAGGTGGGCCACGGTGCCGGTGGAGCCCAGAGCAGCAGGGGCTGTGTAGGTGTAAAGGTGGGGCTGGCTGGGTAGGTGTGTGGCAGCTAGGTGCGGGTGGACGTTGCCCGTGTGGGAGGGGCTGTTGTGATGGAAGGAATACGGGGCTTGAGTGGCGATGGTGGGGGTGATGTAGGCTTGCTGGCGCCGATGACCTCCATTTCGCTCAGCTACCATGTGCTGCTGGGCCTAGAGGAGAAAGTGGAAGAAATCTTATACTGGTGCTCAAGGAAGGTCTGGCAACTTACATTTTTGTGATTTTCATATAATCACTTGAACTGAAGAATTCACAGCATGAAACCCTTTAAATCCCAGTTGGATACTGTCAAAGATACATTAGTGAACTCGACCCTGACACACTGAGAGTTTGGAGACCTGAGGTTCCCTTTTCACGTTCCACCTTACCTGGCTGAGATTTAGAGGCTGCTGCTGGAGGGGGTGTGGCCCTGAGCGCTGCTGTCGGTAGGACCCACCTCCAGGCACGCCCCCTGGTACGTGATTATTGCCAGACACCACTCCATTGGAGGATTTGAACTTGTATGCTGAATTCTGATGGTTCATTGCATCTGCATAGGAGATGATACAAATTAATACCTCACAGTATAATATTTACCAGCTAACTATTGCATGAGGCTATGTCTCTTACCTGGCATCAAGCGCTCACACTCATTCGGGACCTCACTGGATTGGGTTTTGAGAGGGGGGAAGATGATGGTGCGTGGGTTGCCATTGTTGTAGTTGTCCAGTATGGTGGTCTTTGTGTCGTAGCTGTTGTTGTTGGTAGGTCTGGACTCCACAGTGTAAGGGCTGTTGTTGCTGGAACAGTCGGAGTCGGGTGAATCGTGGACCGTCACACAGCTGATGACATTCTTTCTTTGTTTAGAAGACGAGCTGGAGAAAATAGAAGGGCACCAGAGAGTTAAGTTACTGAGAATTTCAAATCAACAGCAATAACTTTAATATTAATGCTCAGTGATAAACTACGTCAACTAAAGGCCACTGTAACATCAAAACTGTGCCAGTAGTATTTATCAGTATCTGATAGTATGTCCTCTCTATAGCTGTATATCCCAACTTGAAAGTAGATATATGGTGAGCACTTATACTTCTGATTTGTTTTCGTGAGGTATAAATATGGGGTCACCATTGCATTTTAAAACGCTAACTTTTCATTTCACTTGTGTTTTAGTATAGCAATTTATACCACTTGGGCGTTGTCACTGCCATATCTTGTCACACAGTCAAATGACTGTCTGACCATAAAACTGATTGATCAATGGTCACAAAACCCGAACATCCCAGGAATTACAATTGACTTGGATAGAGTAGTTGGGTATTTTATTACTCTAGATCAAATCTATTTTATAGTTGTACAGTGATTTGATAACAAAAACACAAAGATATGTCATTGATGTGCCTGTATGATGGTATGCACTATTTGGAAATCCAAAATAAGAGATAACAGTAAGATAAGATAAAATACAGCTGGCCTCTTAGTTTTGCTTTCAATGGTGAATGAAAGCAGATGTATGACATGTTTTTGAAATGTCTTTGTTGTGCCTGTCTTCTGAAACTGCAGCACTTTGTTTATTGTGAAAATTCATTTTGCAATGGCTGTAAAATAATGATGCACCTTGCAGCCTGCAAATCTCTTACATCCATAACAATTTTCAGCAATGAAACTACACCATAAGCACTGGTAACCCCAATGAAAGCCTGTATCAACTGAGCTAAAAATAAAGACTAATAAAAACTCAGAACTGACCTATTGTTTTGTTTGTGGTCATCTTCCTCATCTGTGTCACTGCTGATGGTAATGATGCTAACTGCAGGGCTGGGCGTGTCGGGGATGATGATGGTCTGTCTGGGGACATGGTGCTGGTGCTGGTGGTCGCGGGTGGTGCTGGAAGCCTGCTCTGCCTCACTGGCCCCCCACCCTCCGCCCCCACAGGGCTGCGGGGGCGGGCAGTTGGAGGCCGAGCCATTCTGTAGCACGGCGCAACGCGGGGGTGTGTTCTCCTTCACCCGCTTAGAGCGCTGCGGGGACAGCACTGCCTGTGAGGATGACACCTCATAGGCTGACATGTTCCTTGTAGGAAGACAGAAATGGGATTGGGTGTTTAATAGAGGGGCAAGAGACAGAGATGATGAAAATCTGATACCTCCACATCAAAAGTCAAGCGACACCATAATCTTATCATGAGCTACTAGGATGGTTATTTACAGCAATCTAGAGTGACCTGAGTGTTATAGTACCTCGCAGACATTTGGTGCTGTTTGTTCTTTTTGGTTGATGGCTGCCTCATAACGTGTGCCACTCCCACATTGAGCGTCTGGTTGGATGGGAGTGTGACGTGGCCAGCTAACAAGGCTGGCTGCTGCATGATGGGATTATAATGGCTGCCATGAGGGTGGGAATTCCTGTAAATTTGACACAGTTTCATGTTATAATAATAATAATAAGAGGAAGAAGAAACAAGGAAGTCAGATACAAATGCATATAATAATGGGAAATACATTGAAATATCAGACAAGTTAAACTCAACATAGTATGTAAGGAACCAGGCAGACAAGTAAAGCATTTCCCACAAAGGCCAGCAGGTGGCAGCAGCTAACTTTTCTAAAGAATCCAAAAGGAGGAGAGGGAACAAGTGAGGGAGAGAGCAAAGAGGGAGAGCAGAGGAGCTGACACCAGCAGCTGTGGAGCGATAGCTCTGCAGAGGAAGTGCGACACTTTCCCAATCGTCTCTCTGAGGACAGCAGAGCTGCCACTGGACAGGAAGGGAGGGAGAGACGAGAAGAGAGGAGAAGAGAGGAGTAGGGGTTGTCTGGTCACAGATGGACAGCTCCAAATGAATCTGAGCATACATGGCCCCAACAGCCCTCCAAATACACATTATATACCTGCATCCTCCTTATCTCCCTGTAGATTGTCTTCTCCCATCTATACATCCATTTATCGAGTCCCAATGACAGGCTATACTCAACATGATGTCTCTACATGTACATATATTCCATCTCCCTGAGGTCAGTCTGTTCTTATAAAAGCACCCTGTTCATGTGGGGACTGTGATTCATTGAAGATAAAGGACAAGCTGTCAGGGAGGTACAGGCTCCTTGGTCAATCAGTCGCATGCTGTTCCATCTTCCTATAGCACATTCTGACCTATAAAAGCCATAAAACCACTGCTGGTTTTTGAAATGAGTTTATCTGACCTGAACTGCAAACGTGCCCCTGGTATTATGTGTATAAACTTAATTTTCCATAGTGCTTTTTTTTTAAAGCTTTTAAAACTGTTCAGATTTATTTAGCCAGCTTAATCCTTGTGTAAAGAAGGGTGGATTCAAAAACTGCAGGCCACAGTGCACAGACCTAAATAAATGCTCTCTAAAATCAGTAAAGGTTACGACTAGCTGGGAGCAGTTAAAAGTAAGGGAGCAGTGTTGTTTACCTCCAGTTGGCGAGAGGCTGTGTGCTGCTCATGGAGTCGGGGATGACAGTGGCATGCTGGACTGAGGTGTGGGTGAGCTGCTGCCAAGCTGGAGGCAGCAGGATCTGCTGGGTGCCGCTGGGCCAGGCCTGCTGAAGTGGGAGAGAATTGGGGGGGGGGAGGGGGGTAAACAAAGGGGGGATAAGATAAAAAGTAGAGATTGAAAAAAAGACACAGAAGTCTGCCACAGGACTGCAAAGTAACACATTTTACTATAATTAAATATACATTTATGAACAAAGATGACTTGTTGAACTTGGCTGATTAGTTTGAGGGTGTTGTGATAAATTACAATATCTCTTCAAAAGTGCATAACAGCTGGTTTAAAGTAGCTAGTGGGCATGCAAAATGAACTCTGCCAGCTTCAAGGAGAGAGCCATCGACAAAAGAGATAAGACCAGGACTTAATAAAGATGTACAGCAGCTCTTTTCTTCGTGTACGTGTGTATGAGTGAGCGAACGAGTGAGCATATGTGTGTGTGTGTCTGTGTGTGAGTGTGATTATGTGTTTGACTTGAGTCAAATCAACCTATGTTCTAATTAAATTCACAGGCTTATTCAAGCTGTGAAAGAGGCTACTTTGTATTTCTGAAGCAGAACCGAAGGAGTATCAGGCATAATATGCCCCAAGATGTGCCAAGATGAGTGTGCGTGCATGCATGCCTGAGCATGTTTGTGTGTTACTTTGTGTGTTACCCTAATAGTTTAATGCAGTTCTATTGATTAGCACTTTAATGTCAGAGCTAATGAATTGTTCCTTTAATACTATTTGCACATCTATTTACAACAGCATTGGTATGTGCTGCAGCACACACACATTTAAATGGAGAGAAAGACAAACAGAGAGAAGAGAAAGAGAGAAGCACCATACAAAATAGAAAGCAGTTCCTCTGTGCATGTAGTGTGGTAACCTTTTTTAACCATTATCCTTTAACTTCATCTTAACTACTCATATATTTGCTTTGTTTTGCTATTTCCATAATAATCTCACACAAGTAGCTGTTTCTTTTGTGGATATTGAACTATTCTTGTCTGAGACAGGTTGCAGTCTCCAAACCAGTGAGCCTGTGGGTGAGGGGCTTCAGGGGGCATCTGCAGGACAGCAGAGCTGCCTTGTCTCTGCACCGATGACTGACGTCTCTAATGGAACATTCTGGAGCTGGAGATGGTCTTTACATCCAAGACCACATCCAAGGCCTTTTATCAACATGCCATTAAGAGACTCTAATACATCCATCCATCTCCTGTTCCTCCTCCTCCTGCTCACTCTATCTCCATTCCTGGCACTCTACATGCCTCTCTCACTAGGAGTCTGCGTTGTGTAACCAGCCTGTCTGCCCTGAAATGGTAACCCAGTTAAGAGGCCATTTTCATTCTTCTCCAAGAGCCTACCATCACTATCAGCGGCCCACCGCCTCCCACCTCGACCTACACTCCCCGGGTGAAAACCCTTTGTCACCTCAGGGCTTTGAAAGCCGCAGCTCTCACTCCCCAATTGTTTCCACATTTTCTGCATTCTTGCTCCAGATAAAGGTCCTGCTGGTTTCCCTGCCTCCCAGCTTGGAGCCTCCTTTACTCTGCCCCTTTTCTGCACACCCAGGAAGCTTGGGGCTAAACGTGCATGGGTCTGAGGTGGGCAAAGGGTGCATGGATGACAGTGAGCAGTGGGTGGATTAAGGCACAGGTGGGGAGAAGGCAACAACTACCCAGCCAAGCCTATGAGACCTCCCACAGTAAAGGAATAAAGGCGGAAACACAGACACACACACACACACACAAACACACACACACACACACACACACCCTCTCTCTGTACCCAGTTATTAGGTGTTCTGCTCGCTGGCCTATATAAACCATCTGCTTACGTTAACTGTTTACTGCCTTTGTTTAACATGTGTGCAGACAGAGCAAATACCTGCAGAGCATGGCAGCTCTGTGGGATCAAAACTTGATCATCATCACTTCATGTAATTTAAGTTTTCCTTATTAAGACATATATGAAGATATTTATTTTTTTGCATTTGGTAGATCCATCATATATCCATGGATCTGGTGATGTTGGTCATGCAGAGCCTCATCCAAGCTTCCCTTGACCTGCCAGGATCCTCTGAGGCCTGTAATTTGGAGCGCCTGACTTGGAAGCAGCCCTGGAGCTAATCACCATTTGGTATCTGACAGATTAACCCACCATAGAAACACACAGGCGCGTGCACACTCATACACACATGGAGCTTTACTGCCTGTCTGCCTGCCTACTGCATGATTAACTGGAGATAAGGGAGTGCTTGAAACTCCCTGGATTCTCAAGGATATTTAAAGCCTTCATGGAAATTTCCATAGGGAAAGAGGTGGTGTGGCGATGGAAGTGGTCTACAGTGTGTGTGTGTGTGTGTGTGTGTGTGTGTGTGTGTGTGTGCGTGTGTATGTGTGTGTATGTGTGAGTGATGCACAGTCACTCTCTGTTACTTCCAACAACTGTATATTAGCAGCTAAAGTTCTGGCTCCACTGTGCAGGCTCCAGTGAAGGCCTTCTCTGTGTGAAAGGCTCTTGCCTTTGTGTGCATCAGACCGTGGCAGCCTCAGCCTCCAGGAGAGCGGGGCAGCAGAGAGAGAGAGGGAGCGAGGGGGAGAGAGTAAAAGGAGAGAGAGAGAGCCGGGGAGTAATGCACAGGAGAGCTTGGCCCGAATGCGCTCAGGAAAAAAACAGCTGCCAGCAGGGGCAGGGTCACGAACATTGAGTGATTTCCAGCCTCCATCGATAGATACTATTCTTAGTGAAGGCTCAAAACAAGAGGATGCAGAGAGGTTGTTTTTTTTTTTTTTCATTTGAGCAATTTGAAAATGTTTCTGTGACAGGCATTGTTATTTTTAAGACCCCAAAACTATACTTGGTCCCTCTCTGTGATACCTTCCTACCTGTGTGAGAAGTCCAGGTTGGATCTGCAGAGGCTGGGCACCAGGGGCCTGCGTCACTATGGGAACAGCATTCTCCATCCGCACAGAGTAACTGGTGTGCTTGGAAGGGGATGCCTGCAGTCCTGCGCACAAAAAATGGACACGCACAGAACATATCAAAAAATAAACCCTCCACATCTGTCACCTCATGCACAATAATCCTATCAGCAAAAATTAAGAGCGAGAGATCAGATAACATTTTATACATGCTCACTGATTTATCTGTATTCAACAGATGTCAAATGCTATGTTCAAATACAGCAACCATTCTTACAAAACCGTAGTCATGGAAGTAGTATAAAAACAGTTTCTAATAATGGAAGTTATTTTTAATCACCCATTTCACAGAAAGAATAAATAGACAAATAAAATCATGCCTTAGAGCTCTTTTGCCTTCTCAGTGCAAACACACAGGAGACAAAGGGGTGAGTAAGCATTACACAAAGATATTTAATTTTTCCAAATGATTAATTGCCTCTTCAAGTTATCATTAGATCACTGTTTGTAGGTTACGATTGACACTGCCTGTGGGGCGCTAGGCTGAGCTGAAAAACTAAAAGACAAAAAGAAAGCAAAAAGAAGAGGACTTTACCTGCATAGACAGAACTAAAACTCACAATATGACTGTGTATGTTGCCTTATAAATTCTAGTTGGAACCTTAGTACTAGTGCAGCTCTTACGCTTGAACTAATTTACATTTTTATTATGTTTTATCCACATATTATAGCCTGTTCTAGTTCAGGTGCTCTTGTCGGAGATCTCATGTTTTGTCCATATGACCACAGACCTCACCCTTATCTATCTGTGTTTGCTAATGCATTCTGACTGGTAAGACCTCCTTACCTTGGAAGCCAGGAGGGCAGACGATGAGTGCCTGCTGGAAGGGGTCGGGCCGGGCAGCGCAGAGCTGAGGAGCCCCCGGCTGCAGGGGCATGCTCCTTTGGGCCACGGCTGCCATGGAGGCAGCGGAGGGCTGGTAGAGTGCAGATTGGTAGTTTAGTATGGAGACATCAGGACTTGCAAAGGTAAGGGTGGCATTGTTGGTGGAGGAGGGAGCCAGGTTGGTGGCCTAAAGGAATGATGGGACCAAAATAAAAATAAAAAAAACATGAGAGTGGAGGTACTGATGGCAATGATAGGGAAGTGAAAGTGCTCCAAGGTGGGGAGGTTGAAAAGCAGACATTGTAAAAAAACAAACAACCGATATTCAAACAAAACTAAACACATGCAAATACAAAACAACCAGCAGATTAAGAGAAGATGGATAGCAGGTCATCCGTCATTGATGAAAGCCGATGGAAAAATGAGTAAAATGGACGACTGATTCGAACGTGTCTTAAAATATGCTGCCTGTTGATTTGATTAATTACAGGGAGAGAAAGAAGGAGATGCAATCAATGCTATGATTCTTACAATAATCAACCGCCAATGAGCAAAATGCCAACAGAGCACATTTAAATTGAGATGTGGGTTTGTACAAATTGTCAGCATTTACTGGCCCACTAGCCTTACTTTAAAAAAACTGTAATAATGTGCTGCTGGACTAGAAATGCACACTGTCTTTACATGTCTATATTGGACATGGATTTAGTGATCCTTTACATGTCTCGGTACACTGTTTAGCAACAACACACCACACAAGCCAACATAAATATCTCCTTAATTATCGCACTCAAGTCATTCCTACGGATATCGTAAAAAAGTCATTAAAAGTCAGTTTAAATAAAAATGTTGCAGAATCATAATGAGCCAACATAACGAGCTGCCACAAAATTTGACATTTCCTGTCACAGCTTCACTATCTAGCCTCCAAATCAATATGCCTGACTGGAGTAATATTTCACAGCCAACAGTCGCTCCGTAATTATGTAAGCTAAGGTAACTCCAGCATGTCTTGACCATTAATAAGACATGTGGAAAGCTAAGACTGCCTGGGAACATCCTAGATACAAACAAATGCTTTTAAGAGACACCGTTTGCTTGGCTTGTAAGTAGTATTCGCTCCATGAAACACTGTCTAATTTTAGCCCTTTCATTAAGCGTACATAGGGGCGGAGGGAAATACAGAGACAGCGCTTTCATTTTTCATTTGCTCTCTTTAGCGTGTTCGATGAACACCAGGGGAGGGAACATAATCAATATGGCACTGTGGCATTCATCATAAACAAGCACGGAAGCAGCAAAACACCAAACCAAAGCTGCATTCCTGCTTTGCAAATGAATGAATCGAGCTGAATAAATCACTAACTTAAGTCTGTCTATATGCCCTGAGAGCCAGGCGCAGAAAAGACAAGCTGAGGGAATGTTAATCCATTTAAATCACAGCAAGATGGGGTTTTTGTCGCATGCTACACAGTGTGAGCTGGCTTGATATAGTTGGTGATAAAGAACTCTGTTTACTAAAGAGAGGGGTGGGGGAGAGCAAGAGTTGTAACTAAGCACAATCTGGAAAACCTTGCAACCCGACGCTCTGTGATTCCGGCGTAAGCCAAAAGTCAGCAGTTTCGATTCACGGACTGTACGGGAGCGAAACGGTAAAGCACCACAGGCTCAACCCAGGGAAATGGAAGGAAAGAGGAGAAGACAGAGGAGGACAACAGCAAGAGGAGGGAAAAATAGAGGAAGCCTGCTAAAGGGATTCTTAAGGCCTGAAAGCCCCAGAATGCAAGGCAAGCAGGAAGTGGGGCTTGTCATGTGTGTAATCAGCACTTTGTGACAATCCCACAGGACCTGGGGCACAGACAGAAATGCAGGCAGACAGATATACATGCACCAAGGCAGAAAGGCAGCCCAGTAAGCATGGAAACATGCAGACAGACAGACAGGCAGAGCAGACAGAGAAAAACAAGCATCCGCTTTTGAGCTACGAAGCTACTGGCAGTTGAATGTTGAGAAAACAATTATTTGGATAAGAAAGCATTAGACTAGTTATGTAAGCAAGCGGCATCTTTAATATTTTAACTTGAATGGCTTGGCTTCAATTATCTATTGTCTTTAAAATACACTTACATATCCTGATGATGCATATTCTCTACTTTATTGTAGAGCACATATGACCTTTTCTTTTTTTATTTACCACATTTTTGTCCCTTAATCTATATCCTACAAGCATTGAAAGGTAAGGTGGAAATGTTTACTTCATACTTGTATATTTGTTAGTTTTACCTGGCTGTGCACAGTGTTGAGCTGGTTGTTGAAGGTCATGGTGAGGTTGGTGGAGGTGCTGGGGGCCACGTGGGTGATAAAGGGTGTCTTGCTCTGGTTGACTGTGTCGTACATGTTGACACGGCGCTTACAGATCTCCATGTTTTGGAAGCATGACTTCACGCTACGGGGAAAGAGCGCAAGGGAGACGGGAGAAGAAATAAGCGCTGTGTCTTATGGCAGATGTTGGTTCACTGTTCAAAATGAGAGTTATATAAACAGCAACAACAACAACAACAACAACAGGACCCGTTGAGCTCTTACTGTGTGCTGTGTGGGAAATCGAGGAGATGTGACATGGTAACAAAGGGGTGGTTGAGCGTTTCAATAGGGGTGATCCTCTTGTCTGCGTCGATGGTCAGCATCTTGGTCAACAAGTCGATGAACTCCCTCCTGTCGGCCTTCTCTGCCAGCATGTCGCTCCCCTCCAGATCTGACGTCATGTTCACCTGAAGGCATAAAAACCAACACATACATTTCAAATATTTCTTTGATGCCTGATGGAGTATTCAAGGCCTCTGCAGACGACAGAGAAAAATCTCTCCCACAGCTTATTCCCATAGAGAGACCTATTAATACTCTCAAGGCCTCATCAGTTAGGGTGTCAGTTTGTGTGTCACAGAACCCAGTGATAACCTTGCACCTTAGTGACATTATAAACATTTGCACTGGTATTCATAGCACCACTTGAAATATCTTCTGGCGCCTTTGCTGAGATTTTTATCTATTCCTGAGATGTGAAAACAAACAAAAAAACATGAAGCCAATAAATGCCGCCATTGGCCAGTCATTAAAAAACACCCCTTCACAAAGGACACCATTTTGTGAGTGCACATGAGAGAGAAAACGTAACCTAAATATGTTCTGAGGCAATTCTGGGAAGCTGCCTTGGAACATCGTGTTGCTTCATCTGTATTAAGCATTGCGGCTTAGGTTGTGGATAAATACTGGGCAGAGCAGCAGATTTCTGCTCTAATGGAAAGCTACGTAGCAAACATGAATTGATTTGTTGGACATGAGACTGAAGCTGGGGTTTGGGTCCGCTTTTAAGGTTGTCATGTGGGGTGAAGAATGGGGGGTGGGGGTGGGGTGGGGGGGTTGGGACGAGGTCATGATGATAGCTAGACTGGGCCTAAGCGAACCAGCAACCAGCAGTCAGTGTGAGGACAGAGACAGGCACAGAGGCAACAAACAGGCAGCCTTGTTTACTGTGACTGCCATGCAGAGGTAGCAGGCCTGTTTTTCATAAAGACGCAGCGTTTATCTGTAGGCCTGCTCCAGGGGCTATCAGATGTGCTGCCAGTCAACACTGCAAATCTGATTCAAATCTCTTTCTCTATGCAGGTTATTCAGGCTCTGTAACCATTCCTCTCTGCTTGCCATCTCCACTGGCTGTGATAAAGGAATAATCTGCAGAATGAGGTGAGAAATAATCACATTGTCCTCTGCTAGTGGAAGAGATGACTTTGGGAAATGTACACAGTTTGGTCGCACATGCATAGCAGCTGGGATTCGGAAGAAGCGTGCTGCAATAATCAGACTAAATAAGAAGCTCAAAAAAGAAAAAGAATGTTGCTGTCATTCATTGAAATGAAAATATGTGAATTTACTAGATAAGAAAAGATATTTCCATACGTAATTTCCTTCCAATAACAGCAAGAGACAACATTAAACGTTTCCAAATGTTGAACAATAAAATGCAAATGGTCGCTCAAAAACATATAGATGAGGGGCTCTGACTAACGTGGTCACAGCCTTGCGTGTCTTGCATGTCAATGGCTGTTTGTGGAGGCACATCTGTGTCATGTGGAACACTGACATGCCACTCTGGAGCAAGGGCAGGGATGGCAGATGTCGAGCAGTGGGACAGATTGGGTTATGCCTCAGGAGATATGGAGCAAGGCATACAGGATGCATTCCTGTTTCTATACAGCCGGACGACATGTGCGGATCCGCCCATAAACATTACTTCTCAGTAGGAGAGGTAGTAGACAACAGGAGAAAAGTATATGCAAGCATGTGTAATAAAAGATATGGTGAAGGCCCTGTTGAGCACCAGCCTAATTCACCTCTGCTCCTCCTGCTGTGGCTTCACCCCTATCAACAACAGAGATATTGAAGGTTTGCAGATCAAAGTGAATCCATTTCCTAGGAAGTTGCAGACTTCTTTCCGTCTACACCAGGCCTCTAGCGGGGCATTTCGTATAAGTTGGTCTCTGATTTACTTAAATTAGATATACTTGTGACTAAAGCCTCCCCACATTTCCCACGACTGAAAGGAGGTTCATTATCTCTTCCTGGCACCCAGCCCTCTGTCTTTCAGGGCCTTCAGCTATATCATCCATTATACACACGGAGACAGATGTCCACAATACTGACTTGTTTATACGGTTGGGATAGTGAGATGGGGCAAAATAGGCAGTTTTCTCCTACATTAAGCTTGTGCAGCTCTGCTGTAACTCCTCTGTGTTTTTGTAGTAAGTTGAGTCTAGCAGCTACAGTGAGAGGAAGACAGGACATAGAGCTTGAAGCATAGGAGACAGAGATGACCCAGGGGATATCATACCAGTGCAGGTTGGTTTCATTAGACTCCTTGCTGCATGTGTGTGTGCGCGCATGCGTGTGTGTGTGTACGTGTGTGTGTGTGTGTGTGTGTACGTGTGTGTGTGCCGTAACTGTAAATTCAACAAGCCCAGGCAGTGATACTATCTTGTCCCAGCCGACATGTTATTCCAGACAGGCTTGACAGCGGCCCTGGGCGCTACTGGACAACCATAATTGTCTCCATCATATAAGTAGGTACATGTGTTGAGTATCCACATGGACAGTTTCCAGAGGGTGCTGCTGGTTATGCACCAAGATGACCATATTCCAAAGGAAATAAATCACCTGCTTAACTTATCTCTTGGCTACTCATTATCAGAGGCAGGATCGAGTAGCATGACGACAAGAGAGTACTGTAAGAGATTGTAAGGGTCTGGGAAAAACATTGTAATTTTCCATCCCCAATGCCATATCTGCCAGCAATACCAGTACTCGGCCAAGCGAGGGTGAACCAAACAACACTTACTATCGTCTCACTGTCAGGCACGTCCTATCAAAATGTCATGGCTACATGTGAACTTTCCCACCGTAGAGAGATAAATTCACCATGAGTCACAGAGAAAAGTGACATTAAATATAGCCATGTTCAGCGGCAGTCATTTTCCATACATAAGTCTGTTACATATAAGAGTGCTGGTGTTACACAAAGATTGCCACAGGTGTCATGCAGGGCTGCAGGCAGAGAGGGACTAACCAGCAGAGTCACGCATGCAGTCACAACATGGTGCAGGTCCTGCTGAGCAGATCTGTATAATTCGTTGGGACTTTCTGGGATGCGTGTATGTACGTGTGTCTGTGTGTGTGTGTGTGTGTGTGTGTGAGAGAGTATGCAAGTGTGTGTCTCTAAGGGTAAGACAGGGAGAGAGGACAGTATTTTGTGTTTATGCCCTCTACATGCTTACATGTCCTACAGATGTACAACGTGAAGACATAGCCACAACACTCACTCCAGCTTAAATAGCTTTCAAGAAAGCAAACTGCACATATCAAACACATTAACCAGCCTCACCACATGTTCAGCTCAAATGTCTGTCTGTAAGTTATTAGATAGTGGTTAAACAAAATGAAGAGCAGAAGCAGAGTCGAGAAGGGGCTTCCAATGAACAGCTGTTTTCATTTCACTCTGTAAAATTCTATATAGCAACAGAGCTACACAGCACCTGGAGATCAGGTCCTGGCAGGATAAATGTTTTTAAAGGACTTCAAATATTTGATAGATAATTCTTGAGCTGTGACGGATTAAACTGGCCCTGGACCCAAATAGCCACATCAGTCGGATGTGAGTGCAGGAAAAGACAGAGCAAAAGCAAATCTATTCATCTATTTGTCCAGTCATGTGAAGGGAAGAGTTGTGCTTTGTGATACTGAAACGACATACCTGCGCCATATCATCCAAGCAGTTGAAGATGTACTTGCGAGCCTCCTTGGACTTGATCCCCGTTTCACCCTCGTGGTCCTCTGGAGTCTGCGGGAGACAAGAAGCAGATGTTCCTCTCAAATCCCATCACACTTCCCCTCTGGAAACTCACTATTTACATTTGGCTCATTACAGCCTCTTGTTGTTGATGTGCAGCAGGACTCGGCTTGCCCTCTGAGCAACCCTGGGGTAGCACACAAACACTCATCTAACAGCCAGAGGAAGATGGGGGGGGGGGGGGGGGGCTGCATGTGGAGGCACACACTATATCACATGAACAATATACAGAACATACCCTGAACTAAACACTCTCACATCTAAAATGTACACACGGACACACATGTTTGTGAACCACATGGAAATGCACAGTATATACACATGAGATCATGTCTCTCAAAGGATGCAAATTTACACTAAACTGATCTGTGTTGACTATGGAAACCTCCTGACTGAACACATGATATTTTTTAATTACAGTCAGCAAAGCAATGCAGCTGCTGCTACATGGAAACACATGGGAAGGTCAAATTAAAGATGAGCAATCACTCTACCAGATTCTTCCCACTTGTCTGTGTGTCTCTCGGAGTGGAAAAAAAGTGGTCAGCACCGCCTTGATATTTGATTTTCCACATACCAATTCGCTAGAAAATCATACGCAGTTGCAGCAGTGGTGTCAAGTGCAAGCTACTATAATCTGTCTCTGTGTCTTCCCTACAATGCTGCTGTCAACTCTTATCTCATGGAGCTCAGGAACATCCTTTTTTTTAAAACTGACAACAATGTGTTTTAAAAGGGCCTCATGAGCAACATAGGTCATACAGATTTTCAAGGAGAGCTGGGAGATTATTAAATTTGAGCAAAAACATGAATAAAGTTGCACAAGTTTTACCTGCCAACTGCTAAAAGCCCATGGGCAGCTGTTTGACTTGAGAGCATGTACACTATGTACTCTAAAGAGCAATCATCATCAGTTGTTGTCAGTGTGGTATGTTGTTGGGATTCATAAGAAACAAATGAACCACAGATCACTCCTAGGCACAAGCAGAGCAGACATGGTAAAAATATCACCATACCCTGCAGAGACGGATCACTATTTGCAGCTCGATACAGTCAAGAACATTATGTGCAGATTGACTGTGTGGCACACTAAAAGTTCAACTTGAGTTAATGAGGGTACAAAAGAAAGGAGTGGATCTCCTTATTGAGTGGCCTATATAAAGAGGGAGGGGGTTAGATCAGACACCCTCTGAGCTGGATACACCATGCTGGATTTCCATTTGCCAAATCCTCTCACACAGATCCATTTTGTTCTCATAACCCTCTCCCTTTGTATATAGCCAGAAACAAGGCCATCAATGCCTCACACATTGCAGCCAGAGTTACTGGAATATTAATGGCAGTTTTTTTTCTAGCAAAGATTTTGATTTGGCTCATAAGATGTATTATTTGCTACTAAAAGGATGTTCCTGATGTTACAAGTTTGTGTGTGTGTGCATCTCATTCCAGGCGTACCTTAAGTCTCCAGAGAGGATAGGTGGAGTCAGGGTCTCTGTTGAAGAACCTGGTTGTCTTTGTCCCCGCACTCAACAGATACTCTGCAGGCAGACCCTGTGTCTGTGAGATGTACCGGATCTGCAAGACAGAAGATGAAAAATGCATTTAAACTTTTTAAATCATATGCATGATTGGACCATAATCTTCATTTAATTGTGGAGCATCGGGACTCTTTCCTGCTGATGACAAAAAAAAAGGCTAAAACTTTAAGATGAATGTTCTTATGGCAGAGTGAAAATCTAGGGCGACGTTAACCACTCCAGACTTATCAGGCTGAACAATGCAAAGCACCCAGACCTCAGTGAAGAGTCTAAGACTGATTCGAGACTTGTAAATGAGACACTTTGCTAGGTTTTTTGGGCTTGTGAAAAATCAGACAAGCCTGTTTGGTGATGGAGCGCAACTTTCTCAAGGTTTTCCCGCTGAG
The DNA here is from genome assembly GCF_027409825.1 of Scomber japonicus. Lineage (NCBI taxonomy): Eukaryota > Metazoa > Chordata > Actinopteri > Scombriformes > Scombridae > Scomber > Scomber japonicus. Next base: position 25,018,874 of record NC_070582.1, on the reverse strand, counting down.
CCTCATCTGACTGATAGAGAGAAGGGAACTCTGCAATGTCTTGCTCTGGAGCACAGGGGCTGTGCTAATTGGACAAGTGGCTCTGTGGCATCTGTTCAGATAAACAGGGAGGCTGCGCAAGAATCATCAGGAGCTGTCAGGGGGATTGGAGAACTACCCCACCCTCCAAAACACACTCATGAGCACACAACAGAGAGAGAACACACAAATGCACACGCATTAGCATAAGAGACATTCATTCATTCATGATCACAGATTTATGGGTGTGCTAGAACCCAAAGAGAGAGTCACAAGTTGCGTAGAGGTCAGGTGACAGTTTAAAGGGTCCAAGAAATCATGATGTGTTACCTGGTCGTACTCTGAAGCTCCAGGGTATAGGGGCCACCCCAGGAAGAGTTCAGCTATCACACAGCCAAGGGACCACATATCTATGGCTTCACAGAACGGCAGGCCCAGGATGATCTCGGGAGCCCTGAAGAGATAGAACCACATTGTATTTGTTAGAAATCAGGCAACAAAAAGACCAACAGGTGAGGGTTTGAACACTCACTTTCCTCTCACAGCGTTAAATGTATTAGACCATATGGTGCTGTAACGGTGCTCTTCTGTGACTAACTAAAACATTGAAAATTCAGGCATAACTATGACCTGACTACAATGACATGTACACTATCTGCGAAAGACTGAGAAGAGTTTATTTTCATATTTCATGCCAGGAGAGTCGCCCAGTGTGGTAAGAGCAGGTAAGATGACAAACTAATGAACACTGCACATGTACGTAGGAGTGAGCTGGAGACTGTTCACAAATTGTAGCATCGTTCCCAAAGCCATTGCGATTTAATTATACAACAACCGCATACAAATTAGGTTCACATTTTTGCACACAAACACACAGACGTTGGTTTATGATTGTTTTACCACACCAAGACAGAATTAAATGAATCTGCTATGTCTGAAGGCCTTTAGTGTTATGTTATCTTAACATTGATCAATCAATGCAGCCTTGAAAAAAAAGAGCTTGAGATTTATTTTCACTGATGTTGAGTATCATTCGTTTTGGCAGTTCCCAAGGTGCCACCTTATGGACAACTGATTGATGACCATGCAGGAGCACCAATCACTGAGCCCCATCTCTAGTACTGGGTAGAGGCAGAAGGGTATGTTTACGCAGTTTCACGGTCCACAGCCACAAAGCAATGTGGAAGCAATTACGCCATGAAAAATAAAACCAACATAAATATTCTCTAGAGCATGTGACAAGCTTCATCTGGACTTTTAGTAGGCTACATTTGAGTTAATAATGTTGGTGCTTAATTCTCACGTTGGCTTTTCCCAGTCGTATACACACACAAACACACACACACACACACACACACACACACACACACACACACACACACACACACACATACACACACATGCCAAGTGATACACAAAGAGACCATTTCAGTAGAAGAAAAAAGATAAATATCTATGATTGGATGAAAAAAAAGAAATATTGTTTCAATAATATGAGCAGCACTGCAGTCTCAAACAATTCCCAAATTTCATTCAACACGTTTTATGTCCTGTCAGAAAGACTAATACAGCTCTTGTGAGCACACGTCTCTGATGGGGCTTAAAATAACCACAGAGACAGCTACTCTGCTCTTTAACAATCCAAAGTACTTTCAAGACGTTCTTGGGCTGTCATCTCCATAGGGGGGACTTTTTGGTCAGATTGGTAAGATTTAGCCACTTAACTCCAAGACTGGTTTTGCATTGCAAAGTCTCCACTAAGAGAAAAAAATGCAGCGCTGCAGTCCTATCTGTAACTTCAATCTAGTCAGAAACTGCAGCCCCCCTTTATCAATTAATGACATATTAACAGCATGACGCAGAAGATCACAGAAGCATGAGGCTGATCTTGGAAAGTTTCTCGTTCACAGCCGAGTTCCCAACGCTGATTGCCGTGACCATGGTAACCATGATAATACCCCCTCCTCCCCACCCCACCCCCCTCAAGCTTAGGCGGGCTCTGGCAGTGTTTTGGTCATGGAGAGAGAAACGAGGGGGCCTGGTCTTGGACCCACTGGAACTGTAGGTACCAGGAAAATAGAGAATGTGGAAAACAGCATGGGGGGACGCTATAGTACTTTATCGGCCTGTAGGGGGGCTATGGGTGAGCGGTCCGAGGCCAGCTGGAGGCTTTGGAGGAGAATGAATGAACATACCTCACATACTTAAAAGCAAATTTCCAACTGTAGCCCACTGCTCCCTATTCACTGCAAACTGACGCTAGACAAAATGAAAAGAGGGCACAGGCCATTCATTGTACACTGAGATATGGCTAATATATAGAAGCGAGGGACAATAAGAGGACAGATGATGAGAGACTGCACAAGAAAAACAAAACAGGAACAAGAGGTAGGGAGCAAGAAAGGCAGAGACACAAATAAAGCAAATGAGGGGGAGAAGTGCTTTCGCTCGGTGAAGAGCTCCTGTCACAGAAGGTGGTTATTGGGGTCTGGAGGGCAGCACTGGAACAGACACCAAGACAACACTCTAGCAACAGTATCTTAGGGCACCATTACTCACCAATACAAAGACACCTTCACACACAATGAGCCAAGACGTCTATCAAGGAGCTGCCAAAGAGGCATAAAGGACCCTGCTAGGCGATTGCAAAGGAACAGTGAGGTCTACTGAAGGTATGAAAGAGAAGAGATGGACACCAAGACTTGGATCAGCGTCCTCCTCTAACTGCCTGTTAGACTGGCTGGTAGTTGGACAGCTGTGCACACACATGGACAGGTGCACCACCACACAGATAGATAGGCAATCATGCTAAAAAAGTGTGAGCCCCTTCTAGCAGTAGGTAGTAGTAGGAATGTTTTGGGGGGCAAGTCAAGTTTCAAATCTTCAGAAACTGTAGTAAAACACAAAACACTTTGTTTCATGACACAAACTACTTGACAAACAGAACAATATGCAGAATTTTATGAAGATTGAGCCCTATTTATACATTCAAATGAATTGTTTGTACTTTCACTCTTTGCTTATCACGCTGTCTGTGCGGAGGTTGATAACAGAAGTAGGCTGCACTCCATCATCATCACAGCAATGGTGTTTTCTGTTGTTTTTAGTTTTTTTTTTTTTTTACATGCAATATGTTTACGATATAATGAAACCAATATAGCAGCCCAGCAGTTCCGTGGCACGACTCACACATTCCTACACAAGAACACAAAAAAAATATACCCCCTTATTTGCATGAGTATGAGTTCTCCAAAAAAACCTCATTTGACAACCAAAAATATGCATGAGCCATTACGAGTTGCACAAAGTGGAGGCTTTTTCTCACAACACGAGGCTGTTTCTTTTTTTTTTTTTTTTTTGACTCAGCTGCGAGGAAATTCTCCCTATCAAAACGCGTTGTGGAGATGAAAGCCGCAGGAAACCCTTTCATCAGATGGTCCTCCAGATCACTCCGACTCCAACGGACACATGCACGCTCAGACCGCAGGACCTTCAACTTCCCGCTTTTTTTTTTGCCTGAGACACTGACTGACTTCAAACACCAATTTAAATCAAGTTAGGAAATTCATTCTGGCTGACAAACAAGCAACACTAAGCAAAACAACATTTCATTAAGGAGCAATTAGTTACTTGCTGTGTGTCGTGACCACACGGACTCTGACCTTCTGTGTGATGGTGAGATTTGCTATGTTGATGTTATGCTTGGATACATTTCAGCTTGAACCTTCCTAGGTTATGCTCCACTGCTCTACTTAAACTGTTCTCATGGCTCCTTTGCCTTCTCTGCCTGCTCTCACTGAAAGGCTCACTGGTTCAGTGAAAGACAGACATAGAGAGACAGAAGGAGAGAGAGAGAGAGAGAGAGAGAGACAAGGGAGAGAGAGAGAGAGAGAGAGAGAGAGAGAGAGAGAGAGAGAGAGAGAGAGAGAGAGAGAGAAGAGAGAGAGAGAGAGAGAGAGAGAGAGAACGACAAGGGAAGGGAGGAAGGAAGAAAGGGAGTAACATCGTTGTTCATGATATGAAACCACAAATGCAAATGTGCCCCTACCAATTCACTGCTGCCATTGCATGCAAAGCACCCCACAGCTGCTGCTGATGCAGGCCTTTCACTGTCAGTGATAAACAGCACACACATCGGTGCAGCTTACAAACCTTGCTCCTTTCCTGTCCTCCTTTCCTGCCCAAAATACTAAAACACGAGGGATTGACAATTCATGCAGATGTGACCTTCCATTTCAGGAACTTTCATTTAAGTTTTTTGACTGTTTGTTAAATAGAGTTCTGGAGCACTTTGAGACTTGACTAAAGCCCTTAAAGAGAAAAAGGCAGAACAGAGCAACTACTTAGTATGAGTCAAAACAAAACTGCAGTCTTTTAGTGTTTCTCTGGGACTCAAAGAGAGAAAAACTACAGTCTTGTTAAATGGTGGGCTTCAGAATTGAAGCGCTTGGATACACCATCTGAGCGTGCTACATTCAGCTGACACTGATAATTTATCACCCATTAAGCTGCACGCCACCTAGCTCATCTGCAGCTGGCATCAGACAGTGCATCTTGAAGGCGGGGGGGGGCGTTGTGAGTTACTTGGTGCAGACCATAGATGTCAGATACAGTACAGACGGTGTGCAAACCACTGGCCAGCCAGAGGCCTTTTCTGGATTTCAATGGGCCCCAACTGCATGAGAAGCCTCAGTGTTCGGGCTAGTGACTGTGACAGCACTGGCCCTTGACAAAAGAAAGAGGGAGGGTGGGATCGAGAGGAGAGAGAGAGAGAGAGAGAGGGTGAGGGTGAGGGAGAGTCTGCATGCTGACATCCTCCCAGCTGGCCTGGTCATTGATGAGCCCCAGTCCCCTTGGGAGCCAGAGATGGCACGACTCATGAATGGAGTCTTTCTTCTGCCACCCCAGCCCACCCCTGCACCTCAGCCCCTTCACCCACCCCCCTCTGCCAGCCCAGCCAACCCCTACACCTCACCCTTCACCATCCACCCCCTCCTTACCTCCCCTTTGCCAGCAAATCCCCCCTTTCAAACCCCTCAAACTAGGGCGCCGAGGCCAGGCTAGCACTCCCTCCCCGCTCGCCTGTCCACCCTCTGCTCTGTTGAACCGTGCTTGCGCTTGGCTGGCCTGCCAGCCCACACACGCACACACGCACACACCCACACACACACACATAAACACACATGCGGACATGCTCGCACAAACACACAGCTGACATCACGGGCTGTGTGCATGTCAGGATGTATCCATCAGGCTGACCTTCCCTTAGCTTGGCTCCAGACGGGAGACTGATGTATCCCTGGAACCCTGCAGCATTTACACACACATAAATGCACAATGACGCACACACACACACACACACACACACACACACATACACACACACACACACACGAACACACACACACACATACACACACACACACACACACACGGGTCAGCCAGTCTATGGTAATGGGTATGATCTCTTTCCTTTCCATTTCAAAGACTTTGTCATTGGCCCTAATGTAACTATGTTTTATTCAATAGTCAGGCAGGCAGTAATATGTGAAGAGCAGCATGTATACTAGAGGTAAATAAGATCTTATACTGGGGTATGTTGAGAGCACTGTTATGACACACTGCTAGATGGGGAGAGAGATAGGTGTCTGATGCTAACAGGAAAAAGCACTTCATGAGAAAAGAGTACGCCACCAACTTTTCTCCCTGCTATCTTTCACTCTCCATTCCCTTTCCTCCCTTGCTTTTGCCTCCTCCTCTCTCTCCATCCCACGCTTTGCCCTTGCCTAATGTAAAAGGCTCGGGTTGGTGCTGTGAATGACTCCCTTCCTCCCCTGGGGTATTCATCTACATATTTATGCCCTCAAAGGTTCCTCCACAGCCTCTTTGAAGACGCACCATAGAGAAACACTTTTCTAGATGTATTGCATGGTGGTCGCTGACTGTGAAATCAATGTTCAGAGTTACATCCCCTGCCGTGCACCTGTGGCTTGCAGGTACTCGACCCAACCCAAGACACAAATACACACATACACACACACACACACACACACACACACACACACACACACACACACTCCCCAACTGCTCCACCTGCTCTCATCACATCAGAAATTGCAGCATGATGCACAAGCCAGGCAGGGGATGCATTGATCATGCAAATGCACATTTATGTAGGCAGATACTATAGATGGCATTTGAATTTTGAGACCAAGGGCTCCAGGTGGTTAAGGGGTGGAGACGAGTGGAGAGGGGGAGGCTAGAGTCCTTGAGAAATGTTGTCTCACTCCCTTAGCAGGGGCGACATTCCTGTTGTTCAAGGTCCTGAAAACAGGCCTAACTCTCCCTTTTTCCCCCCTCGCTCTAAGAAAAACGCATAGTGAAAATGCTGACAAGGCTGGTACTGTTTTACCTGTTAAAGTATTAGTATTCCCCGTGGGTCGAACAATGCATTACAACCAGGCAAATGAAAGCATATGAGAGGAATAAAGCAGATACTGTGTTTCATACAGAGGGAGGGATTTTCATTGAAAGAATTATAGTCATTTTAAGCATGGGACTGTCACAAAGCTGTAGAAAGCTTTGATATGTCTAGACGTAACAGGGCAAGAATAGGGTAAATTGCAGACACTGTTCAACAGGAACCGTGATTAGAGACTCAAATGCATGCAGGCTAATGTAAAATATGGGTGGCAGCTGCATGTATGCTTGTGCAGGTTGAAGTGCTGATTCAACACAACCTGAGGCACAGTTTAGCTCAGCAGCTGAACAGGGAGTAAACTGTAACTGAGAGCTAACATACTGTAGATAGCACTCGTACATTCAGAGGTCTCACCATCTCACATTTAACTCCTCCCTCGTCATTAAGGCGTTTTATATAATCAAATATTCAGAGGGAAGCCAGCGACTCCTATCACTGTGACACACCTGGTATATGAAGCCCTGTTGTCACAAGTGTGGCATGGTAAATATTAGCACACACTGGATATGCCACATTCTCTCACATGGCATCACCCCGGCTGCTTTTTACACGACTATGTTCACAGCAGCATGAGATAACATATCTGATTCACTATTAGTTAATATAAAGCATTTTACTGCCCTGGCAATACATTTGCTCCTTCCTTCCCCCCTCAGAGAAGCGGTATAGTACCCTTTTCCACCTGCCCTCCCTCTTTCTTCTCCGTCTACTCTCAAAAGCTTCCATTAGCAACGCTAACATCTATAAAAAATAAACAATGAGCAGCTACACAGCAGCTCAGTTGTTCATTTAGACGTCTATGCAGTGCTTCATCATTCCCGGTTGGTAATTACCTCTTTCCTATGGTTATTATTATTCTCCAGCATGCGGCTGATCCTATCAGTAATACATCTCATTTCCACCTGGCGGGCTCTCCACAGCTCCCTGCAGTACCTGCTATACCCCCGACCCCCATCCCCTGGTGCAGGGGTCAAAGGGACAGACCTCCTCAAGCAGGGGGTGGAGGTGGAAGGTGCGGGGGGTGACAGAAAGGAGATGAGAGAGAGAATAAGAACAGGGTGGGGTGGGCGCTACAATAAAATATGGATGCTCTCTCAATCAACAGTCACCCACCTACACACATGCACACATATTCTGTCCCTTCTGCCTCTCCTGTCAAATGGAAGAGTGCTGGGAAGGATTTGTGATCAGTAAATGATGGGTATCTGTCATACGGCGATGCTCTCTGCACACACAGCCTGGAGAGAAGATGCAGGGGACGCCAAGAGGGAGCCTCAAGCCTCTCCAGCCCTATTAGGGTAGTGGACTGACAGTCAGAGAGTATTAGGCCAGTCTAGCAGCTACAGGCCAGACAATGACCCAAACCTCAGGCGTGTGCAGCTCTGCTGTCAGACTTGAGTCTCCATGAAAATCAGACTTCACTGGAATCTCTAAATAATGACTTGAAAATGGTATAATTGATATCAAATCCTGGCAGGAAGAAGTAGTATATCAACATAACAGGGACAAGTATCTTGGAAGGTATTAAATCAACGCTCCTCACCCTTCAGAGCGATGCCCTCGTCCTCTGTTAGTCACTACTCTCCACTGTCAACGAACTCAGAGGGAATATGTGGGTCAGACTGAGACCTCCCTAGCAGTGGGTGAAGCCAAACTAAAGGCAGAAACGCAGTCAGACGATAACACATTCTAACATGCAATCACTCAGTCAACCAGCTTTACCAGCTGGCAAGCCTGTCGGGATGGTTGAGAGGCTCACCAAAACAGACAGGAAAGCAGCGCAACGTTCAGCGAGACACGCTGTACGGACGGGTGCCGGCGGTCAGTCACGCAGATGAGATTGTGTTTCTGCTTGCGGCTGAGGGATACTTAAACTGAAGCCTTGATCACTTCAGCAAATTAGAGTGTACTAGGGATTCAGAGAGCTAGGCTTAAACCTTCCACTTGGCTCCATACGAGGTTGACATACAATCAAAAGAAAAGCCACACAATCTGTCCAGTGCAGGGCAAGCCATGGCCGGGCAGCCCAGAATCCAGAGCCTGAGTCAAAACTGCTGAATATATTTTATATCAGATCATAATATGCTATCACAGCCCTTCAGTTGAAAAACCCAGCATGACTGTTAAACTGCAAGCCAAACCAATCTCACTGTCATCTGCTTGCTTGAATGACTGTCTGTCTGTCTCCGTCTCTTGTGGTTTATCTGTATTTTCAGCTGTCTGTTTGATGGGCATTATTGTCATTTTATTGTCTAGTTTCCTCCAGCGGGTTGCTTTAGTCCAATACAGTCCATAGCGAGAAAATGCGAAAGCACTGCGTCGATATGCCCCATTCTGTTGATTTAGGGTGACTAAGACAGAGATCTAGCGAAACAGGGAAAGCGAAAGAAGAGGGCAAAGTCAATGTGGTTGGCTGTTGGAGCTGCACATACTGGATATGTGGTAAAACAACAGACAACGAAAATCCATTTGAAATGCGGCGCCTGAGAACATATATCTGGGAGCCACAGGGACGGCGTCCTAACAGTGTAATGACATACGTCTCCCTGCCATTCAATACACACAAACACACACGCCTGCATGCACAGTTTCAATCATAAACGCTGCTCTGGTTGACTAGTTCCTTATTTCTGGGGCAAGTGAAAGAGCACATGGGGGAGACATTTGCAAGGCAGACTGAAAAACCAGGGAGCCCCCCCCCCAGAAACCCCCTCCCTGCATGCGCTGACATACAGTACATGCGCTACATTTCTCTACCTCCACCCATCCCCCCCTTCACCCCTCCTTCTCTCTATCACTATCCCTTGTTTGACTACCCTCTTCCTTCCTCCCACCCAGTCGGGCAGTAATACCATCTCCTGCCTAATCAAATTCTGCTGTGTGTGACATGAATTCTCGGTGCCCAAGGCTGCGCTGCCTCATGACAAGCTACAGGGCCGCAGAGAGCTGTAACCAAAGCTCACACAGGTCCTATAGAGCAGCTCCCCATCTCTCTCTAAAATTTAACACAGGGAGAGGCCTCCTGGATATGATTCCCCAGGCTTTCTCCTTATTTCTATCTATCTGCCTGCCTGCCTGCCTCTCTGCTTGTCTCAGAGTCTGTCTGTCTGTCTCTGCACACTGCTGCTCTTTGTGGTGAATGTGTGTGTGTTGAGTCCCTGGAGTGCAGAAGGCACATGGTTAATTAGAGAGTGGATAGGACAGACTGACAGGCGATCCAGATTGTTAACCAGATGTGGTTAGATCTTAATCCAACACAATGACTGACCCCCATGTTCCACTGTCACAAAAAACAAAACAGCACACATGCATGGCAGCTATCGCATAAGCATGTATGAATATACACAACTTTCCTGCCCCCAACACACACACACGCATGCACACACACGTGTCATCAAGAGTGTCCTTCGGGAGAGGTAAAGTCTCTACCGATCATGAGCCTCCACGTCCCACTATCTGCCCCGGCATGCTGCCTGCCTGCTGTGCCCTCAGACACCCTTAACGCTGTTCGTCACGCTGCATTCTTCCCTGACAAGAATTAGAAATGTCATCACGTAGAGAAACAACAGCAGGATTATTAAGGCTTTATGGAAGAATTTGGACAAATGGGCCATTCCCTCATAGCATCATCAGAAGCTAGTCTTCCTGTTTAGGCAAAGGAAAGGAGACGGGGAGAATCGTGTGTGGTGTGCTTTTGGATTTGTAACTGAGAGCTACAGTTTCTCATGATCAGACTAGACATTGCCAAGTTATGGTACAGGGGTCTTGTGCTTATGTGAATGCGATGAATGTTTTCACACATATTCATCGATGGGTGCATGCATGACTTAATAAAACAGGAGTTGGATGATGCTTCTCGTGTTCACTAACAGTAAATTTCCACCGGAGCCACATATAAATCAGAAATAGGTGCACAATATGTAATTTAGCTTTTAATTACCTTTATTTGTGTTGTGTTTGCACAGCATGGTGAAATGCAGCTAGAACCAACTTCTTAGAGCAGGTAACGATAATAAGAGATGTCTTCAAAAACAATCAGTCACAATGACAGGTAATTAATTTGGCCAAGCAACAGTGCCCTGCAGTCATTTGTAAGTATAGTCACAGTTAATCACTTCTCAATGACAATACCTCTATATCGTTTTTTTCTTCCCTCTGTCATATAGAGAGTGATCATTTTCTCCCAGCCCCTATACGGTTCACCATGACAAACAATGAAGGCATGCTCAGCATTAAGTATGCCATACATTGCCTATTGAGGGAAAACAATTTCTGCACATCAACAATCAATATGGCGTTATCCTTGTCATGTAGCCATACTTGAAGATTCAATTATTATGGACAAAATGACATTGTTATTTTTTGCTGCTGTGGACTCACTCGAGGAGACAGCAAGCAGCTTTGATTCAATCTAAATAGTAATTTGAACAAAACTCATATTCTATCCTGGCCATCCCATTGTTACAGTATATCCAGCAATAAGCATAACAAGAAAATCTTAACTATGTTTACTGTATGTGTATGATTAGACATGGGAGTGACAGAAATGTAGTATCTTAATTAGTTTGCATTGTCAGTATCACTGTGGTGGACATACGAAAAATAAAATCAATGTAATATTAATATATGGACACATCACCTCTGATCAAGGCTTCAGCTACTGTAACGATTATTTGAATCATAGATTAATCCGATAATTACTTTTTTGATTATGCATTGAATTGTTTAGTCTATATAAAGTGTCAGGAAACAGTGCAACATGTGCGTCACAATTTCCCAAAGCCCTTACATTAAAAAAACAACCCTCTTTTTATTGCACATTGTGTTGATTTTACAAACAAGGAACATGTGGGTAATAAATAATAATAAATAAATGGGTATCTATCTACATACACACATGCACTTAAATACACATATACATACATACATACACCCAAACACAGAGTCAGCGTTCTAAAGATAGAAAATGATATATTCTCCGCATATACACACACTTATCAATTACATTAATATCAGCCCTTGCATTTTTGTTCAAATTGCTTCTTTTGCCGAACAAGCAAAAACTCAGTGAATAGTGTTCCATTTAAAGTGATACACACAAAGAAAAGCAGCAAATCCTCACATCTGACAAGTTTGAGCCGAGGAAAGTTGGGCATTTCTACCTAATAAATGACTGAAATTATACATTGGTTTGAATATACAAATAACTATCTATTCAAATGGTTTGATTTTTTGATCTGAGTTCCCATACGCAGTTAAACACATAACTGGAATAACTGCACGTGAGACTCAATGTATGAATTGCGGCTTATGTTTCTCTGAAGGCAAAAGCCAGTCAGATTGCCCTTCAGTCTGACAGTCTCTGGTTTCTATTTTCCCCTCGTGTTCAAAACCTATAAACACAGATAGGGATAGGGGAAAAGGTCATGTTTACAAGCCAAATGATAAAGTATAAAAAGAACTGATAGCACCACCTGAGACTGGAGACCTCTGCTCTTAGGAGTCTAATGACAGACAAGGTTGTTCAGCTCTTTCATGGATGCAAAGAGATTTTTTTTTTCACTCATGATGAGACAGACAAGGGAATGGATGACAAATATGCTTTCATCGTGGTTTGTAAGTAATAAAAACATTCCAAGTAGATATGCATGTCCTGTGACAGCTCTATAACTGATGGTTGCCTTCCTTAACCAGGTGTTTTCCTGTATTAGCTTACCTTGCCCAGAGGGAAGACCATCCCCTCTCACTGAGCACACACACACACACACACAACAAAGGCATTCTGGCTCTGAACGTTTCCTTTTGTTGTGGAGTCGGAGGCAACCGTCAGTTTTCAGTACAAGCACAAACTATGGTGCAGGAGCAGCAGCAGCAGCAGCACTGAAGGTGTCTGCTGGAGTCAATGTGAATTTTAAACTGGTACGAAACATGACACATTTACGATCAAGCAAGAAATCATATCGCATCGAAGGCTGAGTACAGACAAATTCTCTCTTTCTCATCTATTCGTCTTCCGCGTTCTCTCCTTCCTGCTTTTCTTTTCCCACTCTTGAATTTTCTTCTTCTCTGCACTCTCTCTCTCTCTCTCTCTCTCTCTCTCTTTCTCTCATTTGAGTGCTCTGAGGGTGCTGCTGGAGGGAGTCCAAAAGGACACAGTGTGAAATGAACACAGCTCTGACCTCGCAGACACCCCCGACACAGCCAATCAGATCACTTTTCCCTGACACATAGGCACTATAATTGGTTGGTGGGTGGGAAATATGACTAGTGGGGATTCGAGTGGCGGGAAAAAGACAAAAAAAGTAAAAAAAAAAAAAAAATAGCAAGAGTGGGGAGTAAGGGAGTGGCGCTACAGCTCCGCTATGCACTTTAACCGACCCTTTGCCCAGGACTGGACAGGAAATCTCCCGAACAAAAGCTAGCTGTCACCCCCCCCCCCAACCCTCCACCCCCCTGACAGGGTCGCTCTGACCAATGCTGCTCTCAGCTGACTGGCAAACCGACCAATCCTTGAGGGAGGTAGCTTGTTATAATCTGGTTCTGTCTCACATTCCAGACGTCTCTGGTGAGCAAGGCAAAAGAGCATGCCCTGAACCCTCAAACAGGAAATTAGTCAGAATGTTCATCCTTTCCCTGGGATGGAGCCTCAGCTGTGGCCAATAGAGGGACACAAACAAAACTGCATGTTATAAATACAAACGCACCCATGAGCTAGCATACACACAGATGCAAAAGAAAAATACAGAAATGCATCCACAAATCCAGAACGTATAGACACGCACACACCCTCCTCCCAGACATCACCATTCACAGCTGCACGCCCCGGGCCGTTGCTATCTCCAGCCCAAAGCCAGACTCACATTAGCCACATTCCACAGCCTCCCTGAGCCCCAGGGGCAGCTTCACAGCTGGGCACTGAGCTGGGCTGTTCTATGCCTCCCTGGCTTGACTTTCACCACCACCACAATCCCCTCCCTCCTCTGCTAACCATCCTGCACACCCCAAAACACAGATCATATCCTTCCTTCACCCCTACATCCGTGGTTCAAATCGTACTGGAAGAAAAAATTGTCCTGCCGCTGCTCGCGCTCCCGTCGGCTTATTCACAGTTTACAGGATGCGGTTAGACAGAAGCCGCTGAGGCCAAAACACTGGATCAAGATGACAAAGAGCTACCCGAATGTTAATGAGTTCTTTTCAAATGCGGCTGTTATTGAATACTGTTCTATTCTCTTGTAGCAGCAGTCTCTTTTAAAGTGTGTCATGTTGACAGGGGTATAAAGACATGTCAGCAAACAGACTACATAATCTAATAACTTCATCTGTGACTGTGGGGCTATCTTGTTGCAGTGGATATAGGAAACCAAACTCATCTTGCAATAAATGAATGGGTGACACAAGTTTTAAAGCCTCACAGAAACAAGAGGCTGGTTTGGGGGGGACTTTTCTCCATCAGTTCCTCCCTTTTTCCACCAGCTCAGCAGTGACATACAGATGGTGATTGATCTGTCAGAGGTGTGTATGAGACGACTGATAGTTGAATCAGGTCTAATTAAATATCAGCAAAAAATGTTGTTTCCAGAAGTTCCCAAAGCAATACTGAGATCTGGTGAGTGCTGCAAAAAAAAAAAAAAAAAAGCACATTTCCCACAACTCTAACTGCCAAGGAATTTGCAGATCTGCATTTTGAAGAAAAAAAAACTCAAGGAGAAGCCTCAATGACATGCATCCTTCCTGTCTATGAGGCTCTCCAAAATATGTGAGAAAATTACATACAGCAGGCCAGTTGGACAGAAAAGCTGAATCCGAACACCTGCCAAGCCATGCAAAATACCCACCAATACATTTACGTCTCTGAATGTGAGTGTGTGTGTGCGCACATGTGGGTGTTGGCTATTAGTGTTCATGGAAGTGTGTGTCTGCAAATAGTTAAGGCCAGGCTCTGTTTCATCATTTCAGTAAATGCCACGCAGTATATCAGTCTAACTGCATACGACTCAGGCCATTTCCATATCTGTAATAGAGAAAGCCCATCTCCCATCAGAGCTGCTCCTCCACTGCGCTCAGAGAGCCCAAATAACACACGTGTCTGCACAAATGTGCGCACATACACACCACACCGCATCTCTGATGAGCTGACACAGAAAACTAGATTTATTAACGGGGGAGGATAGATGCTGCATGTGTGTGTGTGTGTGTGTGTGTGTGTGTGTGTGTGTGTGTGTGTGTGTGTGTGTGTGTGTGTGTGTAATGTCAGCAATGGACAGAAGTTGTTGTAGACAAAAACACATACAATCACAAACACGCACACACACACACACACACACACACACACACAACACTCCCCTCAATCCTAGCCATAAAGTGCATCACTCTCCTCCAAGAAGACCTGTTTATTTTAGACCTGCGACACAAAAGCCACAGCAGCATGCAGACTTATCTCTCCACATCCCTTGAAATGCAGTGCAGCCCCCAAAGAGCTCCCTGGCGCTCAACATGCCACTTTCAATTAGTTCCACAAAGAGAGTCTTCCACTACCAAAAAGAAGATGGGAGCTCATTACTGAATTCCTCTCTACTCTGGGCTTTGAAATATAGATCAGGAGGCTATGGCTGACTGCTGGGGCCCTGGATGTACCACTTGCGGACTGTGCCACACCGGTCCGGAGCAGATGAGCACAGAGTGCCGTCTCATGGATTAGCCACTCTTCAGGTTTAACAGCCCCAACAGCTTACCCTCTATCTCACCATTAGCTCGCTGCCTACCCCTCTTTCTCTCATTTTCTCTCCTCTCTCTCTCTCTCTCTCTCTCTCTCTCCATCCCTCTCTCTCTCTGTCTCTCTCTCCACTAAACAGGCTCCCTGAAGCCACAGCTCTCAGCACTAAAACCCGCAAATGGGAAAATACCAGTTCTAATAATCTGATGAGAGCGTAAGAGAGAAGCAGCGGAGGAAATGTGGATATCATATCACACAGCGGTACTATTATAAGCACAGACACAGAGGCAGGTGCTGATAAGGCAATGCAAATTCATTCAGGTCTTCTAATGAAACTAAAGCTTTGCAAAGCTGCAATGGGGGGGCTTTTATGGAAATTAGCTGTTGTATGGGAGTTCATTAAGGTTAGATTTAGAATATTAACATCCAAAGTTTCAAAAGTACTTATAAGACATAAACGCTAATAAAGACTTGCATATCTGCTGTGCTGTCGATCATTTGAAATAGGAATGCGGAGTAACTATAATGTCATTAAACATGGCAGCTGCATTCAGTGTGATATTAAACAGTCGGGGGGGAAATCCATTTCTTATCTGGCCAGAGCAGGAAACACAATAGCCACCGTGATGCAGCAATGTTAGTTAATGGTTTCCCCTTAGGACTAAAAACAGCACGTTCACCATCATCTAGCTGTTTACTTTTTGACTGATAATCTCATTAACTACACACAGGTCTGCATGCTGCCACACTGCATTCATAACACACAGTCTGCATGTGTGTGTGTGTGTGTGTGTCCAGTACGCACGTAGCTGGCTGCCTGCGCATATGCGGTGTGACATCTTAATCTGCAGACAGTATGTTTATACCTGCAATTAACAACTTCCATTAGTACCATCCTCAGTGGAATGCCACCAGCTAGGCTACGATCAGGCAGTTAATTAGAAGATATTGGCTGAAACTGGTGAGTGACCATTAGGGATTGTGTAGGGAGGAGGAACGTGACCCGCTGCTACTTTCGTTTGGAGAAAAAGAAAAAAAAATCATTGTGTTGTGCCCTCCAGTTAGTCAATTCCTCCCCTGTCAATCGGCCACAACGTGCAAAGGTATCAGACGCTGGGGCTGAAGTTTCAGTTGCTAGGCCACTGATGGAGATTCAGTGCGATGGGGGATAGAGGGAGGGGAGGAAGTGAAAGAAGTAGGAAGGGAGGAGTGGGTGGTTGTAATGGCAGTGAGAAAGGAGGGGTATAGGGTCTCGATACTCTCTGATTCGCTCTCTATGCAAATCACAACAATCACAGGAAATGCCTGGGCCTTGGCTCCAACTAATTGCCACGGCAATAACAAAGGAGGGCTTCCTTTGAGCAGAGAGGCAAATTAAACATTAGTTTAGAGTTTTCTTGGAGACCGAGGGATGTTATAATTACCCTGAAACCTACACATCAGCACTTTGCACGCCACACGTCCCACTCCCGCAGCCTGGCGGAGGAAAACAAATGTATCTCATATTCTGGGAGAGAGGTGTTTGGGGGTGTGGGGGAGCGGTAAGAGAGGAGTACCAGGAGTGAGATAGAGTGGTGGTGGTGGTGGGGGGGTTAATGGAGGAGGGAAAATAGTGAAGGGCATGGAGAGGGATGAGAGCAGAAAGCAGGGGATGGGGGAGGACAGAGATGGAGAGAGACGCGGGTGTATAATGAGGGGAGAGGAGGTGGAGAATGATAGCACATCTCTCCAGACCTCTCCATGCTGGTAGTGAGGCATCAAAATGTACACCCACTATTAGCATATTGACCCCACCCCTCTCCTCTACCCTTTCTCTCCCTCATTATCATCAGGCATGTTGCATGGGACACAGGAAACACAAACCAAGCTCATTTCCCATCACATGTTAGCCTAAATGTCACGCTCGCTATGAAATGAGAACACAGAACAAATGGTGCGTCTGTGCCTTGCAAATGTGTGCTAGTTTGGCTGTCTAGCCACCTATGGGTTAAGTCTGCGAGCACTTCACTAATGTGGGTCGGTGCAGCGGAGCATGTTGCAGGCGAAACAAACAAGGCTGGATCTAGCTGAGATATGCAACCATGGAAACTTCAGGAGACGTCCTTGGATCTCCTCCCCTCAGGGGTAAAGAGGCAGAGTCCCCGCTCTAGTCGGGAGGGCCGACATTGGGCCTTGAGCGGTGTGATGTGTCCTGGATGGCAGGTTCTATGTTTGATCTATGTCTGAGGGCAGCGGCAAAGCTTGACACATTCACCCAGTCTGTCTAACCTAAATGTTCATTCAAAGGGCCAGTCTCTCCCTGCAGCCAGACCCTGCCCTCTATCTGTCTGTAGGTCTATCTGTTTATTTCTTACCAATCTGCCAGCTTGCCCGTCTGTTTGTCTGTTTGTCTGTCTGTCTGTCTGTCTGTCTGTCTGTCTGTCTTCCTGCTGGCCTATCTGGTTTTAGCGTCTGTCTATATGTCTGTCTGACTGTTTGTAGGTCAGGTCTGCTTGCTAGCTGGAAAGTCTGCCTTCCCATACACTGTATGGATGCATGAACTCATACGAGCCACTGACCATGCCCTGGAAATCTAATCATCCAGCACAGTTGGATGTTTGTTTGTGCTTGTACACACAGATGTGCATACAGGAGTGCAAACAGCCAGCCATGTACACAAACAAAAGGAGTCCCACCCAGCTATGATAGGATAGGAGTACTTTGTGTGTGTGTGTGTGGGTGTGTGTGTGTGTGTGTGTGTGTGTGTGTGTGTGTGTGTGTGTGTGTGTGTGTGTGTGTGTGTTATTTTGTGTAAAGCAGAGAACACAGCTCTGGCTCTTGATGTGCTTGTTAGTATTTGAGCTTAAAAAGCAGATTGTGTGTTGTATTAGTCACACAAGGCTAACCCCTTTCTCAGTCTATACACCCATTTGTACATACACACACACACACACACACACACACACACACACACACAGACACATATGCACACACACACACCCACTCACCCAGACACACACACACACACACAGACACACACACACACACACCCCTCTACGTCAGCAAGCCAAACTCATAAAATGTGCTCTCTAATTGGCATGTAGTAATTTTGCTCGCTCCTATAATAAAAGGAACTTTTTTTAACCCAATTACTTCTCCATGTTTATGTAATGGGGCTTGTTATTTTCTGACTTTTAATATCCCCGCTCATATAACTGTAAGCTATGTGAATAACAGCCTTAATAGACCACAGGTCCTCAAGGATTTGTTAGTTTTAGTGAAATCAGGGCTGTAGTGATGCAGTGTTTGCATGCAATCCAGTGCAGGGACATCAGTTAATTACATAAATTTGAGCAGGATCAGGCCAGGCATGAGAGAGATTATGACACAAGGGCAGACTGAACAGTTAGAGGGACACAACCCAGTGTTTCTGACACCAGCATTCAGGGGAAAAGAAATTACATCACTGGGTTTGGGTTATGTAAAACACTAGACCTGCTGTACGACTAAAATCCCCTCAGAGAAAAACAGTTAGAGGGAAATAACTCCTTAACAGAGACAGAGTATGGGGATGGAGATGGCCTATTTAGCTTAACCAAAATTTCTTTCCTTGTGATCAGGTCAGCTAAGGGCATGGAGAAGAACGGCTGAATAAAGCAGTGTGCATGCGAATGAAGAAAATCTACAAACAAACTTCACCAGAGAGAGAAAAATATCCAACTGACACCGAGGCTAAAGATATGCTGCTGTGGTAAAATAGAGACCTGCTAGTGAGCCAGCACTAGAGGGGGTGTGAGATCTCCACCTCCTCATCAGTAGGCCTAAAGACTATCCCATAGGCACACTGAAACCCAGAGGGGAGATCAAAGCCTGTGTGATCCAGTGGCTGTTATATCACCCCCGGCCTGCTCTCCCACTGCGGGGCCTCCTGTTACGGTGCAGGCAATGGGGAAGAGAGGCAATACACAACACTGACCTGGTCCCGTCTATGCGTGCAACCTTCCAGGATCTTTAGCAAGGATTTAATTTCCCCCCTTTCTGCAACTGCATTTACATTCCTCTTTGCATTCCATTAATTTCCATTTGTCCACACTTGCATGTTTTTGCAGGCAACATGAATAGTCATGAGCTGCATTCGCACTCACAAAAGAGACACAGAGCCCCGAGAACAAAAATGTGTTGAATATTGAACCTTTTTTTTTCTCTAGTCATTTTTCGCACTTAAGGCTAAACATTTCAGCCATTGCTGCAGATTAATTTTGGTATTTCTTCCTTAATTCGACATTTACTTCACCAGGGTTTGTCAATTATGAAAAATAGGAGCCTGCTGCTTCCTGTTGTCCCCACTCCATTGTTCACCTTGTTATACTCTGATTTAAAATCAGCGCTTTCACCCCACCGATTCTGCCTCCCCTGCATGCTGGAGGGGAGAGTCGGAGGGGAGATGAAGTGGCGAGGAGACAGGCACGATTGGGCTCTGTTTTCTTCCCTCAGTGGAAAGGCATCTCAACAGGCCTGCTATTGACCACATACACCAGGGGAGGGAGTGGGTCAATGTAACAGAGAGCAGAGGACCATTTTGGACCACTTAACTATAATCAGTAAATGCACCCTGGTCGCAAATAGCGCAGGGCCACCCTGAGAGTGTTCGTTTTGCTCACAGCTCTGTCTGAGTTTTATTCTGCTCAACAGGAACCTTGTAATGCAAATAGCACTCCTCACACCCTGCTTAACGATGGTAAAAGAGGCAGGAGGTGTGTTGGAGCTTGCTGCTGTCCTCACTTGGGTGTTTGTTTCGATGAGCACAATTGCATTCATGTGTGTTTCGCACTTAAACAATCTATTAAATCCTTCTAGATAGTCAGCATGCTTTAAAATAAACATTTCAAAACTAGGTTCATGTGTTGAGAGCAAACTGAGGGTCAACATTCATGACCAATGATTTGCTCTGGTCAGGGTTCAGTGCCGCTTCAGCTGTTTGCAGTATATCTAAATATTGTTATGACTAGTCCTCAGATGCTTCAGCAGCAGTGCTTTATGCAATTAGCCCCACAAAATGGCTTCTTTTCATAAATCAACACTTGGGAAAGGTTGTGATAGGGAAAGAAAAAAGGAGCTCTTTTAGGCTGAAAACAAAGGAGGAGACAGACATATGACAGGTAGTTGGTGCTATCACACTGAGCCTCTCCAATGCACAGACACACTCCTCAACTCATTTATGATTCACGGCACTTAGTCATCCATTTTCCTCCCCTTTCCCCCCTGCTCCCATGAAGAAAAGGCGAATAAAGCATACAGGAGAGCAGACAGGCGGACGGACGGACAAACAAACAGAGGGCCTTTTTTAACTGATGCTGGCATTTCTGTAGAACAGGTGCCGTTCTTATGATTGATTTTGAGCTGCAGTGTGCATGAACGATTCAAAGCGAATACTGGAGCACAAAGACTAGCACACGAGTTTAAGGAGTCAGTTAAACGATTCAAGAGCAGCAGTGTTAACTCTGTCAGCAGCACGGGCATCTGTGATGCTGGCGGGTACAGATATTTGACTGTAGGACACCTGTTAACACACACACACACACATGCACACATGCATACACACGTGTACACAGAAAGAGAAAGCAAACCCACAACAAAGCATCTGACCTCCTTCTTCCTTAACCACCTGTTTACTGCTCTAAAAAGAAAGAAAACACCCACATTTGCATTCATTCTGACTCCAAAACTCGTCTCTGTATGCACATATTCTATACATGAAAAGGTATCATATTTCTATTTCTAACCTTGCTATTGGATGCCTCTCACAGGCATAGGATCTGTTGAATGTTCCTGCTCAACCCAACAACTTTCAGAAATACAGTACAGTACACACACACACACACACACACACACACACACACACTATATCGAAGCTTTCTGTCCTTATGGCCAGCTGAGAGGGATGAAGCTTTGTGATCCTATATGGCTTCTGGATGTGATGATTGAAATGCCAGGCAGATTTGTGTGAAGGACAGAGGTCAGGATAAAGGAAATGGAGAGAGAAAGGGAGGGATAGATAGAAGCAATCGGGTTCGGGAGGGAGGGAGAGGATGGCGACGGCGGTGAAAATACATAAAAAGAAGCAAAGAGGGGAAAAAGGGGACAAGGGGCAGGGATCACTAATGAAAGTTCCCCGCTGTTTTCTCAGCTGTTCTTCTCAGTGCCCTGAGCAGCACTGTATACAAGGCCAGAAACTCTGCTAAATGGATCATCTTTCTCCTTCTCTTACTCTCTCAAACACACACACACACACACACAGTGGGAATAGAGAGGGAACACACTTAAAAATCCCATCTTCTGACTTGAAGCCTTATTGTCACCATGACGACACTGTGAACAACAGCGTTGGTTTGGGACTTTGAGCCTTTGGGGGTTTTTGTGCTCCTCCAGTACCTATGCATGTCATGTCAAGAGCCTGGCACGCATGTTGACCCAGGATGGAAGTGGAGAATAGGCTCTCCCAAAAACATCCAATTTCTTCATTTCAAACCAGCTGAAAAGATGGAAAGATTTTTAACAACAACAAAGACTTAAATAACAAATTAGAAACCAATTCTGGAGTTGCAAGAGAAGCAAGCATTTCTTTAAGGAGAGTTATGACTCAAAACCAATAATAATAATATTGTCATTGGTAAAATCTATATTTTTTATAGCCTGTGAGGGAGCACAAACACGCAATGTACACAGCTGGTAACAGGCTGTAGATGAAAGCCAATTTGGGTTTCTTTGTGTAACTGAGAGCTTCAGTTGGACCACAGGTCCCTGTGGAACAAAGACAGAGAAGAGCGAGGAAGAAAGAGGAAGAGTTCGAGAGCGAAAGAGGGAGAGTGAATGAGATAGTGAAAGAGAGAGGGAAGAGAAGGAGAGCTAGGCAGAGAGAGCGAGAGGGGAGGGCAGGGGGGCGAGGGACAGGGCGTCCTAGCCCACCTGGGCAAACAATAGCAATAGTGAGATGAGAGTGTGGCTCAAGGGCCCTCCCTGTCCCTAAAGTACACAGCTGTCGGCTGGGGCAGGCAGGCAGATCAAAACCGCTCTGGTCTAGTTCAGGTGTTGCACCTTCAGAGGGAATGAACAATTTTGGAACAAGAGCCTTGGTTGCCATGTCAACAACCACAACAGAGAGACTCTTTTTAGAACTGACGTGGAATGATGTGTGCAAAATGTTCTTCATTAATTTTGACAAAACAAACTGACAAAAGATATGAATACACTTTTAAGGGATGCAAGGACATTTTATTAAGTCAAAGATTTGAAATG
The DNA here is from genome assembly GCF_027409825.1 of Scomber japonicus. Classification (NCBI taxonomy): domain Eukaryota; kingdom Metazoa; phylum Chordata; class Actinopteri; order Scombriformes; family Scombridae; genus Scomber; species Scomber japonicus. The sequence goes on along the minus strand of NC_070582.1, from coordinate 24,996,384 downwards.
CTTTTCCTGCTCAAATGACAGTAGTTTATTTGCATGCTCACAGCTTGTGTAGTATCCAGGGTTTCTGGTTAATGGATTCATGTGATATACATTGAGCCTTGATTTCTGCAATGCAAATGGCATACGTACAGAAAACCTGCATCCACTTTCATGCAAGCTTCAGTTGCTCTTGATTAGTGTGAGAAGTGAAGGACACTGTTGATGAATGACCAATGAAATTACAGAGTCTGTTTCAAGGATGGTATGTATGTTGATGGTAGATAGAGTCTACTTGAAGCTAGAATGTGTATATGGAAATAACATCATAAAAGGAACCACAGAGTGGGAAAAATGCATGTAATTCTCTTTCACTGGGTACAAGAACAACAAGACTGTCTTTGTTTAAAGAGAAGCCATCTGTTTGATGTTATATAGATTCTGGCTGTAATGAAAGAGTGTGTGGTGGTGTTGCTGTCTCACTAGCGTCCCTGCTGTGTTTAAAGGGGTGATGTGAGTTATGTCCAGTTCACGCTGATAATGCACGCCGAGATGCCATGTTCTCTCAGTTCAGTGATAGCTAGTGGGGGCACACCTGGTGCCACATTAAATGTGTTTATGCCTTGTATGGGAGCGGGAAGGTGTGTCGAAATATTTGACCGGTACTCTATATGTGCATATATGTGCAAGCATGTACCAATACGCTTTAAATCAGTCAGGTGGTTTGAGGATGTGAACATTGAATATGTTGTGTGTACTGGGACAGGACACAATCTTTGTGTTTAATCAGCCAGTTACACACACAACACACATGCCAAATTGCCTAGTATGGTTGAGCTACTACTGCTCACATTTCCAATGATAATTTGCCTGTTTATCTTTTCCCCTGAAACATTTGAGTTTTTTCCTCTTTTTCACTTCTTTTTTTTTCTAATTGTATTTCTGCTTTCTCCCCCTTTACCCAGCCTACCCCTTTTTGTTATCTACAATCTGACTGGAACATGCGTTTTTTTTTTTTTTTGTTTCCTCTGTGGGTTGATATATAGTGTCTTAATGCTCTTTGGTGCCTCCCAGCTTGTGCACTCAATAACCAGCTGATCTCAGCAGACAATCCGACGCTCCTCACTCATAAAACACTGGGATTAGTCTTCAAAGCTCGGTGGCCAAGCACACAGAGAAAGTTCATTAGTTTGCATTACTCTTTATGGTGAAATTTGGCAATGTAGTAGTTTAAACTTAGCAATAAAATAATGCTGTTTCCCCTCCCCCCCCTCTATCTGCAGCCTGTCTGCAGCAATGATGCCTAGAGGAACAGGTTTGCCCACAAGTAGACTAAAACACCCTTGGACGCTGCCCCATTCCTAATGCTAACCCTTTAAATATTTAACCAGGATCCAAAACAGGAGTAATTATTTTTCCAAACAAATTACGCCTCAAGCCGAAACCACCGCAATCTGATACACCAGAGCGATACATTCTCTGTCACAAGGCGCTATTAGTCACTTTAAATTATTTATCAAGCTTGGGCGAAATAGGATTTGCTTCAGAGCCGTTTTATGACTTGCCTATTGCTTCAACAGAATCTTGAGTGGCCTTTGTATTCCAAAAAAAAAAAAGCAATTTTTTATGAAAAGCTCCTCTGGCTCATCCTCAGAAGTCCTTAGAGACTCTATATGTGAGGAGTTCATTGAGACACAAGGTCAATAAAAGAATGATGACGCTGACGTACATTGTGAGGAAACAGCCTCTTCTTATGATTTCTACACAAGGTTGCTGTGTGGTGCTTCACCCCCAGACTACTTCATGATGCTAACAGACACTTGCATCAGGTCCTTTGTGTTGATAAATGTCATGTCAAAACCTTTGGCTGACCCAAAAATGGCTTAAATGGTAAAAAAAAAAAAGAAAAAAGAAAAACCAAGGTAAATTGACACAGCTTCAGTTGGTTTTACATTAAACTATGACAAAAATGGATTACATCTTCAAACGTGAGATCAAATGTTATTTTTGCCATTCCTTCTACTGTGATAAAGAAACATATCAATTTCTTTCCATTTATTGACACTGAGAAATCATAACATCATAAATTATCTTACTGCGAGAAATATCTGATCACATTTAAAACCTGATGACATGAGTGACATAAATATCTGGAACCTAAAAGTCACATCGCAGTGTTGCTTTATGACTTTATGAGTGGTGCTGAAAATAGCCCCTGTGGTAAGAACAGAGCCTCATTCAATTCTGCCATCTGCAATGAAAAATAGCAACATTTTTATAGAGCGACAACTGTCACCATGAATATGAGCTATGTTTAACTAGCCTGTCGAACATCTTCCATCAAACGCTATGCACACATTTATAAAAAAAGAGGGATGAGACGTGACATAAAAGTAGCAGATAAATTTGTTAAAGCAGTAGTTCCAGAAAAATCAATTTATTGTGTTGAGCCACGGATGAAACTAAATAAGGAGATGGAGAGTGATGTTTGGGATGGAGGGGGGGAAAGGGGGGGGGGGGTCATCAAAGCCTCCTTTTCTCTCAATACAGGGGCCCCAGCTGGCTGGCCGAGCGACGGAGAGCTCTGCCCACTTGCCTGCTGCAAATTAGCCAAACTATTTACCCTGGTATATGCACATTAGCAAATTCCTCCAATTGAGAAAACAAATGCATCTGTTTTGTTCTGTTGAAAACTTCATGGGAGCCTGCATGGGCCTCTGCACACCAGGCATTCTCTGTCACAGTGGCAGTCAGTCCGCACACACACACACACACACACACACACACACAAACACACACACACACACACACATACACACACAGCCAGCATGGAGCCAATTGCAGGTCCCTGCTGGGCCTCCCCATTCCCCCCCAATCGTCTCCCCAGCTGGACAGCTATAGCTTGGATCAGTCTGTCTCGGTGTCTCTCCTAACCCCTGTTTATCTTTCTGACGGTTGTTAAGAGTCTGTCTGTTTTCACCCTGTCTTTATAACTCTGCATTTCATAAATACTCTTATGACCTGCCTAAAATTAGGGAATTCAGAGGGCCCAAAATGAACATTTCTTTTCTTTTCTTTTCTTTTTTTAATCTTATTTTTTAGCAAGCCTCTTCTGCCCTTGCTGCATATTTTCCATCCTGGTGTTAGGTTTTAAATATTCATGTAAGTGGATGGAAGAGGTGGGGGGTGGGGGGTTGAAGGGAAGGTGAGGGAAGGTGGGGAAGAAGAGAAAGGGGAAAGAGGGCGGGAAGGAACCGAGGCGGCGGTGGGGGCTACCCCCTTTCTGGAGCTCCCTGCGGAGGGATGTTGGGCATAGAGGAATGGTGGTGGTGGGGGGCCTCATGATTTATTTAGACCTGGGGGTACCTGTGCCAGTCAGCTGCTGATGGCAGCCATCGCCCTGCCAACCCATCATTGCGTGAATCCAGAAAAGAAAGACAAATCCGGGGGATGAAGGAAAATGAATATACAACTGCTGCTGTGAGTAATATCACCTGTCTGGTTAATGATTTTCAACCTTAAATGAGAAGAACATTTGCCATTGTTCTGCAGGTGTATCCCTATAGATGAGTCTGGATATTTTTATGACCTTCATCTTTGTGATTTCTCTTCTTCTTCTTATTTTTTTTTATCAGCCTGCTGTGTTATGCAGCAACTCTACACCTGTAAGGTTGAACAAGTTCTTATGTCTGCGCTGCCAACATTTGCTAACCACCTCAAAAGCTTAGGTGTGGAAAAATCCTGTTTCGAATAAGCCAATCAATATAGAGCAGAGAGATTGCAGCCTTAGTGAGCTTGAGTGGGCGGCTCGCTGCGTTTTATCAAGGCAGCTTAATTTCCGTCAGCTTAATATCCTGGGAAATGTATGGAAATTGAACTGCGAGGGAGAACAAAGACAAGTAGCCAGGATGAAACAATGTGGTGAAACTCAGAAAGCTCCGTCTTATCGTAGGAGCACACAGTCCCACACTAGCAGGGGCGCATACACCACACACACTCACACACACACACACACACACACACCTGTGCAGCCTGTCAATGTGTGCTAACTATATCCATCAATTAGGTGTCAAAGTTCACATTTTTCCTTATGAGTGAAATGATTCTCATTCATTATTTGCCAAAATGACTGCGAGCAGCTGACTACTATATATGTTCCAATGCATATGCTTGACTACCGGTAGTTAATTAGCTTAGCTGTTACTTGTCTCCTGCTTGCTGGCTGCTCTGTGGAGACACATGGAGGAGCCGCCCAGAGGCAAATTATAAATGAGAAACAGGTTATTAGGATTCTGTCATGCATACCAAGGTGTTATGACTGTCATAAAAAGCACAGTAGTGAATACAGTGAGCAGTAATTATCATTTTAGTGGTCTTTTTTTATACAGCAGTTCCAGATAATAGCCAATGATTTCAGCATCTACAGTCAACAACAACAGGATGGCGTTGGCCCTCAGTGGTCACGGGCTGGAAGTATAAAGCTAAATAAAAAGCAAACCGACCAAAAAGTGAGCAAAAAAAAAAAAGTAACAACATGCCACAGCGGCCACCCAGTGAGGCTGAACCTAATGAAAGCTCATCTGCATTAGTAATAATCTGCCACTGCTTGGGGGGAATGAGAGTGCTGTTCCAGGTACTGGCGAGGAATGCAAAACAACGACCTTCCACACACCCGCACCTCCATCCCTTTACTGTCTTCTCCCCCATTTCTCCTCCCCGCTTCAAGACACTTTCTCGAGAATCCTCACGTAAACAACACCTGCACTATTAACGGCGCCGCTGCCACTGAGCGGATCTGCCTTTCCGTCCTTTTTTTCTAGTTCATCTTTCCTCTGTAGCAACCTGATCCTGCCGTTTACCTACAATTCTCTCCCTCCCTGGCACACATACACACGTACACTCTAACGCACGCTTCACAGAACAGTAACTAATAGCAACCTCATTCATTAAAACACCCCTTGATGTTTCACACGGAGGCAGGGTAAATGTGCTGGAACGCCTGCCCTGTCTGTCTGGCTGTGCGTCGCTAACAACAGATAGAGAGACAGATAGACAGGTGGGGCAGAGGCTCGTCTTACACTCAGCCGCCTCAGTCTGAGGGGTGACTGCACCACTCCTGATGGAGACAGATACATATTTCAACAGTTATTAAGGCTATGGCATACAGTAAGCCTGGGGGTGTCAAAAATCCTTCTCTAGCATCAGCTGTATCCATCTTTACTGCCAACATGAGTAAGGATATGAGCCCTAAAAGTAGAATGGGAAAATGTAGAGAGCTTCAAAATATGAGCTTTTCGTGAAGTTTCCATCTGGATGCGTTAAGATATCTTCTGCCAGAGGCCTTTAGCTTCATGCTGATAGCACTAAGAGTACACAGACACTGGCCACTTCAGATTACTGGTGACATCAGCACATTCCTCTCTCTCTCAAACGCTGTTGACTCATTTTCATTTCACCCGTGGTGTCTAATAAACTAATTCCTCAAGCTCTGATGCACCACATATATGTTGCTCATGACCACATGTGTATAAAGTTTTAATGCGTGCATGTGAAGTAACACGTAACAAACTGGCAGGTGCTAACATGAACAGTATGTGCCTAACCGCTTCAGGCTCGGGCCAGGTTCAGGGTTATTAATATTAAGATGTGTAATTATTAGAGGAAATTGCTCTGTCTCTTTCCCCCTTCTCTGTTTTTTGCAGCAGTGAGGAACACCTCTGTACAACTGCCACTGAAAGAAAAGCCTCTCCACATGATGAGGGAGAGCATGAGCGAATTCAGACATTTATCACAATCTAACCGACACACAGGGAGCAATTAAAAAAATACCATGCAAATAAAAATATGTTTTCTTGCTTCATGGTTCCTTATCATGCAGATAGTTTTGATTTTATCCGCCAGTGTTTTGAGATATCACACAAATCCATTCCATCCCATAAACACAATGTGGGGTAACTGGACTTATATTGGCTCATACAACAGAGAGCAACATCTCTTTCTAGACACAGTGATCCACACATCATCATCTGGTTGTAAACGGCTATCTTTGGAACTAATTTCTACCAAACTGCGTGGATTATCTAGAGTAATAATTACCAAATTGCGTGCACCAAATTATATTAATCTGCTTTGTTTTCTTCTACACACCAAAACATATAAACACATATTTTTGTACTTTGGATGAACTGACCCTTGAAGAATAATATCAGTTTGGGCTCAGGTTTCAAATTTGGGGACCCCAGTCAGCAGCAGTTTGTAATGTAATAAGTGATGTTATATGCTCTAGCTTAATCTCTACACCCATACAGGCCTATAAGGGATCATTTTGAGACCTGCAGCCACCACGGAGCCGACTCCTGCCAGCTGCACTGCCTCAGGAAACTTAACATAAACTTAAATAATGTCTCACTGCATTCCACCCATCTCATGGTCATTACCCGATGAGATAAATAGGACAAACATGCCCAACTGGGACGAGACAATAATCCCTTTATCTGGCACAGGGTAAGCTTGACTAGCCGGCTTACCTGTTATATCAGTAGCTATAGGCAAAGAGTGGGGGCGGCAGGAAAGAAGAGGAGGGGAGAAGAAGGTAGAAATAAAAGATGTAGGATCATGTAGGATCATGGTAAGGTCACAGGTTGATGTAACCAGGATGTAAACACCTCCAAATAATTAAGGCTGGGATAAACACTGAAGCAGAATGCAAGGTAGAAGGTGGAAGGTAATATCACAGTTTAATAGTTGTAGTATGACATTCAGCTACAGTAGAGCAAAGTGTAGAAATGCTACAGACAGGCCTATTTGACAAAGATAGATGAGCCCTGCTACATGAGCCTGTACTCGCCAGGCACTGAAGCGTACAAAGTTGAAACTCTAAGCACCCTGTGAGCTGTTCTCACAAATAGCACATCACTTGTTTACCTTGAATACTGGTGTTTTATTTGCATGAGTCAACCTTGTGGAAAATCCATAACTCATTTGCAAGGCTCTTACAGCACATACAACGTCAACGGCATCTATGACACCCTAAATGTAAACAGCTGTGTGTGAAGGGTAAAAAAAATTCCCACCTAATGGATGGGAAGCAAAAGCGAAGGATAATGGTGTAATGTGTGCAACATGCTAAAAATGACTCTTCCTTCAGTCTCGTCTATATGAAAAGACTGGAAAAAAAGGGGAAAAGACAAACATGTTACTCTCACGATTCCTCCTCATCATTATCTCCGTCTCATGTATTTTCACCTCATCAATCAAAAAGAAGGTTTGTTGAGAAAGACTTAAGTGCACTAAGACAAAGACGCAAATATTTAATTTAGCAGGAATCAAAGAAGACGACAAGGGGGAAGTTTTTGCTATTGAGAGGGACATAGAGTAACATAGAGCCAGCCAGCTGGAGCTAGCAAATCACACCTGTATGTAATCTCTATCCTGTAAAGGTACCGCCTGCAACAGAAACTATCCGGCTATCTCCTCATCTGAAATCATCAAAGATGGTTTGATGTTCTCGTCTAAGCTTTTGAACTCACACTGAACTCTACCCACAGCAAGGTTTGTTTGCTGCCCAAACCTCGTGCGATGTTGAGACAACTGTAGTGCTCATCTCCCATGAGCTCATACTTTGAATTGAATTGTGAGACTTGCCTCATTTCTCACAGTAAATCCCAGTAATGCACACACACACTCTTGTTGACACTATGTCCTGTATGTGTATGACATCAAGCAGTAAAGCTTTCAACAGAAAAAAAAACATACACACACATATAGACACCACTCCCAATACCTCAGACTAGGGTCATCAAGTCCCTGGTCTAGTTTTTGGTAGCTGGTGGATCATTTTCTGGTCAATGTCAGCCTTTCTCTCCCCTCCTCTGCTGCCAAGAGGAAATGAAGGGATGATCTCGCTGCTCTCCTCCACTCGTCACTCCCCCAGAAAACAAACAGGAACATTTTATGGCCTGCTTGTTGACCTAAAGCCCAGGAGCAACAACAACAGGCTACCAGTGATGTTTACTTCAAGATGAGCTACTTAAACTGATATAACAGCGCTGCCCCGTTGACATGTGCCATGCAATTCCCATACAGAGATCTTTATATACTGAAGGTTTAGGAGGCGGTTGGGGAGAAGTGCTTTATACCTGCCAAGGACAAGGGCAGTGTATCATTCACTCTGCTGAGAGGGTGACTGGCTGCAATCTGCTATCCCTCCAGGACCTGCAGGCCTCTAGGACACTCAAGGCAAGCAGGTAAAATAATCACATAAACTTTTTCAAACATTCCTTTCTAGCAAGAGGCTGACGTTCTAATTTGACCAAAACCTCACGCTGCAAGAACGGTTTCTTCCCAACTGCAGCTGCCCTCATTAACAAGGTGTAGGACCCCCCACTAACATGAGCTCTACCCCACTCATAGTCACTACACATGACATCTATAATCTTATATTGCATACCTGTGAACTCATCACATCTAATATGGCAGGCTACATTAATGCAATTGTGTTCTTTGTATTATTACACTTGCATATACTGTTTATACTGTGAACGTTATGACATTCCCAGTCAATATCTTGTACATTATTGTTTTTAATATAGAACATATGGTTCGTATATATTTATACCACTTGTGATAATTGTATTTTTCTCACTTTTTTTCTCTCACCTTCTATTTTTTGACAACTTCCTTGTATGTGAAAACTTACTTAGCAATAAATCGGATTCTGATAAAATAAAATTCAAAATAAGACTAAAGCTTAAATAAACACACATCACACTTTTAAAGCCTTGCCTCCTTCCTGTTAGTGATCTTCAGTGAAGCATATTTGAAGAGCTAACAACAGTATCCACCGAGCTGGGGACCACAAACTTCTCTTGATAGAATCTGCACTATGTACACTGTGTGTGTGTGTGTGGGTATATGTGTGTGGGTGTGTGTATACGTGTGCGGTACCATGGCTCACACACCTGTTCTTCCCCTCAGCCCCGGCACCAGGCCGGAGACCCAAACAAAGCTTCTCTCTGTGCGAGACATGGATGCTGTTTTATTCCTCTCACAGCCCCCCCACCCTCCCAGCGCTGCCTCTGCTGAAACCTAAACACACTTGTTTGCTATGGGCGAAACAGACTGTGTAAGAAGTACTAAGAGAAGAAAGAAAGGCCTTCCCAGAAAGTCATCTGGTTCTAATGCAGGGCCCACTGGTGTGGATTACAGGCACATATTACAGGAGAACTCAGGCTGACCCCTCATCTCTATCCCAGGGGAAATGGGAGCCATCCATGGTGATGGGGGGCTGAGGGTCCATGCGTCTGGGGAGCAGCAGGGTGAATAGAGGCCTGTGGGTACACTGCCACCTCACATGATAGGTGCCCCTCTTTTTAATGAGGGAGTTTCTCTGAGATCTTTTCAGAAACCTCCATTAAAAGACAGGAAAAACACTCTTTCTCAAACCTTTCAATGACACAAAAATATGTCATTGAATCAAATATTTCCTGTGCTTCCACCAGAGCCTCACCAGGTCATGATAAAAAAGGATAAACAGGCTCAATAATCTTCGAGGTAACATTAAAACATATATAAGCAGCTGGTTATAGAGAAAGCCTTGGAGTTTAACATCCTATACCTGGGAAGAGAGGTAAACTAGCTAACAATAAAGGAAGAATGAGTAAAGAGAGGACTTCAGCAGCAGCTCATGTGTTTGGCAGCAAATCTGAGTATTTGGCCAAATAATCAGCTCAACTATGAAAACATTCCTATCAAAGCAGGGATAAATCAAACAAGATGCAGAAAACACAATGATCGTCCAAACAGAACAAACAGGAACACACTGAGAGACATATTTCTTTGCATCTGCAATGTTACATAAAACATCTTAATGAAGTCTTACATAACCGTTTATTAAACTGTTTACTATGTCAAAATTGCAGCTCTTACCTGTAGTATCTGGACTGTAGATAAGTGGAGCAGACTGCTTTAGACACATGGCTGGCTGAGCCAAAGTCTATGACTTTGACCCTGTAGGGCTGTCGAGATGGATCCACAAGCATGATGTTCTCTGGCTTCAGGTCAGCATGGATCAGGCCCAGGCTCTTCAGTTTCATTAGCGCTGTAGCCACCTGCTGTAGCACGGGTCTGATGTATTTGAGTGGCAGAGGGCTGAACTTGTTCTGCTTCAGGAAGTCGTACAGGTTCTGCTCCAGCATCTCAAATACCAGGCACGTGTGGTTCTTGTGCTGGAAGCACTCGTAGGCCCTCACAAAGTTGTAGTCATCTGCACTCTCCGTGCTGAGACGCGCCAGGATGCTGACCTCGATCTGACCCTGACGCGCATAAGACGGGTGGTTTTTTAAGATCTTGATAGCCACAATCTCGTTGGTGCCCCTCTTCCAGCACTTAACCACCTGTCCAAAGGTTCCTCGTCCCAAGAATTCCAGCACTTCATATGTGTTGGTCATGGAGCAGAGCACCTCATGCTGCACCAGCTGGTAATCCCCCTCACTGTTGGAGCCACTGTTTTTGGATGTCGCTGTGGAGGTGGCGGTGGCCACAGTGGCCACCGTGGCTCCACTGGCTGCTCCGTTTTGGATCATCGGTGGGCCGTGCTCCTCGATGATCTGCACACTGCTGTTGTTGTCAAGCTCCTCACTCTTGCGTTTAAGCCCGCATCGCTGGTAGGTGTCCAGGAGACTGACCGTGCTGCGGCGTGTCAGGTTGTGAACACCAACCCCGCCACCAACACCACTGCCACCGCCGCCACCTCCACCACCACTGCTGTTGCTGCTGCTGCCTCCACCCCCGCTGCCCAGCAGAGACCCCACGGCCCCTGAAGTGCTGCTGGCTGAGGCAACCACAATGTGGCCCGCGCTGGCTGGGAAGATGAGTGCCTGCTCGTAGGGCAGGGTGGAGCTGGCGACCTGCAGGGAGCTGTTGATGCCCAGGGGGCCACTGGTGGCCGACACGTTCTTACTGCTGTTGTGGCTGTAGACTTTGCTGTGTGTGCCGTACCCTGTCATATCCCAGTTACAACTCTGCTCCACCTTCAGTTTCTTCACGCTAAAGAAGGCACTTGACTGGAGAGTGTGAGGGGAGAACACTTGCACTTGCGAGGCCATACCTGTGACAAGAGGGGAACAGAGGGGAGGAGCAAAGAGGACAGGAGGGGAATGAAAGTGAGAGGTTAGGAATTTGAGAGTGTCTGAAACATGAGTGGTAGCCAGAACCTTTAAATAAAGACAGCTTGGGTCAGAGCAGGTCATTAAAACACCAAGCATATATGTTGATGCATCAGCATGTTAACCTCTTGAACTCTATAACATCACAGTAAAAGAACTGGAGTTAAATAACCGTCAAAATATCATCAATCACTTGTTTCTTTGACATTAAATTGTTTCTAAGTAGAACTTCCATTTAGTATTTTTTCAGTAGTTCAAATACTACATTATGAAAACTGGTGGGAAACAGATGTTTGATATTGTTACAAAACAAAATTAAAAGCCAGAATGTTTAGCAGAAAGATAAGCAGGTTTAGATTGAGTGGTGCTTATGCAAACCACTGCTTCATGCAGAGGAAATACCATTTCCCCACTGTTCCCATCTGCAGCAAAGTAAATAGGCTGAGTGAATACTAAAAGAATAACCTTTCATGGGACGCTCCACAGGAACAGCACAGCTACACAAGCTTGATACAAAAAAATGGCCTGCAAAAAAGTCTTTAGGAATGATTGCAATTTCCTTCCCTGGTATACATACCCAGCCCTTGCATTTATTGGTACACAATTACTCATTTTAAGGGAGATGGCGGAAGAAATATCTTTCAAACAACTATGAAAACAGGAGAGGGGCACCGAACTCCCTCTCAACCACAGATCCTGAAGACAACAAAACAAAAGCAAAACAAAAGCAAAACTGCAGCGAGGCTGTGCTCTGAACTCCTGGGAACAAGCTGCCTCAGAATAAGCAAAAGCTTCTCCAAGCAAACAACTGCCCAAAAATAGTCCCTTTCTTTATCTCTCTCCCTTGCAAACAGGGTTGTTTGTAGCATTGAAATGATTATTACAGCAGAAAGAAGATTATATGAAACTTGTAGTAATGCTATGTTTAAACAGTTTCCAGTAAACCCCAAATTAGTTTACTGCTAACAAACTAAGAGCTTCCACCTGGCCACGCCAACGCCCACACACAATTAGACCTCGCTGTTGATCAACTGATTCATGATTCAAAGAATGTTACAGTCGCAGTGTTCACGTAAACACGAACAACAACCCATGCAGGCAAACAGCCCTTAAACTCAGTTTTGTGGCCGGAAAAAAGAAAAAAAAATCTGCTTTTGTGTGTTTAATAGAGATCTTTAATGCTGAGAAAGTTTTGTTCTTATTCAAAGATAATTAGAGGACCATTTCCATCCAAGACGAGAAGACTTCCATAATTGTGGGTTCTATTCTGCCGACAGAGAGAAGAGAGGAGGGGACATGCCTGGTCACTTTGTCATTATTAGCCCTCTGAGTGGTGATGATGATTAATTGAGTGAGAAGCTGGCAGCCCTCCACTATAATTTGCTTCATTTGTGTTTTAACTCTCCTGACCTCTCGTCCTCCTTTTTTAAATTTTTTTTTTTTAACATTTTTATTTTATTTTAGTCTTTCCTCTGGCCTTGCTTGGACTTACTAGTTATCTCCATGGTCATCTGGTCTTAGCCCTAATGCTGCAGGATTGGAGCTGTACTACACATTAGAGGGCTAACTCTAAGCTGATGTAGCACCTCCATGCTTCCCATAACAGATATTTAAGTGTGTGCAGTGCATGTTCTCTGGATAGTCATAAAGATGAAGTTGTTTTTTTGTTTTTTTTTGCGTCTACGCGTGGTCACCTTGTGTCCACTTCTGTATGGCTTGTCCAGAGAGGTAATGAAGAACGTCCGCTAGGCTATTAGGGGCAAGGCTCTCTGCTAATCACTTAAGCTCTCAAGGCCAGATGTCACTCCTTGGATTACTAATTCCTGTGCCTGGACTTTACGCTAAAAATAATTTGAATGATGGGTTGCGTCACAGAACGGCATCAACAGTGTGTGACTGAGAGCCTGACAGGATAATCACAGGAACAGACTGATGGACACAGAGATGGATGGACGGACACAGAGTCGGCCTTTTTTCCTCTTATGGAAAATTCCAGTATTACATATCTGCCAGCATGATTATGGATAGCTCTGGGTTTTACAAGGCCAGATTGAGGCTAGCTGCTCTTTGCATTAACATCACATGAATTCCTCCTCAGCCCTGATCTTAGTCACTCATTGACTCTCTGTCAGTTTTAACACTGTGGTCAAAGAGTTCACTTGACATTGCCTACATGGTGCAATGAACTGAAGGCCACACATGCTCCCCTAAACTGGGGAAGTGTCTGAATTATAGCAGACAAAAATGTTTAGAAATGCATAAGATACTCTTCAGTCCTGACTTGTTAAGACATTTGGCTCTGCTGTTTTTGCCACAAAACTAAAAGCTGTACAAACAAAAGAGCAGTTTAGATCCCCATGTTGAACACAGATAAGTAATTAAATGAACCGACAGTAAGAGGTCAAATGGCTGGAATGTTATCTCATGACAACATACACAGGCAACAATGTGACCAATTATATTTCATTGGGAAAGCGACTCCAGTGCTCATGAATCACTCCTCACCCAAACTGAAGTTCAAACATATTTATGATCTCAAATTTGAATGAGCAAAAGCTATTCTGTTGTCAGAAACAACAAAGTGCAAAAAAGACCTTCCCTTGAAAATGTCCTCTTGTAGTTTATTTGAATTTCTGAACTCTATGCCAAGCGCAAAACTGTAAAGGTCCATTGTTGTTCATTTACAATGGTGGAATGCCTTCAGTAGCCAAGGCTTTCCATTTAGCATACCTAAAGGAACACAGTGTCCCACACACTGCAATTAAGCATACCAGAGAGGCATTTTCCACTGTTTAGAGGCAACATGTTGAAATGGTAATAGTCAATGTTTTCAGAGAGATTACTTCTCTGTCAGGGGTTTGTTAATCTTCTTTTTGGGAGGATCAGGGCTGTTCTGCATGCCATGCGAGGGTGAGAAGCGGACTGAAAGAGAGGGAAGGAGAATAGAACGTGAAGAGCGGGGCCACAAGTGGCCCTCACATTCTCGCCTGTGACCTGCTTGTGTTTGCTCTCTTTTATTAAACTCGTCATTTATACTCCGCTGACAACATGACAGAGAGTATTGATGAGGACGCCTTCAGACACCACCAAACCTGCCAAGTAGTCCTTTGTAATTACAAATAGTCTTTTAATATAAAACCTGGATGTCATTCAACTCATCCATGCCTGTGACTAAGTTCTGAGCTTTAGACAAAGCAGAAGTTAAATATTACCAGGTCTAGATAAGATACAAATGTTATCATTTTGTACTTTATATAAGATGTGATCGACTAAATTCATCATCAGGTTCATAAGTTTAAATATATATCAGTCAATACCCGGAGAGCAGCTGCTCCATGCTCAGTCTGCACCATCATTTCTGAGTGGATAAATACAGTACAAAGACCCCAGCCGTCACCTAGGAGAATATCCAGAGACAGCAGTCAGGTCTGTCTGGTTGATGTCCCCTGGTCTGGATATATTTGGACTACTTCCTGAGGCCTAATGGCTAGCGACACCAATGGAGACGCTCTGATGACCCAGTCTCTTTACTGGACATCCCAGTGTCTGCAGGACTGGAGGGCGTAGGGGGGTGAGCCAAATCGCTGGCTAATGAAACGACTTCTGGCTGTCTAGACAAAGCATTATCTCACTCTTCACTACTGCTTGCGTGTATTGGGCAGCGTTGCTTGCCTCCACCTCCACCCAATTCTGAACAACCTGACACATACAGATGGGAGACACATGCAAGCAGAAAGCAACATCAAGTGTCTTGGTAAGGTGTTGGGCTACAGTGAGCCTCCAGAACAGCTTCAATGTTTCTGCATTGAGCATTGTCTAGCACTGCTCTGTGAAGGCCAAAGCATATGATTCATATCTATTTAATGCTCATCTAACTATTTAAAGAGTCCTCCTTCCCCATATGGAAAACAATGCATTTGTTTCTCTGCTTATTTTTTCAGTTTTTGTTAACTACTTGTATATTTGTGTATCTTACACTTCAGTGACAGTGACTTTGGAGTTAAGCGCAACAGTGAAATGAGCACACCACTGAAGAGGAACATATTGTCCATACAGAGTAGACTAGCCTTGTGTTCCTGCCTCATGCCTGGATTCTGCCCTCAGTAGGGGAGCTGGAGCTTGTCACTGCATAGTCTCTCTCTCTCACTTTCACCCGTGGCCACTATTGACCATCCTGTCTGCTTTTTTAGCTCTCTCATCTCCGCTTATTTATAGAATAATGCATCAGACAAGCTCGCGGGGGGATGCTGTCATGCAGGCTGCTGCTCCATCAGCCTTTATGCACATCCTGACCACAGCATTTGACCAGTTGGAACTGCCTTGCCATTTCTCTCTGCTCTCTCGCAGAGCAGAACAAATATCCATCCAGCATATGGACATCCTAAAAGGCGAATATGCTGTTTGACGGACATACATAGGACTTTCTTGGCTCGTAAATCAGCAACACGCCTGCTGTAAACGTGACACTCCCTCAACTCTCCCCTTCCTGGAAGCAGACTGCCACAGATACAACATGTTGTGTTAGCTGTGAGATAACAGGTTCAGCCAGCACTCGTTCAAACGTATATGCCTAGATACTTAAGTGAGAACAGACAGACACACACACACACACACACACAAATTATCACACAAATGGCCACATGCTGGTGCACACAAGAGCACCGATACAAAGAGGTGCACACAGCTCCACACATTCACAGCAACCGATGTGAAACACGACTCTGAATACTGTATAATAACTTTTTTAGCTTCTACCTGAGCCATGATAACTTATGCTGTGAATGCCAGAATTTCTAATCTAAAGTAAAGCTGAAAAACCTGGTTTCCCAGAGGAACTGTCGCTAGATAAGGAAGCTGCTATTCACGTTGTAAGTGTGGTCATAAAACGGCTGGTGTGAGAAAAACATTTGACTTTATTTATACTGCCAGGTCAGCCTAACCAGGCACTGAACCAAGGCACAGGGTGGAGGAGAGGAGTGGGACATGAGGAGGAGGAGAAGGAGGAGGAGGAGGAGGAGGAGGAGGAGAGGAGGCAGAGTGGCTCTGCTTGAGCTGGATTTCTTATTAATCAAATCACGAGTGTAGCAAGTGTACAAAGCACAGCACCCAACTTCCTCCCCACAGAGAAAGAAAGAAAGAAAGAAAGAAAGAAAGAAAGAAAGAAAGAAAGAAAGAAAGAAAGGGAAAAAAAGAGGTCTGGTTCGCTGCAGCAGAAGTAAAAGGTTGAATGTGGAAGAAGAAACTATTTGTTCAGTGCACAAGTTCCATGTGTGGCAGCATAAAATGAGAAGGGTTGAGCTGGAAACGTGGTCAACCATAAACCAATGGCACCTGTGAACTCAAGGCATGACTGCACTACCATTGAGATCCACTGTACACATCAGGCCATGCTGCTTTGACTACAGTTGCAAACACGACGCAGGGCCATGCAGGGACACACACCTGATAAGCAGCCGCCCTCCATAGTCCTTATCATTTACACACAGTGAAAAACGCCCCACTGCACCACACTTCCGTTGAAGTCATTATGATCAACAATGACAGCTGGACACAATGTACTATAATGAGATCAACATATGAGAACTCAAGGCAAGAAATCCAACATTGAAAACAACAGCAGAGCACACTCAATGTGGGAGAAAACATTCTGCAATGGCAAATCGATCTGAGAGGAGCCAGAGCAGAATGGCTGTTGTTGCTTGAGGATTGTGCTGTATTATGACCTACTGACTAAAAAGGTTTCAGTGTGAATGTGAACAGCGGCCTTGTGCTGTTTGCCTCTCTTGCAGCGTATTGCAACCTGAGGTTTTGAAAGGTTGGTGCTTTCAGTAAGCGAAGAACAAAAGCCGATGACACGCATACGCAGAATGAAATACGATGATGCTGATGTTGTCACACGTGCCCGCATATACAAACACGAGCAGCCAGGTTATCTCAGTGATCAACAGTTTAGTCATTCACTCTCGTGCTGACTTGACAAAGGGCCCAGAGCAGGAAGTCTTCATTTTTTATTTCAAAAGATTTTAACCTCTTCCTGGATACACAAATGACATCATATTGTCATATAATAAAAAAAAAGATAAATTAACAAAAGAATTTTAAGTCCACCACAATGTTCATTTTGTGTGATCCCATATTACTTCCGCATTTGTTGCCCATGAGCATGACAGTAAACTAATATATTGCAAGCAGGTGTTCAATTTGTGGAGGTTCACAATTGTATTAATCACACTAATGTGATTACCACATTCAAAGTGTTTAAATGAGTTGATGGCTTTCACTCCTTGGGATCTGAACGCTGCTTGCAGTTGATAAACTTTTCATAGAGATTGTGCAGAATGAGACAGTCAGAGACCATGACTGTGTCTGGAAAAGGTGGAGGGAGCACTGCTCTGGATAACGTTTTGAGGAGATGGCATCATTGGGCCACCCTGCCACCCTGCCCTGTCCCATGGAGCAGACTACTAAGCATTGGTTTTGGGTGTGTTCATGAACTCTGGGGTCAAAGTCTGCTGCTGCATTAATATCGAACAGAGACAGTTAGAATAATGTCCGTCCTGCTTGACATGCTCACCTCCACCAAGGATGCCCACAACGGCACACACTCAACTCTCTGTATGTGTGTGTGTGTGTGTGAGTAAAGCAGAGGTGTACTCACAGATGTGCATTTTCTGACAATTTATGTGTGTGCTCTATCCTCCCTCCACTAACATCTTAGCTGTGCTGTAACACTATGCATGAAACCACCACCCCAAAACACACACACACACACACACACACACAAACACACACACACACACACACCCACAGGGATTAATACGATGCTCCACCCCTTCAAAAACCCAGCATTGAACCCAGGCAACAGAGGAACCAGTCCAACCTGACCAGGCAGCCGAGGGACAAATCACAGACAGGCAGGGCCACCACTTCTGTATTTCCAAAACACAGCTGTATAACTGGTAGAGATGTATATCTTTAAAAACAATAAAAGAAGAAGGGGGATGACAGGAAATGATATACTTGAATGACAATGACTCATTTGTTTAGGTAGAGCTGGTAAAAAAAAAAAAAAAGTCTAGTCATTACTTTTAGCTCTCAGTTGCAAGTAGTCTGCTTGAAACCGGGATGATGCAGACTATTTTATGAAAGAGTTGTGACACATAGGCAGCCAGTGTGTTTGATATGATGATGATGATGATGATGATGATGATGATATGATGATAAATACTGATGACGGTGATGCATAAAGACCATGATTTAATAGCTCAAAGAAAAGAAACTGAGGAAGAAACACGCAACTTCTATCCAGCTCACATTAGTGCTCTTACACTTTATATCCCCCACATGTGGTTGGCCTTTTGCTCCCCCCACCTCCCTGAGTACGCTCCACCACCTCCCTATACTCTTTGCAATCAAATACGAGCTGGGGATGGTGCACATGCCTCCCCAGGCAACAAAAGTGTGTGATATTTCAGCAGGGTGTGTGAAGCTGCTGCCCATTTAAACCACAAATCAGACTAATTTAAACTACAGATGCATTTTTCTCCCCTCTAAAATGCCCCAACATGTACTCCTGCCTTCATTCTGCAGGTGACTCATCCATATGCATGCTTATTAAATATTTTAATCTCTTAATCTGTCTTCATCTTCTTCTTTTTAACCCTCTCTCCTTCTGTGCTTAACAGTGCATGTCCCTCTCATTCTGTCTCTCCTTTGACAAAGTAAAGAGGCCCACCGTGCTATATATTTCAAACAGCTTTTGGAAGATTATAGCACACACACAAACACGAGCTCACATACCAATTTAGTAAGGCATATGTGTCCTTAATCCAACTGACAGTGTGTCGTAAACATGGCTGTTCAGTCCTTCTGGCCACAGAGCTGAGGTAATAAATATGGCGAGCCAACTCAGCCCTCTGCGTCTGATTCAGCGTGAAAATCATGGCTTTAGCCGATTATATTTACAGTGTCCTCACAGTCACAAATAGCAGCCAAAACCAGGCAGGAAATGGCTATTCTGACCATCAGTTTAACACCCACTTGCGGAGTGGACGTGTATGGGAAGTACACATTTCTACTGACTGGCTTTAAAAGGTAAACACCTCTTGAAAGGAGAAAGGAGAATTACTGCTTGTGCAATAATAGACAATCTAACTATTAAATAACATGAAACAAGATCCATGAGAATTTGTTCCTGTAGTCTGAAATGCTGACCCTAAACTCTCAGTTGTGTAGTAGCTGTGATGGAGTTAAGCAGATGGAAAAGATGAGCTGTGGGAAGTCAGTAAATAATGATTCATCATACTGTAAGTTGCTTTACTGTGAATAAAGATAGAAATGTTACTACTGCTCTGTTGGAATGACTGGAATGGCTTTTTTACACTGGCTATTAAAACATTAAAAGGAACTGAAGAAGGATGCCACTTAACATCGCCATGTTTATGTCTAAATATCTAAGTGTAATGCTTATGAATGCAGAACTCCCACACTGCCTCAGTCTCACAGAGGCCTAATGAGGTAAAAACAACTGGCCTGGCACAGACACTCTGGAGCAGTGAAGGAAAGAAGAACAGGTCCTCGTAGCTAAAGGTCAACTTTTGGCCTTTTTCTGGGTCAGCTTCTCTAAAATTGATGGAGGGCTGGAAGCATGTTAGTGTGTGTGTCAGCAGCTGCTGGGCTCCATCAGGGGAGCTGAGGAGATGGGGCGCCTCACCGGACAGAGCTGATCCCCAGATGTAAGAAGGAGACAGGTTAAAGGAGATGACGGCTGAGAATCCACAACCCCCAACACCAGTGTCGCCACCACCGAAATCCTTCTTAGACCAGTGACCCCCACCACCACCATCACCACCCTCCCTCCCTCTCCAAAACCACCCCCTGACCTCTGGCAGTGCCCCTGAGGCCCACAAACCCCAGAAGAAGGTATTCATCTCTCCTCCCCACTCCACTGTTTCCCTCCTTCCAGTTCTGCCTTACTTTTTCAATCTCTGTCACTCCCTATCTCGCTGCCATTCTCCCTCTCCCTCTCTGTCTCTCAGGCTGAATGGAGGGGTCAGTTCAAAAGGCTGCCAGGCAGAGCTGTTGGCTGGCCATGATGTAGCTGAGGCTTTGAAGTAAGGAGTGGATCTAAGAGGTGTGAAGCCTGTGTTTTATGCTTCGACACGGCCAGATGCAGAAATATAAACATGTAACTGCACTTTCTGTTCCTGAAAGCTGTTTAGTAAAGTTTACCATGAACGCATACTCCAACTTTATTATAATAAGCCACTACTGTATTACTTCCGTTTTGTGAGCTTAAAAGCCTTCAAGCAAGCTCTTCATTTCCCACAATAAATCTACTAAAATAAAAACTGATGGCAGATTAAGCACTTTTTTTCAGATCTTCCAGAAAGACATTATAGAGATAGCAACGGGTTTAACCATTACTTCAAATCTTTTGTGAAGGTCCTACATTTGACATTATTTTGATAAAAATGCTCAAACTGCCATTGCATAATCATGCACTTATGCACTTATGATGCAATTGAATGTTACTAAATGTCTTCAGAGATATTCATCCAGCAGTATTGCAGCTATGGAGAAATATTTCTTACAGTTAGGACATTCAGTGTTTTCTCATGTCAAGATTGGAGTGGTATTAGAGGAGCCACTGGATTGAATCAATGGCTTATTAACATCTCTCCCTCTCTACATTATCTCTTAAAAGCTAATCAAAGCTCAGTTTTCAGCCTTCAGTAGTGAGGAAGATATCCTTTTTTTATCTATACATGTGAATATTAAATACCTACAAAGACATTTTACCACATTTCATAAAATATGGATTTCAGACCTCTGAGATCTGATTCATACAGCACATTTCGTCACTTCCACCTCCTACTTCTTTTGATGTGTAACTTGCTAGTTTAATGTCTAGTGAATGTTATCTCAACCAAATTAAGGGGGAAAAAAGCACTTCAGATTTAGGGGTGGCTATCTGTAATCACAACTGCTTTCACGCTAATAGAATAACGAGGAAAACACAGCATGTGGAGAAAGAGAAAAAAATGACTGTGTGAGAATATAAGAGCAAATATTGCTCACAAAGTGGCCAGAGGAAGAGGAAAGGGCTAAAGCTGCTCATTTTCATGCCTGTTGACTCTTTTGACTACCTCAGTTCTTGCCTATTTCTGCCTCCTTTCTCTGCTCTGTGCCTTTTGCCTCCTGGCTCTGGACAGAAATGGGCTTGAGCGCTCGTCTGAGCTTTGAAGTCCTTTGGTTATCAGCCAAGCGTAGCGCTGTACCTGCAGCCATCTGTGAAGGGGCCGCCAGCAGCCGCCCATCGCTCCACTTCCCTTCCATGACCGAGAGGGGCCGGAGCCAGGAGTGGTGATGGGGCTGGCAGCGGCACTTAGCTCACGTTGGCTGGTCGCACATGGTAGAGCCCATAGCTGTGACTGTGTCAGTGAACACATAAGCATATACCATAAAAAAACCCAACCTCAGCACCTCTAATCCTACTGTGTTCAGTCGTTCTTTGCTCATTTTAATATCTGTCTGTAAACACCCCCCCCCCCCACACACACACACACACACACACACACACACACATCTCCCGCTCTCTCTCCTCACCCTGTCTCTTTCCCTCTGAAAGGGAGGAAAAATGTGGAGGTTATGAAAGGCTTGATTAAAAACTGCAAACCATTTTTCACTCCGCACTTCATGTAATATGAAGAGACGGTTAGGATCTTTTGTTTAAATGAAGTGGCTGTAGAGTGTGTTAGTTGCCCTCACCATCCAGCTCTAGTGCCTTACATCATGAGCTGTCTTTGCATCACTTTCAAGGCTCTGTTCAACTTTTTTTCAAAACTTGTTTCATGTGTTCACGTTTAATGTGACATGTCAAGTTGAAAGGCCAAATGAGCCAGTGATAAATACAACCAGTAATGGCAGATCTTTTCCTCTCTTCCAGAGAGTGCAATGTCAAATGGACTGGTATGGTGGGGGTGGCGGGGGGGGGTTGAGGGGCATTATCACAAACAATAGGATTACGACCTGGGACAATGTGTACCCAAAACAAGCTGGTGGTTTGGCATGGGGGGTGAGTGATGGGACGAGGCAATAAGACAAGCCCGGGGGATTGAGGCGGGAAATGATGGGGGAGTCTGAGGGGTTTTGGGTGGGGGTCATGATTAGGGAGAACAAAAAAGCTACAGTAGCCAGACCTCCTCGCAAACCGGCCTCCAATTACACACACACATACATGGGGCTTCCAATCTGGCCATCAGGCTGTTGCTGAAGTGTCACATGGGCACCATGTGTGCTGGCCAATGGCCTCTCGGCTTATCAACAAACAGAGCAGGATGGAAGGACAGATAAGCGATAGATGTGGGGGTGGGGCAGGGAAACGCGGGTTGGGGGTGGGAATTAGAGGGGGGGGGGGGTCATTGGCGGATGATGAGAGATTGCAAAGTGAGCATGCAATATATGGCATGCGCGCAAAATGCAAATCATGGCCACTATGCAATATTATTCCCATAAAAAAAAAAAGAAACGATTTGACACCCTCAGCATATAAAGTGCCCTTTATGCTCTAGGAATCCCTGTGTAATTATTGCTTAACAGGCCCAAGTTAACAAAAGGCCTTATTCACTTGGTGCTGTGTTGAGAAGCAGTAAAATGTGAACCTTTGTTTGAACCGTGGCTCTCATAGCAGATCAAAGCGTTGGATGTGTCATAAGGTACAGAGACTCTCAGCATCGTACTTTTTAACAGATGCTACTCACATCCCCAGCGCTCTATATTGGTTATACTGACAACATTACTTTTAGCAAGAGGGGGTTATTCAAATTTAAATAGGACATCCATTTTTTTAATCTCATGCTGATCCTAATATATAAGTAGGTGAACATTTTTGTGGTAAAATGCCACCCCACTGCAAGGACAGACACTTTCCAAAGTGCTACACATCCATTAAGAAACTAATTATACATTCAGTAAAATACTATGAATTGTGTGCCTTCAAGTTAATTCCAACAATCAAGGCAGTTCTCATGTGTTTTTTTGTTTTTTTTTTACCATTGCATAAGAGTAGTTGTCAACTTTTTCAAAGCACAGATCTCATTTTTGCAACTTAAAACTACATGAAAGGTCTTCACATCTATATTACAGGCCAGTAAGTAAGGCAACTGTTACATGCCTGTTACACTCGTTTCCTCTCTAACTGTGCTGGGAGTCGTTACACTGCTAGCCAGAGCCAGAGGCAGCTGTTCCACACAAACTGACACCATACACAGTGTGAAACAACAGTGCCGGGGAAAAAAAGGAGAAAAAAAAAGGGCCTTCACACATGCATGACAACCAACACGGAAATGCCTTGTGTAAGCAGTAGACAGGGTTGAGGCTCCATCCCAGCCAGCCTCCCTCTTCCCTTTCGATAAAAACGAACTAATGTCAGCAACTGATGTGGTCTCCTGCTTCAAGGACCTCAGAGCCCTGCTTTCAGAGTCGTTTCTGAAAGAGGTCTGAAACATATGGCAGGAGCACTTAAACAGGAGGCTTACTGACTGAGGAGAAAATGAGAATTGCAAAGTCTCATTGCATCTCAATTGAATTTTCTACACGCGAAAAAGAGCCAGAAGAATGATGTGCTGAAGTACTGGAGGCACTTTTACTCCAGAGAAATTTGCTGAAAAAGAGTATATGAAAAGTTGAGCCTGCTGAAATAGCCAGAAGTATTCTGCTCATATTCTATGCTGGGCCTTCTGTGTCAGACTGGCCTCTACTAACCTGTCATTTCAGTTCAGGCTGATGCTCTCCCTCAACACCACCCTTCCCCTCCATCTGTTTCCAAACCCTCAGATCACACCTGTGAACTATTCCAGCACATCAGAGAGCTCACATATTCCCCTGTCTTCAACAGAGAGGTAAACACACACACACCTCGTCTCACGTAAAACTACCATTCTATCTCCTTCAAAAGCCTCAGCTTCTACTACTAAATGCTTCAACAAATCAATAGCACAAAGAGTCCCCGAACACTGGCTTTCACTTCCTTTTCAGGTAGGAAGCTTTGAATAATGCAAAAGTGATACTTGTAAAGACAGGTTATCCATTTTCATAACCCCTATTGAGCAAGCCGCATTCCAAACAAGTCATAAAGTGATGTATCGGGTCAACAAACAGATCAAAACAGCCGCTGAGTGAAAGTGAAAACACAAGATAAACATTCACAATGGCACCTATAAGGACTGGCAGACTGATGACTGTTCTTTCCTGAGAGCTATTTAACCATAAACTCATCTCTTACCAATGTTTTGCTATCCTCCCTCCCCAGGCCTTGCTCTTTCTCTACTGTGGACAGTGAAGAGCTAAACACACCACCACTGCTTGTCATAACAGTTAGGAGGAGAAAACCCTCCACAGTCCCCTCTGACTCTGCCGCCATGGGGTGTGGGCCTGCCATGGCCCCCCAAAGGCCCCCAGGGTTCTTCCTGCAATTCTAATCAAAGTTTAAAAAGCTGCA
The DNA here is from genome assembly GCF_027409825.1 of Scomber japonicus. Lineage (NCBI taxonomy): Eukaryota > Metazoa > Chordata > Actinopteri > Scombriformes > Scombridae > Scomber > Scomber japonicus. The sequence continues at coordinate 24,971,742 of NC_070582.1, read as the reverse complement.
ACCTTGGACTCTAAGCCTGGGTCGTGGCCTATGAGGAAGATATCAATCAACCAGCTCCAAACAAGCGTGAGAGGAGGAAGGAGGGAGACAGAGAGTTGAGGGCAGTTGCTGAGAAAGTCTCTCTCTATCTGTCTTTTCCTCTGTCCTCAAGAGGAGAAACTTCCTCTCAATAAGGGCAGGGTGCATTCACCATACCCAGTGTTCCCTCTGTAGGGAAAACACGAGGTAATTCAAAGTCGCATTAACACATAATCGCTGTGTGGATGGATAAAACATTAATCTGCCTGTGATGCTGCAGCGCCTGTCACCACCACCATCATCAGGAGCAGCTTTTGCGTCATATTCTGTCGATTTTTCCACACGGGAATGAACAAGTCCTCTCTGGAATACCGGTTGACCTGTGAGAGGCGGATCTGCAAATGAAGTGGCCTTCCTGTCTGGTGCCCAGCTCTGCATCTGTGTAATCCTCTTGTAGGTCTGCCCTACAAACGGGTGGCAGTGTGTGTGTGTGTGTGTATGGACACATACATAGATTAAAACATATGCGCATGCATGCATGAATGCACCACAAGACCAATATCGAGCCACGCAAGAGGGCAGGCAGGCAGGCAGGCAGGCAGGCAGGCAGGGTTTTGGCTGTGTCTGAATATTAGCTTTTCCACAGCTGGGGGCTGCTGGACCTGCTCCGCTCATCAGACATCCATCAAGGTGTCAGTTTGGGTTATGAGACCAGGCTCCCAGGGTGATCAGACCGCTGCCCTGCCTGCCAGCAGGCCCGCCTGATGGCCTTCTGTCTGGGCCAAGAAGGACCAAAGGCAAACAGAGTGAAAAAAGGGGGAAAGCATTACCAGTAAATGATTGTGAATGTGAAATCAAGTTCCTCAGAAAAGAGAAGATGTGTCTGCTGGAAACTGTTCATCCTCAACAAGCTTAACTATAAACTATTGAAGGAAGTAGTTAATCATATAGATTTAAGTTATTAGTTGCCCTGTAGCCAAGGGTGAGTAATCACCATAATAGCCCGTCTCATTCTATGTGAAGCCCCCCCCTCCCAAACCTATTTTCCAACAGAGACTTTGGTCATTTCCATGACTGCTCTACATAACAGCCCTCTCCAACACTGAGGAGGACAGGCAAGGTAATTAATTCCCCCTGCTGCCTCTTTCTCTTCCCTTCTCCACCTCTCTGTGGTGAAGGGAAAAGCCAGGGAATGTAATTTACACTAATTACCTTTTGCATAGGAGTCTCATTTCAACTTTCCTTTTCATGTTGGAACGCTGGAGTCTCGGGCTATGCCTCTAAAGCTTCAACAACCCTAATGAAAAATCACTACACTATTCCTATAGGGACACAGTAACTCACTGAAGTGTTTGTAGCAACCTTATTGCACTTCATGATTCTGTATTTTCCACGGCCACCTATAATATCACCTAGTTAACAACTTTTTCTGTCCATATGTATGTATGTATGTAATGTCCCTTTAAAACTTGTTACAGTGTTACTTTTCAATAGCAGTTTTTCTTAATAGTAATTTGGGGAAAGAAAAGAAGGGGTTCCCTTTAGTGCCAGCAGAGGGACTATAGAGTAGACAAGGACATATTAAACATGAGGCTGCTCAAAAACAAATATTGGAAACATCAAGGTTCATTATTTGCTTTGTGCTATATTTTCATTTTGCATAAGATACTGAAGAGCATTTAAACCTTTATGTCTGCTCTACACATACTGTTACAGGATAGACTTATCTAACCTATTGTATGTCAAAGAGCATCTCTGCAGGCTACAGTACTTCTGAATGATACATTACTACAGCTGGATCACATTCAAATGTAACACAAGATCGCATGCTATATTATTACATGATTCCGCTTGTTTTACTATGAGCTATCAGTATTATTGGTATAGTTGCAGTTGGAGCATTCATGCCTCGATATTGCGCGGATTATAATGGGCCGCTTGCAGTTGTTTTTATGTGTTTATGTATGCAATGCAACGACACTGCAAAGCAAACATATTGCCTGTGTATGATTTAAAAGAAACTGTATAACAGCAAATGATTTAGAGAAGAATGCGAGCAGAAGCATATTCTCACAATTGGATTAGTCACAGCCACAATGCTGCAGCGAATATTGCTGTATTTAAGCTTTGCATTTGGTTTCCGGGAAGACAAATAAAAAAAACATTTTGAATCAATGCTAGGGGGGGGCACAGAAACAGAAACACCTCAAGTCAGTCAGTTTCCATGCTTGATGAGAACTAATGGGAGAATGAGAGTGAATAGAGGTGAGATCGGACCGATCGGTCACCTTCTTTCATTGCCTCTCCTCCTTTAAGCAAGATCTATCATTCTTACCAGGAGCAAACATCAGGAAAAGAAAAAAAACAACAGCATTTTCAGGTGTCTGCAGGCTACACACATGATGACTTGTGTATGTACTACACAGGCTTGTCTGATGAGAGATATTTCTGATGGTCTCAGACAGACAGCACAACCTGACTGAGCATTTACTCATTTTCTTTAACTGTGGGGCGCACACACAGCTGCTGGGAATCTGACAGCCTACTTGTGGTATGTTTAAAAAAAATATATAGCCTACTATGTGAATATACAGTATGTTGGATGATCTGACAGAAAGACGAGTAGGGCGCAACGCATCTCTGCCCTCCGTATCAGCAGCGATTCAATTGTATCGCAGCTGATGGGCTACAGTAGGTCCAGTGACTGACTGCACGGAAACACAGGCACACACACACACACACACACACAAAAAAGCAGCTTACCTTCGTATACAGGGGCCATCGGTGCAAGGATTTCTGTTATTCATGGCAAAAAAATAAAGCGAGATTTCTGTTCAAAACTCAATAAAAATCTGCCATCTTGAAACACTGATGAGAGAGTCGCCGCGGTCTCCTGCATTACTGGCCCGGTTCATTAGTGAGGAAAATGCTCATAATTCATATCCAGGCGTTTTTCATAAAACGTCGGGTCCGATGTGAAGGAAGCCCCAGAAGAGAAGCTCCGCGATTCAAATCCCCACACCTGCGGTATGTTTGTGTGGAGGCTCCAAAAAAAAAAAGGATGAGCCGCGGTGACAGGTTTACTTCAGCTATTGTGCGACATGTCTGTGGAGTGAGGAGTCTCTGCAAAAGTTGCAGTGGTCAGAGCGCAGCGAGTTTGGTGTACAGTGAGAGAGTCGAGTGACGAGCGAGTCGATACAGGCAGAGAGGAGATGCATCACTATTGGCCACAAAAAAAAAAACAAAAAAAACAAATACACCGGGGCTGAGGAGGAAGAATCATCATCATCATCATCATTGTCATCATTACCCATGCAATATTTATAAAAAAAAGAAAAAACTATAATAATAACAATAATCAACCAATTTTGTAGAACAAAATTATGGCTTTAAAGAGTCTCATTAGTAGCCTATAAACACTGCTAATACTAAGCAAAGCGAGTTTATATGTGAGCAATTTAAAATTTAATTTAAAATACAACTAACATGGGGATAAAATGGCAACATGAGAATAAAAAAAATTGATTGAGAAATAAATAAAAGATAACGAACCAGAAATACAGTTACAGTGCAGTTACACTTTGCCTATTACTGCAACTAACACCTCTAACAAAAACCTTGCAGAGTATGATTGTTTAGTTATTCATAAATTCTGAGAAGAGGGCATATTATATTTTCTTCAACTTTCTGCTTTTTTTTTATTGATGGATGAGTGTTGCCTGGTTACTGGTGTTGCTTTTATTTTGAGTGTATTTTTGTGTTGTAAATGTAGACTACAGAAGTAAACAAAAAAATGTATTTTAAAAAAGTAGTAGGCTATCAATAACCACATACAAATGAGAACAGTCTAATCATCAGCGGTCAAAGCGACTAATCAAGCACAGCCCGCATAATTACTGTTATATAATGTGATTATTTGGACCTGAGCTTATATTTGAGGCTGTGCTGCCCCGCCGTCAAACAGCTGTTGACATTATTCAAAGCCGTGTAAAGTGCAGCATGGTCGGATGATTCTGTGGGTGTTTGCTCATGCCTGCGTGAGGCTGAAGCGCTCCTATGACGACATGAGATTTGCACAGAATGAACTGGAGCGGAATCGGATTACATAGGCTCACACAAATGTGAGTAATCTGTCATTTACCAGTGACCCTAAAACGCTCTCCAAGCTATATGCACACCAACCTCTAAATTAAACATGTCGACTTCAGACATGTGGGCGGCTGCATTAGAGCAGAGCCTATATCAAAGCACCCTAATCCGAAAATAAATTTGAGAGTCATATGAATCTATATTCTAAGTGTTTTGAGCTCATCTTTGCAGGACAAAAACATAAAGTTGCAGAAAAAAAAAATTTCATTAGAAGGTTATTGTCTCACAGTGGGGGGGAAAAAAAACTAATAATGATGATCTGTGTCCAGCATGTTCTCATCTGCATGTTTTAAGCTGTCCCAGCTTTGCAATGAGTTATGCAATTACTCATTCAGTTTTAAGTATGTCACACGGCCTGCAGCTTGCACACACACATCATATAGAGCTGACCACTGCACGTCTAAGTGGTGATGTAACTGCAGAACAGGCATAAAAAAATCAGGTCTTAGAGGCCCACAGGGTGTAAGTACTGTATATTTGTGTAGCATGAAAACGCCATGTAATGCTATTCTCCCATCACCAGTGCATTGTTTATTAATGCTGTACTTTCTCAACAAAAACCACTAGAATGTTCCTAAAGGGCTGTGTAGAGTAGTGTGCTGTGGTGTAAGCGATTCAGTACTGAGAGTGTGTATGACATGTATTGAAATCATGTCTATATGAGAAGTATAGGCTGTAAAATACATAACAACACTGCAGCAAAATTATAATATTGTTTGTTTTTAATTATGCCTAAACTCACTTTTAGTGTTCTTCTGGAATGCATCATAGTTTTACAGTTTTTCACAATTGTTTCAAAAGAACATAAGTGAATAGATGCAAATGTTCACATCTGATCTGGCCATTCACACATAGCAACACTAGATATTTTTTGTAGTTGTATTGACGCTACATAACACCTACAGGTTGAGTACAGCATGAGGCAATAAGAAAAGATGATAACTAATATTTCTTAACTCTCTGCAGTGCAGCAGGGACTGAGCAGGTGCCAACCACTGACTTGCATGGAGCTGTGTTCAATCCTAAATTTTAAAACACTCAAATTGAGAAATGAGAGGGATCGCTCTTCTGCGAAAGTGACCAGAAACATCTGATATATTGTGTATAAGTGACTCAAATGTTCTGGTTGTTGTGCCTCCATTTGGCCTTTCAGTCCAATTATAAAAACGGTCAATCTTTTCTCTATGTTTCCTGAAAGTCTACAAAGCTGCACTGAGATGTACAGAGATGTATGATATGGTATCATTTTGTAAAATGATCATCCATCATCCACTTAAGGGCTTTGTCTGTTTTCCTAGGTCTTTAGTGTCTCCCATCATTCTTATTGATAATGTTTTATTCATAAGGTTGATTGTAGATATTAGAAGCAGTACGTCTTAACCCACACTAAATGTTTATTACAGTAATTCACTGCATTGTAAAACCTCATTCAATCTCAACTAGTCGTAGAGTATACTAGGCCAAAGTTGAACCAGGATGTAGCTTTACAAAATGCATTTATTGGGAAATGACTTAAAAGTTAAATTTCCCTTTTCACTTCCCATCAAATGTTTTATGTGAAACTGGGGACTTCCATAAAATCTGTGTTTACTTGGGTTGCTTACTTTAATTTTAACCTGTATCTCAACAACACAAAAAGTTTGTAAAAGGTAAAAAGGTTACTATTTCTGAAAGGAAAACTACAAGTTTGAAAAGGCAGGCTTTCCTTTAAGGTTTGACACAATAAAAAAAAACATTGTCTATGAGTTATGCAACAGGTAATTGAACCAATGCTATAGCACTCCCTATAATTTCTAAAATGTCAAATTAGTGTGATCATGACCTGAAATTTCATTAAAATCCATTCAGGGGGTATAACAGATAATAAAATATTGAACAAACAGACAGACAGACAGCTGGTCCTTGACAATTATGTTGGATTAATCCATCTCCCCTCCTGTGAGTTCATCATGGAGGATTCACAGACCAGTACTACATATCCCAGTAGGTAGCAGGAACACACAGGTTAAAGTGATTCATGTGCTACCAAAACTAATAAATCATGTAGAATTAATAAAAGGTGTGAAGGTTGACTGTCAATGCTAGATATGATATATTCTGATTGTTGTATTGCAACATTCAAGCCAATACAATACAATCTATACAACAATACAACATCCTGTATCCTTGGACCCTCAATGTGAATAAAGAAAATCTCCATAAAAAAAAGGCTTCAGTGACGAAAAAATGAAAGGAACTTCAGGGAGAGCAGCAGAGGAGGGATCGAATAGACCAAGCAAGCACAATTACAGAAATACAGCATGGACAAACATGATTACAAAATTATAGATGGCTTGATAACACACACGCATATATATAAATAGTTGCAGCACATGCAAATATTCTAGAGCCTCATGCCTCTATATGACTCCTACTGTTGCTAACTTATAGCTTTGAAGTGTATTTACATTTCCATAATGATTATCTGTTTGCTGTAGAATTCTCTTCTGCCACCTGGAGGTCCATGTTTTGTCTCTTGACTTTTGCAGACTTTAAGCTCCATTTTCAATTAAAAATTCTGTGTTGCAGAAATGTTACCAAAAAAAAAAGAAGCACCACAGTCCAACACAAATACAGTGTATTGCACTCCTGAATAAATAGAAATAATTATGCCACAGTAGTTTATGAATGAAAGTACAAAAGTTCATGTCTTATGTCTATAAATTCTTATGCTACCAAAAAGTTGTCATATTAATGAATAGGTGGATAAAAGATGACTGGACATATAATTGTGCATTCAAGGGCCACATACAGACCAATTTGATCTCATGTGGGATCATTAAAAAGATGGCAGGAAAGAAGGAAGGAAGGACAATAAGACAGGAAGGAAAGAAGGAAAAAAGAAAGACAGGAAGGAAGGAAGGACAGAAGGAAGGACAGATGGAAGGAAGGAAGAAAGGGAGGAAGGAAGGAAAGAATAAAAAAAGAAAGGGAGGAAGGACAGATGGAAGGAAGGAAGAAAGGGAGGAAGGAAGGAAAACAGACAGGAAGGAAAGTGGGCTGGATTGGATCCCTTGGCGGGCCGGTTCTGGCCCACGGGCCTCATGTTTGACACCCCTGATGTAGACATTAAATAAAACAAGAATAAATAAGAGCTCAGTAACGGTATTAAATTTGATGTGTAATTACCTACTTTTCCATTTTTCTCTTTAATGTTTTTGGTGCACGTCTTCAACAACAACCACCAATATATGATATTTGTTTTGGGTCTGTGCTACATGATACTACAGTATATAATAGGTAGGTAAATGATTTTCTGCGGGCTACACGGTAAACTGTTATTGAGTGTGAAATATACAGAATGTACGCAGTAGACAGAAATAAAACCAACAGTAATTATAGAGATTTACAGCATGTATTTACTTTGTAGTAAGTTGTACTGAGTGGTGGATGCTCTTGTTTGTGTTGAGGCAGGACAGAGTGCAGCCTGCAGAGTGAGAGATGAGAGGACTCGCACAAAATTGGGGGTTTATCTGCTTTGCAAACAGCCTGACTGAAACAGAAGTACCCATTTGGAGAAAGCCATGGGGTCGGTCTGCACTGGTTTGAGTCTGTTTGAGACATGGATACACCTTAAAAAAAACTTTTCATGAGACTTCAAACACAATATGAACATTTATTAGGTGCATAATTTAGTGCCAAATGAAAAAGAAATGAAATGGTCTATGCAGTATGTAGCTTATTTTAGCTCTATTATTACACAGCAATTACCTACAATATACTTGTGCTCCATATATTGTATTACCCTCAGATTATCTTCTATTGCCTGGCCCTGGTTCAATGTGTTTATTATGCACTGAAACTGAGTTACGTAGGTGGTGCTATATAAATACCTGCTCTCGTCTACCATTGTGTTCATTAAAGTTGCTTGTGAGCCCCTGTGAAAATTAATTTTAAGTGAAGTCAAACATGTTTCTTCTCTTTGCCCCTCCTGTGTCAGTAGAAGACATGTTACTGACCTGTTGCCCCTTGTATTGCACTGAAATAGCATCTGTACTGATTCAGACCCCTAACTGCTTGTTAGTCCCATAGGCCCAATTATGACTTCACACGTATCAGAATCGGGGTTGTTTCTTGGTTCACTGACATGGATGACATCATTGACTTTTAAGCTGATATCTGCATGGGAAAATTGCTTTTACACAGCTAGTTTGTGTGATGTTTGCGAGATTTGTTTGAGGAATAGAAATGCCTCAGAAACAGCCGAGTAAATTCCTGCTCTCTGTTGTCATGCCTAGTATAAAACATCTTTGCAAAGAAACACGTGTGAGTTAAGGAAATGCAACAGGTCCTTAAATGAACCCTGCATTATTTTTAATGACATTTACTGATGACAGCATCTTGTCATATATGTTGATCCAGTGGTCATGTTGCACCTTCAGCAGCAAGACTTGTTTTCTTTGATGAATTTACTCTCAGTGACAATTTAAGTTTCATAAGTAGTTTGGTAAAAAAAGTTCTATATCAAAGCATCTATTTGTCTTACAAACACCTGATAAACACTTGAGAAAATGCATTCTTTATAAAGGGAAATATACAAAGACGACAAGGAAAACATGCTTGCGTAAGTTGATATATGAAGGACAGTTCCTCTACACAAAAGCTGTGTTTCCTTTTGTGCAAAGACGCTGTGTGGTTTTTGTTGGTATGTATGAGTGTGATGTTTTTCCTGCCTGTGAGAACTGGTGGTTTACCAGACAAGTCAGCAGAGTAAACAGGATTTAGAGTAGTCAGACAATGATTTTGGCATGGACTCCTTTTTTGAGTGAGCACTTGCATTTCTTTTAAAAAATAAACAAGTTGCATATATTAAAATCTGTAAATGATTATCTCATATGTTTTGAACTGAATGTGCAGATTTGGTTTGAATTATTTTTGATCAGACAACCAATGTGCACAGTTCTGTATGTGTGCACTGGCTCTCTTAACCTTAGGTACACATGCACACACACACACCCACACAAACACAAAGAGCTTGACTTTGAAATGTTTATTTTGTTCAGTATATATTTGGTCACATGACTTGCCAAAAAAGGACATGTGACTTTCTCTCTTATTTTATACAGATATCTTACTTATGATATAATTAATCTAAATCTGAGATTTAAATTAATATTTAAAATTGAATGAGTAAAATGGAAAAAAAGCCAATATACAACTCTATTTAAACCAACTACGGAGGGATAATGTTCATTTAATTATTTAGATTCTTACTTTTTTAAATTAAATTTTATTTAATATCAATATATTTAATTTTGTTTAAATTAAGCTGTGATTTAATTTAATTTAGTTGATTTTTCTTTTTAAATTAATGCAATATAATCCAATCAATGTCCTTGTCCTGCTGCTGTGTATTGATGGATATTTTATTTCACATTCACTGTCACAGACCGATCACCTGTCAACCAATCCCTGTCGACATAATGAATAAATAAATGATGATTCACAGCAGCAGGGTCAACCTCACAGCTTCTCTCAGCTCAGGAGTCTCTGTACCTCAGTGTAAGTTGCTCTTAGCAGCTTTGTTAATGGCTCTAAAGAGGGGTTCAAATTGATGATGGTCTTAGATTGAAAAATATTTGTGGGGACAATTCAGCAACACCTTGACACTGATAAGAACTGTCAGTGCTTTGCTCTGCATCTATGCTTCACACACACTGCCTGCTGGTGTTTTCAACAGCGATTGTAATTTGTCATGCCTTCTTTAATCCAGAGCACAATAACTTCTCTTTCTTTTTTTAAACTTTCTTTTTTTGAGTATTCAGCAGTATGTCTCTCAAAATGTTCTCTTTGTGTTGCAACGTCCTGTCTTGTGTCTCTTTGTGCTTCTGTAAGTACTGCTTGTTCTCACTGCTGCTCGGTCTCTGGTTGTTCTTGAGGGTTTATCATTGACATGGTGTTACTGAGGATGGGACAAACATGGCCTCCTGGGTCACAGCAGAGGGAAAGGGTGAGAGCACTACCACGCTTCAGACAAAGCTGCTGGAACAAATAATTGACAGGTTGCCTTGGAAACCAAACAAGTAATCTGCATCAAACAAATCAGCCTTGTAGCACAGTCAAACCAGCCCCTCATGCTACAAGTAGCAATTATTTTCTTCATTTCAAGTAAAGGTTGCTCTACATGTGATACAGACTATGACTAATACACTTGAAATATAATAGATGAGTCGTCACATGACTGTTGCAGAGTCATCTTAAAAATGTTGACACATTCAGTTTGAACAGCTTTCTGATTCTTCCATCATATGATCTGTTGATTTAACCTTTTTACAAGAATCTTTTTCTATCTTCTCCTTATTGACAGGAGCCTTGATCCTGTGTTGGTAGTGTTCAATTAAAGGGTTTTTCTGCCATCATAGAGGCTGTAACTGATTTATAAATATATTCTATGTCGAGGCCAGTGAGTTGCCCATGTCAATCAAACTCCCTCTTGTAAGTAAATATGTTCAGCCTTGAGGTCGCTGACAAAACCAGCCCAGACCAGCCAAACATGGTTACTGCTCTTTTCATGGCTTGAACTGTTTTTTATGAGACACTGGTGATTTCTTTAAGTTGGTGAATGAGATCACTGATGTTGGTAGATCAGAGAAGATGAGCAAATATATTTTAATCACCTAGACCAGTACAGTCAGAACAGGACTTATATATACTACTTATATATATTCTGCTGTTTATACAACAAAACCACTATTAGTTTGTTGAACAAGTGCAGCTTAATGACCAGATGGTGAAGATGATCAGCTAGTGGTGAGTTGATGAGTGTGGCCATTTAAAACGATCTTAATCAAAAAAGCCCAAGAAACAACATTTAATATTTGTTCTGTTCGCTGTAAAGTGCTAAATTATGTAACATTAAAACTTCCTACACATACAGGTTTGTAGTTAAAGAGTCATGTTTTTCTGTTGAGTTCACATTACACAACATGAGCACTGTTATGGACATGAGTGGAAGTCCCACTCAGTGACGTAACCCAAGCCTCTCAATATGGAAACCAACAAGCAATTGATCAACAGGAGGAAAATGTTTGTTTTTTTAACAGAGGCATTAAGCCAAAGAATAAACATCAAATAAAAGTATTAGGTGGTGGTCAGAGGGCTCATGTTCGTAGATCGATGTAGAAAGTAGTCTGGTAAATTGTAGAGAATTGGTGTATGTCAAAATTAAAGGGGCACTCCACTGAATTTACACATAAAAATAAACATACTCATTATGGGAAGCTCAGATCTTTCTAAAGTCTGAGAAAATGCCCACGATGCCCCCTGGGTTAACTAAGAATTAGACAGAAACGGACATGGAGTTTGAAACATAAGGGCATTTATATGACAGGGAATATCCAATAAAAGATACTTTTGGGTTGCATTATGTGAATTGTAGGAGCCAGCATTTTTTAAGGTTGACTCATGTGAGGGACTAAAATTTGTGATGCCTCACCCTTCTTTTTTATCTGTCTCTTGGAAATCTGTATACAGGAACAGTACTAAATTGCTTAAATGACCAGTGTGCAGGATTTAGTGGCATCTAGCAGTGAGGTTGCAGATTGCAACTGAATATCCCTCCTCCTCCTCTTCCAATTATGTAGGATAACCTACGGTGGCCGCGAAACTAACAAGAAATGAAAAAAAGTCCTCTCTAGAGCCAGTGTTTCATTTGTCCATTCTGGGCTACTGTAGGAACATGGCGGGCACTTCCTATGTAGATATAAATAGCTCATTCTAAACACAATTCTCATTTTCAGGTGAATATACACTAATTAAAACATACTTGTGGATATTATATTCCATTTCTTTCAAGTATGTTCCATAGATGTCTCTAAAGTATACACACTTCACCTTTAAGCACCACTTTAAGCTATTGAATTAAAATAATCCAAAATAGTGTAATGATTAAAAGAAATCATTATTTGAGACTAGACAGCTATCATTTAGGGTAAAGGGTCATCTGCCAGCAGTGAGGCAGCACCATAATACTGAACTAAATATGCTTTACTTATACCATCTGTGCCACTCATGGGCTTCTGTCCCAGTTCGCCATACTGTTTATATTTACTGTACACATTTAATATCTGTTTTACCCTGTACTTGTCTGGATTTGATCCTTGAAAATGTAATCAAGCCTGCATGCCAGCAAGGGTTTCAAATGTCAGACAAAGTCTTCAAGGGGAATTCAGGGCTCTAAGTCTTGCTTTCTTTCATCTACTTACTAGTGTATCCTTACATTATAGTGTAGCTACAGTACCTCATCTGAGTTAAAGTTAACTACAGTAGGTTTCTACACACATTATTAGCTACTTAGCCCCTCTAATGCTCTGTCTTTCTCTCTGAGCAATGTGTTATGTTACAACAAATCTTATTTGCAGGCAAAGGTGCCTGCTGTGTATGGCGTACCTTAAAGACTCACCTGGTTTCAGCTTCTCTATTGTGGGATGAACATTAACCACTTAAGATGTTGCACTTTCCTTCAGCTGGTAAGAATGTGTGTACAGTATAATTTCTTTTGATTCATCTACTGAAAGTGGTGTTTTTACTTCACTTTTGCACTGCATCATTGTGTGTGCATATACACACGGCCACGTTCTCACACGCACATGCACTCAAGCACTCATACACATGAACAGATAAAGGGAGAGAGAGAAAAAGAGAAACAGTGACCAGAACATGTAAATTCCTGTCTGTTTGTGAAGCTGCAGCTGCTGCGGAAGTTATGTAACCTCGACATGAATTAAGATTTACATGCTATTGAACTCTGAAGATGTAAATATGTGCTTACATTGCATAAAACCACCCTGCATGAAAGACGCTGTGACCCCAAGATTAGAAATGACAAGGTTCAGAGAAGTTGAAGTCCAGAGACAAATAGAGAATTACACCCACAGTTTCAACTACACTCTTCAGCAAAACAAACAGCAAAAAGGTTGTGTCCTTGAAACACAGCCTGTCAGTGGTTTCTTAAGTGCTGTAGGCCTATGCTCTACCGTTTTAGTCCTGTCTAACATACTGAGCAGAACAGGCCCTGCATGCTGTGGGAAATCAAAAAGCTTCTCTCGGTTTCACAGAAAGAATGTCTCTCCTCTTCCATTTACTTGAGATGAATGCTCTCACAGTCTCCATGCCAAAGTCGTCAAAGAGCGTTAATGATCGTTATCTGGAAATGGCTTAAATGCTCAGCCAAAGCAGTTTAGCTCACACAACACACTCACATACATGCACATGCACACAAACACAGAGGTAGAGGCGTTTTCAGCGGCAGGGAGAAAACATTTCCTCCCCCTGGGGCCTCAGGTTCAGCAGTCCAGAGTGTGGCAGGCAGACTGGGTTTCACACTCCTCTGCTGGGCAGGGTTGAACCTCTGGTGAACTCTCCTGTGTTGAAGGCAGAGCAATGACTGTATGACTGATTGGCTGACCCCACCTCTGGCAGCCCCAGACAGTCCCAGCCAGGTTTGGTTGATGGCTGCAGCACTACATCTGGGTGGTAGATCACAGGTTAGAGTGACACCTGCTGGAGTCTGCAGAAAAATGATTGTGCAACTTTCTTTCAACTTTATGGTTTTGTGATGTGTGGTTTCTGAAGTCTGTCAGCTGAATCATAAAATAATAAACACAGTATTTCAAAAATGTGTTGCTGTAACTGTTATTCATCAGAGACAACTGTAATGCAAAGAAAGGAAACTGTCACAAAGCCCTGCTTGCAGTATTTACTAGAAATTTGCCGGCTACTTCTGCTCTGTAGATAACATTTCATACAACTGCATATCCTGTTTTACTGAGAGAGGGGAACTTCTTGCTCTGAAAATAGAAAAGGAAGGTAAGCTTTTGCAGTTTAGGGCAGAGAATGATTCGACCAACATGCCACATGTGTCTTCAGACTTATTATAAGAAAACTGATAGCTTGATAAATGTCTGAAATACAATGCTCCATGGCCCAGTGACTACTCCTCTCCTCTCCTCTCCTCTCCTCTCCTCTCCTCTCCCCTCCCCTCCCCTCCTCTCCTCTCCTCTCCTCTCCTCTCCTCTCCTCTCCTCTCCTCTCCTCTCCTCTCCCCTCCTCTCCTCTCCTCTCCTCTCCTACAAAATGCTCTAATGATAGCTCATCGTTTAAGCTCTGCAGTATGCTGTGTAACTAAAACAGGGTCTGTCCACCAAGGTTGCGAGTGGAACTGATGACATATTCTTAGATGATCTCACGATAAATGAGCTTTCAACTATTCAAACGGCTCCCTTTGCTCATGGATCGAGTGAGTCACAGGTCAGAAAGACAAATATGATGCCTATCTTTTTTCCTTGCAAGGGAAAGGCTTACATTAGTTATCATCACACCATAGATTTATTGTTAAGTGGTGGTGAGATTCAATGCACTTATAAAGTTGTGGTTGGAAAAACAAACCAGTTCCCAGAGTTTAAATTAGATCTTGTCAACATATATGACAAAGAGCCTCCAAAAATAAATGAGATAAAGTTACAAAACATGACTTCATGGTAGCAATGTGCAAGAGGTCTTTCCTGTTTTTCCAGTGGACAGATAGGATGCTTATCCCTCTGGGAACAGGCAGCTGGATGCCTCTGCAGTGTAACTGCTGAGTCCTTGGTGGTGATAAAACGCTCAATGTCCTGTCCAGATTGTTCAGGAATGTTGGAGAGGAGTTCAGTGATCCATATGTTCTTTTCCACATGGCACAGCTATCTGGACTCTTCAGATCACATCCAAACCAATGTGTTTCATTAGAGCTGGCTGTACACACTGCCTTTGGGGGATTAAGTCTATAAATCACGGCTGAGTTACTTATTGAAATCAGCAGCAAGCTTGTGCAGAGATATTCTCCCCGCAAATCTGAATCGACTGATTGCTGACGTGAGTAGCAGCATGACGTTGTTGACCGCCGAGCTACAGAAGTGTTTCAGTGATGTTTGTTTGGGACGTGTGTGGTACAGAGAATGTGAACATGCACCTTTACAGAAATACAAAGCAGATCGCCCACACTTTTGTCTAATTACTATTCAAATAAGAATCAAAAGTGTCACTTAACATCCACACAACAAGCCAGTTAATTTATCATTCATTCATGTATTAAAAGGTGGCATGAGAATCTGTTTAGAAAGCATGGGGAAATTAATACACTAATATGAATTGACTTTCACTGTATTTTGACTGTTAGATTGTTAGCTTAAAATGAATAGTCGCTAACCTAACTATGGCTCACATTGTGAATCAATCATGTCATTTGTAAGTAGGGGATAGTGTATCTAAATGAGTAAATACACCAGCTTTACACAATACTGCCAATAAGCTTAGGAGGTAGAGTTGGTGGAAGCAGAAGCTGCAGCAGTGTATGTTCACACCTTTACCTTTACCAAGGAAAACCATTGGTGGTTGAAATATTGTCATGTTAATGTAGAATGAAGAAAAACTACAAATGCTATTGCAGTGTCTGGGCATTTTAATTCTCTTGTGCAGATTATAATTGTCCAGCTCCTACAAATAATTATGGATGTATGTGTGCCTCCTGATTATTGTCTGGAAGCAGAACATAGTCATAGAAACAAAAAAGGCAAAGTTAAATTGGGGTATTATTACCTTGTTACAGTTAGCTTGTTGTAGCTTGTTGACAGGCACAGTGATAATGGGAGTGACATGAGATTGATAGAATTGATTTTTACAGCATTGTTGTTGTTGGTTGATAATTTGTGTTACTGCAGTTGTACTTACACTACACATTTTGCTTTATTGCCAATAGAAAGAGCCACAACCAACATTATCTTTTATGAATCATTCATAAAACATTGTGAAATAGGCTTTGTCAAGCTTGTGTTTTTTCTCAGAGTTTTGTATCAGATAATACATTCCAAAGGTTGCAAATATTCACCAACAACACTTATAATCGGGATATCGCTTCAAAACTTCACTGCATGGCAAATATAGTATGATTAAAAGTCAGCTTCTGAACTATAAGGATCACATTAGTGGTTAAACAGTAAACATGTCAGTGGCACTGGATGAGTCAAAAGAAAGAAACCTCGACAAGAGTTTCTACACTGGCTCTGAAAGTTGCCATTGAACATACATCACTAATGCATAGTGGTAAATGCAGGACACATGGATGCAGCAGCATGGCAAGTATTGTATGGCACATTTAGAAAGTGAGAGGAAGAGACCTATAGAGACCTGTATACATGTTCCACATTTCAAGCCTATGGCATAATAGAATCTTTTTTAATCTTGTTTTAAGACTCATTTGGAAATCAAATTAAACACAATCATGTTGTAAAGGTGGTAGGAGTATTATACACCTCATGTATAATACATTCACCCGTGTGTACACATGTGAGTTCATCTTTGCATCTGTTTGTTAATCAAATATGCTTACTAGAAAAAGCCACCCGCCTTTAAATCATCCTCTGTGATAATCAGGTTTTCTTTTTGCTCACAGGGGATGAAGCCCTGTCAAGAAAGTCAGCAGCTTCTGCTAAGGTGTCAAAAGACTGTGCATCATAAAGCAACCCACTGCTTCCACCCCTCAGATGCACACACACACACACACACACACACACACACACACACACACACACACACGCACACACACAATCACATGTGTGGATTATTGTGATAGTGGACAGTAGACAGGTCTGCTGACAAGGCACCCCTGTTGACCTTCCCCTCTCTATGTTGCAGTTTGACTTTTATTGTCATTGGCCAACCTGGGGAGCGCTTATTGTTTAATTGGAACTCATGGGATGGCTCACATCTATTACAGTGTTTAATCATATCACTGCACAAGCCACCTTTAAAATTAGCCTTTTCCTAGATGAGCAAATAACATAATTAAATAACATCTGTAAATTTAGAATCACCCATTAGAGGATAGATCTGCTTGGACAAGATTTTAATTTCTCTTATTATTTTCAGGCTTGTTGGACATCAATGTTGGTACCACGTATGGACCGTAAGTTCAAGCAATATCTGTCACTCATTCATTCATTCATTCATTCATTCTTATTCCTCTCTCTGCTGATTAAAGGCCTTATCAAGTTAGAGTCCGTCTTAGCTGTCAAACTTTAAATCTGTTCTTTTCTGTCGCTGTCAACTGTCATTTCAGCGCAATAATCTCTAAATATTCACTTTGAAAAAAACCCTAACTAACCTAACCCTAAATCTCTCCTGTCTGAAAAAAGATTGTAACATTGATTTCAGCAGTTACATTGGTATAGAGTCATCAGCAGGAGTTATCAACAGACACACCTGATACGTTAGAATGAACAGCAGATCCTGTTGAAAACATCCAATCAATCAATCATTATACTTATTTTATTTTTATCTCTAAGAACATTCAACCATCACAAGACAATATGCTCAGACCCTCCTAGCAACAGGAAGAGCGTCTACCATCCCCACCCCACCCTACCTCCCAAACAACCCCCCTCCGAGAGCCCCTGTTAATCTCTAGACTTGTGTCTGCCTTTATGACCGAGCTGACGTCAAAGGCCAGGTCTTCTTTTATTGTTTCCCAAGGACTGAGGTGCCTCAGATGTGGGATTCACACCAGCGCCGTGCTTCCTGTTGAAGTCCAGAATAGCTGTACTCTCTCTCTCTCTCTCTCTCTCTCTCTCTCTCTCTCTCTCTCTCTCTCTCTCTCTCTCAGACTGGCAATGATCATTGAAGTCACCCACAGTATGTGCTGAGAGGGCCGGCTTCGTGACAAGAAACCCGGCCTCCCGGGGGACCTGGCTGTAAATATCTCTGTTGTTATTGAGGTGGATGATGTGCTCTGTGGGGAGGGGATGCACAGTGCTGTGTGTGTGTGTGTGTGTGTGTGTGTGTGTGCACCAGAACACCAGAGATGGCACAGGTAGGGGGGATCCATGTGACTCACAGCAAGTGGCCAGGCTATGGATTAAGGATCACATGCAGCCTTTGTGTTGCTATAGGAAGTTAGACAGGCAGGTATGGTATGTCTTTCTCTGTTCTCAGTGGTACACCTGGCTGATGACGCATTTGCTCTCTTGGCACATATGAGTTACATTCAACTTCATAAATCATATCCTTTTTTCATTTTCTCTCATTCCCTTTTCTATTGTCTCCTTTCCTCTGTCCACTCCTCCGTCTGTACTTTGCTTTGTCATCTGTCTTATTTCTTTTAGAGGATAAACATTCCCCCTTTCCTCCTGCCTCAGTGGTTCATTTCTGTCTTGTGTTGTTTGTGGAGGCTCAATGGAGCGTCACTTACTGGCCCCTCGACAGATACCAGACTACACACTGCAGCTGTGGCTATAGAATAGATGTTAGAGCTGGCACCGCGTTGCTCCAAATTACTCGCTCTGCTTTCAGTGTTTAAATAATGGTCTTAGCACAGAGTTAATGGCAGCAGTGGGAGGCCAAGTGATGAACACACTGTTTTTGGTGCAAAAGTGTTCCAGCAAGTGCAAGCTGAGGATGGCCTGGGTCTCTGGGTTAATAGGGACCGGGGAGTGATATGTTGTCTTAATGGAAATGAAGGCTGCTTGAGGGAGGACATTACTGTGAGTCTTCCATGTGTGATGTTTTCGAAGGAGTGAATGTGGCCATTATTTCCTCCCATCTCTTTCTCTTGTTGCATCTTTGGGGGATGGGAATTAGAGTGAATGGGTTACAGTCAGCTAGTGCCCTTTTGTTAACAGCGTCAGCTTACATGCAAAAGGACAAAAAGCAGCACATTGATCAATGTGCGCATGTGTTCTTCTCTTTCTTTCAATTTTGCCTTTGTCTTTTGCCACTGTCTCCTCCTCTTTGTAACTGAACGTATTTGAGAGACAGAGACAGACAAAGTGCGGACATTCATGTCGCTGTACAGCCTAATTTTTTTCTCTGACTTTCAGGTCTGTGTTGCGGTAAAAGAGTGTTTCATTAGGGAAATATTCATGGGTGGGGAGTGCAGGCTCAGTTATTGATGCAGCTCATTGGCTTTTTGTGAGGCACAATGGGTTCTCTTGATTGATTGTGCTAGACGGCCGCTGATGTGACACAGAGGAATGCCAGACATGTAGAACTATATGAGCTATGGTTGCAGATAAACCCCCATTGAGTGCACAAACACACACTCATGCACTAAGCATACTGTAAGAACATGTCTCTGTAATGAAGACAGCTCTGTGACGGTAATGAACAACATCTCGTCCTTTATGGTGAGGAGATTGGCCCATGCTCAGACAAAACAATTAATATTCATGCTTGGCTGGCAATTGAATAATAGCTGAGATTCTCGCTCAAGCCCCAGTAGGGTTCGATGATAAAGGATTGAGAGCAGTGGAGGGTTTTCTGGGTGAGCTGATTTTGGAAAGCAACTTGACTTTTTACAGACTGGATAGGTCAAGCTGGGCTGCTCTGATCTGGTTCTGTTTTCCCAAAAGCTTATCAGTACTAAAGTCATCTTCAATTTATGAGAACAAGATCAATGTTCTGTTTAGTTTTTGTTCATTTTGGGACAGGATTATAGCCTAGAGCTAACCAGATTTGGTTAGAGCAGATTCTTTTGGCTTGTGACTCTGCAGTGCCATAGCTTATTAATCAGAGGAGTGTTCTGCTCTCTGTGATAAGCCTGTGTATTGTGTCTGTGTGTATGCGTGTGTGTGTGTGTGTGTGTGTGTGTGTGGTTGTTGTGGTGGTGGTGCAACTGTGTGACCACCAGCCAGGATATGGGAACCAGGGCTAAGCTAATACAGACAATGCTCCACAGAGCAAACACACAAATACACACACAGACATGAACGCTCACACACATTCACACACTTGTGACAAGAAATGTGCTACAGCAACGTTTCAAAGTCAGCACCATGCAGCATCCAGCAGCATGGGGGTTCATCCCTCTCTCCTTCCAACACCCCCCACCCCCTTTTTCAGTCTCTCCTTCCTCCTTCTCCCTTGCCCATCTGGACACATCCATTTATTCATCCTAGTGTCTCAGTAGGCCAGCGTGGGGGTCTCAGGCAGACAGATCGGATGCTGGCATCATTGCATGTACCTGCCTCTGTGGATTATTTTCCTTGTATGTGTGTGTGTGTGTGTGTGTGTGTGTGTTTGTACACTTCATGTATGTTCACCATCTGGGGAGCTTACGTGGCCACGTCCAAATCAATGGCCATGTATCGATGCTGTTTTTATGAGGCACTTAACAATAAAAAAGCAATAAGCTATGACATGGATAATCCGGTGGGGCATCACAGGCATTGCAAAGCAATTATAACGGCTCTGCTTCTCTCTGTATGATTTACAGGCATGCCCGCAGTCTTAGAAAGCTCTTTGATACCAACAACATTTCCAGGAAGTGAAAGGAGGATTTATAGAACTGTTTGTTCGTTCGTCCTGCGCTACACCCATCCATTTTCAGGGTTTTAACTGATATTGAGCTGAAGTGATACTGTATCATTAATAAATGGAGTGACTTTGCTTCTCCCTGGAGACTGAAGTGCATTACACTCTGCCAGTAAGTGTGTAGGTGTTTTTAAATTGTCACATATCACTCTTCACAGTCCATCACAGCCGATACATGTTCACCACTAATATTATAAAACCCAGCGATTGCATGATTGCGTGTGGGTTGATAATATTGTTTGTGGATTTGCCCACAGCGTGCCTACCCGCTGATCATAATGCCGGATTATTCATGAAGTAAGACTGCAGAGATTTATTGTGAGTACTGTGATACTGAGCATAATTATACAGCAACTCAAAGTGGCCTTACGTGGGCGACTGAGATACAAAACTCACATGACAGCAGCAAAACTCCATTTAATTAAAACTTTTGTTTGCAGAATGTTTACCAGGTCATCCACTTTGATCACACACTGTCAGTCTGAACTTTGTTATATTTTTTGTCTCATGTATATTATTGTTTTTTGTGTGTAAGTGTGTATTTCTTTTTAATTAAAATTTATAGCATATTATATTTCAGTGATAAACAGAATTTTCTTGAAAATGGATCTCGTGAAAAAAAAAAAGATGTATCAATATGTGCCCATTAAAGGTGTGGTGCGATATTTCACAATATGGGAAATAAAAACTTACGTCATCGAAATCAGGTTTATTTTAATCATTGACATTTTATCACATAATACTCATTTCAAGGCAGATTCATTCTGTTTCTCAATGACAGTTGAACATGATTGGACATGATTCAGACATCATAAGTGAACTTTACAAGAATTTCAAGGACAATATTCTGAAATAATTGAGGTTTTCAGTTCAACAGCCCACTTATGTACTGAGCATATACTCAGCATCTGGTACAGGAACGGTGGTTTTTGAGGTTAAAAGCACCAACAGCGTCTGCTATTGTGTCTGTTTAGAAGCTTACAGAAGAGACAGAAGCTGGCTAATAATGTTTTTTTCTCTCTCTCATATATTGAAATGCATTGCATGAACACAGCAGGAGGTTAACCATGACCATCCCCAAGCACGTCTTCACCTATGCCTGCAAAAGCTGTGACTTCTTACACACATTCTAGGAGCCTCCATTGTTTTTGCAGTGATGTGCAGCACTGTGCATGTGTAGTTAGTGTCACAGAGTTCACAAGGAAGGGCAACAAATATATTTAGGAACCTCTCAGGGTTTATATTTCTTTATTGTCTGGCATTGCTGAAACTGTGTGCCCTACAAACCCTCTTGTCTCTAAATGTAACTCATTGCTCACAGTTTGAACAACAGCTCGGTTAATTTGCATCATGACAATTCAGCAAACTGCAAAGATGTTTGATCTGCTAAAGATAAGGTTTTCACATCATTGTTATCTATGAAACCGAGAGCCAACAATCTGTCATAATCTGATATAAAACACAAACACAACATCAACTTCAGACTGAATGGTTACGTGCGTATCACCTCATATATAAACTCTTGATACAATTCAATTTATTGTAATGATGATGACTAAGCAAACCATCATTATGTGGAAGAAATAATTGCAGATTTGCATATATTATCATATGTTTTCATTTGCTTAATCCGAAGAGTCATCTTTTGGCAAACTTTTTGGAAACTTTGGACCAGTGTGTCACATCTCTGCTTGTAAACATGATGTGAGAGTCCTCTTCCCATCACTCCATTAAACAAAATTGCCAACAGCTGGCATGTCTGTACCAGGTATGCTTTATTTAGTCCCCGCATAAAGCCCAAACTGATCTGACCTCAGCTGCAGTCTGATAAAAAGAAACTCTTACCAGCTATCAAACCCCCCTAACCACTAAATTACCCTGGGCCATTTCTAAGGCACATCTCTCTTGTCTTCTTCCTCTGTATTTTTTTATTTCTATAACCATCCAGTATTTAGTCTGAGTGCTCAGGACGTGCTGTGTGTCTTCATGTGTATATTTGTGTGTTGTGACGTCTGTGGATGAAACACGGACGTCATGCAGCCCCTCCTCACACAGCACGCAACCATACCTCTTCATCTTTCCTTCTCTACTCTGATGGCCATAATCCATCCTCTGCCACCTCTTTCTAACCTTTCTCTCTCTCTGCACTGTCTCTCTGTCCACTCTTCACATCTGTTCCTTCTTTTTCCTCTCCTTTGGCTTGTGTATCCATAATACATCTTCTTTAATCTTTTTATCACTGCACACTCCTCCCACTCCCTCCCATATGTTATCCTATAGCTAACCTTCACGGATGCAGTACTTTAGACGCAGGTGGAGGAGGCATATCAGCTTTTGGAGATTTTCTTTCACTGTTATGATATAAGATGTCTATGTTTAACACGGTCAAAGTTGTAAAACTTGAGATGACTGTATGTATGCGGTCAAAAGCTTCAGCATGCTCTGAACCCTTCATTCAAGTTACCTCTACTTCTTCCTCGTGATGACGTAGATTAATTGTCCACGAGCATATTTCAGATCAGATTCAAGCTCAAACATATATAAATATATATATATATATAGTTGAGAAGTTTCTAATTTGATTAAAGAACAAAAAAAAAGAAGTAAAATCCTGCCAACAGCAGTCGACCAGCATCTAACTAATCAGAACAGAGTGGGCTCATCAGGAGGCTGAACTATGGGACTGTGTAAAGGACCACTATAAGATTGCAGCTGCTGATTAAAAGTCAAAATTGGCCATGTAGCCAATGTTTTCTGTATATTTTGTTCACAGAAACATAGACTGCACTGAAACTATCCTCAAAAAATCATTTTGCAAATGAAATCTTGAAGTGCCTCCTGTACATTTATTTGCAATACATTTAAACCTAAAAGTTTATTTTCTATTTTTTTTGTATTATATTGTTATTCATGAAATAAACCTCTGAACCAACCACAGTTTTATGTATGAGTGTATGCAGGAGGACTTGTGATCATGAAAACATATGATCAGGTACAGTACAACTGTATCAACACGCTGCTCTAAAAAGGTAATTAACCTGAGTTTATATGAACCTATATTGTGTACCCAAGTAACCCCCTGCCCCCTCACCATCACTGCCATTCTGACTATGTTGCTCTTAAGGAGTAGATGCAGCTCCCAGAGGCTTCCTCCCCATCCCTCCCTTTATCCTTCCACCCCCACTTCTCTCCTCTCGCTTTGTGTGAGTACAGGAGATGCATCTCCCAGAGAGGTTTGTTGCTCATCTCTCTCTCTGATAAAAAAAGAGTGTCTCTCTCTCACTCATTCTGTCTCTCTCTCTCTCTATGTCCCTCCCAATATTCTTCAGTCTCTCCACCCCCACCCCTGCTGCCTTGTTTTGAGGGAGAGAGAGAGAGAGAGAGAGAGAGAGATGCTGGCTCCCAGAGGCAGACTGCTCATCCCTCAATAACTCCAGCCGGCTCCCTGCGGTGTTGAGCCCTGTCCTCCACCACTCAATTACTCCCCTCCATAAAGGCGTACAGATGGGCTGGGTTGCATATGTGCTACATGCACATGCACATACACAAACACACACACACACACACACACACACACACACACACACACACACACACACACACATTAGAGACTTCACACACACACAGTCAAACCTGTGCTCATATCCCTGCCAATTTACACACATTTGCAGTGCACGCAATCAGAAAAGCACACGTCTGCACACACATGTGAATTAATGCACAAACACAGACACACACATCCTGATCACCACTCACAGGTTGGTTGTATCTTGCCCTTCCTGCTCTCACAGGCTCACAAATGGATCTCCTTCTGCTTGTTTCCAGGATTTGTAAGCTAAAGTCTCTTTGTCTCTATTGTTTTTCTGTTTCTCTTGCTGTTTCTTTTTCTCTCTCTCTTTCTTACAGCAGCCTTCCCCCCTTCTTTTTTCCTCACTCACTGTGCATCCACAGGCGGTTAATGAGAACACAGCACAGATTGGCTTACCTGCCTGCCTTCCTGCCTCTGTTCAGCAGAAAACAGCTCGGAGTCTGACAATGACTCTCACTCAGTACATCAAAATGTCCAGCAATGGCTGTAAAATAAAGACTCCCACTTAAATACAGATACACACATGCATAGGTTAAAACAGGGGCTGCTCCATACTACATACTAATGGCCATTTTCAAATGATGTAAAGAGACAGTAGCACCATTGTATGTACTGTATGAATGACATATCAGGAGCTGTACAGGTAGGTGACACTGTAGAGCTGTAAGAAAATGGTGTTTTTGAGATGGCCTGTTGCCCAGCAGCTCCCCTGCCACAAGCAGTTTCACAAAATATATTTGCTTATTTCACCTTTTTTTTACTCTAATCACATGAGCAAGTTCCACCTGCTGAAGACAATATGACATACGGCTGAAATCTTCTACGTGACCCTTGACTTTAGAAATTTGTATCACAATAATATGAACTTCAATGCTCAAATTGCATGAATATATAAATCTGAATTTTTAATGTAGAGCTTCCCAAAAATGGGAAGTAGCTCAATTTAGCTAGAAAAAAATGAATTCTAATCATGGTATTAAAGTATGTTTTGATTTAATATTTGTATTTTTAATTATCACAGCAGTTGGATTGTTAACATGTTAACTTGTAAATAATGACATTGAGTTATGTTTAGAGTGTGATTTTTCCATGAATGCAGCTCCTTCATCCATGTATGTCTGAACTGCTCATATGTTTTCATGTGATCCAGTTGCAGTTTTTGGAGATACTGTATCTTGCAAACAAACATTGCATTCAAGCATGCACTTGATTTCCAGCAATTTGACTTAATTTCAAATCATGCCTCAAGTTCACACATTTGTGACATTTTAAAATATCCAATATCAGCATCAGCATGAAAACTCTCAATTATGAATTTCAAATACAATAGTGTGGTCATATTTCCCCTGTTCTTCATCCTATGTTATCTCTGTTTTGTTTCTCTCTTCTCACATTTTACCTTTGGTCATTTTTCTTAGTTGCCTCTGTTGAAAATTATTATTTTTATTTATGTTTTCTCTGTTGCAATGATGAGGCAAGAATGTGAAATAGCCAAAAACATTCAGATATTTGTTTGTATATCTAACTCTAACAGTATACATATGTTGACAGTAGTGAATCATCAGTGGTATGGATTAGTCTTGTCGTCCAAACTCCTGCAATCTTGGTCTCAACCACATGCTGCGTACAGAGGTCTCCACTGAGACAGCCATGACTACAACATTGCCATCTGCTCTGATCAGCCTGAGATGAAGTCAAGCACAGACTCACCATGCCACACACACTTCTATAGGACCTCATTACACCGAATCCACTAAGCTGTGTGTGTTTGAAATAGAGGGAGCCATGACGTCTGTTTTGACCAAACCTCGCTTAAACTTTCAATTTTACTCACTATATGTATTAAATAGTATACTCCAGTGTATGGATGGTTTCTCTTTTCTTTATGTCTACAACTGATCATTTCAGATCACACATAAAATTGAGCTTGTTTTTTATATTTGTAATTTGTATGGCTTCGCATTTGTTGAATTTCTTAAATCCAAGTTAAGCATGGCACATGTGTACCTCTGGAATCGGGAAAACAAAGCATCTCTCTCTCTTTCATTCACACACACATTCTGCCTCTTGTCTTTCTCTACAACACACATATGCAGTCTTGTGCACACACATATACACACACACACAGACACGCAGACTTCTCCGCCACAGCAACAAGGGAAACAAACATCGTTTCTCACCCAGTCTGCGGTGCTTACACTCACATTAGACGCCAACCACTGTGTCACTCAAAGCCACAGAATACAATCTATTGAACACAATAGCAGCTTAGTGTCAGACACAGAGCAACAGTAAACTGTTTACGCTATATTATATCTGGGGTTTTACAGCTTAATAATGAGCACTCCTGCTGAGAATATCCCACACAAAATACTGTTTGTATCAATACACAATATTCTACAGATGTTTTTTTTTTTTTTTTTTTTTTTTTTTTCATTATTTAGGCCATTTTATTTACTGTTTCCTACAGGTTCCGGGGTTATTTGTGGCTCTGGATACCAAGAAAGCAAGAAAATGCAAGAAATGCAGAACAACAGAAAATAAGCAATTTTAATTTTTGTGTGTTTGAGAAATCTTTTTTTTTTGTCACTAAGGCAAGCTAGGTGTAGGAAATGCTGTTGTTGTTTAAAACAAGTGTAATCTGCTCACAACAGTATCTACATCACCTTCCTCTCCCCTGGCTACACACTGGCCCATGTCTCAGGGCCAGTTTGCAGTTGAATAAGCCAGTTTGTCATATTCACGCCTATTTATAATACAGGCAAGATGATTGGGATCAAAGCCTATATTTAACATGTGGAAGAAGAAGTAGAAGAGGACACAGTCTCTCTCTCTCTCTCTCTCTCTCTCTCTCTCTCTCTCTCTCTCTCTCTCTCTCTCTCTCTCTCTCTCTCTCTCTCTCTCTCTCTCTCTCTCTCTCTCTCTCTCTCTCTCTCTCTCTCTCTCTCTCTCTCTCTCTCTCTCTCTCTCTCTCTCTCTCTCTCTCTCTCTCTCTCTCTCTCTCTCTCTCTCTCTCTCTCTCTCTCTCTCTCTCTCTCTCTCTGTGTGTGTGTGTGTGTGTGTGTGAAGTTGTGTATAATGTATGCAGGAGCCCTGTCTGTCAATTCTGACACATGCAGTTATAATTATCACACTGTCATTAAAATGACTCAGTGTGAGTGCCTGGCAGGCTGCTTTATTGCCGGGTTTAATCTATGACCGGTTCACATCTCATTATTAATATGGTAATGGATCTCCTTGAAGAGATTAAGGGATGGAGTGGTTGGTGGTGACAGTAAAAGCTATTTTAGATTTTAGAGAGGGCTTCAGGGGAGCTGATGCTGCTGCAGATGAGTACTGTCGTTTAATCTAGTCTTTCTCTCATGTTTTTTTAGCAAGTTGTAGAATTGGAAAGGATACTTGAATGTGGTGATAAAGCTGGTCTGATACTACATTTTAGCTGTTTTTGTGAGTGCCTTTTTATGCACTTGGGTGTTGTCATGTTCAGGCTAGTATATCCATATCTTGGTGTGTTCTGTCTAACAGCTTTGTTTGCTGTCTGTAAATGCCATCAGCGTGCTCGTTCCTTCCAGCACACAGTGAGGAAACCCACCCAGTAATTGGCCTTTCATCGGTCAAGATATCCAGTGCTGCACTCCAACACTGAATCCTCTCTTGCATTCTTTCTTTCTTCCTCTGTCTGAGGAATTCATAAAAACGCTGCAGAGCGGGCCCCAGACAGACCAGACGTATTACATGACTGAATAACGTCCTGCCACATCCCATAATGCCCCTCAAACAAAGTCCTGTGCAGGAGTCCTCGGCGCATGGCCAAGGACTTGCACGTCAGCAAAAACTGTGCCGATATATATGAATAATGCATGGAGGAGGTTTTAGGAGTCTTTGGGGGATTTTTTACATTCCCCTGAGCAAATAAATCCATCATGTGTCATAATGTGTGCGTATTCATGTGAGGGGATGCTTATCCAGGTGATTAGATGTAGTAATGTTGGTTGGAATCTCCTTGTACTCTCTCTCGATGTGGAATCAGATGTCCCAAGCCATCGTTTTCTTTTGGCAACACATCATTTACGTGTTTTGGCTGGTAGGACTAAAAAGAAGGTTTGATATTATCTGTACCATGAACAACTTTTCCATCCAAGCCTTTTTCTTCTGTCTGTATTTTCTTTGTCTTTAGCAAAGCATTTCACCCATGTCAAAACTACTGAAGTCCTTGAGTCAAACCCACACACACACACACACACACACACACACATAGAGGCCTATCACCCCCTAAGGTGAGAGAAATCTTGCTTCTAACATATTAATGCACTTCATTAGATTTGTTCATTAAAGAAGGCTCACAAGTAATGACTTTTTTGCACCATGTGACCGCCAAATAGATTACAGTATTGATAATTGCATTAGTTTTATGATGAATATGTAAAAAGTGGAAACAGGAGAGTGGGCGTGTTTAATATTGCAGAATTAATAACGTTTTATTTTGTCGCAGCCTGGAATCCTCCACAAAGACAGATTTTTCAGCAGTGCTGTGTGTTTTACTGAAAGGATTATCAGCTTGGATGTAGAAAATGTATCCCCAATGGATGAATAATATCCATCCTGTCATCATAGCAGACAATAACAGATAAGGATAAAAGAGATGAGGAGGATATACACTCTTGTATATACATACATATATATATATATATATATATATATATATATATATATATATATATATATATATATATATATATATATATATATACAAATTTAAAATTCAATCTTCATTATTGGCACAAACTAGAGCCAAAGAAGTTAAAGAAATAAAACATTTAGAGAGAGTTCTGTGTAGGCTCAGATCAGAGAACAATGAGCTATTGAGGTAAAAAATTATAATAACACAAATTAAAAAGACATTCTCATTTTGTAATGTCACAAGTGCTGAGTCAACACAAGAGAGTTAAGGCAAAATATCCAGCCTGACACTTCCACTAAAACTTCAAAACCTGCAATTATTATCTTAATTTTGGAAACAGGCAGATGCAGCTCTGCTCCTCTCTCGCCGTGGACGGACACACTGTAAATAGGAGCAGGATGACACTCAGAGGTGATTTCTTTAGAGAGGGTTGTCTTTCTTTATTATACAAAGATCACTATTATAATGTAAAAAACAACAAAGTTGAGATTGTTTAGGCTTCAGATCTGTGCTAATACTGCATGTTAGTGCTGCAGCGGTGCACTTTTACACACCGTGCTTCAACATGTAGCTACTGCAGGTCAGTTTGGACATCATGGCAACTAGTGTCTGAAATTCTGATCAACACACTGAAGCAGTACCCGCCTCTGAACCTGCCTGCTTTTCTTTTTACTTCTTCATATAATGTACAGCAGTGTCATCACTCATCAGTAATACATTTTCTTCAGCTGCAAATGCTGCCATTTAAAGGATGTTGTTATAATTAATGCTGTTTTACACTCCTTACATATTGCAGCGGCTTTATCTAGTGTTGCATTCTTCTTGTTCCAAATCTCTTCCAAACTTTGGAGCTGCATTGTAAAACATGCCAGTGTTCTCGAGTAGTCAGCAGAGCGCTATCTTAGGGCATGTATACACAAAGCCAGGTATCTGGAAAAACTGAAATATTTTCATGCGTTTGTGCTTTTCATCCACAGGAAAACAGAGTTTAGGTTCCAGAACGTCACAGAATGTGACAGAATCAATGCATCAATGTCAGGTGTGCGAACTTTGCTTGCTTCTCGTTTGGTATGGTCATGATAGCGTATTTATGTGGATTAAAACTTTTCTGAAAACAATCTGGTGTGTACAATGTCATTATGAAAAAAGTGGAGGGGGGAAATATTAGTTTTTATAAATACATTTATACATGGCTTTAAAGTTACTGTGAAAAGTCTTACAAGAGTTTTATGGGAGAGAGAGGGCGAGAGAGAGAGAGCGCTGCAGACAAGGAGCAGACGAACCTTTCTGCAACACAGCAACTACGTTAAACCCATTCATAACTTTGTAATCGGGCCACCGGTGGGTTTATGCTACATTTAGACCGATCCAAGGATCCATGATGTAGGCCTACCGATGCACTCACATTTTTTAAATTAAACCGATTTTTCCGATTCATAACGGTTATTTGTTACACCTCTAATGCATATACCTATATTCTTTCATTAAACTAAAGTGCCACAGGATTTGATGGTGGATGTGTCTCTGCAGAGCAGATCCTGATGTGATTCAGGGATCAATACTTAGTGAGTCAGACAAAGTGGACACGGTCCTTCTGTAGCTCCACTGCAGACATTTTAACCTTCTTGCTTTATGACACACATGAATTTTCCCTTCAGCCCCGGCCTTTCACTCCGTCTGTCAATTTCAGTTTCGATTTGCTTTAGCTTTGGTATGAGATTTGTGTTGCACAAAAGAAAATAGCAAAGAAAACAGCTGTGACTATGATGCAAGCTGATTAAATGAGAAGAGTTACTAACAGTGAACAGTAAAGAAAACCATTAGATTTGTGTATCCTGTCTTCATGTGTTATGTTCAAAATACGAACTCTAGTCTGATTTTACGCAGTTAAGTCATATTATGTGTATCATGTAGGGGAGAACGGGGTTGGTTGTCACACTGGTTGGTTGTCACATTCATCAGATCTCGGGCCCTAGAGGGCGCTGTTAAAAAGTTTTGGTACTGAACGTTTCAGAGTTTAGGTGAGATGGATGTTACTTCAGAGGTCATTTCTGGAGTAAGCTGCTTGACATTGAGGTGAGAGGACGTTTAGTGTTTTTCATGTGAAAATGTAAATATCCAACTCTTCAGTGTTTCTCTTCTGGACTTTTACACAGTGAGTTTATAATAAAACAATCATTACAATTAAAAAGTATGAAGGACAAAAAAGGCACTTAACGGAATGATTTCTCCTGTTTATGTTCTCTTGGTGCAGGAGATGTATTAGGTTGTTGTATTTCAATTAAACTAAAGATTTTAAAGGTTGAATATGTAGAATATTTATTAAAAGCTATATATTTTTTAAATAATACAGCCACGGGGCGTTTTGATTGGTACAGAATGAAAGTATTGCTTTTCCATTAAAAAAAAAATTTAGTCTGAATTAATATTTTTAAAATTTTTTGACGGGTTCGACAATGACGTTCTGACACGTTCTGTGTACATTGTACCAGCCAGTTAGCAGCCGGAAGTGCGGGTTGCCAGGGTTGTCTGTTGTTCCTGCGCAGCTAATGTAGGCTGGCACTGGGTGAAATGGAGTTGTAAACAAACACGGCCGTGTTGGACTTACTAAAACCAGCGTTTTTTGCTCTCAAGTACAACTTTTCATCACAAAACTTCGAAGGTAAGACAGAATATCTGTTAGTCGCTGTAAATAAGTGGTTGTTTACCTTTGTATTCTTTGGCTGCTGGTTCACTGAGTTTTTAGCGCAATAATAGTGGTACTGTTGAACTCGCCAGGGTCTTAGCTTTCATATGAGATGCTATTTGTTTGTGTACCATGAAGTATCAAAACGGTAGCAATGGAAATGTGGAGAGTGGGTTGACTTTCTGACGCTATTCGGATTTTGATATTTGATCATTAACCTCTTAACGCACGCTGTTCCGTTCACGGGACGGGACGGATGTTAGGAGGTAGCCACACGTTCTTCTGAATGTTTTAAACACCAACCCTTAAACATATATACTCATACCGTACATTGTTGGAAAGCTTAGATTGTTCTGATTCATTCAAGACCACTCACGACTTATATGGTTGCTCACAGCCGTAATAGTATTATCGATTAGCTCGGCTAGCCCCTGAGCTAAGTAAGAAAAGCTATAATGCCTACATACCTTCAAAGTCTTCCCTTTATCCACAACGATCATCTTATGACTCAGGACTTTCTGTACAGCTCGCCAAGTATCCATTCTTGTGAAATATGAAATCCGTTTCCATAAAACCGGAATACTTTCCTCAATATGTCCATGTATTTAGTCCAACACGTAATGTAATAACACAAATAACAAACCATATGCGGTCCGTTTACGTCATTTCCTGCGCGTCCATCTCAGAGTACACGTGACTAGATGTTTACGACCGTGAGCGTCTTCTGCTTCTGACAACACCACACACAAGCCAATCGGTGTTTAGGATTAGGCAGTACATGCAGAGACATTGCTGCTACTCCCACTGGCGTTACAATGTAATGTACCTCGGTGGTTTCAAGTCAGTTACAGCGAGGGTATGTTCGCTTCCTGTTTTCAAAATAAAAGCACCAACTCTATCGTTATGGTTTTCTTAATAATAAAAGGCAACGGGTGTTTTATTTCGTGAAAATGACCGGAAGTGCGTTACTCGCTACGGCTAACTTGAGTGGCTCCGAATTCGCAGGAACAAAACTTTAAGCAGATGTTATTTGGACAAATTAGCGTCACATTGTGGATCTAAAGGGCTACTTTCTCGCCTAAACATGTGGATAAAGTGGTATATTTACAGAGTTAGAGCTAAAATAAAATCCGGCACCAGACCTGGCAACCCGACTGCTGGAATTACTTTTTGGTTGTTGCGACTACGATCTCGAGACATTAGATGGCGTTGTTCTGCTCATTCTACATATTCTACCTTTAAATATGTTTTTAAGACTGTATATATTTTTTATTTTCCCCCATTAAAATAACACAGGAACAACCAACCCCATAGTGTGTGACAACCATCCCCATCGTGGGGATGGTTGTCACAAGTGACCAAGACATATTTTATGGCCCATATCTTTTGAACAGAATCAGCTGAAGGAGAGTAAGACCACTCTATTCCTACCTGACACTTTAGGCTTTCATTACAAATTAAAAGGGAATTTATTCAGTTTATGATGAATTCAAAGGAAAGCAAAAAGTGTGACTACCAACCCCGTTCTCCCCTAATTAAAAACAGATGTATTTCAACATACATCTGTTTACACATTATCTGTCTGTCTTACCTTGTGGAAACAGGTAAAAAAAAATGAGTTGCTAGTCTTGTGGATTTTATATCCACACCCAACAGAAAAGGAAGCTTTTCATCATCATGCAAGGTCATAAAGTCTGGAAAACTTTGATAATATTTATCTTGAATAGACACATTCCAAGGAAATGTATCTCTGATTTAGTGTTTGGGGGAGGATGGTTCCTTGGTGGTTTCTATTATTTCATAAAGGCAACCTCTTTCCATCTCCAGGTCATGATCACTCACTCACTCACTCTGTGTGTGTCTCTGTGATAAAACATCCTAAATTCAAGCTTAATTTATAAGCTTTTTCTATGGCTTTTGACAGTATCTCATGGCTTTCCGCAGCTAACTTAGATGTCATAACGTGAGTATAGAACTTTGATTTAATGGTTATATAAAAGGGTAATTTAGTCTCTTATTGGAAGTAAAACCTATTATTTCTTAAAGTAAGACCACATCTTAGTCTCTTTATAGTGACTCCTGCCCTGTAATTTGCATATATTGTACACAGTACAGAGTAAATAAAGCAAAAGCAAATTACTGTTGAAGGTGAATTGGCTTCTTTTGTTTTTGTTTTTTTTTCCTCAAATTTGACCAATAATTAGATTTTTTGGAAGTATCAGTTTAGAACAAGCAGCATTTGTTTAACTAAATAAATTAAATTGGGCTCTTTTATTACTGTAACAGAAAACATTAAATTAAAATAAGGATCTATGGTTCACTCTTTCTGCCACCTCAAATATATGATTTTGCTTTTCTACAACAGCAAGTATCAAATGTCGATGTCAATATGATGATTGTTGCATTTGCATTATCAAAAATGCAGTTCACTCTTAGAGAATACACAAATGTACTATAAACTTTTTTTGTTTTTTAGTTTTGGAATATTTTTTCACCTGCAACCACTTTGCAGTCACTTTGTGTGTGATAGGCACATAAAGGCAAAAGTCAAACATACTGTCAAAACAAACCTTTTGCCCTCCTGACACTATGTCTGCTAATGAGTTGTCATACAATGACAACCTAAATAAATTCAGTGTTTTTTTATGTATATTCAATTTCCAGTTATGCCCTTGCACAAGGGCATACAAATAGAAAAGCTAAAAAAGAAGCTAAGACCTGCAGTCCAGAACAAACTGAAGAAAAGGGAATGAATGGAGGAGTTGTGTTGGCAGTGGGTTTGGCAAAACACAGCAGCAGAGCCCTCTTGCTGTGTGATGGCAGGGAACGCTGCGACTGTGACAGACTGAGAAGGTGTTGCTGCTGCTCCTCCACAATTTCTCAAAGTCTATCACTCAGAGAAAAAATAAATAAATCACCCATCTGGCCATGGTAGAAGATGATTCAATTCGAGCAAGATCTGAAAAATACAGTTCAAATAGTGCTTTAAGAAAGAAGGAGTTTTAGTATGAAGAACAAAGGCCAGAAATCTATTCCTGCCAGACTGCCTGGATCACCTCTTCCTTTAATTCATGTGCAGCCTCCACATCATTATACTGTACAGTATATTCATATTTTGTATGATCTTCATCAAATAAAATAAGATATTGTTTCATGTAATTTCAGGCAAGTCTGCATCAGAAGGAAGTGAAGTTACAGCATGTCACCCCATTTAGCAGAATAATCACACTCATTACAGGACTAAATGACTTGATAAGATGGACATTTTTTTGTAGTGTGGCTTCAGCCTCTATCCCACTACCACCCCCTCTGTTCCCTGAATACCCAGCAGTACATTAGCCAGAGAGCTACTATTACACAGTTTCACAGAGCAGCTATAGAAAGCTGAGTGTTACAGTAAGCCCCCACAGGTTTAATGGCATGGACTTCTCTCACCACCTCGCCAGTTCATAGCCAGCTCTCCCCAGGAGCACCAAGGTCACATTAAAACAGAGGACACAGCAGCCTCCACGTGTGCGTTTGTGCATCTATGCATCTATGCTTATTTGTGTTTGTGTGTGCATGCGTGCTTCTGACTACAAAGGCAGAGAAGAGTCATTAGGAAGGAGCAGCTAAAAGGGCGAGGTTTTCTCTTTCTGGCTCTCTCACGTTTTCTCTCAACCTAAATGTGGCTGCAAGCGAGGTCTCACCATCCTCAAACAGAAATGGAAGTGTCTAATCCCCATCGGTAAAAGAAATTCCGATAGGACAAACTTCAGATCATTCTGCGTTGTGCAGAGTCAAGAGTGCCGTATTGATCTGCTCTGTCTGTGATGAATCCACAATTAGAGTCATGGCAGGCCACTGGGGAGTCTGTCCTCTGTTTGATTGAGCCTGTCCTCTTTGCCTTCATGGCTACAGTATGTGGATGAAACATTAAACAGGACAGAGAGGGCTGTAAGTGTGTGCGTGTGGGTGACAGCTATGGCAGGAAGGTGCTACTTCTGCACAGCGGCAAAGAAGGAGTAAGGGCAAAAGACAAAAGGAGCAAGAAAGTAGAAGAAATGAAGATAGAGGTGATAGATTACCAACATGCTGAACAGCAAGACGGGGACAAAGAAACATTCCTTTTGGTTGATGTAGTGTAATGAGAGGATTTGGGTAGTGGGTGCACACCTCTTGGGAAAAGAAAGGAGAGAGCCAATCAAAGACCTGGAGAAGTCTGCCTGGAATTAGGGAAAATCATTATTTGGGCTGATGTAGTGCTACAGTAGGCTTATTTGGGACTTTTGGTTGTAGGTGCATACCCCTTTTGAATCGCTGGTGAGATAGTTGGGGGGGGGGTTCAGCCTGTAGGAATGCTGCTGTCAGAGCTCAGCGGTGCAGGGGAGAGGAGGAGGCAGGGGGGGGGGGCATTCTGCCAACTGGGTCTGCAGCTTAATTAACTCTAAAGCAGGCGAGCTGCGGGCTGCCCCGTCGCCTTGCATATCAACGACCTGAGCGCTTTCTAAGCACCTTAGCAGACAGGCCCTCCTTTGTGAGCCTGAGGAGTCTATTCAGTTGGGGCCCGGTGGAGCCCAAGGAGCTCCTCTCTTGTCTCTCCTCCGTGTGATGGGCATGTACTGGTTTCTTCACATAAACATTTGAATGGAGCTTCAGGCTCTACTGTGTGGAGAGTTGAGCCCTGATTGAGAGCTGGTGCTCGCTGTTTTTTTCCAGTAAAATGCACAAGAGAATCACATTTAAGTGTCCTGTTTGTAGCCAAAGAAAGTCTTCACACAAAGACATTATTCTTTTGGCTTACTTGTTTATAATGATACATTTTTTCTTACATTTGTCAAATCCAAGAGAAAACTGGTTTCTGAGTTCTGAATGTAATCAGGACTATGTTACATTCAACCACAATGTGAGAGTTTGCAGCCACAGTGTATAATCAATTCTTGGTTGATCTGTTTTTATCTTTGAGAAGGTAAAACTGGTGTCTCCTCAGACAAAGCTTTCTGTACTAAAGCTCTCGGCAGCAGTCCTGTTCAATTCAATACGAGCATCAGCTCGACTAGCCACTGACCTCTAGTGGCCAGGGATGGAATTATCCACTGATTCAAATTTAATTAAGCCTTTTCTAATTAGGATGACTATGAAGGTGATGGTCAAGGGGACTCTGGTTTGTGATTAGAGATCAGCTCTTAATAGTCATGGTTCATTATCATTAAATTTACATTGAGGTTGCATATAGCCCAGCAATTTCTTGTGATGTTTCATTTCCATCAGAAAAAGCACCATACTCGGCTGCAAGTGGATTAAATTATTTTCTGATTTCTCCATTTCCATATAGGTGTTTATATATCAGGGATACTCTGTAAGATCAGTACACAAACACACACACACACACACACACACACACACACACACACACACAAACATATACATAACCAAGCTCAAATACACACACCTCTCATATAGCAACAGAACAGAGGTCAGGCCTGATATATTCTGCTGAGAGCTCGCCATGATCTGTGATGAGAGCAAGTGGGATTATTAAATTTGGACCTGCTGGCTCCTTCAGGCTGGTTGGCTGGCTGACCTTGAGTTGCTGGCTGGCAGCACGATAGCACAATGACTGACTGGGTTTGTGGTGGCTGTCCAGTCAGCAGACTTATTGACTACACATATGTCTGCAGGGAGGTCTAGCAGGCTGGCCGGCTGCCTGTTTTAGTTGCTTTTTCACTGACTGACTGATAAGAAGGCTGATTGATAAGCTGCTGGTTTGTCGGCGTCGATGTTGCCAAACTGCTACATACAAGTCAACTGACTAGCTTGCTGACTGCATAAATGGCTGCTTGCTGTATATTTCATTATCAGGCTCCCAGCACTTCACACACATCTACTATCGCCAACACACCTTTATTGCCCTGCAGAGTGCTGCATGTGTTAAGTGTGCAGATGGACAAATCAGTCTTTTGTTCAGTTACAGCTCATTTTTAATCAAATATATCTCACATCGGACCCTCTGGGCTCAGTGTTTCATTTACACTGAATAATATACTGGATAAAAGCATTTGGTACACTTTTAAACATGATAATTGCTCCTTTTTAAAACTGAGATTAGACATTGTTGATTGTGTGTCCAATTCACCCATGTTTATCTTATATGTATTGTTTTCCTCCATGAAAAATCAAAAGAAAGTATTTAGCTAAATTAATTCATTAGAGACCTGCAAGAGAAAGAGAGTAGGTTGTTAAGTTTGTTTTATCGACCTAAATTGCTGGACAGTTGAAATTGCTTTACTCTACAGTAAAATCACTTGAAATTAAAGTCATTTATCAGCACCAGCATAGCTTCAAAACTATAACAAAAGAGACCTGTGATGATCTGGTAGGTTGGAAGATGTCTATGATAGAGCTAGAGGGACATATGAAGATCATGTTTTGTTGAAAACACAGTGTCTTCACATTTTTACTTTGACAAAGCTCAAAGACATATAGAGCATACACATAAAGCATCCATACACATAGTAGGATTAATTGGCTGGGTTCTGATTATCCGACTGAGAGACTGCTTTTTCCACAGATATGGTGACCAATCTGCAGCAGTCTGGGCTTAGGGCAGAGCTCCTATAATCAGTGAGAGCCTGATCAGCAAACTACTCAACCAGCAACCTAAACTGCACTCCTGCCTGGTCGAACTGGAGCCTGCTGGCCTGGATAACAAACTGCCCAGTGATGACAAAGGATAAAAGTTTGGTGCCCCAAGTAGAAAGTCTCCATCTGGGTCATCTTTGGCATCAGTGGTCAAATGAAAAAGAGACTGCCACTCCCTTTTTTTGAGTCTGCAGAGGTTGACGGTGTCCTCCCGATGTAATATATCAGATGAC
Source organism: Scomber japonicus (assembly GCF_027409825.1). NCBI lineage: Eukaryota > Metazoa > Chordata > Actinopteri > Scombriformes > Scombridae > Scomber > Scomber japonicus. The sequence continues at coordinate 24,933,385 of NC_070582.1, read as the reverse complement.
AACAGTTCATCAGCCCCTGTGCCTGCTATTTAAGCATCTACATAAAGAAGGAAGTGCCCAGCTAGCCCAGTAAGCAATACCATCCAGTCTTTCCCAGCCCATATGTTATATGAGGATACATCATTGCCCCACACCCCAGAGTCTCACCTTACCTTGTCAGCTAGATTTCAGTTCAATCACAGTTCTTTGCTTTTCTTCGACAACTCCATCCAAGGAATTTCATTCAGTTTTTACAGATGTGTGTGAGATCTAGATCTCATCTTGATCACAGAATCTTGGCTGACACAAAATGATCATGTTCCCTGTTAGTGTAGGTCAGCCTGACTAACGGAGTGGTGGGATAGCCCCTTTGTATAACGATAGCTACAAATGGATGTTTAAAACCTTCCTTCCTTTCCTTGTCTCTGCCTGATGATATATAGACCACCAAGATATGATCCCAGTTTTATCAGTGAATTTGCTGAATTGCTGTCCTTAAATCTGCCTAGATTTGATTAGTTTCTGTTCCTTGGAGACTTTGATATTCATGTCTGCTGCCCTAGGCCTGGAGTTCTTAAACATTATAGAGTCTTTTAACCTATCACATGCTCTGACTGGACTTACTCATCAAAAAGGCGATGATCTTGATTTAGTGCCATGGTATAAAGACTCCTGATGTCAATTGTATACATGTAACGAAAACATTCAACATTGTGAGCTGTGCCACTGATCATCCCCTGGGCCAGATATTAGATTTTACCCCTGAGAAATGCTACAAATTTATTTTGTTCTATGCTCAGAAGATATCAATTATAAGAAGTTGCAATTCTCCCCTAGATTTTCCAATTACTGTTGAGAAACCACAGTTTCCCTCTGCTCATTTAATCTACGCTGACTGATATGCTAAAGAAAATGAAACCCTCAACCTGTCATTTCGATATTCTACCTGTAAAATTTCCAAAGGACATTTTTTACATGGTTGCCTCTTCTAAACTGCTCTCAGTCGACAATTTCATTTCCTGAATTTAAAAAAAAATGATCTTGTTCAACAACATTTAAATAAACCTGTCTTTCATTTATCTGATTTTAACAATTTCAAGCCTATTTCTAAGCTCCAAATTCTAGATAAGGTTTTAGAAGGTTGTAGCAGACCAACTGCTAGCTTTTAGTCATGAAATCAATATCTTTAAGAAATTCCAAAACAATAGTATTGCTCTTCTTATTGTCATAAATGACTTATTGCTGTCAGCTGATGCTGGCCATGAATCCATTATTCTTCTCCTGGATATAGGTGCACAATTCAATACTGTTAACCATAGTATCCTCTTGGACTGTCTTGAGACCTAGGTGGGTATCAGTGGCACTACTCTGCAATGGTTCAGATCTTACCTAAAAGACAGGCATTTCTCTGTTGGTATAGCTGACTCCAAGGTTGGCTGCAATGGGTGTTCACTATGGAGTTTCTGAAAGCTCAGTGCTGGGTCCCATCCACTTTTCCACATGCTCCCTCAGCGCCACCTTATACACAGATATAATATCACTGTCCATTTTTTATGCAGATGATACTCTGATCTATCTACATTGTGACACTGTAAACAACTAGCAGCTGTCTGTCAACCTGTTAAACTATCATCAAGCCAATGTCATAAAATTTCCTGCAGCTGGTAAGACAGAGATATTGATCATACAGTAGGTCAAGTGCAAATTTTCATATATCAAACAGTCTTGGTTCACTGTCCCATTCAATAACTCAGCAGACATCTTGGTGTTATTTTTGATCAAAACCTCATCCTAGACAAACATCAATAGTTACATCAATGGTTCGATAATGCTTTCATCATCTCAGAGATATTTAAAGGATTATACAATTTCTGCCAAAAATCTGATAATCTATGCTTTCATAACCAGTTGATTGAACTACTGTAATTTCCTGTTCTCTGTTTCCCTCTCTTATGCCAGGATTTTAACTCAGACTAGAAACATGATCACATTACTGATCCTGGCTTCCCAACACTGGCTACTGTTGCCTTTAGAATTGATTTCAAGATATTATTGATTACTTAAAAATCCCAGAGGAGCATTCCCCCAAGTTATTTATCAGATCTCTTATTGCCATAAGTCCCTTCCCACTATCAGCCAAATTTAAACTGTTTTTTGACACAGACTCACTCTTCAAGTCATGGCATCATGTTCAGATAATAAAGCAGCATTGATATTGTGATTTAATAGTGCATACTTCAAAACTAAGCATAACCAAACTAACCAAATGCCACACAGTGAACCTAAAGCTTTTGGGAGCATCTGAGGGTCCAGGACTGTGGGGCATTTGTTTGTTTAGAGAGTTCTGTTCTTTTTTATATTGTATGCTGACTTTGATTATATAAAGTTCTTTATAATACAGTTGTTGCTGGATTTTTGACTTTTTCATTCATGTGGTGTTCATCTGCAATGAGCAAATATACAAACATACAAACATATACTTAGACATTCATCCATTGTTTCATTCCCATCTGTGGTTACTAGTTTGGTCAGGGTTCACAGTAGAGTTTTAGATCTGCCTTTTTTTATAGGGCTGTCAGTTGTCAGTTGCTTTTTTAGGCAGCTCTCATAGAGATACCTTGTCAGTCAAAAGTCTGGATGCCCCTTTCTCTTTCTCTTGAATATGGAAGTATGTCCAAACTTTTGACAGAGACTGTATAGAAAAGAGTCTGGACTTAAAGACATTTAATGATGATCAATTCAGCTGTCACCTTGTTTCAGGCTGTCATACTGCTACATGCTCTGTATTTTACATTAAGGCAACAGGCTATTGATCAGTAATCTTCCTCCAAAGGGAAATTATATATTTTAGAACAGAAACTGCCGAACAGAGTTTTAAAAACAATATTCTAATGGTAGCAAATATTTGTATAATAAACCATGGGTAGTAATACTTTCATTCCAAATCATGTTAGGTGAGAAGCTCACCTAACCTAATGAATAAGATGTGGGTAAATTATACTTTCAGTCCTCAGTCAGTTTGTTCTCAAAATACATGTCAGGTATCACAGTGTTTCATGAGTAGCACCCCAATATGACGGCTTCCCAGTGGGCATACCGGTATTAAAGTGCCACACTCTCCTATGGTTTGTCTGATCAGCCCTGGGTTGATAAGACAGGGTGCTTATGAAAGGCAGATTTCTTTCTTAAGAACACATCAAAGCGACCAGGCCTGCTCGCTTCCGTCCTTCCACATTCTGCCGAGGCAGAAGAAAGAAAACAAGAAAGGAAGCATGGTCGGGAGGAATAAGCACAGCAAATTGGGTTTGCCATGGCTGGATTTGATGCCAAGACCGGACGAACTAAGTCAGAATTCAGGGATATATGCCAAAAGAAATTACTACAGCTTTCAGTGAGCGTAATCCACCACCTCAGTGTGTATTTCCTCTTTCTTTTCACAGCTAGAGAAGCTCATGGCATCTTTATTGAACTTCTGTTAACTGAAAGTGTATACAGCATCAGCTGTCAAAGCATGAAGTATTAACTGAATATTTTTTGAACAACTCTTTCAAAAAAGTTTATTTCTCTCTCAGCAGGATTTATAATTTATACAGTAAGTGCTTAGGTGAAATGTACTTTGATTTAAATACAATCAGTCTGTGCTGGCAGTCTGAACTATAACAACCCCTCAAGCAGGAACCTAGAAAATCCAGGCAGTCATAAAATAAACTGTATTTGAGGTTTGTTTTTGCAAATGCAACATTGTCATGAGCTAGTCTATAAAATGCAAACAATCAAATTAAAGAAATAAGGAGGCAGACTATGATACTTGTAATCATAAATGGAAGCATGCAATGTTAATGACCTTGCATGGCATTTAATAAAGGCCCAAATCCCACTGGAAGGTAAAAACTCATTTTACTCTTTTAAAGCTGCTGACTCACATTTGGTGCCCTTGCACTAACATCAAGGCAACTTTGGATGTGGCCTTCATGTTTTCAGTGTTCTCAAAGCATGAAAGAATAACCTGTAACTGTAACATGAACGCTTTGCTCTGAGAGCTGTCAGTTCTTTCTAGAAAGAAAAGCTTTTATTCATAATTTGTGTGGGTGTGAGTGTGTGTGGTCCACCAGCAGTTAGAGGGCAGCGGCTGCAGGGAGCCATGGATGAGCACCGTTGTCTAAATGAGTACTGACAGCTTCGCTGCTCCTCTGTAAGTGCCAATACAAACCTTACACAGACAACGGAAGATTAACTTAGCCTGTGCAAGATTTTGTGATTTATCCATTTTCTGAGCATCACCTCCTTATCAATTTCCCAAATCTCTGGAGTCGACACTGGGAATAACTTCACAACTATGAAAATTAAGCTTTTTAACACCACCACACTCAAATAATTGTTATCCCAATTTGACTAGACTATTTGATATCCAGTTATCACCTCAGCAATAAAACACATTTTCAGATTTTTTAGAACTCAATGCCATTTTCGGTCTGAAATTGATTCTCATTTAAGACTCCTAAGAGTAAAGAGAGTCTCGTGTTCCATTTTAACTTCACGCACTGAGTACTTGAACTCAAGAACAATGGAACAATATTCATACTAGCTGTACTCAGAAATTAAACTTTATTTTGAGTCTTGTTTAAAGGTGCTTACTTCAAGTGCTCTTTTGTGTGTGTGTGTGTGTGTGTGTGTGTGTGTGTGTGTGTGTGTGTGTGTGTGTGTGTGTGTTGCCTGTCTGTTATTTTGACAGAAATTATTAAACTTTCTCCAACTCTTCTCCCTTAGGAATGTCAGGATCCTTCATGTTGGAGTTGCAGGTGTGTCATTATCAGACTGGCTGTACTGAAATCACTGAAACTTCATGTGATTCATTCAAGCTTGCCCTGAAGCTTTCTATGTGTGAGAGCAAACACACACGCACAGTTTGTGCACTCATGAGTTTCTGTCAGTTTAAGTGAGTAGATCAATATGTCAGGGGTAGAGACTACATGCTTTTAAAATATTGTATTAGATACTAGCCAGCCTATTCACTCACCTGCTATGTGATGAAGGTAAAACATGTATGTATTTGTAACTTTCAAGTGTTTTGAAAGGTCTGCAGTGATGATCAAAATGCTGTTTCAGAAATTTGTCACTCTAACCAGAGACAGTAAATGCATGCAATTTCATGGTAATAAAAATGGTTTTGTGTTGAGCTACAGAGATACAATATCAGCACCAAACATCAGCTGTAAACAGGTTCGGTATAAAATGATTTCTTTTAAGGCACCAGATTCAAGTCAAATCAATGCGGATATTTCATTTCATACTATTTGGACCATAGACCAGCAGCTTTGAACCCTGATTTATGCACACAGGTGCTGGTCCAGATGTTTAATGGTTTTCCTATGAGATAAAGCATAGAAAACACACAACATGTCAGTACAATGTTTTTGATGTAAACAGTAGAATGGATAATGAAAAATACAGATACAGAAAAAAAACATGTTAACTCTAAAAGTAAATGGTTTAAATGAAATGGTATCGGCACAAACAATTTCCATGATAGCCTTTAAATGACCCATGAAGAAATATCTCATTTAGCAGGGTCCTAAACCACATGGAGCCATCTGATTCAAAAGCTGCAAAAATGTACTTCTCTTAGAAATGAATTTTACTCAAAAGCCCTGAAGCAAATAAGTAACACTGCCTTATTTTCTCATACAATTCCAAATTAAATGAAACCCACTCTTTCTCTATCAAAGCCAGGGAGGGTCAGCCATATATTGTGTGTGTGTTCGTGCGTGTGTGTGTGTGTGTGTGTGTGTGTGTGTGTGTGTGTGTATGTGTGACCCTGCATTGTGAGAGGATGATATGTGTTTTCTGTACGAGTTCACGCTCTGTGATTTCAGAATAGTCTTTGGGGCTTTGGTGTCCTCGTCCTCAGATCCCACAGCTGAACCTAATACAGGGGAGCGGTGTACGGTGGAAGAGGGCAGGGAATAGAGCGTGAAGGAGCAAAGCAGGGTAGGGTGGAAGAGAACAGGACAAGAAAAGGGAAGTTTGAGTAGAGCAGAACAGAACTGAGTGAGGCAGGAAGGAAAAAACCAGAGGAAAACTTAAAACAAAAATGGAGAATAACACAGCTGTCTATATATGATACCATGGCGGAGGAAAGGGATAGATTGCACTGTAGTGAGATAAGAATGCAGTGTAGAGGGGAGATCGGTATAGATCAGAGTCAAGCAGTATCCCAGGATGCCACAGTCGCAGCTAATGATAGGCTGAGACATGCATCAGACAGGGTTCAGAGGTTACAAGGCCACCCTGGCTTTCATCATCCTGTATATTGGCTCTGGGCTGTACAGTGCCTGTGAAATGTCAAAGGGGGATGAAGCAAGCTGGAGGAAAAATCAATGCACTTTGGAAACACTGTTTGGCTCCTGTGCTTTGTTTTCAGCACACGCTGTCTCTCTCTCACACACACATACACACGCATGCACAAAAGCATGATGCAGACCTGTTTTGACATTGTACATGAAATAATTCAGTCTTAACTGTGCTTTAAGCTGGTATTGTGGGCAGCATCTGCCTTAATTTGTTATACCACTTTCCTGTAAATGAAATACTCCAGGAGCCGGATGCCACAGAGGTGAGTTTTCTTGAGTATTGCAGTAAATTTGGACATCTTTTCAATGTGTGTGTATGTGTGTCTGTGTGTGAGCATGCACAGATCACTGTTTTCTGTAAGAGGGCTTGCTCAGTAAAGCCTCAGAGCTTCATGTTAAATTATACGTTGAGTATTGAACATTTGATGTTTTGGAGTGAGTATCACCCCCGTCGTGTTGCATTGCTGCTTTTCTTCTCAGTGTCTGAATCAGACAGTGGCATTAAGAGACCCATAAAGAGTGTGTAGAATAACTAAAAATATTAAACTCCCCACTGGCTATTGTGTACACAGGCACTTTGAGCAGAATAACATTGATTCAGTTAAGTCAAGCGAGTGAATTCACTGTTCTGTGGAAATAAAATGTGCCTCGTCTACACTTTACTTCAGCAGCTGTCAAATTCAACTCAAGTTACACACACTGCATGTAGCTGACAAACAGCTTTATTTGATACTGTGCTCTTGATATTCTCTCCTGTGTATTTATTCCATGTTCTCAACAGAAGAAATTACAGAACCTCCTACAGTGAGCAGTGGCATATTGTTAGCTAGAGCGTAAACAGAAAGTTCCACATACAACAAACTGGTTATTAATAACCCTACATAATTATATAGACTCATACAGACTCCATCAATGTGAAGCATATTCATAAAGTGCAGGCCCATGTGAAGACAGGAGGTAGGACAGGACCCCCCTGGAGTCTAGGCACTAGTGGGGGTGGAGCAGAGTCAGCAGGTGGTTGATGGAAACCTTTGGACCAGTCTCTCTGGATATCATGAAGGTCATGGTGGTGATGGGGAGGAGGCGGGTTGCACAACAGTAGGTCCGAAAGACTAAATGACAGAATTGCAGCAATATCTACAGAATGACATCTAGAGGCTGATCAGCTTGAGGAATGTTGGCACACGTTTACCCATAGTGGAATAAAGGCAAAATGGTAGGGAAGACATTTTCATTCATAGGCTCATATTTATCAAACTACAAAGAATCACACTGCTATAAAGAGCCAGTCTTAATATATGGATTCATCAAATAATGCAAATGAATCCTGATCTGGGAAACAGTGATCAGAGCCCAAGACAAGGTGTACACATGTGACAGTATCCCAGAGTACTCCTGCTATATTTGTGCTCCCCAAAACCAGAGTAAGGATTTATGGGTTTCTAATACTATGAGGTTTACATTCACAAACACAAAATCAATCATAACGGGTATTGTGTGCCTATGAATAGATTAATTGTTGCAATACTGTACAGATCCATATTGAAGTCAACTCTCTCCAGAAAAGACCAGCAGCTGCTCACAGCTGTCTTGCAGCAGTTTGTATTCCTCCAGAGTTCTGCTCCCCTGTTGTATTTCTATCTCTGAGGCCCAGGGATGGAGGGATTGAGGATTTAGCGATGATCAAACTCACTGGACTGGACAGGAATAACACAACAGGACAGGCTCTCTGACTCCCCCATCTATTGTCGAGATGATTTGACCGTCTGGGGTGCTCGGGGCCGTGGAATGAAATAATGACCCGGAGAATTGCCGATGGAAGATGGGGGTGACTTAGGGGGTAGCAGAGGTGTGATGGGTGGGTGGAAGTGTGGACAGGATGGCCATTTTTCTATTCCTCAGCCATCTGATGCCCTCGTGTAATGCGGACACAATTAGGAAGGGGGAAAAGTGTCCCGAAGCAGCTTTACCCCATCTGCCAGGATGAAAGAGATGAGAGTGACTCCTGTAATGCTCCTTTTCCTTTTACTCTCACCTTTTCTCCACTTTTTTTTTCTTTTCTAACCTCTCATGCACTTCTAATCTTTATCCTTACATCCTTTCTCTCCTTCCAATCTTTTATTTTCATCTATTTTCTCTTGTCTCACAACTATTGCTCGGTCACTCTCTACATAATCTGTATTCATTTCATCTGCTTTGGCTAGATGGCATCCATAAATATTCATCCACCCAGTATTTACTCTAATAATGTAATTCTTATATGCACATCCATGCTCACATGCTCATCTTTCACATTCATTTATGTACATCTTCTGCAGCTGTTTCTCTTTACTGTTCATGCTTTGACTGAATCCTACTTGATGTATTTTCTGTTATGGAGTCTCCCAGCCAAAGTATTTCATTCATGACTGTACTTGTATAACTGGAGCAACAATAAACATCCTGAATCTTGAAATGCATTAATTCACGATTCTGAATTCAAAATTTCAGCTTGGCATTGATTATCAACCCAGAAATGTCTGCTCTGGATCTATACCTACATTGTTGCTGTTGCAAGATTTTTTTTTTTAAAGGAGCAATCATGCAAACATATTCCCAGTGGGACTTGTGCGTGACTTTCCAATTCGCTTGTTTCATCTTGGAGCAAATGCAGAGCATAATCAATTCTTGACACAAATGGACTGGAGCTGCACAGTAGATTTACAGGTTAAAACATGCGGGAAATGATGCCTTGTCATTTGATTAATTCCTTTTTTTCAAATTCCACCATACATAAACCACAAAACAATGATTTCTTTTGCTACTCAGCTGTATTTCCCCCATCTCCCCTCATGCCCACAACACAGTGCCATTTGATGAGGTTCTTTTTCAGCCTGGAACATAACGGCAAGGGTCTATTGCTTTCTGTGCTTTCGTAACACTCTTCCCTCTTCACTTCTTTTTTTTCCCCTCTTTCTCTGCCCTTCTGTGATAGAGAGATAAGTGGCAGTGAGACCACACACCTTTGAAACTAAGCCTTCCAAATGCTCTTTCGTTCTACAGGTACAATACACAGCATCTTTCAGGTAATACTAAAGTGGTAGTAGCTAACCTTAATATGTCATCTAAACAATATTCTTTTTGGCATGAATAGAGAAGTTGTTTTTATAACCAGTTCACTGCACAAATGTGCTGTGAATATTGATTTCAATACTTACCACACCACTGTTACATTAATATAATGAAACAAGCAGCCTTTTAGCTTTAAAGAAAATAATTCTTTTTTTTTTGCCTCTATTGTTTCCAGACAGGATTATTTAGCTGTAAAATAAAAGAGGCCAAGCACAGTGGTTGGGTGAGCTGAGCTGAAGTCTATAATTACCCAAGAGACACAGAGGGAGAGGAGAGAGAGAGGTGGTCATTTAGATGGGATGTTAATTGTAATTACCATTCTTGTGGGATGTCGCCATAGCAACCTTAGCCACCGTTGGTCTCGGTCTGACCTGGAGACTGTGTATGTATGGATCCGTGTGTGTGACATTGAAGAGACAGGAGACTCAGATGCCCACAAACTGACTGTAGTGGCACTCAGAGTCCATTTTCAACATCCAGCTCTTATTGCACATTCTTCTATCAAGCGGACACACACCACAGAGCCCCTCCAGGACAACTCTCTTTTACTCCTCCACCTTTACCATCCCTCATCTATCCTTCCCTCTCTCCTGTCCTTGACCCTTTTGTTTTGTTTCATCTTCCTCTCATGCTTTCATCTTCTTTCTTGGAACTCCCTCCTCTCTTTCACTCATGTAGCTCCTTCACCTCCTCCTCCCTCGCGTCACCACTCCCTCATCCACGCTGACCCCAATGGTTTGCTTTCTGCCCTGCTGCTTCCTCCTCTCATGTCAGTCGTTAATCATATGCAAGTAGCTCAGGGACAGAGTGCTTACTTGGATTCGGTTTATCAACCAAAGGCCCTTCTATTTTCCACATTCAGAATGTAACTGTGTGTGCATGTATGTGTGTGTGTGTGTGTGTGTGTGTTGTATGTGTGTGTGTGTGTGTTTAGCGGAGGACTTTGGTTGAGAACAGCTCATAAAGGAAACAAGGCAGGCTGGGAGCTCTGCACACCAAGAGGATTGTGGTCAATTCAATAAGAATTAATCACTACTCACTGATTTTGGTTTTCATTAAGCAAACTGTATTCCTTCTTTGCATAAACATGTTTTTCTGGGGCTGACATTAGTGGTCAGTGGTGAGCGTGTTTGTGTGTGTTTGTGTGCAGTTGTAATGTCATGTTGTAAGCAGGATCGCGTGATATTTGTTCACTTCACACTCTGTCCTGCGGATTAATGAGACCACCAATTACAATGTGGTCCGTGACATCAGACTCTGAGCCTGGGTGGACACACACTCATGTCTGTGTCTATCTTTATATCTCTCACAAGCACACACACACACACACACACACACACACACACACACACAAACACACAACACACAGATCCAAGATTTTACATGGGAGACTGACTTCAGTGGCAATGATCTGATGTGGTTATAAAAAGCATCTTAAATGGACCTTACAAAGCTTGCCAAACAAACATATTTGACTCAGACAAATGTTATCTCGTTGCCCAGCAGTGTTTCTGTTTACTGCTTCATGCCTGCTTGCTGTGCATGCAATAGAGTGGCCACTGGTTTGGACTGTGCAATATGATTGTACACTAGTCTAGTCATTGAGGTTGCAGTGAAACACATATTAGCATGGTTGTTGCTAAATAGCTTGTTGGCAGATAAAGCATAACATTTATATAATGAATACAATCTTGCAGTTGAGGAGTAGTTTCTCAACACTGACTATCACCAGTGCATGATTAACTCCATAACTGATTGAATCATTGCTATTGTTACACCTACAAAGATCTTCAGACAGGTAATGTTGTAGAGTGACCAGATACATTAGAAAAGCATTTTGTTTTCTTAAGTCAGGTACAAAGTAACTCCAGTTGTGAAAGCAATACTAAATGAATGTCATGAATATTGTCAGTGGAGAGATTTAATTGTCAAGGAGCAGTTTGAAATGCTGAGGATATCATGAAATCTGTTTCATGTGTGTTTCATTTTCCCTCCAGGTTCTTCCCCACACTGTTCTTTGACTGTGCTGACGCCTGTCAATGATTAATGACATTATTTATCTATTACCTACCTGAAAGACTCTAAGCAATGTTAGCTTCACTATAAAGTTAAACTGTATCCATCTTCACAGCTGTATAGTGAGAATCCCTCACAAACTTTCATCTTTTCTTTAAGTTTATTTCATTTTTTCTCCTTTTTAGGTATTTTTGTGACCTTGAATGTTCCTCCTAGGCAACAATACCCCCAATAACCTATACTATAGGGATACGCTTGGGGCCATGTTACAGTGTATGAAGCCTTATACTTATACTTGTATACATGTTCAGACAGCATTATGTAAAAATATATATTTAATTTGACCCCACTGTGACATGGTTCTTAATCATTAAGCATGAGTATTTGTCTCTCTTGGTGCTCCTATCTTTCAGTTTTGTCCATTTATTTAAGTCATTTCAGCCAAAGATAACAGCCATTCAGAAACTATTTTATACAACAATCTACTTTTTAAATCATGTGATAGGACTAACAACCATTTAGCACAGCATCTCCACTGAAGAGCGGCACACGTATGAGCACAACAATCAAAGATTAACCTGATCACTGAGTAGACAGAACAGGGACTACTGAGAGGAATTACGTCATAAAAGCATCCAGCATGGCGGCTTGTGTTCTGGCTTGCTTCTTTGATCCTATGAACTATGTTGTCTGCTGGTGAGCCTCGGTCAGGAAAAAGAGACAGGGAGCTGGTTGATAATAAAGAATTAAACACTTTCTTGCCTTTCAAACATGTACTTGGATTTCACAAGACAGAAATAGGAAAAGACTCAAAAGAACAAATCAAATCATTTTCATTGACCTCTTCCTTGAGGAACTGGGCAACTTTCTCTGACTCTTTTAACTCAAACTCCTAAGTAACCCCAGCAATCAGTGGGCCATGAAAGAAAGATTGTAATAGCATAACAGAGCCAAGACATCAAATGAATAAAAAAATTCCCTCTGTGAAATAGAGGAGCGGCTGGTTGTAGCAATTTGTGTTAAAAATTAAATGAATGTAAGAGAATAGTGGAAAATTTAGCAGAACTGACTGAACTATTGTTGGTTTGCAGGACAACAGATGTGAAGGGTTCTCATTCATCATATAGTTGAGTGGGGAACTTTATCAAAGAATTCCCTTCAATTTCAGGTGCAGATTCACAATTGAAATGTTTAAATAAAAGATTTTACTGTGTACCCACTGAGTTAGAGAAATTCCTCTTGGTACTCAATGCCTCTCATTGGGGTGACATTGGATTGTGTTTAATTGGCTAGGCACGATAAAGGCATCTCTTTAGCACATAAAAGAGTCACTAAAGGCTGAATTGACTGCTGCCTCAACTCTCCCTTTAAACTGATATGATTTTGAGACATGAGCTTTACATAGGGGAAAATAAACTGGCAAATGGTAACCACGGTGACTGAAATGATAGCAGCATATGAACAAATGAGATATACTTGATTTATGTCCTCAGGATCCTTAGAAAGTGGTTCTCAGACAAAAAGGTAAAGCACCAGCGAACTTGGCTCAAGTTATAATCTAAGAATAAGCTGTGTTAGTGGTTGCCAAATCTGCACCAAGAGCTCTGGACTAATTGTGCCAGTCAAGTTTTTTCTTCTAGCTATTTCAGCAGACCCATGGGATGATTAAGACAGATCAGAGTGGGATAGGCAAGACGAGACTATGAATATCGCCAAAATTCTTCTCTTAATTGTAAATGGTGTCAGTGTATTTGACACACACTCAGTATGGTGCTGGATAATGTGTCATACCAAGATAAGAATTAGTGAAAAGCAACATTTTCTTCTGTCTTTTGTGTGACATTTATTGCACAATTATGCATGTCAGTACAGCGACTTATCTTTTTCATTACGGAGAGCTCATTCTGCCTCTATCATAATTGTTTATTTCTAAAAAACGTGCACACATGGGAGAGTGTGTGCATGTGTGTGTGTATGTGTATGTGTATACCTGCATACTGGCCACCATCCTTTGACTGACTGGTGGTCTCTTCTAGCCTGTGAAGGTCTGCTGCCAGCGTCATGCTATATAGATTTTCATTTGGGAAGCTCGGCGCTGCGGAGAGGGAGGACACTGCTCCTGTCACGTCCAATCAGCTCGCCTGTTCTTCATCTAACCCTCCCTCTTGTCCGCCTCAGCCCCTGACCTGCCATCCACCCTCCACTCAGCTGCACTCGAGCACCCCCTACATCTCAGCTTGGCTTTAAGTCCAATCCCTCTTGAGGTCAAGGAATCTTATTATTTCATCACTCTGACCTATACTCATCCCTTAACTAAACACAGCATTTTATCTTGCCCATCAATATTAACATCTCATCTTTCATTTGATCCAACAACAACACAAGTATTGAACACTGAGCATTGTTGCATTCCAAGGGACAGAGGGAGGGGAGATAGCAAGGGTTGATGAGGAGCAGAAAGTCGTTTTTGTGTTCCTTTAAAAATAGTTCATAGGCAAAATCACACACCTGCTAACACATACATACCCTTTCAGTCACTTCTCCTCTTTATCCATCTTTATCTTTTTGTCTCTCTTGTGTTCCCTAACAACCCACCCATACATACATACTCCTCTGCATACCCACATCTCTGGGCTGAGGAAGCAACATAACATGTTTCTGTCATTTCCCTGGCCCCTGGTCCCTGATCCATCTGAGAAGAGATCAATATCCATCGTTAATGTCTGCTGTGCCCTAATCACAGCTCCACTGGTGAGAGATGAAGCAGAGAAACTGAATGTGAAGCTCTCCCTCTTTTTGCATCCTTTCCTTTGTCTCACTTGCACTCTTTATATTCACTCCTCACGCTTGTCTTTCTCCTGTCCTCGCCTTACTCTGCAACCAGACTGACACCTAGTGTGTGTGTGTGTGTGTGTGTGTGTGTGTGTGTACGTGTGTGTGACCCTGCTGAAAGCCAAAGCAGCTGTCCTTTGTGGCGCCAGAAAAAGTCTATGTGTTTTAGTGTCCTTTGAAAAGCAGCCAATACTCTACACTGGCAATAAGTTGCCTTTGATGTTGTATTCACGTTTCGTATTCATATTTTCCGTCTCATGTCAAGTTTTGATGTTTTTGCAGAGACGCCGCACTTGATGTCTGACGACTCTCCATTTTCATTACATTGCACTAACCATGCTTGCATGAGAGCCGCGTGTTAATGAATAAATTAATTAATTAGATCTTGTTTGATCCACCATCATCATTAGGCGTCTCTCCCCCTTGGTAATGACCTCAATAATGGTGCTGACTTTAATGGGATTTTAATTGATTTAGCTGCTTTAGTTTTCTGGTGTGTATGTGTCCCGCACTCTTCAGACAGAGGTGAGCAAAGTAGCTGAACCTTAACTGCTGAAAACATTGTCTTGTCGTGTCCTCTTTTAACACAGGTTTGTTAAAAACTGTAAAACACTAAATCAAATTAAATCAAACTTTTTATAGCGAGTCAGTCAGGCAAAATTGCACCACAAGGTTATTCTGATTTGATGGACTATAACAATGCCAGGCTGAGAATACATTTTATAAGGTTTTATTTGAAACTGTTTGCAGATACTGATGCCCTCAGGTCTTTTGGAAGGTGAGGGCCACAGACACTAAACCAGCCTCTTCTCAGGTCTTATTACAGGCTAGTGTCAGAGGAATGTATTCACGCATCAAGCTCTTAAAGTCTGTTATAAAACTAAAACATGTGCATGTATTATTCAGTGTTCACTTCTGATTTCACTTCTGATGTTAATGTGAGAATAAGTAGATCATATGAGACCTACAAAAGGAACTACATTATAACATACAAAAACAGCATACATCACTGAAATGCATCCTAGAAATGTATGATTAATGATTCTTGAAGGTATCATCACCATTATTTGTCATATCCAACAACTGTACATAGATCAGGAGGAAACTCTGGCTCTCCCAAATTTCTCCTTGAAGTGTGACGGAGGTTAAATTGAATGAATTTGAACACTGACATCTATTACTCAAATACTTAACCAACACATATTTCATGTTGTGCAAATACTCAGCAATGCAGATCAAGGACACATTTAATAGTTCAGATATTTGAGTATTCAAAACATCTATTGTTAAATCGTGAAAAGCAGGATTCTTTTGGTGTGCTGTAACACTAAAATAAGCTGTTAGCATGGATAAGTACACAGAATCACCTGGAATAGAAAACTCAGTTCCTCATTATACTCTCACTCTCTCCTTCATAATTGCCTGTGACAGTTTTGTGGTTGTTGTCTGTGTGCCATTAGTCCAGGCGCCTCCGCTGATAAGCCTCTGAGTGCAGATAGCTAGTAATGTTCCAGTGGCTGTCATAAATAAAGTACATTACCACTGCTACAGCTGCACTGTAATAACCTCCTCTCTGTTTTGCTCCCCTGCACTCATCACCCAGCCGACCACGGGGTGAAGTGGGTTACAGTGTGTTTCTGTGTGTCCATCCGTGCCTTTGTGTGTATTTAATTTGAGGGAGCAGGAAGTTAAAAATGGAACATTGGTCTGTTTCTTGATAGTGTTATCGACTGGAGTTTTTTCTTTTTAAAAGTCTCTCAATGTCCTGTAATTTGATGTTCAGAAGACAAGCTGAATGGTCATTAAATGTCATTTTTGTCAATTGAAGTAGCGGAATATTTATCTGGAAATGGTTTGCAGCTGACACTAACTGTGCATTTCATTGAAAAATACAATATCTTATAATGAGTTTTAAAAGACAGCTTCCCTGACTTTCAAGATGATTCCTATGGTTCTAATGTGGGAGTTGCATACAGTATATATGAAGGCCATTAAACTGTCTCTGTCTTCCCTGTATTAAACAATCCCTCTTTAACCAGCTGCAAAAGTCTGCCAGATGGTGTGTTTTGTGTCATTGTGTATAGAGATCTGCCTTGGCATACAAACTACTTTTCCTTATTTTTTGTAGTGGTGCATTCAAGGACTGTGAAAGGGGGGTCTCCAGACTCAGGCACCAAAACAATCCATTCGACATGCTGTTTTCTTGCTAGCAATAGGGAAAGGCAGACACTAAAATATCTGTATATTTGGAGGAAAGCTGGTTTCATGATATGATGTTGGAACCAGACATGTGGGACTATTGTTATGAGGCCAAATATTGTGCTGTAGACACAGACACAGCCGTGTGGAGGAGGAAGCAACCACCAGAGCTACGATCCAGCCACAGCCAAAAGAGAGGTCTGGTGATGATGTATGTGTGGTGTCTGTAGCAGATGCACCATGATGGCGACAAAATTGACTGTGTAACTGTGCAATGCAACCAAATTCATGGTGTTGAATGTCACTTGGATAAACTTTGTGATTCTGCCGGCAATGACCAAGATATTTGAGCCTCCAGTGGGCAGAAAAGCTGAATCTACAATGTTTATAAAAAAAACAACAAAAAAAAAACTAGCTTTACTATATGATGTTGAAGTCATATACAGGCTTTTTTGCTACTGTTTCAAGGCTGAATATTGTGCTAGCATCGACTGGTGCTAGAGAGAACTGAAAACTTGCTGCAACTGTGTTGTGCTTTGATAAACCTGAATCTGTTTTCTCACAGAACATTACATCAGACTTCTAACTTTGAATGCAGAGCAGCATAACGGCAAGTGTTACCTGTAATTGTATTCAGCTTGAGCACAATTAGGTCCCTATTCGTCATCCATAGAGATGAGGTAAACAATGTTCAGTTTACGTTTTTGACCACTTTGTCCACCATTGTTTCCCAAACCAAGCTGAAATTTCTATTGTGCACCAATTTTGAAAACTACTTATTTTTCTAAATAGGTTACCAAGTCTTAAGAAATAATCAGACACAGAAGTAAAATTCCTCGATCTTATAATGCCAGAGGGCCTGGTGGAGGGAGTTTAGCATTTTAGAATTCAAAATGACATGATTTTGAACTTGAACGTTTGAGTCTAACTGTGAAGTTGTCTGTTAGCTCAACTACGCCAATCAGTTTAACCTACTGTAGACACTGTCGTCATAAATGATGGCATGTTTGTAGCAATTTCTGAACAGCCGCTACTCCTTATTCAGTGTTAATATATTTTATTGGGAAATGATAGTGCTTCCGAAGAGGAGATTTAGAGATGCATCATTGA